>NW_027211692.1:14406500-15017000 GCF_022749685.1 Semicossyphus pulcher | reverse complement strand
CCTCGATTGGTTTTCCATCCCTGCCCATCAGGGTGTAATGGAGTCCCAGGGTGTCGGGATGGATGGAGGTGCGGCCACTACTGACAGCAGCTGCAACGCCATTCATTCTTCTCAAGGCATCCTAAAACCTGTGTAATAGCTGAACACCACACTGGGGAAATGTGCACCTCTTCAGCTGTGTCCTTCATCTTCCCTGTTGCATTTGTACTATTTCTCACCACCCCTTTTCTCATTTTCTGCCCCTCTCCCTCCTGTTTCTCTGCATACTCCAGATAGTTTTCTTCCACTTGTTCCCTTTTCCCAAGCGTTCCCTCTTTCCTTTTCAGCACGGTGGACTGTTGCTACCCGACCCCTTCACTTAGAAACCGACATGCTTCGATAGGCTCTATCTGTGTAAGCTGCTTTCTAAGCCCCCTGCTGCTTCAAACACACATGTTCACATGGACACACACACACATACACGATACACACTTTGTCCTTTTCCATCCCATTGGCCCATTGGAGCCTTTTGCAAGTAAAGCTTTCTTTGCTCTGCATCTTTATTCCTCATCAAATTCGGCAACTTGCAGCCTAGATTCACAGGGCTAATATACAGACAAGAGAAAACTTTATCTATAAATCAAGCCTTAACACAATTCCCCCCTGGTTAGAGCAATATGATTAATTGGTTGTCGACGAGAGGCAGTCACTATCCTCCTCATGGGTTTGAGTGACAAAGTGTTTTGAATCACAGCCCCAGTTAAAACAGGGGTACATGAAGCAAAGAAAATCAATCTCCACATTACTAACATCAAAGTCAAGTCAAGACTTCTTATCTGCAACCAGCAGCTAGTATCAGTCACTCTGCTGGTCGATTAATCCCTACAATAAAAACTGAAAGATCTTTCCTACACGTGTCTATGTAGAGTGCAGCTTCAAAGACTCTATAAACCTAACAGCTGCATCACTTTCAGTGTTGCTTCACAGGAAATGTTTGCCACCATGCCAGCACTGCTGGGCACTAATCTACACTGAGTCAATTTTATGCCAAACTGGCACATTCAGTCACATTTCTTTACTTGTTGATTTACTGTAATAGACAATGGCACTCTTTTGTTTGGGTTTGTGGTAATTGTTAAAACTCTAATCAATAATTTTTTTTAACAATGGAAAAACTGACTTGCTGTGATCTGAAATGGGTTCACTGGTTCATAGCTCACAGAGAGAATTATCACCTAACTCAACTCTCCAGTCAGTATGTTTCAGCTCATTGCTTTGCAACTTTCGCTATTAACCACACTTTAAAACGTCACGCTTATTTAATCATAAAGGCTCTGCTACATCAGTTAATACTGCTCTCACTCTCAAAAAAGGGGCTGGTATATTATTTTTGCCGCAACCTGCTCGGAACGAAAACAAAGTGACACCTGTGGTGTGCCGTGCTTATTAAGAGACATGGAGGCTACGCTACATTAGCTTTACTATGGCAGAGGGACCAAGCTGCGAAGCTTTGCATCCATTGAAGAAGTGAGTGAAGTCGGCAGTGTGGGGGCAATTCGGGGACACCATGAATGACCTGGGAGTTATTCAAGACGACGGATCCCCCGTCTGCAAAAAAGTTGCCGGAAAAAGTTGTGGCTTAAGTGTGATGCAAACTTGATGCAGCATCTGCAGGATCACCACCCAGCATGACACGCCCAAGTAAAGGTTTGCATAATAACTGACTGATATTTCGTTAGTGGCAAGTTACCTGATGAAACACTGCGCTGGTAGGGAATTTAAGATAAATGTGTCACTTCCAGTCAATGGCGTAGCGCTCAAAGTTGGGCTTTCAGTGCAATGTAAACAAACAGCAGTAAAGCGGCATGTCGTCTACGGAAGACAAAATAGTGCTCTCAAGGGCTTCAGTCAGTTACCAATATACGTTACTTCCTTCTGTATGTGTGGAGTAAACGCGAGGCATTGTAGGTTAATATACCAGGTGTAAAACACTAACATGACATCAGGAGCTTGTAGATTTCTAGCACTACACCATGGGATTTAATACATTACAATTCAGTTATTAATAACACTGCATGAGAGATGTTCTCAATTTCTTTTTATCACTTCAACTTAAACTTCAAACAAACAACAATTATAGTCAGGATTTTCTCAGGCCACATGTAAGATTAGATTAATCATTAAAAATACATCACATTTTCCCCTGGGGGATCATATAAGTTAATCTTAGTCTTCTATTAATATTAACACATTAACATTTCTAAAGAATGAGATTCATGGGATTTTATACATTTGTAATGTTGTGAAATTAATTAATGCATTATAATCATGATAATTGTGAAACCGTGATTATTACTCAGACTACAATCGTACCATTGAAATCTCTAATCGATGCATCCCTAGTATGTCTCGTTTGCAACCACAGCAGGAATCTGTTTTAATTGGCTATGATAGACTTAGTGTACATTACCCGCTCTGGTACGAAAGAGCTGACAATGAACTAGAACTAGAACTGGACTAGTTCATAACCATGTACAAACTCATATGTTTAAAGGAATGCTCTGTCAATGTTAATTATAACTTTTTATGGTTACAACATATTAGCACCTTGTTCACCGATGACATTTTTGTGTTATTCTCTATAAATGTGACTTACAAGGAGTGAAGAGAAATAAAATAAACTAACAGAAAATATTCCCTTTATTCTGCGGTTTGCAAATATTCTTGACACAAATTATAACTAATTTATTGAAATATTATGAGTAGAGATTGCATTTGCATTCAAGGAAGTTTTGCAAACATTTATCTATTTGGCTAAGGGACGGAACATTATTAGAGGCTATGTAAACAACTTGTTTATACTACTACACAAGCTGTAACTTTAAATTAGAAGGAAGTGTCTTTTAAAAGCATCTGCTCAGGGCCGTGGCACTGTCGGTGTGGGAGAGGAACTAATTACATCTGAAAACTGTGGGAAGAAAATCACAGGCAAACAATAAAGCCCAAGGTAACCGCTTTTAATAATCTGGTAGCCTCACTGTAAATAGAACTAAGCACCATGGTGACTGCAGTGGAAAAAGACAAGCTTGTGAGAGGTGGATGAAGAAATGGGCGAGGAGAGGGAGACAGAGTAAGTGAAAGACACAAAAAGGAGAGAAAGGACAGAAGGACAGGGAGACACTGACGGTCTGACTGACAGAAGAGAGAGTGACATACAGCAGACGCTCAGATGAGTGAAATGACGAACGGAACAGAAAAAGAACAAACACTAAATAGACATAAACAGAGAGTGAGGAATGGCAAAGGGGTTGCAACCAGCAGTCATTAAACTGTGTTCATCAGTTTAGCAGATTAAAATTTGATTCTGTTGTCAAAGTCAGTTTGTCTTGTTTTCTCTCCTTTATTGGTTCATTTCTCAAGACACAAAGTTTCAGGGGATTCTATAACAACATCAGCATTTAGCTTTGTTATTGTTTGGTCTCTGTGGGCTACAAATGCATTTCAAGTTAAAGCAGAGTATTGTGCCTCTCATTTATTATTTAGAAGATGCAGTACTTGTTTGCGATTGGAGCAAGTCATAAAAGTTGTTTATGCTGTGTTCATTATGTAATTACTAGAGCTGAGTGCTGGTCTTTTTGGATCATAATGAAGTATATCACTGGCATCAAGTGTTGAAAACAGCTGGAAACACATCAAGGCAGAAACCATTTTACAAGAAATCCAGCATTAATGTTGTTTATTAATCAAGAATGTGTGCATGAATTTATTTGACTGGTCAAAGCAGAGTTTTGTCATGTCGGTCCATTGAGTACAGGCCAAACTTGAGCCAGCTTTAAAATATTTTAGCCCTCTGTGTGGAAACCTTGCTGCATCTTGTTTACACACATACTTTAATTACATATTTTGATGCTATGATACACGTTTTCTAAATTTGTGTTAAAAGGCTTTTTTTTTTGGATGGTGCAAAAATTCCTCATTGCTCATTTTTAGTTTGTTCAGTAATTAAGTCTCTATTTACATATTCAACATAGAAATGTAGAATCTGTAGGCAGGGACATGGATCTTAGGGATGGCAAGTCTTCTGGTTTCCATCTGTAGTATGCTTGTAGGCAGAGTAATATTGACCAATCACGTATCAGCAGGTTGTGGCGTATGCAGGAAAAACCGTCTATGTGGAGAGCAAAAGCAGGCGGCTCCCATCAGCGATCATCTGATAACGATTTAGCTTCTTATCAATCTCTATAAACAGACATCTGCAGGAAGTTCAGCTAAAAATCTGTTCTAGATCAAAAATTCAACTTGAGACAAATTCTCTTGACACTGTTACAAAAGCCGTTCAGTGTTCAGATTTCCCGACTTCATTGAATGCATCAGAAACGATCGATCCGACATCCGTTCAACAAACGTGCATTTTAAAAGTAGTTTTCTTCTCCTCTTGAGGACAGACCTGACAGAGCTTCATGTTTACGTTTTACAAATCTACATCATGATGTAGTTATTTCAGCAAACTTAAAACAGATCAATTAAAGTAAATCGCAAGAAAAATAGTTTCTTTTTCAGGTCCATACCGCTGAAGTAAGCCAGAGTGCAGCTTCTGTGTCACTATTTACAGTAAAACTAGCACTCACCAGAAACAGATTAACGGGCGCTCCTTTGGGGGATTTAATGAACTAAGAAATGATGGCATTTATTGTGCATGTCTGACATACCTAGAGGCGCGAAATTCGCTTCACTTTTGATCTGAGTCGCTTCTCAAGTTGCTAACTGTAAACAATGCAGTACAACATGGAAAAGGAAGTCTTGACTGGAAGTCGTTAACTGCGCTAACTGCTGGCTAAACCACACACGCCCGACGAGTTCATTGTTTTCTCCAGAGGCTATATCATTTCAGATGATAGCTGATGGGTTCTGAGATTGGTAATGGAGAGCAAATAGGTGTTCTCACTTTGAGAACAAGGTTCAGAGTTGAACCTTTACTCGCAGCCCAACCACAAAAGTTAAAACCCTTGATTTTTCAGAGTGTGTGTTGAAACAGACCCTGAGTCTGCTCACTCTGGCTTATGTGTGTGCTCTTGTCTGTATATGTGTGTGTGTTTCCTGCAGTGTAACAGAAAGGCTGGCAGTTTTGACAGGCGTTTAATGAGGAAGCTCTCACAGGACACAGGCTTTGCACAAGTAAGGCATGCACACTTGGACTGTCTTGCACACACAGAGAGCAGTAAGGAGTTTAAGCCACTTTTGTTTGGCAGCAAAAGTACCTCAACCCAATTACATTGTGCTTATAATATACTGTACATAATTACATTGAGATTGCACTTTGATCTGGTTGGATTATGAGAAGAAAATGAAAAAGAATATTGTAAACTGCGAAGTCGTGATGTGCTGTCAGCTGCTTGTGAGAAACAACCAGGATTTTTCATTACTTTGTAGCTTTAACCTCTGACAACCTCTCTCCAACAGAAGGGTAGATTCAAATCGGACCAGGCATTTGTGATGAGAACGCTGCTCTGTGAAGGAGTGAAGGTCAAAGTTAATTTCCCTTTCATCCAGTCCAACAAGCTCTGGGTTGTTACAGTTGTTGAGCTGACAAGTACCAGAGCTTTTCTGCTACCTGACCACGGTGGACGTAAGAGGCAGGAGGGGGTCTGAGCAAGCGGAGGTGAAGAGGGGTTGTGGTTGTGCAGTAGTGCCATATGGAGAGCAGAGACATAATGAGCGACTACATCTGTTGGCTTTGACTCAGAGGGGCAGCAACTCTGTTTAATAAAGTATCAAGGCAGGGCTGTAGCAAAGTAAGCATTAGAACCATTTAGTGTTTGAAGGGACTCATTTACATTACGGTACACTGACCTGGCTATAAATTAGCATACAACACATGCTTGGCAGAAAGTCTGATCTGTTCTCTAAACACTTAGCACTGCAGCCAAGTGGAAAGAAGCCATTCAGCCTGAGTGAGCTGAATGAAAGGTCTGCTACAGCCAGAGAATACTTCATTTACCTTCAAAAAGTGACCAAAGCTAATCAGTTTGAAGATCATCAGTTATACAAAACCACCCAACAGCAGAACACAGACACGAAGCCTGGCTGGATGTAGCCTTTTGGCAAGCCAGAGAATTATGTTGGCCACTGAGCATTAGAGAACAGATGCTGCTGGAGACATTGTCTATCCGTCAGCAGGTGTGATGCCAAGGCTGGAATGTCACTGTGGAGTTGGCAAGGATGGTGTGCAGGGTGGCAGGAGATGGAGGAGGGCAGGTGGTAGTCTATTATGTCTACCTGCTCCCTTTTCGAACCAAAAGGTTTATGTGGGATTTGGGACACCAGCTGTTGGCATTCAGAAGCCGCAGATGAAAATCTTGTGGGAGACAAAGCGAGGAGATGCGACGCTGGAGATAGGGGAGGCAAAGCCGCCCTACCAACAATCTCCATCCCCGTCAGCCAGCTCATCCCGGTCTCAGCCCGTGCAGCCAGAGCTCTATTCGTGGTAGTAATGATCCTGCATCAGGTCCCTGCGGTCAGAGCAGCAGCAGACCAGTGATAAAGACGAAGTGCGTTGCGGATCCCTGGTTGCCTTTTAGGCGAGTGGAACATTGACCACAAGATCTCTATCTCATTGATCAGCCAGTTCAGAGAGAAATAAGTTTCCTCCAGAGAGGCCTGCTTCCCAATTCACTGCTCTATTTCAGGGAAAATGTCTTTGTGAAATAAAGGAAAGCAATGCTTTGAAACTCCCCTGTTTGTCTACCAGCTATGTTGGTATTATTGTAAGCACTGAGAATAAAAAGAAAATCGCAAATTTAGGGAGCTGTCTCAAACCTCCTACTTGATTACATAAAGTAGTACTTACAAGTGCACATGGTCTTAAATGACCACAGCAGTTCTATCTGCATTCATCAAGCATGGAAAAACATGTTTGTATTGTTGCAAAGCTTTGATTGGAAAATAGTCATTTTTAATCTAAGAGTTCTGACAATGTAGCCACAGTGTAGGATGGAGAAGAGCCCCTTCCATACCCTTTATGATGACAGTCGGCTAAATGATATCTTATTTTGCTCACTGCTTTACTGAGTCTCGTTTTTTTTTCACTTTCATCTCAGAGCTCAAATTAAGTGACTGGTTTGTTATGACAATATAGGAGATTTGGATATGCACATGGTGGTTGTGCTACTGCGGCCTTGATAAGACAGATCAATGGTGATCAATGGCGCTCCTCTAATTATGATCAGGCAGAGACAGAAAACGCACCTGTTTTTTTGTAAGGAAACATGATCAGAGTGACACCCAGATTAACATTAACACTCTTTGAATTAAATGCACCATGAGAACAAAAGCGAATTGAATTTATCGCATGATGGAATTACATAAAAAGTCAATGGTAAGTAGATATTGGACAGAGACACAGGCAGTTGGACACAAAATTGATGAAATTGTAACAGCAAATAATATAAACAGAGGTCTTGGTAATATTTTTCGTATAACACTTCTTGATGCACCTTTTATAACACACTGGAGAACAAATTTGATGGTTTCTCCAGATTCTAATAAATCCTAATGGTGACAACAAATGTCAAGTGGAGAGCCTGAAACTTGAGTGTTCAAAAGGGAACAGCATTCAGCTGCAGGCTAATGTCAGATTGTATTAAAGGTAGCAAGCTAATTTGCATGACATGTCGTTTTAATTTTGCATTTCTTGAGTGGAGAATCTGGGAGAAAACTAAGCAGTGAGTGTCTAAGAGATGCAGAAGTCCCATTGATATTCAGCAGACACCTTACTGCTCCTGCACTGCTCTGAATAAGCAAGCTGCAGCTTAAGTTTTCCAATTCATACTATGTAGTTCACAGCGGTGTGGCTGCTCCTTCAGCTGGTCGCTCTGCGCTGAGAAAAAAAGCAGATCATCTCTGCTTAATCAGACTGATTACTGATTGTGACCAATAATGTGTCACTTGCTGCCAAAACAACGTTGCTTATGGCCGGAGAGCGTTTGATTTTACATAAAGTGGTTTTAAAGCCCAATTACAGTGGAGAGCTGAACCATAAGCTGACCCCCCGAGCAGAACAAGACTGACACAGCAGAACTAATACCACTACGCAGACACAGAGATCCAGCCTGAGACTGATAGAGGGTGATTAGGGAGAGGCACACAAGAGAGGGAGCAGGCCTATGCATACCATCCCCCCTCCTCTTTCTATTAGTTTTCTTAAGAATTGAGGATCTTGACCTGGTTGTCTTCTAATGCTGCAGTCTGAGAAGAGCTAAGACAGAAGGGAAATGTCAGGAATAACAGGCGGAGAGAATGAAATGAGAATGAGGAACTAGAGGACACAGGAGAGAGGAAGAAAGAAAAAGGTGAGACTGTAAGGACCTCAGCTTGATGAGAGCTGAGGCTTGTGTGAGGGCAGTAATAGCAGATGTTAGAGGAGGGAAAAAGGTAGAGAGGTGAACATTGAACAAAACTTAAGTAGGGTGAAATGGAAGAGGAAAAATAAATGAGATATGGCCGAATGAGTAAGAGGAGAACAGTGTAAATTAAAGCAACAAAGGACAGAGGTGTTTGTGATATCGACAGTAGGATGGAAGTCGTTATTGAAACTGTGTCAAGACCGTCCTCTGATAGTTTGGGAAACAAAAACGGGCTAGGCAGGTTTCCTTAGCAAGAAAGAGCTATCATGCAACAGACTAACTAAATCTAATCAACACAATTTTGACTATTTGATCAGGAGTTAAGGTTATTTGCAGGAAAAGGTAAGCTGCAGGATATGTATATGGATGGACAGTGTAGCTTCACATTGTGGGATTGTTTGTACTTGATTTTGAATAAAATCAGAATTGCATTCACAAAGAGATACAGAGAAATTGGTGCTTAATTTTTTGTGTTTGCCAAAATTCTGACATTTTGACAGTTGCACAAAAGCATAACACAGTTGACAGTTGACAAACACTCACACACACAAGAAACTTCTTTCAAGGTCCATGTACTTGTGCTTCTGAGTTTTCAAACGCATTTCATTGTTGCCAAATTGACTGGAGCAAACTTAATTTTCCGTTGGAGATTTTAGATGCCGTTATAAACTGTGGAAAATCTAACAATTGGACTTTGAGGTGAGATTCTTTCCCAAAGGCAATAACAAACTTTGCTTAAGCACTTGAGGCAGAAAAGATGCCACCCTGCTAATCCATGTAGAAATCTGTTTGATTCATTTTTAAGTTCTTTAAAACACTTTGACTCAGTTACTTTATCTTTACTGTTACAGATTGCAGCGCCTCCAGCAAAATAAAGCTCCTCTAAAACTCTTAAGATAAAACTTTAATCACAATCACTGATGTGATTAGAAGAAAAAAGAAACCGTATTATGCAAGTAGATGTAACAGTGCATGAAATTAGTAGCAAATCACATTATTAAATGATCTAAAACCCAATGATTAGTCTGTTCACAGCCATTTAGCATTTTCATCACAATTGAGCAGTTTATATTACCATGACAACTACACGTTAATGCTTTAACACTAGTTCAGGTTTAATTGAAAAAAATGAACAGCACAATAATTTCATCTGTAGCCCATTAAACAGGAAAGGAGTGCCCTTAATCTTTGCAGGCAGGGAAAGAAGTCAAAAGGTTTTACTTGGTGTTACAGAGTAGGAACAATATTTGGATGACGTGTGAAAGGAAATCTGAGGTGGCTCTACGCCAACAGGAGATGTGGTGTGCTGGCTTTGCCATGACAAACTGTGGTGCAGTGTCTGGCAGGGAGACGGTGTAAAAGTGAGCACAGCCACCGTGTAAATGGTCTCTGGCCAGAGAGGATTTGTGGGGTTGGCTAGCTAGCTTTTTCACAAAAAGCAATTCCAAACCATGTGTACCACTGAGCTGCTGGACAAGTCAGCCATTTAAATCGGTTTGGACAGCTCTACACACACTGAGTGCAAACACAGCAGGATGAGTATCTGGACATGCGGATGGACGAGTAAATGAACACACGCTCAGATCAGTTGCAAATACACTCTGAGCGAGTTTGTTATGAATGCTCACAATGATGACACAAATTAAGCACTCAATGTCAAAAAGTCGGCGAAGAAAGTTTTCAAATTTGTTCAACTTTCATTCACGAGCAATCAGCTGTGCCTCGGCTTTGTCTGATGGTCCCGCTCAACAATTGCTTCTGTCTGGCCGCGTGGAAGAATCCTAGAGAGCTCATTTGCCTGCTAATAAAGTCATCTCGAGAAAGACGTCTGACTCCAAACTATCTCGGAATTAAAGTCCGACTCAGAGAGGAAAAGATAAAATACATTTTCACTGGGACTGAATGAGTTTTTCAGGGTTCCCTCAACACCAGTGCTGCAAAAACAGTGTATCACAGGAAAGAAAGAGGCAGAAATGAGACGGTACAGCTTCTGCAGCTGAATGAGGCAGAGAGAAAGGTGCAGACAGCTTAAAAGCACATAAACGGCACTGACAAGCAATTTTGACATTATTTAAGTCACAATAGTGAGGCACATAGAGGCAGAATAGCCTGTGTGTACCAAAGCACAAATTTCTCATTATTGCCCATCTCCGATGGCTGAGCTATACCACTGACCCCCCCAACCTCAATCCAGCTCGCTCTTTGTTTGCCCAGCGGACCTCAGGTTCCCTCTCTAAATCCAACCTGAACACCCCCTAACAAAATGCAGTCGTGTAATCTCTCTGTACTCCTGCAACCAGATGGTTTTGCAAGCCCAAGGCAACCCCTGGACATCAGACTGGACATTAATATTCATGACCACTTCTCTTTGAATCATAGAGGAATATTTTTCCCTTCCTTAGCAGACACAGGGATGTAGCAGAGTTCCTTCTTTATAGTAGAGGGGAGGAAAGAAGGGGAAATAACGAGGAGTGAGAGCATTTAACTGAAGATGGCTAAGAGCAGAGGATTAAGATAGTACTATACTGCAACAAGAAGCAAACAGCAGAGCACTCTCAGCCAGCAGATAAGCACCTGTAGAGCAGCAGGAGCCTCTCATCCAAAGCCTCAGTTAATGTTTCTCATTAGTCGCACTTAGAATCTGCCCTTCCTCAAAATCCTGACCCCCAGGTTTGTTCACGACGCTGGATATGATAGAAACAAACTACAAACATGATGCACAGAGTCCACTCATTTTCCACAGTTGCTGTTTTTCTATTAGTCATTATTAGCAGGAAACCCAGACGGGCTCAGTCCCACTCCTGCCCCCTCCCCAGTGGAAGTAGCTAATGCGGAACCCGGGGAGTGATTGATAGGGACTGGTAGATGATGCGCTGATCGCCTAGTGGGGTCTGTCAGCTGCAATATTGCTGCCAGTGTCGCAGGTAACCAGCCGCTGGTGTGCCGGCATCTGTGGCCACACGCTCACAGTGACAGATCAGGTGGTCGTACACACTAACGCACGCACGCACGCACACACACATTTTTCTCTCTCAGGAGAAGCTTGTATGTTTTGAACTTGTTATTGCCAGATAACATATTATAGACACAAACACACAGAAAAAAAGATACGCATCTGTTAATTGTTATTAGTTAGTAATGTGACAAAAATATTCATTAATGCATTACATTCGAAAGCGATTCTTTATGACAAGTGAAAAAATTATTGATACATTGACACCAAGTATTTAAGGCCTGAGTGGAAAGGTAACGCCCAGTTGACTCATCTCCAGCAGAGCAGTCCTCAGGGTGTGCTGCAGACTATTTGGCTGGCAAGAGCAGAATAAAAGTTCACATTATTTCCCAAAGGATTGCTGGTTTCTCCACAGTGCTACTGAGTTAAAGAACTGCAAGGTTTGTGCTGCTTTTCTCAAGGATAACTTCCTTTTGCACTTTTAAGATATTGCAAAGTTAGATGTGTGTGGTGATTTGTAATCTTAGCAAAGGTTGTCTTGGTTCTTCATCATGTGAGACTATGAGAAGTCCACTCTTGGTAAAGTAAAAATAAGAGTAAAAAACTGAAGAATACAAAAAGATTTTAACAGCAATTTTTAGACTGGATCACTTCAATAACAGAATCATTTACAAAATACAGCTGAGGGGTTTTCATAGATTTCTCTCATCTTTATTGAGTTTTAAATCTGTATTACATGATCTCACAAATCTTAATAAGTAATGTGTGTTGATAGTACTCTTTTGTTACTTATACCCTGCCATGTGACCGTTTCCGCCATATAAACACACACGCACACACCCACACAGAACTAATCCCGCTCCTCAGGAACCAAAGTGCTACTACAGCTTGTTTTCCAGCTAAGCAATCCTGGGATGCAAAAGTCTTTGATGTGATGACGAGAATGAGAACCAGCAGCAGGGTCCTGACGACCACAGCTGAGATCAATTAGCTTGATGATAGCATTAATCTCCTAACAAACGTAAAATAGGTATTAATGCATTTTATTTAACACAGCAGGAGACAAGAGGATCAAAGAATTCCCAGGGAAACTGTCTCACATGGTTTTCCCCTGGGTGTTTTTATCTGCTGCCTATTGTCATGACAAGCGTGTGTCCAACAAAGCATTGGTGTTGTTTGTTTTACATCAAAATCTCTCATCTCTTGCCGTCAAATGACTGAATAGTGTCTATGACTCATCTTGGACTGGAGGTGGAAAAAAATAACATCTAATTATAAACTTCGAGGGCAACACTCCAAACTCTGCAGATCTAGTACATTACTGTCAGCAGTATTAACTTAGGTATGCTGGAGGTGATTTGGATTTGAGATTTAAGCACCCCAAAATGTTCTCTCAACTTCAAACATCCACTTCATTCTTCCTTTCTTCCTCTCAAACTATTCTTTAACTGGTGGTGAAAGAGGAAGCAAGAGATCCTCTGTGGCTACCGTTTGAACTCTTGAATCAAATTCCTCTTGATGTTACTGTAAGGTGAGAAATGTCACAGAACACTAAACTGTGCAAGAGAAGAAACCCTTCAAACCATTTAACAATGTCAAACACATTTCACAGAACTGGCAAAGATGAGCAACATATGGGAAAAAACCTGCTCAGAGCTGTCTGCCAGCTGCGGCTCCGTCCTGCTGCTCTGAAGTACAAACTTCACAATGTACGATACAGCAAAAATATATCAAAGCTGAGGAGGATAATGGAGCTCATGTGGATCAGCAGTGGATCAACAGTCATTAATGTAAAAAGGATTGGCCTGATGTAACTAACAACATTTACTCAATTACTGTTCTTAAGTGCAAATGCGAGGTTCACTTTCAATCAGGAACACTCTCGTCATAGACGCTTGGCGCTGATGGCTCCGCTCTTAAGTTGTTCCCTGGGATGGCTGAGCAGCATGCTCCCGCTTTCCATCCCCTTGGATATACAGAGTCGGCAAAAGGCTGCAGACTAGAAAATGGACTGTACTTACATAGCGCTTTTCTACTCTTCTGACCACTCAGAGCGCTTTTACACTACATGACACATTAACCCATTCACACACACATTCACACACTGATGGCAAAGGCCTAAGTGCCAATCTCCAATCAGTATCTATAACTATTTATAACCGATGGCTATGCCTTTGGGAGCAATTTGTAGTTCAGTGTCATGCAATCCAGACATGTGACTGTAGCAGTCAGAGATCGAACCCCCAACCTTCTGATTAGGAGACGACCGACTCTACCACTGAGCCACAGCCGCCACTAAAAAGGGGGGAGGCTGGGTGCTGGAGGGAGATCATTGCCAGCAGCAGCAGCAACAACAGTGTGTGTGCAGCATTGGTGTAGCAGGGGTGAGTGAGAAGGAAAATGCATATAAATGGACCTTCTTGTTGTAAGAATGGGATGGTGTGTTACTGATTAGAAATGACAATTCAATCAGCAGGCTGTCAGCTGATTATAGCTGGGGCGTATGACTTCTGTGTTCTGCATAAACTAACGCAAAGCTTCATTTAGTATTTACATTTTATACTACATTATACTTCTACTCCACTAAACTATTTAAAATAGTATCAACTAGCTCCACCTTTTTTAATTAAAACAGAAAACACACACATTACAGTATGTAAACATTACCAAACACAACAGTATAATTGTCAGCCAGAATGACAAACAGGCAACAGAGCATAAGAAGAACATGTTCCCTCAATTCATTCAGTTAACAGCCTTTTTTCAACAGAAATAAACATACAAACTGCAACATAAATGCAACTACTGTCGGGCTCATCAAGTTTGAAAACTATAAATGTAACTGTAGCTGTGATTACCCAATCAGTGGATTCATGGAGTGTGAGTAAAATACACTACTACTGCACGCAAATCAAAGGAAACCCATGTTCTTTAAAATAAAAACGCAGCAAAGACTTTTGGTCACAACTTTTTTTCAAGCACACATCCAGGACCCACTGAAAACAGCTCTGCCACCCACCAGTTGAGAACCAGGGCATCAAAGGACAAAGACTGATTCAATATGACAACAGCTAATCTTACAACCCAACTGTCTATAACAAACATGGCAGACTCTCTTTATACTCTCAGTATTCTGGTCCTCCAAAATATTGAATCTCTTTGGGAAACTGTGAATCTTAAGAGCAGTATCAGGTCCTTGGAGTATTTCAGGACTTTACTGACTGTGTCGCTTAACAACTCAAAAATGCCCTTTTTTCACTTTATGAGGTCTTTAATATTCATACAGTGGTATTATCACAGTCAGTGTTTCAAAGCAGTCAGCCCCACAAGTCAATGCCACCAGAGAGTTTAAACAGCAGGGAGTCCTGGTCTGTCTACCACTATAACAGATTAATGTCTCATTAGAAGCTCAGGCTGTACTGTACCAGAGGACATTATGTACACTGGGATGGTAATGGGGTGTCTTTTAATAGTCACACAGATTAAATTCATGTAGTTAAAACTTGTTGTCTTCTCTGTGGACTACATCCAATTACAGCATGGAGGGAGCACACCAGAAAACACAAGTGAAAACTGGATGATTGATGACCTGAGAGAAAGCTCAGAGTTTTTAGAATCTGTAGTTAGTAAACAAAAGATAATATATATGCCATTTATATTGTTTTATTACCTTTCATGTCTAAATAGTGAAATGGTGCAGAACAGAGTGTATCAAATTTAGTAACTGCATCAAAGCATCACAGATAAAGCTCGGCACAAGCAAATCTTTTCTCGTTTCTAATTGATTTAGATCTAGTTTATGGATTTGTTTAATTCAAAGAAGCTCAGTCTGCAGACATCAGGCAGCAAAACACACCATGTCAGAGTTCAGACAAGCCAATTAGCATCCTACTGGGATCTGCTTGCATGCAGTCGTGCTCTGAAGTTATTTCTGTTCAGTCATGTTTACATTGTTGAAAATAAATTTTCTTCACTTCAGATACAAAATATGTCTGTTGATCATATTTTAAACCAACTATGAGGTGAATTTCCAAACACCAATCAAAGCAGCAACCATTTAAGCCGAAAAAACAACAACAAAACTTGTACTTTTGTTTGTATTTGTTTCTGTAAAAATCCTAAAAAACAAAAACAGTGGCTAGCAAAGCCTCAGCATGCCAAACTGCTCAAAGCTAATGAGAGGAATGGAGGAAATAAAATGCCCAGCAGTGCTTTGATGTAAGTGGGACTGGAACAGAGAGTAGTGACACTGTTGAGGTATTTCATCATTTTCACTAACAAGTTGGATTTCACCCTCCCCCCAAAAGCTACATGGAAAACCACAAAGCAGCTAATAAGCATCATCATTTCCAAAGTCTGTATTTCTGGTTCCACCCTAAGCAGCCAGTCTGTCATGGATTTGTAGGCGGCCTGCCAGTTGGGTGCATTAACTCACCTCCTTCTCTCCACAGATATTGCTGATGATTGAGTTGGAGGCCGGACTGGCAGAGGGACCGAGGACTGCCACCACCCCTTTGGACATGATCTGGCACACTGAGGGAAAACAGGGATAGAGGGAAGAGAAGACACAGGAGAGAGAAAGTCAATGCGATCCAGGAAAGGAAACTACATTCAAGGCATTAAAAAAGTCCTTCTTCAGCCAGATGTTAATGAATACACATGCTGACTAGCTCAACCTCCAAACAGACAGCCCCCTGAGCCAGCGCTTCTACTGCCTCAAGGGAGCCTGAACCTACATGTGTTGGTTAAACATGCAAGGCTAAATGCATTTGTCCAGGTTTAATATTCCTATCGTGATGCACATACAGAATAATCCTATACAACCTGCCCATGAGAGTTTAATAGCTTTGGGAACAACCTGATATTCATGTAGCTGAGATCCACATATGGAGACAGAAAGATGTAAAAATGGGAAGAGAAGCAGGCAAATAAACAGAGTGACAGACAGCGAGGAAGGCAAAGGGACAGAAATAGTGACAGGAAGTGATACCTGGAGGCTTACAACATCAAATCTGGTATTTGAAAATTTGCACATGAATGTCATACCATCCCCTGAAGTCGCTCGCACGCACGTACACATGCACACACACATGCACGCACGCACCTCATCTTCTTTTCCACATTCGACAGTCACAAGGATTGTTCTAAAGGCTTCACCTTTGGAGATGAAAACACATCTTTCCACTGAAATCATATAATAAATGTGAGTTTTACTCCTCTCTGATGTACACAGGCCATATGCTTTAATCTCCCATACTGGAAAACAGGAAGCCATTTCTTTGGGTTTATAATCCCTGGCTTCTAATTAAACCGCAATAGTCGCTGATGTGAGGAGACACAAAATACAGACACTTTGTACTTTTCCTGTGTGAGCATGTGTGTACAAAGTAGGCGTGTGTGACAATCATTCTGTGTCAGTTGTTGGGGCAATTGCAGAGAATCGAATGATTAATAAGTAATCCCGTAGTCGCCCATGGGGGCTGTTAGACATGAACACACTGTTACAGTACACACACACACACACACACACACACACTTTTGCACCTGTCTGCATGGCTTCACTAAATTATAAAGCTCAGTGATTAGACTGCCAGTGAATATGCTCCCCGTCCCTTTGACACCTTGTTTTGCTCCCTCGCTGCACAGCTAGCAATGTGTGTGTGAGAGAGAGAGAGACAGAGAGAGGGAGAGACAGAGAGAGAGAGGGAGAAGATGTGCGTGAAAATTCCTTCCTGTGATTAAAATATTCTCAATTGGCAATCAGTTTCTTCAGGTGAACACATGAAGAGATTACAGCAATCCATTTATACATTGCATACAGTTATATGGCTTTATATGTATGACATAACTATGGCTGTGAACTGTCCTCTCATCTTGTGCTGTTTTTTTGCCTTTAAATTCAGCAGTCAGTCCTAGGAGACATTTGTTTAGGAGCTGTGTGCTACACAGGCAGAAGTGGGTGCTTGAAAGGTGGGGGTGGGACTTGTTGTGGCAGGTAGCGCTCCCTCTCTGATATTTCCATTTAACTGTGGCCACTGATCCGTCCCTAATCCAATTCCTGCCTCTAATTACACACAGACTTTCACACACACAATACATTTGAACAAATTTACACACAATCCTGCCTACACAAACCAACACATGCTACCTTCCGCACGCACACACGCACACACACACTCGCGCACGCAGACACAGAGGAGGAAACACATTTAGTAAACCAGTGACACAGTTTGTTGTTGTGGTAAGTGAAGCGGCGTTTCTATGGATTAAGAGGCACTGCTGAGGCTCTTGGGTTTCTGAAAGTGTTTAAGTGTCGTATTGAAAATCAATCCCCACGCTTCTTGTCATAGCTGTTTGTATTGGTTGTTTTCTGCAGACACATACTGTGCTGCATTGATTTTGGATAGTTTCATTAAAAATTAAAAAGCCTAAACGATAAACGCTGAGGCAACAAGTGACCACACAGTCCACTGATGTTCTGTGTAGCTGTGAAGCAAAAGCATTGATAACAATAAGGCACTTGAGCTATTGTTAATGGAGTCAACCTCAGTGATGCATTTGTCACATCTGTGTGTCAAATTACTGGACATCTCATAACGGCACGTTTAATAAGATCCATAAACCATAAGATCCTCTTTGTTTTGAACTAGATTAAGACATTTTTGGTTACACAGACGTAAAAAAAAAACAGCTTTCAAAATGTGACAGCTCAATTTACGTTTGTGTACCACACCAGTCATATAATCTGTTTGACCAAAATATTGTTTAACCAGATGTGTGTAGTTTAGTGAAAGCAGTTGAGAGACAGAGTGGAATGAAGACAGTAGGCCTGATTCAAATGACAAGCCTGCTGTTTTCAATATAAGAGACCTGTTTCTGCTGCTGTTATTGCTGACTGGACAGAGCATGACATTTATTAGTTCCTCTGCTCTTTTCTCTGACTGAAACACACATATACTGACCAACAGCCTCACACCCACACACACATCAACACTCTCTTCTTCTCTAATTAATTGGCATAACTTCCCCGTGGTACTTACTCGTTTCCCCCATCTCATATTCACTGTCTCTCAGCAGTTCAAAGATGTCCACCTCCAGCTTGCCAGTGGTGGAGCGGTTACTGTTCCTGTTGATGCTGTCTTTGGCCAGCGTGATGGCCAAACGCCCCCCTCTGCTGCACTCCATAGGGTCATCAAGGATGGCAGCTGAGGAGACAGAGACAAACAGGAAAAGAAAAGAAATAATTAGCCCCACTGGTAACTGCTGTTTTGAAACAATCATTCAATCTGAGAAGAACTGTGAAGACAAGTCATGTATTCTAAACTTTTTTACCTTTTAGAAGTACAATAAAAGTTCAATATGCTGAAAGCTGCTCCCAAGGGGTATGGATTTATTAGCACCAAAACTTGGTGACATTTTGTGCACACTGCTCTCCATTAATCTAAAGTGTCTGCAATGGTTCAGTACGGTTCTTAATAAATCCATACCCTCACTTTGGGAGCAGCTTTTAGTGAGCGAAATCTGCTTTTGCTCTAAAAGGGTGAGTGCTATTTAATGTAAATATCTGGTAAAAGCTTGAAAGCTTGCAAATCTTGCACCTGTTTGACGATGTTGTCAAGAAAAGTGCTAAAATATAAATTCATTACATAATGTTGACTGCAGCAAAGGCCTTAAAAACGTCTGTTGTTGAGCTTCCATTGAAGAAGCTTAGAGACTAAAAAGTCACTGCAGTAGCTTTTAGATGCTACTATGTGCAAATATAGAACAAAATGAAAATCATTTTGCCACAGGAGCATTAAAAAATGAGACTTCAAGTAAAACCCAGAAATGATTTATATTCCGTACCATGTATTTGTTGTAATGTCTTCTCATTTTTTATGCAGAGAAACAAAGTAATTCCATCGTAACAAGACCATAGAGAGGTTAGTACAAAGTATACTTTAATAAATCATACCTGCCAACATGATCAATCAGGAGTCTTACATATTTATGCAAACTCTGAACATGTTGTAGCAATAATCAAAAATATTCTGACATAAGGTTTAATTTCCTGACATTTACAAAAAAAATTTATTGCGGAATGCACACTGAAATTGTATTGTATTTTGAAGGAGTCAAACATCCTAAAAGAATTCTGTGACCTTTAACAGCACAGATCTGTTCATTGTTTTAACAGACAGAACTTAATAGGACAGGCATTCTGTTCATGCTTTTACATGTGGTGAATACATGGCCTGTCATACACCTATGATCATAAATTCACTTGCTGTACTCAAACAACTTGTTGCGGCATCATCTTGGCCACAAAGAAGTTAATACACTTTCAGAAAACACTGAACAGCGGACAAGTAATAAAATTTCACCTCAGCCACTTAATCAGCTCAAACACATCAGCGGGCTGTGTGAACAACCAATATTAACATGCCCTATAATATGCCTTGATAGGGTCAACACTCAGGGGAGAAATGAAAACAGAATAAAATGAGCAGCAGATGTCTGAAAGCAGGTTTTCTAATTGATATAATTATCCCAGGTTTGCACGAAGGTTCTCCAGTTAAACAGATTACATTTAAAGCTGAAGCAGAGGCAGGAGATAAAAGTACGCTATCCAGAAAAGTGTGAGATTAATAAGGCACAGAAAAATAACGAGGCACAACTTGACTGAAAGCAGGGCTGTACATTGTGACATTCTGTATATGTCACACATGCTGCATAAAAATCTGTGAATTTTCCACTGTGCGATACAGTTTTCGTCTGCGAGTGAGACAGACACTTGTTATTATGAAGTGGGTTTGTGTGCTTGATCGTATGCGAGGTGAAGCGATGGCACATCGTTATTCTACTTGGTAGTTGTAGTCTATCGTGTGATCAAAAACCATGTCCCGGCTTCAGTCAGTCTATACAACGTACACCTATTCCTGGGGAACAGTCTCATAATTCCTATGCAGTTGCCTCTACAGGACTCGGGCTAAGCTAAGTTCTAGCTAAATTGATTCCGTCACCGGTGTCACGTTCAGCCACAACATGGATTTTGCAATATTGTCATTACTGGGATAAACATACGTTTTAGTTTTCCTACACACCGAGGGATATTTACTTCCCCCGCTGTGCATGCAGAGTCTGTGTGTCACCTGCCAGTAAAACGGTAAACTTGCAAGCGACGCTTCTGCCGTCACAGATGATGACACCAGGATGATTGAGGCAAATGGGCAGGTACGTGGGGTAACTAAGAGTGTGTATTCCCGTAATGTGCGGCACCTCGTCCTGATGCACATTAATGCTGTGGCTACATAAACAGACTGCTGCAGTAATTAAAAAAAATACTGTCATTAATAAACCTTTTTCCTTTTAGTTCCATAATTAAACACATATTCAGTAATAAGAACCCTTAAATAGGGAGAAACAAAATTTGATGTTAAAATAATACCGAAATAATTAGTTCAGGGCTAGTGGTTTTAATGGCAGGGCCAGTGAATTTGCAAAGTTACTGGCCCGGCGTGCCAGTGGAAAATTACCGCAGATTACCGTTAACAGCAAAAACAGTGATTTCCACTGGTTTGATGTATATCTGCTTCATTTCCTGATTTTACCGGTGTGTCCGGGATTGTATATCTGGCTCCTTCAGTTGCTGTGGTTACTAGCCTGCAGGTGCATGATAGCATCCTCTGCGGGGAGGGCTTCGGAAGCAGGACTGAGTTCTGCGGTGAGAGAGTGGGAGGGACCTGGAGGTTGTGATCTTTCAAATCTTGAAGCAAAATCTGCTCTCTTCTCCATCTTACCTACTGCAGCTTTAATTGTGGCTGTTTTTAGAGATGGTAACGGATGTTTAAATCCGACTACAATTTTGTGGCCTGTGCTACAAAACCTCTGTAGCACCAGTACTATGTGCAAAAAAAGTTAACGTACAGCCCTGCTGAAAGGTAAATGAACTGTAGACTATCTAATAAAGAAACTACAGATGGAGCATTGCAACCTTAGGCCTGTAATCATATAGAAATAAGACGTGAACACAGTGTTTGAAGTGACCTTTTCCCTGCTGATCACACAGCTGAATAAACAGCAACTAACTGTAGCTTTGCAAAGATGAGACGTATCCATGATCTGATATCATCACAGCAAGCTCATATCTACAACTGATGCAAATGCTTTGCTAGGCAGCACAGAAAGGTCATCTGAGGTTGTACTCGCCTGTGTGATTGAAAAGCTGTGGACAAAGGACATATTAATATCTGTATGCACTTAACGGCCTCCCTCTCATCTCGTTCAACTGACAAGAGCTTAATAAGATCCCTGGTTTAGTATTTGGATAGTTTAATGAAATCAAAGGCACACATTCAATTAAAGTTTTATGTGTAGAGAGGCGAGGGATATTTCTCTGCACGGAGCTATAAGTTGTAGGTAATGTGTTTTACAAAGAGCGTGATTTCTAAAGAGTGTGAATACATATCTTGAAAACCACCAGGCATGTTCAAGGTAAGAAAACATTAGTTTTAGATCGGAGAGGATTATGTTCTTACACCATAAATGGCTCCAGCATTAAATACAACCATTATATATATTAGAGTTTTTGAAACTCAAATATAAAACTCAGCTTCATCAATATTCATCATTCAGCTCCCTGGACTTCTCTCTGTCTGTGAATCAACACTTTAAATCCTGAGCAAAACCCTAGGGGGGCAATTTCTGTCAACACAGCAGCAACTTTAAAATATATGGATTATATATGGATTAGCCCTGATTTTTTGTCATATCATGTCATGCTGGCCATTAAATCTGTTATGCAAAAAAAAACAAGTCTCAATTTGATCCAAAAGGTTTAAGTGCATAATCTAATATTTTAGGCCCAAGAGTTATGTTTCCTCCTTTTGCTTTGCAGACTTGAACAACCAACAAAACAAAATGTTACTAGAATACTTCAAAATTAAAGACAATGGCCAACAACAACAACAACAACAACAACAACAACAACAACAACAACACAGAGGTCTTTATAAAGTGTTTTCAGTTGGCAAAGTCACAAGTCACAAATTACTTAGTTAAATTTTGATCTTGTATCATACATAGAATCATGTTTCCTATTCCTTCCCTTGTTAAACTGCCTTTTTTGGAGGTGGTCCTTTTTAAATAATATTTCTTGACTAGATAAAAATGTGTGGTATCAACTTCTTTCACGAGTCTACAACAAAAAGAAAAATATCAATAAAAGAATATGAATGTATAGTACTGTAAGGTGAATGCCTTTTGACAGAGCACAAATGTATCCACACAACTGAGTGTACGCCGGGTGAATAAAGCTTAGAACTCTGACATGTTTTGGTCTCTCAGGAGTTGACATTTGGGAGTGGTCAATACATGACAGCTAGCAAACAAGCACGGCCGTTTTCACACAGGCAAAACCTGAGCTGGCCCTTGATCCATCCAAACCAATCAATGAGTACCCCCGAGGTACACTGAGGCGAGAAGCGTGCTGTTGACTGTGGAGGAGAGCTTCAGTAAAAAGTAGGTATGAAATGAGAATTCCTGCCGGACAAAGGCACATAGCACATGAAAGTGATCTCATGGGGTCTTTTAGTTTTTCACACAAATGTGATCCTTTTTTAAACAGGTCAACCTCTAGCTGATTTTAATCGTTACACTGTTGGAACAAATATAACAACAGCACCGAACCTTTATTAAAAAGGTGAATAAACTCTGCTAAACAGTAACAGGCCTGTATAAAAGAATGAGAGCACTTATTGCATGGAACAATGCCATATTTTCTACTTTCTTAGAAACACAACTACACACCTTCGATTGCAGATGGGAATCATAACTTTCACTGTATACACATGTGCACAAACCAATAATAAAGTTTCTTACTTTCACTTTAAAATTTGCATTTACAACTGGGACCGCAGCAACAGATAACATAAATCTTAACTTAGCTGTTTCCAACATTCATTTTGTGTATTCCTTCTGAATTGGCAGTAGGTATGAAATGAGTGCTTTGGTAGAACAACTGTAAGTTAGAACAAAGTCATTTGAGCCTTAACCTTAGCCAGGGGTCCTTCTCTGAGAAAGGTTGTAACAGGGCTCTTTTGTATAAAAGGAGGGTCAGAACACAGGTTTGCATTGTCTGAGGAGCGATGATTTTACAAGCACACGGAATTGAAGTGTCTGTGCAAAGTGGCAGTGAAGGGTAAAAAACTCATTATCCTTTTGAAGGATCTTCTGGCTTCTCTATTAACTCAATGGCTGCATCTTTCTTTCCATCAGTCCAAGTGCTAAATGTGGATCAAATGAACTAGCTCTTCACCAACTGTACGAGGCAATTCTTGGAAATGTGCGCTGACACTCTGGGCCTTGCTTGAGGGAAAAGTCATTACCTTTGAGAGGGAGAGTTCAGAGGGACTTGGCCTTTGATCAAATAAGCGCTTTAAAAGAATATGGAAACTGTAAAGTGATTAAACGTGGTTTTCATTTAAATTAGAAATAAAGGTTTCTATTTAAATATCATACACTCTGCTCGGCTTCCACTGCACATATACATGTGTTGAATGTAGTTATTTTACCTTGAGAGACTGCCAATCTCACCTCAGGTGAATGAGAAGCCGGAGCCAATTCAGAGAGAGAAATGGCCTCCCTAAAGAAAATGAATATGTCAAGAACATGAGGTAGTCAAACCTCTGCTTTTATGTTTTTACAAGGACAGATATCTGTATATTTGACCTGCTGCTATTGAGACTCTTTAGGTTTTCTTTAGTCCAAAAAAATCATCCATTATGAAATGGGTAGCGAACAAAAACTGATTTGGAAAAATGAGATTTTGATTAAAATATTGCCGTTAAACTTATCAAAAAAGAGTTCAGATAAAACTTTTTCTTCCAATTATATCAGTAACTTACCCTTGCTCACTTTCAAGGCAAATCTTAAGATCACTTGGTGCCAGCTGTAATGTGAAAATATACACCAATTGACCAAATTCATTTAACACGGTGAAATATATGTGTGGCATATGCAAATGTTCCTTTCCCCATATTTTTCCATCGAGTTCTTCTTTAACAGCTTCATTAGAGGTCTGCTTGTTTAGTTGTAGCTGGCTGATTAGTCCAGCCATCGTGTTCAGGAGGGATCAGATTTGTTTTTCCTGTAAACATGCCAACACAGAAACAGAACGGTGTACTAATGCAGGTTTGCATGAAGCTTAATGACATAAACTAAGAAGCCTCTATGGACCGGGAAGTGCACTTGGATGCTCCTGTAATGCATAAAAATAACAAAGCTGTTCATTAGCTAATCAAACTCTCGTGTGGGACATTGACTCATAACTTTAGCTCTCCCCTATTGTTGTCACTGCCTTTGTGTTTGAAAATTGGGGTGATTTAGACTTAACCCTACTTACCGGTATTGTATTAAAAAAAAAAACTTGAACTAAGATACAAACAAAACTGTTGGCGTTGGCGGAGGTCTGTGCTCTTTGGGTGCCCTTGTAGTTTTAAATGTGACAGAGAACATTACATTTGAAGGTTGTGATCTTCAGAATAAGAAAATGCAAAGGCTTGTCCACACAGCTGCCTTTTGGTTTAATAGGTTTGAATAATAATATTAATAGTTATTTGGGGTTTACCTTCTTAAATGAACCATATGCAAGTAATGCTATGATTATTTCTGTCTATTTTATGTTTTCATTTTGTAACTTCTTAACCTTAAAATAACAGCTCCAAATCATTATGATGGTTTTGATGGTTCACTAGCATCTGCATAGGGGGAAAAATCTTGGAACCCAACTTTAGGTTATAGTCTGATGACAATAGAGTCTCTGGGAGCAAAGCATGACATATTTCAACACACAAATTTGTACAAATAGGGCCCAGGTTTAAAAATACCAAACTCCTCCTTTAAGAAGCAACTGTGTGTTCACATCAAAAGTAAAGTGAAATTTGTCCCTCCAGATATGTCAGCAAAATAAACGCCGTCATTTCTTGGATCATTAAATCCTCCAGAGGAGATCAGTCCGTCTGTGTCTGGTGAGCCTCAGTTTCACTGTAAAGTGTAAGTTACACACTTCACTCTGGCTTACTTCAGCAGTATGAACCTTAAAAGAATCTGCTTTCTTGTGATTTACTTTAATGAACGGGTCTTAAGTTTGCAGAAATAACATCATGATGCAGAGTAAAAATGAAAGTTTTCTCCGGTCTGTCCTCAAGGAGAAGAAAACAACTTTTAAAAAGCTTGTTTGTTGAATGGAGGTTGGATCGTTATTCTCTGATGCATTCGAAGAAGTTGGGAAATCTAAATGCTAAACGGCTTTTGTGACACAGTGATGTGATGTCTCAAGTTGAAATTTTGATCTAGAACAGATTGTTAGCTGCACTAGCATGCAGATGTCTGTTTATAAAGATTAATAGTAAGATAAATTGTCAGATGAGCACTGATGGGAGCTGGGATGTCATTACAGAGGATTATGTTCCACCTGCTTTTGTTCTCCACACGGACCGTTTTTCCTGCATACGCCGCAGCCTGCGGATACGTTCTGACGCTTTCATTCCCACCACACACACCCTAAACACCTGTTCTTGCAAATGTATTTTTAATTTCATTTCTTTTTGCAAGTGCGATTTTTCCACATTAGAATTGGTACAGCTTTCTAGAAGAATCCAAATTCCTTCAGACTCTTTGTATGGACATGATGATAGAGGCAAAAGGACTGCAGAGAACGTAGAAAAAACGCATGAAATCTTGGACTGGCTTTTACTCATTAGCTAGGGAGTGAATTGTTATCTAAGCTTTAGGAGTGCCACATTGCAAAACAAGAAAAACAATTTTTCTTTGGTGTTGCTTCATGTGAAAGGTCAGTCCTCCCTTTAATGAAAGCAGTATAAACATTTGTAAATGTGCAGACATCAACATCTACTTATCTAGATGAAAACAGGTTCTCCCTTTTCATTTCATCATTAGTGGGGTTTTTGTGATCATCTTTTCTTCACATATAACAGTTGTAAATCAAAAACCAAACTAATACGGTATTTCGACATTTTATAAACATGTCTCATTATTTGATGTTTGCTTGACATTAATTAGCAGAGACACTAGACCCTGTTTATTTTGTGAGTGTGTGATGTTGGTTACGTACCTGTGAGTGCATAAACACACATGCACTTGTGCATGTTAGATGAAAATGCTGTTCGTCATGCTTGTCTAATAGCTATTCACTCGGAGCAGCATGACTCGGAACTATACCAGAGCCAATCTGTCTGCTTGTCTGACTACATGGCAAACAGAATTGCCAGTTCCACACTTTAATCAATCTCATCCTCGAGCCCTGTGGTGTTCACAGCCGAAGGAAGCGGAGGTGCTTTCTTACATAATTAGAAAAGCTCACTTAAACCTGGCTGATTTCCTGGTGTCACATAAAATAATTATATCCCACACACACCTGTCGCAATGTGTGTGAGTGGACTGATGTGTTAAGTCTCGTTAATCTGAGGCGGAACGCTGACGCTGACTCCAATGGCCTGTAAAAACTTCTCACAGTCATTTTGGTTAATGCATATTTAGTGTGAAGTTCATAAATCTTCTGTTCTTCAGTGCTGGTCAGTGGGTAAAGAATATAAAGGCACATATCAAAAGCACGCAGTTAACAATTATTATAATTGGTGTTGAAATCACCATTTCTGTGATTAGAAAGGAAGCCTTTAACTGAGTCCCTCTAGGCCTGTGAATGTAAAAGCCATCCATAGAGCACTGCCTTTGTCTTGCATCTTCATTACAAAGAACCTGGAGGGCTGATGACACAGTGAACGCCAACATTGAGATAAAGAGATGATTACAAAGCTGTAATCTTACAGCCTTTGACGGGTACTAACAGCATTCCTCCACAGACCTCCCAGTGCCATATTGGCTGAGACAAGAGGGACGTCAGAGAATTAAGCTTCTGATGTTGCTCTCGCAGTAGCCAGGTCAAGTAAACATCACAGACTCACAAAAAAAACATTACAGCCACCTCCTGAAACTCATCAATGTGGCGGTGAAATGAACTCCAAATAAGGTCAAATAAAAAGGTTAAGTTAGTGAAAAAGAAAGAGAGCAGAGACTGAGTCCGTTTCCCAGAATGCACTGCACTGAGGTTGTCCATCAGAGAGATGGGTGATGACAGGACGCAGATAACAATCACAGGTTGTATGAGTAATATGCAAGTGTTACAATCTCATGTATTCTCTTGTGTGCACTTTGCATGTCATCTTGCATGTGTACACGTTGTGTGTTTGTATAAACACGGTATACATTTATGATCTGAGTTATGACTGGAGGCTCACTCAGGGGATCAGTGAGCACAGGGTCTTTTACAGCATGTCTGTGACACAGGACTATAAGGAAGGGGGATGTGTGTGTGTGTGTGTGTGTGTGTGTGTGTGTGTGTGTGTGTGTGTGTGTGTGTGTGTGTGTGTGTTACTGCTTGAGTATTCATGGAATTGCATTTGTGTCTTGGGAATAATTGTGTATATAATGCCACTCTCTGTTCAATTTCTGCTCCACTTCAGCTTATTACCTGGCACCGCTGCAGAGCCGCATAGCTTTAAAACAACAGCTAGCCAAGAGAAAATACACAACTAGCTGATGCAGTACCATCGAGGCTTCAGAAGGCACAGAATCTCCTGAGGTCTGTGCAAAAACACTGGTCTCTTTTAAGGACACAACATTCAATCCAAGATCAAATTAAACCAATGATTACACAACATTAAAAAACATGAACATGAAAAGCAGGAAGGTCATAAATAATTTGAAAAGGGTGATATATAATGGCCATTCCTGATTTATAACTGGTGACTGAGAGAAATCGTGACATTTGATAAGTGTTGTTTCTAGGACAGATATACTACACAAAGACAGCAAATGGTCAGAATTCTGCAGATGTTGACATGAACCACTAAATATCCAATGGAGATACACCACGGCATTTCCTGCCTGGTTCTGTTAACACATTAGCACCAGGGTTTTGTCAGTATATAAACAATGACATCAGATAAACTGAAAGCACAGGAGTTCATTATGAAAGGTTCCCAACTACAGGATCCAACCAATGTCAGCATGTTAACAGGACATCTTCAAATCACAATATTGAGTCAGTGTTGAACCTTTAAGCAGACATGGCTCAGTGGCTCACAGAGTGTTAGATGCCAAATGAGAGAAATGATGGTCAGTAGCTACAAAAACCAGCAGAGTGAAAGGCTGGTCTGGCATTAACATGTTGGGCCACAAGTTCATCCTCCTGTGTGTATACTGTTCATTCTCATCTTGTATTTTATTCACTGACACACGGATGCAGCTATTTGTTCAATTTCACTCCCACTGGGTTGCAGAAGCCTGAAAGCAATTCATCAGTGCAAAGTAACACGCCTACTTCTATTTCTCCTGAATCAGCTGAGCCAACACTCTAAACCCTGATGTCTTCATGCCCACTAATGGCCATCCATTCTGTGTAGCTGTTGGCAAACATTTCAACTTTAGAAAGAATGGGTTATTTCTGACAGCGCTGTGATACAGAATGAGCAATGGTTGTCATGGAAAGACAGCAGGGAGTATGATTCAGTGTACCCAGGCCACACTTCTGCAGGGCTCGTCTCCAACAAAACAGGCGCACCGAGTGTCTTTTCTTCACACCGAGAAGTTCATGTGATGGAGCGGGTTTTGCCCCACAGCCAGAATTTTGGCATTTGCTGAAGTGTTTTAAGAGGAGGAGCAGAGGGAAATCTATCACTTTAGCACATCCTTTTGTTTTCATTGAAATGAAGGGCAGCACTCTACATCTGACACTTCTCTAATGAGACAGAATTATACTTGTTGCTGTGCCGCACAGCATTGTTCATGTTAGAGAAAGGCACAGGACGGTCCACTTTTTGGAACTCAAGCTAGCAGATTACAAGCATTGAGAATAACATCACCACTGTGTTAAAAAATACAGTAAGAAAGGGGCTGAGGTGGTGAGGACTTTTGATTGTTACTACCCGTACATCATTTGATTATTGTTTTAAATCCATGAGTTCAATGGTTTATCAACCTCTGCTGCAGTTCATAATGTGTGAAAATCTCAAAGCTCCAAGTTTCGCAGTGGCAACAGATGTATTGTCTTTTGCAATAACAACCAGGTTATTTTGAATTTCTCATATAGTGTGGATGTAAGTCCAATCATGGTGTCTAAGTTCAGTATTTACTGATAGTTTCACTTAAAAGTGGACTGAAATGACAAAAATATTCTGCCCCCACATTTTATAACCACTAGTTTCTGTCCTGAACTGTAGCTGTGACATTCACAGCAGAGGTTTAATTGACAAGATGATGGCCGATCACTCACTGGGGATGATGTGAGTGGATTGTGGACATTAACTGTAACAGCTCCTTGATGGTCGAGGGCCAACAGAAAGTCACATCGTGATTTGGTCAGTCGTGAAAACACAAGACAGAAAACATATACAGAAGTTTATCTTTGCTGCCTCCAGCCTGCCGACAACACCTGCCTCCATTTGATAGAGCTGGTTGACAGTTGTGTCGCTGTCATCAGCATGATGCTCCAATTTAGAAACATGGAAACAAGGAAGGGTTAGCAGTGAAAGAAGGCTATGAGAAAATAGGGAAAAAAAGTTTTGTTACTTCACGGAAGGTAGAATTCTCCCCCGGGTCAAACATGATGACTGAAATAGAAATATGTGTAGCGTGGTGTGTTGCAGGCTCCTGTCAAAGCTGGACAGGGCAGAGGACATTCAACTGGCATAGCCTCAGGACCCACCACCACCTCCTTAATAACCAGTTGTGGCCCAAATTTCTGTGTCAATTACAAATATATTAAAAGAAAAATGGTGCGGTTTGGACCTGAGACGGAATAAAACATCACAGTATGTCAACTTCACAAAACACAACAGTATAATAGTCAAGCAAAATGAGCAGCAGGTGGCAGTGCATAAGAGGAAAAAATTAATAAACTAATAGAGTGTAACATAAATGCAACTACTGTCGGGCTCATCATGTTCCAAGAATGTAAATGTAACTGTAGCTGGGATTGCCCAATCAGTGCATACATGGAGGATGAATAAACTACACTACTACTGCACGCACGTCATGGGAAACCCATGTCCTTCAAAATAAAAGTGCAGCATACACTTGTTTTTCCAAGCACACATCCACGACCCACTGATGGGTGATGACCCACTAGTTGAGAACCACGGCTTTAAAGCCTCTTAAGTCAGTAACACAGGCAGACAGCATGGACAGATCACAACACTGTAGAATGTTTTGTTCTGATATAAATGTGACAGTGTACATTTTTTTATTCTATTCTATGAAAGCTTTGATGAAATCAACACAAAAAAAATGTCTAGGGAGCAGTAGATTTATGATGGCCAAAGGAAGAAAAAGGTCAACACTGTGCTCCAACTTCTATTCTTCTATTTTCATGACACTTCCAATAAATGATGACACAGCCTCATTCACACACACATACTGGTTCATCCACACAGACATTCACTTTCTATTGGTTCAAACCGCCTCTCCCTCCTCAGTGTTGATGTCGCAGGAGGAATTAAAGTCAAAGTAATAGGCCCTTCTGACTAAAATAAGGAGAAGGGAAGAGGACGCTGGAAATGAATGCCAAAAGTCCCATTCTTATTCTGTCTCTCGGTCCAAATGAGTTAAAATGAATGATAGTTTAGACTGAGACGCAGTGAGTCAGAGTGACAGGCGCGGGAGGAGGAAAGAGATTTAAAGGGATAGCTACTGACTTAAAGAAAGAGAAAAAGAGGGAAAGTGACAGGAGGAAATGGTGACGGAGGAAGAACCCCGAGCAGACCTGTTGCAATGAGCAGAAGACTGACAGACTGTGACAGTGAAACGACTGACACACTGTTTGAGCTTGATGTTTGTGGCACAAGGATGATGTCTTCTATGACGATGATGATGACGAAGAGGATGATGGTTGTTGCGATAAAAAAGGCAAAGATGTGGCGGTTGTAGTTCGACTTCTGGACCCAAGGGATGGCAGACAGGCAGGCAGCAGGCTGGCAGGCATGCAGACAGACAGTCCTGGGGGAGTTTCAGCTCTCAGTAGGTGTCATTAACTGTCAGTCAGCATCTCTCTCTCAACAGGCCCGGCCTACAGATACTGTAGTTCTACTGGCGTGTAATTGTCTGGAAGGTCAAGAGAGACCAGCAGACGGTTTGATGAGAGGAAAGGTTAAGAAGGAGGAGAGAATGAACAGAGGGATGCGGATGACAGATCGAAAGAAGGAAGCTTTTGAAAGGACATCAGCTAGTGAGAAGGAAAGTAAGAAAATGATTACCCCCTCCTGGGAAACTACTGAAAGCATGAGAAAACATGCTTTTTCATATTCTATATATACACTATACTATGTTGTAATAGTGATGCAACCTCAGAAAAAGCCTAAACCCGACAGACTGCTGACCAACAACAGCCATATGCAGGGTGAGAAGAGCCTTTGGCATTTTACCATGGTAGTGTAACCTGCAGTAAAGGGCTGTTTATAATTCAAGTGGATGACAGGAAGCACATCTTCAACAGTCTGATGGACAGGCCTCACACTAACATCATTCACTCATAAGTACACACAGATACCAGTCATGTGAGAGGTCAATATATGTAAACTAGTAAAGTTGCAATTCCTTGCAGAAAATGCATGGGGAATGCTGAAAGCTGAAATGAAAGTGCAAAACACTGCTGAAAATGTAGAAATGTGGAACTGCTTAAAGCTGTTGAAAAGATTGAAAAGGCGAGGAAGATAAGGCTGAAAGTAAGGAAGAGTAGCTGAAGGTGAGGAAGATGAAGACAGATTTAAATGAGATAAAGCTGAAATCTTCCCTCTAAAAAGTGTTCACTTTGAGGTTGAAAAGTAACTGTTATCAGCAAACGAATGATACTGTGAGCATGTAGAGAGTCTGCTCAGAGCGCACAGATGTGTTTTTAATGTCTGTGATGCCAGAAATGTGGGCCCCACAGCAAAATACAAAAGTGCTCCAAAGTGGTTCACTCGAGGAAAGTTGGGGTCAAATTTAATATTATGGTAGATAGAGTTTATCAGCACTCCTTTTGCTTTGAAGCTCTTCCTGCAAAAACTGTGAATCTGTTCTACTTTAAAAGAGTATCAGTGGTAGAGAAGACAATTTCCTACATTTTTTAAACATATGATTGTGTTTGTGGAGTGAAAATTTGGGGCTGAGGAGCAATTTGTTTAATATAATATAATTTAATATCTTTTAAAAATCCCTCCCACTCTCATGATGACATCATCCACTCTAGCCCTGAAGATTCCATCCGTTACAGACTAATGTTAAAATCTGAAAAAGGCTAAAAACAGCATAAAACATAAACAGTGATTATGAACATTTTAAAACAAAAATTAAGTCTGTGAGTAAAAGTATGCTGAAGCAGTAGCATTTCAAAGTGAAATTGTCGAAATTGAATATTTTTCTCATCTGTTTTCATTGTAAAAAAAAATGTGTAAAAAAGTGCTGAATATCTCAAATTAAAAAAATATAGAAATGTGAAAAGTAATAGCCATCATGTCCATCTTAAAAAGCTGAACAGTTTGATGGTCGAACAGTTTCTGTAGCTGAAAGTATGAAGGAGTGGAAGTATGGAAAGTGCTGCTAATTATCTCATTTACACAGTTACTAACTGGCTTGCTAAGGGAACTCTAACTCGAGGCATGAACTCCACTAGACCTCTGATGGTGTGCTGAGGTATATGGCGCCAAGACGTTAGCAGCAGATCCTTTAAGTCCTGTAAGTTTCAAAGTAGGGCCTTCATGGATCATACTTGTTTGTCCAGCACATCCTACATATGCTCGATTGGAAATTGAGATCTGGAGAATATGGAGGCCAAGTCAACACCTTGATCTTGTTGTTTTGTTCCTCAAAACAATTCTGAAACATTTTTGCAGTGTTGCATGGCACATTATCCTGCTGAAAGGGGCAACTGCCATTAGGGAATACCGTTTCCATGAAGGGGTGTCCTTGGTTTGCAACAATGTTTAGGTAGGTGGTACGTGTCAAAGTAAATTCAACATGAATGGCAGGAACCGAAGTTTCCCAGCAGAATATTGCCAAAGCATCACACTGCCTCCGCCGGCTTGCCTTCCATCCATTGTGCATCCTGGTGCCACGTCTTCCCCTGGTAAGAGACACACACGCACCTGGCACATGACGTAAAAGAAAACCTGATTCATCAGACCAGGTCACCTTCTTCCATTGCTCCGTGGTCCACCTCTGATGCTCATGTGCCCATTGTAGGGGCTTTTGGCGGTAGGCAGGGGTCAGCATGTGCACCCTGACCGGTCTGCAGCTACGCAGCCCCATACACAACAAACTGCAATGCACTGTGTGTTCTGACACCTTTCTATCAGAACCAGCATAAACCTTTTCAGCAATTTGAGCTACAGTAACTCTTCTGTTGGATCAGACCACACGGGCCAACCTTCGCTCCCCACGCGCATCATTGTTTCAGTTTTGGTTGGTCCTGACCACTGCAGACCTGGAACACCACACAAGAGCAGCAGTTTCTGACCCAGTAATCTAGCCATCACAATTTGGCACATTTTTCCTGCTTCTAACACATCAACTTCGAGGACAAAGGATTCACTTGCTGCCTAGTATATCCCACCCACTGCAGGTACCATTGTAGCAAGATAATTAATGTTTTTCAGTTTACCTGTCAGCAACAGATGAATCTACATGCAAATGGGGCCCCTGCTGATACTTTGACAAGAGAAAGAGAGACGTACTGAAGCTCTGGTAAAAGAAATACAAAATTAGCAAAGCTGTATGTATATGTATGACTGTATAAAATACTCGTAAAGACTATGTATAATACTAATATACTTCTCCATAGAGTGGACAACCGCACACAACCTCTAGTTATTCAAATATTTAAAAAAGGAAAGTTGGTAACACTGGACCCTTCTCCTGTTATCTGTTTTTGCCAAATAGCTTTTTCCTGTATCTGACAGCCTTTGATGTGACAGTCTGGGGAAATGGACAGACATTCAGCGACTCAAATAGGCTGAGAGCACCTGAGGGGGCTAATGCTCATCATGTGGCTTTAGGGCAATACTACAGTATAATCCACTACATGAAAAGAACATTAGTTACCTTGCTCTTATTAGTAATTTCTCCCCGCCTTATTCTCTTCCTCTATTTATTTCTCTGTCTAACACTGGCATGTCGTGATAAGCTCAAACACTGAAGTATTGACTTTTATCACCATTTCATCAGGGCAGGTGGGCACATTGCCAAAGTCCTGTACACTGCGATGATCCATCACCTGCAGAGACAAAAATAAAGCTCCGTAGGCCCTTCAACAGCATCAGCAGTGATTGGTACTGGATATCCCCTGATACTAGCTAACAATATTATTTGTCTACATTCAAAGACAAACTAAAAAAGGAAAAAGAAAAACAGTATTCTCCATGGTTGTTCTTTGCTCTGAATCTGATCTAACCACAAGTTCATGGAAGAAAATGGGACAGATACTGTTCAACATTTTAAGACCATCAAACTTTATAAGTCAATGTCCCATTAGAAGAAAACAATCAAATGATACAAAAAAATAGACGATAGATATAGTAGCTTTATCCAGCATTAGTTGCTATATCCAGCATTGTGAAATGCCAGTTAGATCGGATTAAGCATAGGCAGATACTATTGAGGTTTGTTAGTCTCTACATTGATGTTTTGAGACACTCAAACTGGGTTTCAGGGATTCTAGGTTTTCCTCATGAGATTTGAAGGACTATTGAAATTCCTACCAAGAGAAGAAGGAGGAAAGGAAAACAGAGAAGTATAGAGTTAAGATGTGGAGAGATTTCCAGAGGAAGGAAGAGCAAGTCAAGGCATTGTGAGTGTTGGGGTGGTAAGCAGGATGTATTCAAGGGCATCCTGAGCTCCCAGGGCCTCGCCTAATAAAGCTCTAGGGAGCACAAACATGGACTCTGTGACAGGTACAGTGTGTCCGTCTGTGTCTGCATACATGAGTGTCGTCATCATCCTCTCACAGCGACTGCTGCACCTCCAGGGAGCTCACACAGCCTTGTTTTCTACAGCCAATGTCTTACTGGCTGTTTCTTCTATCTGGTGCTTTAAACTGAGGGTCACTTCGGCCTCATTATACCAGCACCTAACAGAGCATGGGACCCAGATAGCTAGTTGGGGCCCTGGAGGCCACTCTGCATAGTTCATGCACTCACACACAGACAGGCTGCTCAATAAATGAAGCCTGAAAGTTGAACAGGTGCAGTCTGTTATTAAGCAGCGATGGAGTATAGAGGGTTCACTGTTGACCAGAATCGGAGGGTAAACAATGAAAGTGGTAGACCCTGAGGGATCTGCCAGGGTAAACACTGTCTGTTTAAGCCGCATGCTGTTTGTGAGTTGGTGTCTGCAAGTATCCACATCTGCCTCTGCTTCAGTTTATGTGGATAAGGAACAAAAACGCTCGTCACTGGGGTTGTAACCGGACCAGTAGATGGAGTATCCACGTAGGAGTCCCTACTGGAGTGTGTATGCGGCTGATAAGGTGAGGAATCTGGGGACAGGACAGGACGTAGGTGAGCGGGAGCAGACGGTAATCCACGACCCTTCCCTACAGGACTGCACTGTGTAATCTGAGGTGAAGAGATAGGAGGAATACAAGAGGGACAATCATCCACTGACCCTGAGCGGTTAGGGAGCTGGTGATGGAGACCGGAGAGGCCAAAGAGAAGAGGAGAAAAGCCACGCAAACACACACTGACACCTGGAGACCGGTCAATTGACTCAGTGCAAGTGAGTTAATCACACAGTTGGCTGCACAGTGAAAATAGCTTACCTCCTCTGTACACAGTTAAGAGACTACCACAGAGGCCCGGTAATATTTGTGTTCGTTTAATTGTGCTTATCTTAACATCAGTGTCCACGACGTCCTGCAATGATATTTGTCACATCTGTCTCCACTTCCTGTGTCTTTATAATCCATCTGATCCTCTGGTCTGAGCTGTTCACTTTATGACTTGATTATGTAATGGCTCAAAATGCTATGCAAGGGTCCATTTAAAATCTGCAGCAAACAATAAATAAATGGACTGTACTTATATAGTGCTTTTCTAGTCTTTGCAACCACTCAAAGCTGCTTTTACTCTCCATTCACACACACACACACACACACACACACACACACACACACACACACACACACACACACACACACACACACACACACACACACACACACACACACACACACACACACACACACACACACACACACACACACACACACACTGATGGCATAGGCTACTACCTTAAGTGCCCAACTGTCAAACAGTCATATTCATACCATTTAGCTATTCCACCAGGAGCAATTTGGGGTTCAGTGTCTTGCCCAAGGACACTTCGACAGGATTGGGTGATAATTTCCAACCCTTATTTCTGATTGCCGATTTCGATACCAATATATTAGGCACATGTTTTTTTCCACCTAATTGCAGAGAACATCAAGTCTCCCCTGTAGTGGAATTGATATCATGCCTACTCTTATTGTAGTGGCCCACTGGCAGATGCAGAAATAACATAATGTTATTTTTAAAATGTAGACATTGACTGGGCAACATAAGAAAACTACTTAAACTTAGGTTATGTACAAAATGCCGTATTTGTTTGTTTGTAGTATTTTCTTTTCAGTTATTTGGGAATCATCGAGCATTTAAAGCGTTTTATCTGCGGAAAATATCGGCAGAAAAATGACAAATGCCGATGTCGATGTCATTTTCAAGCCAATATCTGCAGACGCTGATAACGTGCCAATAATATTGAGCATCCCTACTTACTGTGGTCCCTAGGTAACATTCACAGATATATGATCATATTAGGATCATCAAAGATTTTCCCCCAAAGTGTTTGTGCCTCCCACAATTTCCTACTATTGAGATTTGTCCCTCCATCTAATTGATCTGTCTGACTTGATTAATGGAATCATTGAAATCTACCAGAATCATAACCAACCACAAGCCAACTACAACTCCCACCAAGCGCTAGTTTAAGCCATTTACCTAGCAGCCACCTTTTGCCTCCTGGAGGCCTGGTAAAATAAACATTGACACATGGCAATGAATTTCCAATCACACAGCAGGCAGTGCCACAAAGATAAGTAGGTGGATGGATGCATGAATGCAGGTGAGTGCACGCATGTAATTGGAAGGTGCACACATACACCCACCATGCATCTGTGTCGCCAGAGGTGCCCCTCAAGGCGACGCTGGCAGCTGCAGCTGGCCGTGCCAAGCGATTGTAATGGCAGAGGGCCTGGCAGCAGCTGGGGAGGGGGGCTCTGAGGACTCGCCAAACTCTTCACTGTGAGCCGTGATCAAAGATGGAGCATAATGGAGTGGGACTAGCAGAATCGGGTGTCAAGGGCGAATGAGTTTCTGCCGTGGGAGAGGGGTCTCTGTATGTGCATGTGTGCATGGGTAATTTGCTCATGCAGGTTTTAAAGGGATAAATGAGATAAGAAAGGGATTTGACACTGGGGCCAAAAAAACGAATGCGTGCGCAAATTCATGCATGGACATAAGGTCACACTGAACATGACCTTGACGATAAAAATCTAACCAGTTGATCCTTCAGTCAAGTGGATGTTTGAGCCAAATTTGAAAATATTCCCATCAGGCATTCTGTTACATAAGGAGCCTTTGACCTTTGACTGTGCAGGGTAAAAATGTCACCTCTTCATTATTTAAACTCAAGTAGACATTTTTTTCACACTGCATAACAATTAGTGAATTCACTGTTGAGTCACGGTCAAAAACGTGTTTTATCCCAATGAGCTGGCTTTTTGTCCAACAAAAGTCAAAGATGTTTCTGTCAACTTTGAAGAATATCCGTCCAAGTGTTCCTGAGAAATTCAAATGAAGGAACGGACAGATGCACGCGCAACCAGACAACACAGCATCTCTTGTCAAGACCTAAGCATTGAATTAATTGACTGCATATTGTATTTCTCAGAGATGAATCATTGTTTAAAAAGTACAAATAATTCTCTGTATGTGAAAAGACTGCCTGCAAGTACCGGACAAAGGCAAGAAAAGTGCTTTACACTGCCAAGGACACCCAGGGGCCCAGGAATTACAGCACTCGCCACCGCCTTCAAAAGACCCAGAGACGTTTGATGCCCCTGTTGTTGCACTAGCGCTAAACACTAACTGGTCAGTGTGACGGTATAAAAGCAGCTTGGACCCAGAGGCTAACAGTGATACTCTGTGAAGTGGTTTGCTGTCAGGTGAAATGCAGCACTGACTTCACGTGTACTGGGGGAGGCACTTGACTACCTTATCCTCCGCAGGTCAAAAGTAACAAGCGCTGCAGTGCAAAAGGAACTAGCTAATTCGCAAAGGGAGAAATGAGAGGAAATACTCCAATAAAAAGGTGTGTGTGTGTGTGTGTGTGTGTGTGTGTGTGTGTGTGTGTGTGTGTGTGTGTGTGTGTGTGTTTGTGTGTGTGTGGGGGGGTAATATCTCACAGCTTCCCTCAGAGAATGAAGTGTGACAGAGAAAACAAATGCTATGATAGGTCACTGAAACCGCCTGGTTATAGCACTCTGCTATATCTCATCAGTGTTCTAATCTCAGCTGTAACTGGTGTTTTCCTGCAGCAGTGAAGCAAATCCCATACAAACCGTCTGTGATGATCCGAGCCCATGCATATTAGCTGCAGCATAGCTGCCATCAATTTGAGCTATAGAGCTTTACATGGATCTCAGCATGTGAAAACACTTGCTTCTCAATGTGTACATGTGCTGCAAGCGTGTTTGCTTATTACCACCAATGAATTGGACAGGGACAGTGTCCTGTAATGGCAGCCATTTGTGATCATCTTTACCCCGACTAACAGTCAGCCAGAAGAAGGATTGTATGCATGTGTGTGTGTATGTGTGTTTGTTTGTTTGTGCTTGTGTCAGTGATCGTCTAAGTGGTACAATTTACAGCAAGGGTAAACAAAAGTTATCACAATCGTACACAATTATCTTGCCATCCTGTCACCATCATCATTACTCTACCTGCAGGATTCAGTGCTATCATTATATCCAATTTTATAGATGCGAAGGTATAAAAAACAAAAACAACTTAATCAAAATCAAAGTGGCTTAAATGGCTAATGGTGCCTGTTATTAGTCCAGGCAATACATAATAATGCTATGGTTCTGCTTTTTAAAAGCAGTGTTGTGGTCACGAAATGTAAAAACAGAAAAGACTTTAACAGCCAGCACCGCTGTGGCAGATCTGAGCATAAACATCACATCACAGCATCAGAGTAACAAGCAGCTAAATGAGCGGGCAGCAGAGAAGTTAAAGTTTACTGTCAGCGCGGTTAAAAATATCCAGATAGAGAGGGAGAGAAAGGACCTGTGCCTGTATATGCATGAGCCAGTATATGCATGCGTGTGTAACTGGCATTGATGTTGTGTTTTTCTGCCCTAATCAAAACCAAGCCTACAAAAGATCATTTTCCCTGCTGGTAGCCAGGAGATAATAGCTCTCCACAGGAGGAAAACAGAGCATTTTCAGCATTAGAGTTATATTTTCATGAATAAAGGCTCAAGCTCTCGCAGTGGCAGAAGTTCACTGAGGTTGCATGGTTGGCTATGGCCATATATCCGGTCATTTTGAAACGAAAGGCATTAGCATGGCAGTGACGCACACGCGCTGCAGGTGTAAAATGGTTTAGAAGAAGGGAAATAAATTACAATAAGTGTTTGGTTGACATCCATCATGGTTAATCAAATCATCTCCTCCAATTCCCTATAAAAGCAGAGCTCTCTCCACAATGCACTGACTGTAATGGATGAGTAGAGTCAAGATCCACCGCACAAAAAACGCTACTGCTAAGAGAAAATTGATGTCCTTGTCTGGGAGCTGCAATGTTGTGAGGTGCAAATGTGGGATGAATAAAAACAAACAGTAGAATTACTTCCCTTTTTCTACCTGTGAAAATGCACTGGATTTAATCAAGTGGTAGTTATTGTAGATTACACACCCAGCGTGCAGCGGAAAAAGATTTGTAGCTCATTCATGAAGGTGGGTCAGAATTTTACAAGGAGACAGAAGAAGCAGGACGGGGCCTCACAGGGGCATTTTGGATTATTCCGAAGTGATCCAGGAATGTCTTCCTGAGGCCAGTGAAAAGGGACTGATAATCTATGAAACAAATGCATGAGTGATCATGTCCGTCGCACACTTAGATAACAGAACAACAGAACAATTAAAGAAGAACCTTCAGAAGAGGTAAGGAAGCCTTTTCAATAAAGAAGTTTGTTACAAAACAGGAGAGTTGATCCTGATCCGTTGTTGGTTATAGCGGCTGTTAAAAAGCATTTGTCCCACTTTAGATTTGGTTAATCAAAGATTAAAGTTTGTTTCGACATTACAATATGTTAATTAATTTATTACATTAAAGGCCCACTCTTTAACAAATACCACCTTTGTGAAAGTTCATTCAAAGATCTTTAAATAAACTGGAATAACAAGTTTAAAAACAATATCAATGCTCAAGCTGATTATGATAACTTTGTAAGAGCAGCACTCATTCTTCAACCAAACATTCAATGTCACATTATTCCAACCATTCAGTGCAAAGAATTCTTCACCAGCCATACAATATAATACTTTTGATCTTCAAAAGATTTATACAAATGATAAGAAATCTCCATAGCAGCACTGACGCCATTCTGTTGTACATTAGCCTGGTTATGGCCTTCATTATTCCCCTGGACTGTAGAGTTTACAGTAATCGTGCTCATGTCCTCGCACTATATCACAAGAACCCTCTCAGCATGTGGCAAGCTCCATTACACTTCCACACATTACCCTGCAGCTTGTAATTAGTCTGTTAATAATCTAAGCACCAATGTTTCTTATGTTTGTGGGTGGCTGATGACAGAGAAGCATTTTCTGTGAATGCATATCGTGAATGTGCACATGAAAAATAAAACGAGCAAACATTCATTTAAATTCCGTTATATGAGAGGGTGTGTTTTGTGAGTGTGTTATGGTGTGTGATTGAAACTTAAATTTCACACATTACATGCCTATGCACAGTGACTTTATCAGAGGCACTGAATAATTTATGTGGGTAAGCTGAGAAGCAAAGCAGTGTGCATAATTGCATAACATCACTCCTATCTGCCATTTGTGCCATTAAGTTAACGCTTGGTCCCAGCACCTGCCCCGGTAATTAAAACCTTGGAGATTAATCATAAACTCCCCCTTCAAGTCGACGCCTGCGGTGGAGATTTGTCTTTGCATGCACGTGGCTACATGAGCATTAAACTCAGATCACATCATTTCCTCCGAACAAACATCTGAAAGTGGGTGACTGACTTTAAAAAAGACAAAACCAAAAAATAAAACAACCATCAGTGAAACAATGAACGTTGTTGCCTCCAGGCGCTCACACTGCTCTGTAATTAAGCGCTCTTTACTTTCTGATATGCCTCCATTACAGGTGTTACCCTTAGAAGGGCTTTAGCTCAGATGTGCCGTGTAGCTTCAGGCCTGTTAGTACACATGTCTGAATGTCATGAACCTAATGACTCGCACAGCACATGGCTGAGTAATTAAAATCAGGAAGATTAATCATGAAGTCTCATCACATTTTCTCTTCTGCTGGACATCAGTCTCTTCTTTAGCCTCATTTTATAAGACACCTGTGGAAGTTTCACTTCAGGTGAACTACGGCTACAATTCAAAGGATATTTTAGAGCAACACTGGAAACTTCCCTCGCAGTTATTTACTCTGCTTCCTTCCCAACATGCCATCTTCCCTGCTCTTCCACTGACAGTGAGTTAAATGAGTTCATAGATGCCAACTGATGTCAAGAGTGTATGAGCGCAAAATGAACTTGACTGGAGGCAAGGGCACAATGACACAGCCATGGCGGCTCCAGCAGCCAGCCCTGATAAGTCGCTCTGAGCGTGCATGGGGTAGAACCGAGGGAATTGACAGTGTGGTGCCGCTGACTTGTGGGTATTAGCTCAGCAGGGCTAATTACGCTATTAGATTCTACCTGAGGGCTTCAATTTCACTGATCGACCCCTCTCACCCTCAGAGACTGGACACACATACAGCATAGGCATGTGTACACATACATGAACAAAACACAAGTGCACAGGATCCCTAGAAGGTATTTGAGTGCCATCAGGACTTCCCCCGTGGGTACGACTAAAAGACAGAGATCGACTTCATGCAGTTCTATTATATTTACTTAACAATGAGTCTCTCCAGTGAGAATAACGACATCTTATTCGTACGTTTTGCCTTCCTCACATCTATCTCAAAGTGCATTCCACCCTGACTAACAGCTCCAGTGATGGCAGTTTTGGGAGGCTGGGTAAAAATGGTGCAGGCTCGGCGTCTACTGCTGAGAAAGCGGAGCCAATTGAATTTAGCCCATCGAGAATCCTCTATCGTGTTTTCTCACTGAGTGTGGAAAAGAAGCAAAGAGCCAGAGAAAGATTTGTCTGACTTTTTCCTGTGGAGCTGGTCTGATTGCTGCTCCCTCAGTACTCAGGGATGCTTGGTAAGTATTTTGTAAGAGTAATGTAAAGAAATATGCAACTTTTGTGTTCTACCAGCCTCAGGCTGGATCTCTTGCTGGGCGTGTCTTTGAGTACAGCAGCAGGTTTCATACAGCCTGAATGCTGCAGAATTAAGTTATAATACAAGTTACAAGTTTTATTCCAAGTTAGAAAGTCATTATGCGTTGTCATGATAATGTTTCAAACTCTTTACATAAATCACTTGATAACTATTTGACAACATGGATTATGTGGTATGATTCAACTACTGCAAACTTCATTAAATTCATGATCAACATTTTTCAGACATTTCAACATCTGAAGCAATGCTGACTATAACACTATCTGTGTTATAGTGTGTGATAATGGTGTGTTTTTCAAAATGATTCAAACCAACTGTACTAAATGACATCTGCAAAAAGCAGGTGCATTTACAGTTATTTAGAAAACTACAGCAGAAGTAGGCCTTCATTAAACAAGAGACCTTGTGACATAACCAGTAAAACCAAGTAAGGGCCAGGGATAGAGAAAGGAGGGATTGTCATCTAATGAATTGATGGCTAATGGTGTCGTTCTCTTGAGAGGTAAAAAAAAAATGTAAATGCTAAAATGAGACTCCCAAGTGAAGTCTTTGTGTGCAAAACTGATTCTACCGCAATTTTGGGATTACCGAATATGAAATATCAAACGCCCCTGGGCCTCTCTCTCGGCACATGTACATATTGGAGGAGACCATGAGGCAGAGACATGCTGGAGGGATTACATCTCCCATCTTGCCCATGACGACTTGGCGATAAGACATAAATATGGGAAAGGATGGTTCCTGCTGCCACTGTGACCCTGATTAGACAGAGTCTTAAAAAATAATGAATGGGCAAAAAACAGCAGACAGACAGCCAGGCTCTGGAGTTACCCTGAGGACCTAATAATAAAAAAAGTGATTATTCATGAAATGTCAGTGACGGCGACATATCAATTTTTTTATACATTCCCCCGCTGCCTTCTGCATAACTCATAAACAGTTAGATATTGACGATGTGTCTGTGGCATGAAATGAGATTCAATGGTAATCGATGTAACAAACTACATATTGATAGATTTAATAGCTGAACAACATGCATACAGCTATGGCACTGATTTATCAATATCTAAAGCAGGTTCACAGCTTCTCAGACTTTTAGATGAAGGGGTATCTATGTTTAAAGCTCATGTGGCATGTGTCAGACAGTCCAATGTCCTCAAGCTGAGCTTTAGAAGCTCATTGTGAAATCAGTCAATTATTCAAGTGGTTCCCTCCAAATGTTGCTGTGGAACAACCCAGACAGCAGTGAGAAACATTTGAAGCACATTTGATTTGTATATTTACAGGCTTTGTAACGCAACACAAAACGAAACCATAGAAGATTTCAGCTCCACAAATCCATTATGAACGATATAAAAATGCTGGTGTTGGAGGTATTGTGTGCAGTTTACGACAGAATTTTCCATGACAATAAACATTAATCCTAACTCTGTGGTTAAAGAGGGATGACACATGCTCAAAATTTTCAATCCAAAATCTGCTCTCTTTCAGTATCACTGACAGCTCCTTTAAGGTTAGCAAAAGAATATCTCCTCAATTTTACAGCACTTGAATGAGCCGACACCAAGTGGGGCAACAGCTAAATTTAGCGTTGGCCCCATACAGGGGCGGCTTCCCAGTCCCCAAGCCCAATGCTAGGAGACTTTCTGTGGGCTTCAGAGAGATGAGAGAACATGATGTTGACTGACAGGATTTTTTAATCAACAGTTGAAAGATTTTATACATTTCCATCAAAAGCAAAACTGATGCATGCAATGTATTGACTCTCACTTATTTGAAAACTAATGAGTGAAGTAGTTGATCATGCTTATGAGGCACTGAAATTTTAAAACCTTAGTAATCATCCTTTTAAGATCCTACTACTTAAAAGTTAATAGCTATATACCATAACATCTATTCATCTCCTCTGAAACCTCCAACGTCCTTGAATTTAAAAATAGCAGATAATTGGCTATTATATTCTGTTATTGAAGCGGACAATGTGTGTGTGTGTGTGTGTGTGTTTGCAGAGTGAGAGTTGGCAGTATTGATGAATGGAGCGCTAATGAAGGATCGTGTGTTTCTGCTGACAGATTTTCTCTCCCTGTATCAACAAATATCATTTCACAGAAGTGATCATGTGCGTCTCTTGCAGATGATTTCTCCAAGTTAGCATAAGCAGCTGCTTATCGGCTAGATCAAGTTAAACAGCAGACACTGCGAATAAACTAATGGGGGAATACCACCCACAACAAAAAGCAAGGATTTTTTTCATATCACATGATGTTCTGCAGAATCTCTTCTCGTTCAAACATTTCTTATTAATGTATTCTCAGGCCTGCATTAAAGAAAGGTCTTCTTCAAAGACAGTTCTCCCATGATAGTATATTGTAATTTTCTGTCTATTAAATTATTCTATGCATGAGTTGTTTAAGCTTGTATTCTCTCTGGTGTTTGATAATAGAAAATATTACTGAAGCTAATTTTTATTATTCATACCTCTTCAGGTTAATAACACAGCAAGTTAAACATTGTTCCCAATCAGTAAAAACTGCCATAAAAGTCACTTTTGCTAAGTAACTATCTTAGCAGTCAGAGAGTCTATCATAGGGCATATGGACCTCACATACATGCCAATTAAATTGCAAACGAAAGTCCATTTCATCCCCGGATTTGTCGACTACACAGCGGAGACAAAGATAAGTTCCTCAGTTCACCTACACTGAGCTTGCTGCCGGCTGGTCCTGGCGGGGAATGTGGCGGGGGCGGGAGGTTGTATTTGGCCCTGATACATTGAGAGAAGGCCAGACTGTGACATTATGCCAGCCAGGCAGGACTCGCGGGACAGCCATGTTAAATACCAGCTCCTGGAGCGCAAATGGCAGGGAGTTGGTGGTGCTGTTTGGGGGTATGTGTTTGTTTGCCTTGGTGTGCTTTGAAATGTGTATGAGACTGTGCCCTCTACTGCCTTGTGGGAGGAGGGAAAGATCAGAGGTCAAATTTGTTATATGCATTTATGAGCCTGTGATTTTGTGTTATTAACTTCCACCCTTCTCCGCAGACAACAAATCTCACTGTGCTGTTGCTGAAAGTCGACAACCTCGCTATAAATTTAAAGCCAGCCACTGAGAGTCCATGTTAGGAGCAACGTCTGTGAGCTCTAGAATCAATCTCAATCTCTATGTTTACATATTATATGTTCCTAAACACACAGCACACACAAACACACACACTTAAGACCAGGAGTCGACACATAATAGAGTCAGTCAACGTTTGGTAGACGAGAAGAAAGTGACAGGGTGTCAGAGACCTGCTGACTCTAAGAGAATAATAACATAAAAAGTATAGTACAGTTAAACAGCTGACTACTCTATGTTGCAAAATCCAAAAACTGGCTGCTTGTTCATGGTGTATTACGTTATAGCCTAAATTATAACACTCTTGTCTACAATGACACTCCAGGAAGTTTCTCTTGTGATCAAGTTTCATCATTTGATTTTCAAGTTAGAGAATCTTAAGTCACAGAACTGTCAATTTAAGCATTTCAACAGTGAGTTGTATTTCCCTGAACCAATAAAAAGAAGACATGTTCAACATGAGTGGGAAATATGTTTTCCTGTTACTACAGGGTACAATCTGGCGACGATGTAAAACGTACCTATTCTGAAGGAGAGCCGGCCACCACAGCTGCTTCTCACCCACATGGCTGAGAAGAGCAGAAGCGCCCAGGCTGTGAGCATCTTCTATGACTCCTCATGGGTCCTGCCCCGGGGGTGCCCCTGTCACAGCCACCTGCAAAATATAGAGATAGGCATTTAGGCTTTTAGGCATCAACCAACCATCTCTTTCTCTGCGCTCTCTCTGTTGTTGTATGCTGGGAATCTGTTATTGAAAGCGTGAAAGTGCTGATAAGTGAATCTGAGGCCCACAGGAGTTTTGACAACTTTTCTCCCCTCATTGCTGTTTCTTCTGGATTTCGCGGGGGATGCGAGTTTGCTGCTCGAGTTTTTCTTTCGAGTCTGAAAATGGAAGACAGGTCAGCAAGGAACCTTCCTCCTCTTACATGCATGAATAATTTCTCCTCATGATGGTCTAAAGACATTGTTCTGTTTCTATCACTATCGAGATGTATGCTGGAAATACAGAGATCAAACTGGCAACTTTCAAGTTGCAAGCTGCTTGTCTAACCTTAAGGTCTTCAATCTCCTTGTGTGCGTATCAATGTAGAAAAATAAAATTCCTTCATGCACCTTTATCACAACAAAGGTGGGTTAAATGGACTTAAAACTTCTTTGTAGAGGGCATCCAAGGGTTGATATTGCAGAAATATTACAAAATTTTTCAGATTCATTAACATAATATAATTTCCAGGATGTAAAACCATAATTTTCTGTTTTCAGTGTTTCTTGTTCTATTTATCCATTTCAGTCATACTCTGCTGGTTGTAAGAACATTGTTAAAACATTAATGGTGGGAGGGGAAAACAGAAGGAGCTGGAGTTGCAGTGATGATAAATTAGAAAGAAGTTGGCTGTATTTTTCTTTCATTATACCCGCAGCAGCAACGATAACAAGGTCCACACTGGGGCAGCTGGAGGGGGGTACATGATGTTCTTAGATCTGGGTGTAGTTTAAGTGCAGTAGAAGCTGGATATCTTCTTATTAAAGATTTCAGAGTGCTAAATCCGTCCTAATGGACCCACAGTTCAGCCTGTGATTGACAGATTTATTTGGTTCAACTTTTAGGCTTAGTAATAAAAGCATTTTTTAACTCTTTGAAACAATAAAACAACTCTTATCTCCTCTAGGATTAAGATGGGCTGCAAAGCAAATGGACAATAATATGAAAAACATGCATACATATGCCAGGTGTAAAATTATGACACATTTAATTTATAAGAACTTTTCTTTTTAAACAGAATTATGGAAGTGAAACTTTTTTTGATTCATTTTCTTCAATGTTTGGGGATAATTGTTTCATCAATAAACTTGGACCAAAAACGCATCGGCTGGGGTTCGACTTCGACCTGCTGCATTTTGGTGCATGTCAAAGATGTACAAACAGCTTGTGGTTTCACCCATTCTACATTCCTACAACACCCAGCGTGCATTGCGCCTCTCTCTGTGAAAGGAATGGCCCAGCAAGGGCAAGGTTACGTAGGGAAGTTATAGGTCTGCCCATGAAGTATGCCTGTTTGTTATGTTCGTTCTTTCGACCACAACAGTTGGTAAACATAGGAGGTAATTTACTCGTCTCAAGGTCCGATTCACAAAGCACATTGCCCTGATGATATTCAAGCACAAACTTGCCCATAAAGTTTCACAGATTCGTGCAGTTTGCTCTTGTTTTGTGTCTGATTGTGGAGAGAAGCTGTCTGCAGCTCCACTCTCTGCTGTGTGGTGCTGCGCTCTCAGCGGCGCGCACACTGACGGACCTCAACTGCATGCACAAATCGATGAGGAGATGGGAGAGGAGGGAGCAGATCTTTGAACAGCTTTCTGTAAAGGCCAGACTCAACAGTTGTTTTCTATTATTTCGCTCTGTAACGCAGCTTTATGTTTTTAAAACGAGCACGCAACAGCAGCGTATATAGTCCATCCATATATTAACCCCCTTCCTGCGTAAAGGCTCCGGACTGATTGGTCTCCTGATTATAATAATGACAATATATTATTAACAGATTGTTTTACAGACAAATACATTTTTTGATCACACAAAAGGTGGAATTGTCGTCATGATCACTGGAAACTCTGAGCCTGACAGCCCTTACAAAGCTGCACCACAGCTCCCACCACCTGCTGTTAGCGCTGCCGTTAGTGAACTAGGTGCTTTTTGCAACGAGGCATAGGAAAAGGGACAAATATGCCCAAAATGTTTGTGTAACATGACTCATTGAAATACGTGTAAATGGAGCACAGAGACGCTGCTTACTCTGCAGTGCACTTTGTGGTGCATTAAACCCTCTACCTGTGCTTGGAGTATGAGGCAGAGTCTTTTTATGTCATTTGCACAGGTTTAGTGGGCACAAAAGCCGTGCAATCCTTTAGTGAATTCCCCCCTTAGAGTCCTTCCAAATATATCGACAAACAAAACAAAAACAGAGCATCATGGTGCTCACCTGCGTTGTACCGGAGTGTAAGGAGAGGAAGAGGAAAAAAAACACTGGAGTGAAATACTTCCTGTTTCCAGTCAAGGACATTAATTGCCGCAGGCAATCAAAGGGGGCGGGCGTCCTGGATTGAGGAAGTGTATTTCCTAAGGTTTTTTTTTAACATTCAAACGTATCACTCACTGTGAATCACTGTAATAAGTCTTATCACTGATGGTCTTGTTTGCTTTTGTAGGCCATATAGAGGCATCGGTATGATTTTCAGTCCGTTTCATAGCCAGATAAAACTCCTCACAGGAGCTTTAAAAAATGTAAAAATGACTTAGTGAGAATAAATGTAAGTTTTGTAGCTAGACTGAACTGAATTTGTTCAAAGGGGCTCTGACCGACATTGTGAAAACAACAGTTAGAGCAGATGTAAGAGCTTTTTGTACTTGCTGTGGAGAAAGTCTGGCAGATGTGTTGGTTGCACAGCAGAAACATAAATGATAAATAAATTGATACAAGTTCTGTTCTATTTTCATGGTTACTGTTTGTTTTTTGAACTACCTTTACATAAGTAAGGAGTATTTGGTCCTTGCACAAAAATGGACACTCTCCTCTCTTTTGTCAATATGTATTTTGCAGAGAATAGGAAAAGAGAGAAGAGAGAAGAAGATCTCTATAATGCAATGCAACCAAAGTGAAAGCATTAAACTGGGAGAAAACTGGAACTGTATAAAGAACTGGACAAACAAACAAAGAGTCTCTTTGGCTCACTATATTTGGAAGGATGAGTGTAGTTTAATCTGTTAGATGTACGGAGGACGAAGCATCTAAATGTCAGACAGTACACCTGTGAAGATGGCAGACAGCAAGATTAGCACAGACATATTGAATAAACAAGAGCCCATTTTTGTACGGGCAGGAAGCCAGCAGAGGTGCAAATGTAGCCACAATGACATTGTTATCAGACGAAGTGCTTTTTGTTTGCATCTGTCTTTTGATTTAATAAATGTAAGCACATTTGTCTTTTAAGGTAGAAGTTGGTTTCTAGATCTGAGTGTCTCAGCGGAACACTTAGATCTAGACCTAAGACATTTGGAGACTTTAGAACTTGCTACAATGTTTTTTACAACTTGTCAACTTTGTGTCTCTTTAGCCTTCTGCACAAGATGAATCTCAGTAGCATACCGATGACACAGATGACATCATATGCTCAGCAGTAAACGCCATGAACAACAGAACCATGCAGATCTCTTGAGCTTTTTAACCTCTTGTCTACATTTTTCATATTTCCGAATAGATCTTTAGATATAGCGCGCAACATTCTGCACGATTGATGGCTCCAAATTATGTCGGCTATGTAGCAGTGTCTGAAATACATTTCCTTTGGAGGACATATTTTTGTCAAAATAAGATCCAGACACTTCACCCCAATTACTTATTTAATTATGCTGTCCTATGTTGGGGATGTTAAAACACTTCAATGCAGCTCATAGGAAAGTTTCTGTGGGTAAATGGGAAAATCATATGAGCCGATAGCAACAGCAAAAGTCTATAATAATCATTCAAAGCAAGTCTGCGGAGGTGTGGTGTGTGTTTACGTCTGTAACCCTCCCTTACAAGATTTGAAGGCGCCAAATTCAGGTGGTTTTAAATGAACTTATTTAACCTACGGAATAAAATAAAGCTCATTCCCTCCCAGAAACATTTTCAAAACTACATCAACATTTTCTTGGCATCTGATATTGTTTCAGCATCAATGGCCCACACAGGCAAAAGGAAGTTAAATCCCTAACCTCTGCATCATGAAACACTACATGTATAATTAGAGTTAACATCAACTCTGCTTTAATGTCATCTTCCTGTTTATTTTCTTGGTATTTAAGTCCCGTTTGACAGCTCACTGCCTGTGATGGGAATAAGACAGATCTTTTGAGTTCAAAGACTGCCTTACTGAGTTATTGCTCAGGAAAGCCCTGGGGAACAGTCGGGAAGACCTGTCAACACATCAGCATCATTTCACAGACCTTTCCTTGGAAAACTATGCAAATAACAGCTGTCAAAAGTCTTCCCCCGAGCTTCTCAGGAGAGGAGAAAAACAGAGAAACGGCATCGAATGAGAGGCCTGTTACTAAATTAATTGACTACTGCAAAATCCTTGCAGCTTATATCGTTTTGCACAAAGCGGGATTACTGCGCTACATTGTTCAATTAGCTTTACTCTAGAGCATCATGTTTTAAACATTGTAAGATGCTTTCATAGAACTTGAAAGATAACATGTTTTAGCAGAGCAGCACAAGAAGGATTCAGACGTCTAGCTGGATTTCCAACACAAAAATGGGATCCTGTCCGATGGACTCAGAGATAGTAATTGAAAGCTTTATCACTGCTACAAACAAGACACTGACTTCCAATTCCAGTAAAACAAACAAAGAAAACACACAGATAAAGCTGACTGAACACCCTTCAAAGAAATGTCTTACAGGCTTTACATTGGTGGTCCATGCAATCTGTAACACTAATGTCTGTTCAGCGAGATCCACTTGTTTATGTTTAACAGTTCATCACCAATCGCAATACACTCGTTACAGAGGTAAAATGGAAATAGAGTAGAAAGATCACCCTTGTTTTTCAAAACTCCTGAATCTATGATCTCAATTAGAGTTCAGCATCTGATTGGAAGCACACAAATTTCACAGATTGATCTCCAGCTCTGACAATGAATTGAAACTCTGCTGTGACAGAACTGCCTAAACTGCAATCTTCTCCTTCAAAACATAGGAACTTTTAATTAACTGTAAATCCTTAGGTGCAATTATTACAGGTATACATCTCTAATCTGTGCAGGTTTGGAACTTTAGTGCACCAACTATGTGTTGCATATGTACAGAGTACCAATTCAAAAGTGGTTTAATTTATTTGCTTCTTAGTTTCAGTTTTACGGAACTTTCTCTTGTAGTGTGTGGACATGAAGACACAAAACTTAACCTGAGACTCCAGATTCTTTTTTAACAGGAATACTTTCACTGATAAGCCACTTCGCGTAACGGAGCTGCTGATGTCACAGATGTCGGCGGCTCCGTTACGCGGCGTGGTTTATAAGAGAGTGTATTCCTGGGGACAGTTCACGGAGCGGACGTGCCGTTTACTGTTCAGATTCATGAAGCATTTGTAACTTAAGCACTTAAAACAGAAGCATTCCTGTTCTGTAGTCGAAAATTGATGTGCCAGTCCTATTTCAGGCACCTTTATATTTTTTGTTGCGTTTGTTTTTGAATCAGGTGAGTGCAATAAACATTTATAATGAGAAAAAATCGTGATTCTCATTTTATTCAGAATCGTGCAGCCATATTTCACTCTTTAGATTTTCTATCTCCAGCAGTGCTCCTTTTTAAACTCACTGCCTTCATGCCTGCACTATAAACATTTCTATCTCCAATTTTCTTGACAGTTTTATGTATTTTCTTGGAGGCAAATTTTAATACATAACCTGCATGGAACCAAATCTATAGGCATACATGTCAAATGCTGGATTGGGACTGGCCACAGCTGTAGTATTTATAGATTTTTATGGTCCCTGTGACACTAACACATAGCACATAAACCCCATGACAATATAACACTGATGGTTCTTCCTGTGCGTCAGAATCAATAACAATTTTCAAGTCCCGCTGCAGTGACTGGATAGTGTGTGAATGATGGGAACAATTGCACAGATTACTTTTACTGTGAGTTGGCTTGAATAGGTAGACAGGCAATCATACTGTATAGAGTTGTTCCCATAGCATTTTCAGTATAAGCCTTCCCTGAATACTGAATAGACTGAGGATCGGGAAATAAAATGTTGGTTATTGTAACTCTCCTTTTGTTCTTTGCTCAGAGAAAACCCAGCACAGCATGCTGAGAAGAAATGCTGAGATGAAATCAGAGAAAAGGGGACTGCAGTGTAATCTTTGCTGTTCTGAACTGGGTTATAAAAACAGGGAGAAGGTATTCGGATATAGTCTACAGCATCATAAAGACTACATACTGTCATTTCTTTATTTAAGAAGGAGCAAAAGTCTTTGTTTGACTTCGAAAAGATATGGTGTAGGGGGCTGAGAACTAAGGGGATGGAAGAGGATAAGGGGATAGCCGTAGCATGGCTTATTTATTAAAATTAAAAATAAAATTTTTATTTTAACTTTTAGCTAAACCTCAATTAATACAGCTTTAAAGAACCTATGATACTCAAAACATGTAAGTTAAAGTAACAAACAAAATGTGGCATTTCTTGTGCTGCTAATTAGACCCACATAAATAGCTTAGAGATGGTAATTATTGTGTGAATAATGTGTGGAATTTGCAACAATTATCTCTATTCCAAGACACGGAAATATTCAAACAAACTTTAAAGGAGGTTTTATGATTGGAAGCAAACACCACATTAACATTATATTCAAGAGCAGTATCGTAATTCTTCCTTATGACATTTTATTCATATGCCATCTACGGTTACTGGTTTTCAATTTAAAAAAAGGCCGTTAGTGCAAACACGGACAAATCCAATTTTGGCGGAGAAGACAACCATACATCAGTACGTGTGAGGAGAGAGTCAGAGTTAAAACTGCTGACTGGCTTGCTGGTAACAAGTCTGACCCTAGATATCAACCATGTTTAATGGCTGGCTCCAAAAAGCACAAATCTGATCTTGATAGTTTAGTTTGTATAATTTAGCCCCCCTCCAGTTAGATCTCCTGTCAGACACTGCAATAAGAGATCTCAGCCTGGTTTGTTAATCAAGACCATGAGGTTGTCTGCGCTGTGTCAACAGGGCAAGACAAAGGAGATCGATTGACAGACCAGGATAGTCAGACAGCTGTTTGACTTGCCTGTGCAAACAGTTAACACAACCCACATATCAAAACTGCCAATCAGACATCAAACGTTGTGTAATTCAACTGCAAATGGACCATTAAAAGTGACAGTTTGAACCAAAGGCAAGTCAGACGCATAATGAGTCTTGCAAATTTGCATATATTCATGTACTGTTGCATCGGGAGTCTCACAACTGGCACAAAAGGAACTTGTAGATGGAAATAACTGATGTGTGACCAATGTTCAAGGGGGTTGGAGAGAGAGAGTCACAATCTGCAGAAAATCAATATGCATGTTGAATGTATGCTCCTCTGGTGAATATCTGCACTGAGTTCAGAGAGAATGTTTGAAATGTCTAGACATGAGAAAAAATTATGAACTGCCAAAGGAGAAAGTACGACGTATTTGTATATGAATAATATCAGTTGCATTGTTCAGTTCCCTGAAATGACCCGAGAGTTTGTGCTCTGGGATGATTTGGACTCTAACAGCCAGCGTGACGCTCGCAAATATGTCCCAGCAGTAAACACAGATTTTATTAACACCAGATCTCAGCGTGCTCTTTGTCAGGGCGATACAAGGCTGATGGAAACTGTTCTGATGCTGCAGCAGCTCATGAAACGGAATCAGGATCCCTCAGAAAGTTATGTTTAAGTAAAATATAACTGTTTATATACCTAAGTGAATTTTCCTATACTGCACTTTTTTGAGTGTTTCCCTGAACAATTTAGCTGTAGAAAAAAAAGGTTTCAGTGTTTGAAAGCCCCACTCTCCCTGAAGCTGGTAACTGAAAATACAAAAACAATTCCTGGGTATTTTTCTGAAGACAGGAGATGTTGGGGGTCTAGAGAAAGAGGAACAAGCAAGTGATGTAACACAGATATGATACACTGGAAGAAAATAATATGTAAACTATTAGTAAGTAGAAAGTATTATTATGATTTTTCAAAATGTGGTATTTCTGACCATTTCTTTTCTGGGCTTAGACGTGTTGTACCGCGATGTGTGAACAAGTGTCCTGAGTGGCTTTATCTGAAGAGCAGGCACCTTTTGTTCCTCCTGTCACGACACTTGCTATCTTTGTTACAGCAGCTGAATCAGCTCTGCTGTCAGGCACCTCTGGAAAGCAAACCTCCTGCATTCACAACAGCAATCCAAAGGTACCAAGAGAGATGCCTGATTTCATGGCAGCTTTTTTAAAAAGTTGCAATGCAAGTGGGGTGCAACGATGAGTCGACGAAAATCAATGACAAAATTAGTTGCCAACAAATTAAATTGTCGCTAATTAGTTGGTTATGTCATCATGTGTGTTTTTGATGCTGTGCGTGGACATAACATCGTTTTCTGGAGCTGGGTTGCTGAGGGGAGCGCATCTCACATCCTTACTTTCTCTGCTAAGAGTTGCACATGCAAGACAGCGACCAGGAAGCGACAGGTAAACAAAACATAGCAAAATGGTGGCGGCCGATGCAACACCAATGCATAGCAAAGTCTGGAAGCATTTCACCCTCAACGCTGCAAAGAAAAGGATAGCCTGTGAGATTTGTAAAGTAGCCCTTGCTTATCACTGGAGCACGTCGGTAATGCCAGAGCATTTGATAGAATCTCAGGGGATCAATATTTTGAATATCAAAGTTTGGTGACGCAAGTGACTTTTGGCGTGCAGGGAAATGGGATGATTGGTCAAAGTTGTGGGAAAGTTAAGGCAATCGGCACGAATTGCAAGGTCGGGAAAAAGTTATAGCAAATAGTTGAATTTGAGTGAATTCGCAGGACCCCATTATCACAACTTCCAGGAGGGTCTGTTGGATATTGTCCTTCTTAGCATGCTTTTGTCAGTGTAGCAAGGTGTTTACACACTCATTTTTACTGCATACTATGTCAAATTCTCTTCACTTGCATGTTTTTCGCTGAGAGAGGGGCACAGGAGGAGTACTGGGCATTTCAGTTCAAATCATAAGCATGTAAAGATTTCATTTGTTACTCACAAACACACTTTCAGCTGCACAAAACATAAACTGTCATCTACAGCCTTGTATTACACTACCATCACATTTACACATTATGACTGCTGCACTGCTGTGCCTAGTACAAGGTGCAGATAATAAAATACACAAACATGCCATTTATATTCAGGTGAGGAGCTCATCATGGGGGTCGTATCAGAAAGTAAAAGGAAAAAAGAATTTTGTATCAGTAACATCAGCCTGGAAATGGAAATCAGGACTTAAAACAGCATGAAGACGGAGATGCTGAAAGATGGGGAGCAAAGTTTCTATAAAAGATGGATAAACTGAATATTTGACAAAAGCTGATGCAACCTCCTTCAAGATAGTAGGGCAGAAAAAGGCCGAGTGAGGGCTGATGTCAGGTGAGCCTGGCCCATTAATATTTAAAAACATTTTGAAAGCAGGCGTAAAAGTCATGTTTCTGAAATGGTTTTGAAAGTGGTTGAGCTTGAAACTGCTTCACATTATTATGGCAGGAGAGTAAAGAAGAACCACCCCCATGAGCTTCTAATTAAATGATTGCAAGTTGAAAAGTCCCAGCTTCAATAATCCCCTCACATAAATAGAGAGTCAAAGGGAGCACTGCCCTCAGGCTTTTTAAACATTACCAGTGTTACTGTCAGTGGACAGATTACAGCAGCCTCTGACCTGCAACATTGTCTTTATACCCAATAATTAGTAATGCAGTTTTGAATACAGGTAGTCATTCTGTCATTTCTATTTTTATAAATGCATAATATGATCACTTGATTCCAAATATGTCCAGCAGTGAGAGAGTACATTGTTCATATTTGTCAGTCCGCTAGAATGGTTAGTAGATGGCAGATACTGTACATGAAAACTTAACAAGAGGAGAAGAGAAATAATGAGGTGAGACGACAGATGGCAAGGACATCAGGAGCAGGCTATCAAGAGTAGCTGTCCCATTTTCCCACACTAGCTTATTGCCAGTCAGACCACAGGCAGATGGGAGTGACTTCAGGTAACAAATTGCTAATCGATAACTATCTCGATGAGGGGAAATGTACAAATAGAAACCTGCTCTGCCCCAGCATCCACACACTTTGCCGCTCCACTTCTATCGACACATTACAGAATATATTCAAGGTACAGACATTTCTCTGTACACTATAGTTGTTGAGCATTTGTGCTGGCAATTTCTCTCGCATTAAACCTAAAGAAGATGTCAGAAACCCTTGTGAAAATTAATAATTTTGTTTTCTGACAAAAAATGGATTTAAAAATGACCCAATAGTACTAGTCAAGCCTGGATGCATACACTCTTCAGTAACACTCAAGCTATGAAACGTCATGAAATGTTTACTGTAAGAGTAGATTAGAGTGCTTACATGAGGCAAGTTACTTCCAAATTAAAATCATTTTTTAAAAAACAATGTGAATAACATAATAATTAATTCCATATAAACTGCATGCATTAACATCTTCAAGAAACCAAGAGAACAAAATCAGCTATAATGAATTGTTGCGGTCATGCATACAATTGTGTCTGATTGGTGCAGTGTTTTGAATTTTCTGGAGGAGCCGAGATCAACGACAGAGGTAGGGTAACCTCACAAGTGGCCTGTGGAGAGCCACAAATCAGAGGGGAAATGAGAGGGGAAGAGAACGAGAGGAAAAGGGCAGGGTTGAATCAAGATGAATGGATGTGGAACAAATGCTCATCTCGTCTATCGCCTCTCAAGTGTCTCCTACTCACAGTGTGCTCCACTGCTATTCCACAAACTCTGTCTGTTAATGTGTGTGTGTGTGTGTGTGTGTATGCATAGAGGTCAAACTGGTGTGTGTTTGACCCTAGCCTGAGTGTGTATGATGCCCTTCACACTCTATACTTAAATAACTCAATGAATGCTCCAGGGGGATACACACTCTCAATCGACACAATCTCAGAGACGCATGACATCATTTTGCTAACTCTTGCATGAAAGTAATGAAGGATGGTGGTCACTGCTGCAGTCAGCTTGTTTATGGAATAAAGAATGTTTTGAATGTACGTTTTGTTGTCCGGTAATTAATTCAGAAGGTTTAAACAATGAAGCCGATGTGGGTCAAGTATCGTATGTAATTAACTAAAGGCTGTTCATCTCGGCACTTGGACCCGCTGCTAATTACTCTGTAGCTGCAGCCGAAGCTGTAATGACATGAGTCAGTGGCAGAATGCCTGATTCTTCTTAGAAGATGCTGCTGCGCTAATGCCTTCAGAGAATCCATGTTGCAGAGGAACCATTAAAAACGTGCTGGGGGAGAGGACGAGGTGAAAGGTTTGTTTTTAGATAGTTAGGGAAAATAGCACATTCATCTACTTAAAAGGCCTCAGATGGTGCTGTAATTAGCTCAATTAATCAATTTGGAGTTGATCTGAGTAGCCAGTGAAGTGAACCCTAACTAGTATGTGTGCTTGCAGAGCAGAAAAAACACCTGCGAGGTACATGTGACATCAACAGAGGCTGCTGCAACCTCTGCTGTTTCTGCATCTGTACCTTAACAGCCATTATGTGGCACATTTCAGATCCAGATATGTCCTGTGACTACATTACACATAGGGTATATGTCTCTTGCAATATCAGTCAATTTAATGCCCAACATTAAATTGAACCGACTCAGTACACCACCCATCACTGGGCTGAATGGAAGATGGAAACCTGTGCAAGCAGTAAATACAGTGTATCCGGGCACACTTCTTGGAGGTATCTATGGTGTGTAGGCGTCATATTAAGCAGCCATGCAGTTCATCCATCATGGAAGCCCGGCTGGAAACAATCACTGATTTAACCCTCCTCTGTGGCAGTACACAGCCAGAGAGAGAAATGGCTTGTACCTGCAGGGTGGTGGATAATGGAGGTGAGCATCAGAGGCGGCAAACGGCGCTTCAGCAGCAGCTTATAGAATCTGTCCTAAAGCCAACCAACTCTGAAATTATTCAAGAAGCCTGTACAGATCAATAAAAGCTCTGTGAGAGCCCACTGATTCAGATACTGAAGCAGCTTGAGTAGTTCTGAGGGCTGCTTTAGATTCTGATGGACATCAACAGCTCTATTTTTACAGTGCAACAACAGGCTCAAAGGACAGTCACGAGCACAAGGACAATGAGGTTCCATTAGCACACACATATTATAAATCTGCGCTACATACAATGGAGCGTAATGTTATTATTTTCTCAGCTGGCACAATACCAGTGTCAGGCCCCTTGAACAGCTTTGCATAGTGGCATATGGAGAAAAAAAAAGAGAGAAACAGAGTGCAAATTATTTTTTCAAGCAGGAAAATAATGTTGGGAGATTCAGAGTGGTAGCTCATTGACATACATCTAAGACCACAGGCATGTATTTGGTTGAAGGGCGAAGGGGCAGGGATTGGTTTCAGCAAGTCTGTTGTGCAAATAATAATAAACAAATCGGTGACCTGACATAAAAAGATTTCTTTTTATAAGCATTTTGAATTAAATGTACAATAATGTAATTAATATTTTTCAATAAATTACAACCAGCGGTCAAAGACTACTGACAAATGTATTCATGAGATATGAAAATAGCGCTAAAGTGGTTAAATGTCACTTAAAATGAGAAATTTTGTGATCACATACAAATCTAAAGCTTCTATTGGCCTTCAATTCACAGACAAATTATGTCCTTTTACTCGCCCTGGAAGATGAAAGATATCTAATGAGTTTTCAGAGGAACAGAGAGAGAGAGAGAGAGTCCACTGCCTGCTGTCAGGACTGCATAATTATCATTCTGAAACTGACCTCATCACTCTGTGCATTCAAACATTTAGAAACACACAGAGATATGCATATACATCACAACACATTACACACACAGGGAGAGAGAGAGAGAGAGAGAGAGAGAGAGAGAGAGAGAGAGAGAGAGATAACTTCAGTTCAATCCCTTTTATCACCCAATTTAAGCACCAGGAAGATTAATTTTCTGATTAATGAAGTATGCCTCTGTGAGGCTCTGCGTGGCTTACAGCAGCAATACATTTAAAGGCCACGTACATTATCTTTGTGTAGCTACAGTGTACTGCTCATCTGCAAAGGTAATGTTACAATCATTTTCACACTTTAATTTCATGAGGATATGTGATCTGTAGATTATCGTCACAAAAACAGAAACAGTAGTGTTGGTGTAGCTGGTGGTGAGAAAAAGGAGAGAAGAGAATTTCAAGGTCGCCCGTGTTTCACATAATGTAAGAGATATACACATCAGAAGTCTTTTGCCACAAAGGAGAAAATACTGAAAGACTGCAGATAACAATAATCAGAACCCACTGTCATTTCATCTGTTATAACTTTTCAGTGTGATCCTCTGTGACCTTGGAATATAACCGCAGTTTTTTCATGAGATTAAAAGAAATAATGATGAAATATGCTGTACATGATACAAGTCTAAATCTGCATTTCCCTCTAAGAACATGTAGAGGGTCAAAAGGTCCTAACCGGTGACAAAACAAATTATAATTGTACGCTAGATAGGAAGCACTGCTGCCTGCACTGCTATGACACCAACATTTCTCTTCTTTCTCTGATTTAATCCATGCTCCACATGCCTGTAGCACACCTGTTCCTGAAGAAGCAGCAAAGGTCATGGCTGTTTCATACATGCTATATTTTGCTGGCAGACAGGTAACAGCAGGGTAGAGGCCTGGAACTGAATTAGCCCTGAGGGCGTCTTGATAGAAGCAGGGGTAAAAAATATTGTGGTGCTGAACAGGGTTAAGGGAAGTTGAAAAGTTGAAAAGGGGAGAGGGGGGAAGGGCAACGGGAGGGGCATGAGCAAAGAGGTAGTTGAGACTTCAGATGGATCAAGAGGAATTGAAGGATGTGCATGCAGGAGAAAAAACAGAACAAAGGAGAAAGGAAGAAAGGTGTAAGGAAGGAAGGCATGGATCAAGGAACAATCGAGGGAGAGTAGAGTTGAAGATAAACGCAGAGAAGGTTTTGAGAGAATTGAAGGAGTGTGGAGGGGAGAAGGACAGAATGAAGGGATGAAGGGAAGGGATAGGAGGGGATTTCTCCAGAGTCTCACACAGCCTGCAGAGAGGAGGTGAAGTCGGCCTAGCTGTGGTGATCACAGAAAGATTTTGCTATATTACACTCACAGATACACACTCACACAGTCACTAAAAAGGCCTGTGTGCAGATCCTATCAAGACACAAACGCTGTGATGGGCACCTCCTTGGCTCTCTTCCAGCTCTTCCTCTGCTGCACCTTCATCACCATCAACATCTAAGTGAGCTTGACTTTACAGTCGCGCTCAGACAGATGACCTGTTATAATTGAATTTCTGACAGTGCTTTCAGGAAGGATGTCAGAGACACAGCAGGATGGAGGAGGCACGGCTGCTTCCTGTTTCCGCCTGAGAGGACGATCTTCAAATCGCCTTCAAGGCAAATAGTTTACATCAACACCATATTTTCAATGAAGCAAATACTTTACCTACACCGATGATAGTATTGAACTTAATTTGATCGCAGTACAGCATCTAATCCTAGCCTTCAAAACCTAAGTACATCAACCCCTCAGTGGCCATGGCAACCACATGAACCACCTGAGGGAACAACAGACAGGCTCATTTTTTTCTGGTGCCATAAATAATAAAACACCTCCTAATGACCAATAATGTGTGTGAAATAGGAGATTAAAAAAATGCCCAACTGCCATTATAGAGGCGGTTTATTTGGCCTGATATTAATATGACTACCTGCGTGTGTGTGTGTGTGTGTGTGTGTGTGCTAGTAGTATGTGTTTACAGGGTGTGCTTGTAATGTGAATCATCAGCTCAAATCATCAAAAAAACAACAAAAACAACTCAGCTCATCCATTTTGCATTCCAGAGTGAGAGCGAAAAGGATCGAAAGATGCAAACAAATGTTCTGTTTTGCCTGAAGCGATTGTTTATAGATGCAAGAGAAACATCTGCATCCAGCACAATGTCACAGTTTTCATTCGCTTCAGGCAAACAGGGTCATTAACATGGAAAGTACAATCGCTCTGTACAACCTAATCCCAGCATTTTGTCAAAAGATGATGATGAAGCACTTTACAGTGATTCTCCTCCTTCACATCTATCTTTTCCAGAGTAACATTATATCCATGCCAACCATGTGATGGGCTTTCATTAATATGGTAGGTCACATTCTCTTCAACAGCAGAGAGCAGCAGTAAATCAAGGCTGGTCTAACCTCATTATACTCAGAGACGAGGCTAATTGAAAGCCTCTCCTCAGCAAGGCTTCACTGCATTTTCTTAACATGAATATCAAATCCAACAATGCCAGGTAGATGCATGTCCTTGTGGAAAACTATGTACTAAAGCTGTTGAACATAAGTCTCTGCTGAAATCAGCAAACATCACCGTTTGGAGACGCCTCCCCTGGGAAAGATGCACCACTTGAAGTTAGAGATTGTTTGTGAAGGATAAACAAAGAGAGAGAGCGGTGCAGCTGCCCAGGGGAACTTCTTTGACTTAACTGAAGTTGACAAGCAGGCAGAAAAAGAGCAAAAATATCCTGAAAACAGAAAGTAATCTGACTGTTTCTATCATTTGAAAGGCTTTTGGAAACTGTTTATACAACCTTTTTAAAATATGAAACAAATTCTCTTTACATTAGCCAGTTTACTCTCATGTTGACATGAAAACATGGCCATCAAATGCTACATGGAGATAAAATTAATAATGAACTCATGTTCCTATTCTTTCAGTCACTATTCAAAGATAATGATAATAGCTGTGGGTTAAAATAAAGATGGAGTCCCGTCACCATTACAGCCTGGTTCAAAGCCCACATTACTGAGTGTTCTTGGTGGATGCTGTCCCTTGCTGCCAATAGTTTTCTTTTTTTCATGTACATTACACAGAACAATCGACAGTCGGCATGGGAGTGTCTGGTTTGGTGACCAAAGGATCACATTGTGCTTTTAGCAGATTACACGGTACTCTGCCAGAAAATGGCAGACCGCTTTCTTCCTTGTGGGATGAAGTTAAGCCTCATGTAAGAGTTAACGTACTTTAGTATATTTTAACTCACATTTAATGGCTAAATAAGAATTTAATTCTTTGTTTTTTCGTGTGATGCATAAACTCATATTAGACACTTAAGTGTGTGAAATCAGCTTGAACTTGCACTCATTACACACATACAGACCTATATCTGGATTAAAGGGCATTGATAATGGAAGGAAGGATTAGGGAATTTAATCCTGAATAGCAGGATGAAGGACTTTAATCCTGCTCAGACTTATCAGTGCTTTACCTGTTTAAAGAGTGCTAAGAATTCTTAAATACAGACATAACTTCCAGGCAAGGGCAGGTGAAGATGTAGATGTAATTAGTGGGGTCCTGAGGATTCTGATTAAATAAGTGATGGAAAGTGATGGAGTTTCTACAAGGAAATTAAATGCTGCTAATTAAGTAGAGACATGTAAGCCCTCATACATCAATCAAACCCAGATTTATTGGTTTTCCATGTCCAATCTTTAAATTTGTATTTCAGTTTTGTGGGAAGGAAAATTATTTAATTAATCATGTAACAGGAAATACTTGTTTTCCTTGAATTGATACCACAGCTAGTCCTGTTATTGAGTTTTGGAACTCGTGGAAATATATAAAACCTGCTTTCAAGGCCTGTTGACCACTTAACATGAGGACAAAGATGTCTTGCTGTCTAACACTGCAGATAATCTGAGAACGAACTAAACCGCAAACTTCATCACGAAAAGTACAAAATTCTTGAGCCAAGAAACAAACCCATGTCAGAACATCACAAATCCTAATTAACCGTGAAGACATGAAAACATTTTATCAACAGGTAAGGCTCGTGCAAGTCCTCAAAAACCCTTTCCTGCAGGTGGCAATTTCCTCAATTGGGTGAAGTGTGAAAGTGTGAAATTAAGCTTGTCAAAGGTGCAGCTCTAAAATGAATTTCAAACTGTTCAATAAGGTTGTGATAAATGGATACACACAGAGAAAATGGGGGATTATAAGTGGTTTCAATGATGGAGTCTTAACCCTTGTAGCAGCTACTTTGCATATTTTTATTGACTCAAGCTTAAAATTAATTTTTTTTTGAATGTGCATTCATGAGCATGCAGGTGCACAGGCAAATGCTCAGACACACACACAAACACACACGGTAATACATGTGCGCACACACAGGCGTACACACCAAGACTTATGAAATTTCACAGCTCATGTGTGGAATTTTTCTCTGATTAATTTTCATTTTCTACAACTCGGGTTTCATTAGCCAATAAGATGCAGGAGAGCTGAGGCACTGATACATGCTTAGTTCCAGCAGGCACCAGGAGAAATTAAATCAACCTCACCCACCCACCTCACCATTCCCCTCTTTGAGTCCTTTTATTTTCCCCAAATCTCTTCCTCCATTCCTTGCCCCGCTGTTCACATCCCACACCTGGCATTAAGGTGTCATGCGATGATGACAATTTCCGTATGCAGGAATTGCTTATTTTGTCTGATTGACTAATCAACTGATTGGCATTGTTCACTGTTTTATGTGACGATTTGTATTTTAAATTATATATTGATTCATGACAGAAAACAGTCCATGGCTCAATCCATTGTCAGTGTAAACAGTAGTCAGCTGTATTTTGAATGTTTGCTTGTCTTTAATAGGGCTAATAGGTATTAGCCGGACAGATGCCAAGAAGAGAAAGGAAGGGCGTGGAAGGAGAGCAATTTTTAAGAGAGAAAAAATGGCATTGCGAAAACTTTTTGTTTAGCGACATTTATTGCGATATAAAAAGATAATTTTATACTAGATAAATGCACTGGTTGGTGTGACCACCCTTTGGCTTCAAAACAGCATCAATTCTTCTAGGTGCACTTGCACACAGTTTTTGAAGGAACTCGGCTGGTAGGTTGTTCCAAACATCTTGAGAACTAACCACAGATCTTCTGTGGATGTAGGCTTCCTCAAATCCTTCTGTCTCTTCATGTAATCCCAGACAGACTCGATGTTGAGATCAGGGCTCTGCGGGGGCCATACCATCACTTCCAGTTCTTCTTTACGCTAAAGATAGTTCTTAATGACATTGGCTGTATGTTTGGGGTCTTTGTCCTGCTGCAGAAAAAATTTGGGGCCAATCATACGCCTCCCTGATGATATTGCATGATGGATAAGTATCTGCCTGTATTTCTCAGCATTAAGAGCACCATTAATCTTGACCAAATCTCCAACTCCATTTGCAGAAATGCAGCCCCAAACTTGCAAGGAACCTCCACCATGCTTCACTGTTGCCTGCAGATACTCATTATTGTACCGCTCTCCAGCCCTTCAGCGAACAAACTTCCTTCTGCTACAGCCAAATATTTCAAATTTCAACTCATCTTTCTGCACCCCAGTTCCTATGTTTTCGTGCAAAGTTGAGTTGCTTGGCCTTGTTTCCATGTCGGAGGTATGGCTTTTTCGCTGCAACTCTTCCATGAAAACCACTTCTGGCCAGACTTATCAGGACAGTAGATGGGTGTACCTGGGTCCCACTGGTTTCTGCCAGTTCTGAGTTGATGGCACTGCTGGACATCTACCCTCTATGAGCCAGAGGTGACCTTACAATCAACATTTCTGCTTAAATGTTAAAAAGTATAAAAGTAACTGTGACATCATATAATTTACTTTCACTTGCCAAAAATGGAAGGAAAATTCACTGACTGGACTGAGCACTGCTGCCCACCTACAAACAGTGTGGAGTTGCTCGTGTCGACAGCCTACTACACACAGACATTTTAAAGCTGTTAGGATAACCCTGGTCAATGGCCATGTGCCAGTCAGGAAGCTGATCTTGACCACAGATTGTAAACATGAGGCAGCTGAGCACACACACACACACACACGCTGTTTACTGAGTCTACAGGTTATTTTGCAAAGGATCTTTGTAGGGATCATTTCTGTAATGTTGTTGGACACCTGGAGTAACAATCTGAGCCTGTCAGTGGCAAAAACAAACACTTTTAGTGGATGTACTTAGATCAGGCGCAGTTGCCCCTGGATTATGTTGCAGCCATTGCGGCCGTATCACGGCTACGACGGAGGCTATCTACTGGACTGTTTTTGTTCCAATGAGTAACTTTGACGCACTTTGTACAAATAGGGTCCAGGTTTAAAATTACTGAACTTCTCCTTTAACAGCAGTAAGTATTAGAGGAGAAAGGAATGTCTGACTGGAAGAAAAGCTTTAGGCAGGTACACACAAAAAATTGGAACTGACAAACATGACTAAACATTGCAGGATAGGAAACTAATTCAACAGGTTAAATCTCCAACGAACCTTGTCCCTGAGCAACGTTTACAAAGCTCAAGACTTTTACATCAGAGACTCGTGTCAGTGGAAATGTTTAGGCAACAAAAGCACTGGTTAAGGAAAGATGGCAGTTTGAAGCGATTCTAGTCACAGCAAATTTTTGGATGATTAAACCACGACCGTTATCTTTATCTGTCCTTAAGTGCAGTGAGTGTCTACATATAACCATTAAACATTTTAATAATTATGTATTCAGTTGGAGCGCATATTGTAATGCAATGCAATGATATCCCCCCAGAGACAAAATACATATCAAGTGAATATTTGACTGATACATTTAGTATCAACAATTTGCCAAATATGCTCATGAACAACATTTCCTCTCTGTCACTGAAAAACATAATCTGGTTGGCATTACTTTTCCTTCTAATCATATCTGATGATAAATTACTTTAATATGTATGTCATTTCTAGACACAAGGAGACACACGTAGCAGCCCTGCCTTTGATCAAAGGGTGCTGATTTGAATATTTTCTGTCCAACATGTATCATTTTCTCATGCACGCTTAGCTTTTACTAAATCCAGGCTGATGCAAGCACAGTGCTAGAGGCCTAATATAATGGGAGAGAAATGTGTATATATTTTAACGAAGAGCTTGCAGTTGTAACACAGTATGGCCCAACTATTTCCCGACATGTCTGAGCATAAAGGACACCAAACCAAGTGCTGATTATTTGTTCAAAGGCACAAATAAGCAAAAAATGTAGGCGTGACTTCTGACTTTGAAATGAATGTCAAAGCACATGTGTGCTTTGTCACGAAAAGATCTCTTAAACATAGAGAGGCAGATGCACGCTCTTATAATGAGCAAGCTGAACTTTTGTAAAACCCTCCTCTCTGGTTTACCGGAGAAAACTATCAACTACAATATATTAAAAATTGTAAGACCAAAAGCACAAAATCAAAAAATGAATGATATCCAAATAATCAACCTCAGAGGTACAAACTGAACTGCTGTTTGTGTGTTGCTCTGTTTAACATTGATGCTATCACGTAATTTCGCAATTCACGCACGATAATGTAGTTCTCCTGCGCGTGATCTTGTGATCTCATGAATCCAGCTGCCCGGGCCAGCGCTCCGCTGCGCATCCGACCAGACACGCTTCCTGTCGGCGAGTGCTCCCGCCGTCTGACAGAAGCAGATGGAAAGCACCGGACACAGATCCTGTGGGATCGAGGAGTAAACACTACACAGCCTTGAACCAGTTTACTATTTTGGTATAATATATTCAATTCATGTAGTACTTCATTATTTACTTTTTTATTTTAGAATTATTTTTGATTATTTAAGAGGGGATTCATCTCAAATTATTTTTGTGAATTACTTGTAAAGCACTAATAATGCACCTTTTAAACTAATCAAATGCAGTTCAAAATAATGTGATTGATTTCCCACGCCTTTCAAACATGAGGCTGGCATTCAGGCTGGGAATTTTCTTGACCAAAGAGGAAAATACAGGAGTGCATGAGCATCAGGGGGATTTTAGTTGTGTTGCAGCACAAATAACTGATTTCTCTGTGCTTCTCCATTTGTACTAGTCCCTCTAACACCAAGGCATTTAAAGCGCCCTCATTTGCTTTTTGCTTTTTCAGACAATGAGACAGCACATGTAACTCAGACATATAGTGCCACATACAAAAAGGCCTGATAGGTTAGACAAGACCTTTGATTAAAGTCAGGGATAAAGTGGTAAAAGTCTTAAAGTAATTGGGAGTTTTCCTCAAGGAAAACACTGGAAAGCCAAAGTAGTTGCTAGGCAACTGCTTATGCTCACTCATTGGCTTATGTTAAAAGACTACAATGTGAAGGTGAGGTTTTTACATTAGAAAATATTGGAGATATTTTTTTAAACTGGTGTGCATAATACATTCCTGATTTGATTTGACATGTTATGCCAGCACCTGTCAGCCTAATGTTTGTCAGGGTATGAAGGAGATGACAAGGCAGGGAGGGTGACATACATGTGACACACAGAGGTGGGCAAGCTCACAGACGGTATTAATTAAAAGCACACAAACAGCTACATTCCAGCTTCTTCTTCACAAACACAAACAATAATGGAGACATGGAGCATGCATATGTATTATACAAATAGAGACAAAAGCTGAAACAAACTGCACAATGAGTCCCTCTGAGATTTGACATACTCTTAATAGTAATGAAAGGATTAATGAGCAGGATTTCCCCCCTAAAAAAAATTATAGACCCATATTAAAATATTCCCTCTTAATCATCACTCATAATTCAGTACAAGTGTGAGGTGGTGTCTGTATCTGCGGAGGATCAGCCCATTTGTCTCATTATTCTGCTGTGTTTGGGACATTTCTGGACATCCATCGCTTGACAGTGGTATGGAGCTCAACCAACAGTCCGCAGGTCGGGAATACATGAAAATGTAGTGCTAAGGTGACATGGCTGTCTGTCTGCTCTTTGTCTGTCTGCAACAAACACTATCATAACTATTGCATCTTTATCAGACCTTAAAGGGACTTCACAAAACGTCTTCATCTGCTGGTCTGTAAATGAGAACAGTCCACTGTTTTAGAGCTGAATAAGAGCTCCAGGTGTGATGGAGGGCGGAGCAGACAGACACACACTGTCCACTTCGGCCCATAAAAACTAAACTCTGTACCTTCCTGTGGGGCTGTACAGAGGCTTAGGCGCATTCGTTTGTTGTTTAGAGTGTAACTGCTGTGAAACAATCGCAAAATAATGTCTTATTACTCTTTTGCTCGCAGCAACTTTGGGTTGAAAATCTGACTATAGATCTGTTGTTAAAGCTTTAAAGCTTTAATACCTTTCGATCAAACTTCAAAATAACAGAGATTGTATCATTTTACACGTAGTAATCAAAAGTATCGAAAATTTTGATCACCCAGTGCATATACTCTATGTTGATAATACCCTGAACAAGGCAGCAGTTCTCACTGATTGACACACAGAATTAAAGCCTCATCCTGCTGTTCAGGCAGATGACGCAATAAGAACCGCCCCAGGGAAGTTCAGTGAGGATAATACAAATCAAATGTCGTGTTGGTTGTCATCTATTTTGTATAATCAGAGTGGAGATTAAACAGCCAATCAGAGGAGGGAGTGTCATGTCAAAAAGGTGTGTTTGTAAATGTGTTCGTGAAATGATAATGTATGATACATGCAATGGCTTCCCCAGGAGCCTTAATCAGCAGTTTGATTTACAGGACGAAGAGTCTACGTCTACGCCAGCAGCTGTGTGACGCTGTGAAGCTGATTGTAAGAGAAAAAAGAACAAAAATCAACCTTTGATGGATCTGACCTGATAATAGTGCTGGGTAAAAGTCCAGAAACCACAAAATGTTTGAACAATCAGTACAACATATTTTAAAAAAAATAAGGGTAAATATTTTCATACATGATATCTAAAGTTTTCATGGCTTATAAGAACCTTAGAGCTGCCATGTTCTGCTGTGGCACACAACCTTAGAAGAAACCAAAGGAAGGTTTCTTCTCTCAATACAATAAGACATCAGCGGTCTTCCTTTATGTCTGCAGATTTCAAGTTTCTAGTTTGGCCGTCCAGCCATGAAAACTGCAACTGGCATAAAATAAAAATTCAGATTCTACAAACATGGCTTTGTTACAAAAGCCTGTACAGTGCGTCTTGTTGCTTATTGTGCACAACATTTGGCTGCAGGCTGGAGTTGACTTTTCCAAATGCTAAATGCTTTGCCAGTGAAGACAGGCTTTTGTTGTGGGGACTCTGAAACTGGAGGAGAGGAGGAGAGATATAGAAAGCAATCAATAGGAGCCAGGGGAGCAAGTGTGCTCTGTGTTTCTTTGTGTTTGCACACATAAATGTACATGTGAGCTGCTGCCTCAGAGTATGTGTAAGCTGTATTGTGGCCCCTTGCCCCGGCTTTGATCTGTCCCTTCATAAAATATTCCAGACAAACGGGCCCCGGCCTTCCAGCTAATGCACGGCTGGCTAAGCCAAGCTGAGCTGTGTGGGTACCACCTACACACTGCAGCTTTCCGTCTCTGCTTCTTTCAGCCTCGCTTCCACACCTCCTCACTGCTTCCAACATTTAGCGCTCACCCTCATCTCAGGCTATGTCACTATTTCTGCCATGCTTGAATATTAGTACTTTTTATATAAAGAAAAAATGTCATGTTATTTTTCTTTGTTATGATTTATTTTGCCAGCCATTTTAAATAACCCCTGAGGTGAATCCGGGTTTGGTTCATCTTGATGTTTGTGGACTCACAGGGTGGTGAAAATGACTGCTGGTCAATGTAAACTTTTTCAGATGTGACCTTGCTGAGGAAGTACGAGTCCCTCAAAGGCATGTTGGCCTTGCAAGTCCCAAGAGACTGAAAGCAGACCCAGGCGTGGTTTCTTTTCCGAGGCTGGCGGCTGGCACAAGCGGTCACTTCGTGATGAGCGATGACGGTGTGGAATATAACCTTCTGACTGTATTCTGTAGCTGACTATACGCAATATTCTGCAGGTGATAAATTGAATCTAATGATTTCATCTCAGTTTTAATGGGAATCTTTTATGAAGCTTGTAAATCCAACACTCACAAAACATTTGGTGAAATGAGGTTGTAATTTGCACAGATTCAAGATCGCAGGCGGGTGTACGAGTTTGGTACATGTAGTTTGTAGGAGCAGGGAGGGAAAAGTCTTTGCTGCAGACAACTATTGCCCATTAAAGTTCACTTAACCATTGTTGCAGTTTAAGCTGTCTATATGTCCAAGTGCTGTTTACAATAAGACCACAGAGGAGACTGAGTGAGGTGAAAGGCAGAGAACTTTGACTCTACATATTAATTGAGAACAAGTTAAGCTGCTGATGAAATCTCTCTGTCCCCTGTCTGCAATGAGAGGTAGCCATGTGTAAAGCTTCAGTATCTTTACTGCAACTCTGTTCTTAATAGATTGTGTTTACTGAAGTAGGAGTTGTGTCTCTGTGTGTATACAACTGTGTCTGCTTGCACGTATATATCTGCTCTCTCTTCTCTCCAGGGGTGGACTTGCTTTGTCTTTCAGCTTATGTGTCCCCGGAGGTACCCAGCGACTGTACAGCAGCACTGCACTATAGGAAGAGCTGGGGGAATTCACAGCACCTGCAGCCCCTTTATTAGATATCACTCTGGAGAAAAGAAAGGAGGAGCAACTTGACATCACAGTTGCCGACAAGACACCTTCTTTTGTCTGAAGAACAAAGCCATTTTTTCAGGAGTGTTAAAGAATCGGCGGTATTATACTGTCTCTGGATATTACATCACATAGAAAACACCATGTACGGGAAGGAAATAAAAGATTTGTATCACTGTGTGTGGGCTGGGATCATGTTTGACACATTTGTCATTAACAATACCAACTTTTAGCATTTAAATCCAATTCATCATCCTGAGTATGTGAGCTCATTTACGACAAAATCTTTGGCAAAATTTTCAACAGTGTTTATGACATTTATCAGTTATTTTTACAAATCAAAAGCTGTGCCAAGACACAGAGAGCCTGTTAATTTGAGTCAAACAGCTCCTAAAACAAACACTAAAGGTTCATGTAGAAGTGTGTGGGAGAGAGAAAAACAGCTAGGTGTGTTTCTGATATTATATCTGTGCAATTGTCTGTGTTAGACTGGGAAATGATCAATTTAAACAAAGGTTTGCACAGAGGGGAGAATCCAGACCCAATCCTGGCTCCGTTACAGATTCAGTCAATATGAAAATCAGCGAGCTGCTGGGAAACGGCGACTGTGAATATTTCTTTCATCCAACTGAAAAAATAATGCAGCTCCAGCATTTCCTGAGTCCCTCAGCCCTTCTTTCCACCAGCATACAGCGCATTTATAACGCTGTTCAACCAAGGATGAGACTGATGATTGCACAGCAATCGCACCTTTTCAATAGCAGCTGTGATGACCTTGTAAACAGACATCAATACAAAGCACGTGCTCTTCTGAATGATTGGGCCAAAGTCAACATCCCACCATTTCAACAACAACCACAATAACTTAAGACAAGTTGGCTTGAATCAAACTGAATACAATTAAATCTCTAAAAATGTGACTGTGGAAACTTTTCAATGAAATGTAAAAAGTCCTCTGAAGGAAGAATGAAGGCTCTGTGGTAAACCACAGTGCTGTTAGATATTGCACCTTGAATTTATTCTTCTACTATGGTGGTTTACCCCCTTTAGGCCAAACTTCTTACTGAATGCTGAAGTACTTCCCAAAAACCTCCCCACATCAAAACAAAGATATCGAGCTGTACCCGAATCAGATTTCTTAGGCCCTGTGAATATACAAGGAGCCTCATTCACCTTCATCAGACTTTAAAAAACATCATAAAATAAAAACTGTGATGCAGACTCACAGCGCTAAGAATGGGAAAGCACGAGCACAGAGGGAGGGAGGGAGCGGGTGATGGCGGACTGAAATGATGACGTGGTACAAAACTTGATCATGAAGCCTGATGCTCCTCTACAGCTCCGTGTGAAATATATGAAATACACAGCAGACTGGAGGCTCTGTTAACAGTGACAGACAGACAGAAAGATCCACGTGATTAAACGTGTCCTCCCTGCGCTGCATTATTATAAACTACGATGAACTAATCGCAGGTTACAGCTCTTGCTTGTGTCCTTCACAGCATGTGGAGACATAGTTTATACTTTGTCGTAACTGTGAAATACGGACAGATCGCGACCTTATTGAGTCAGATACAGAGCATGAGAAACACACAGATCTGTGTTATATATTACCATGGCAACGACTGAAGCTTCGAAGCATTCGGGTCAGCCCTATAAAGATCTCATTTCTAGGTGTGAAAGCATCTGCAGAAATCATGTGTGTGTGTGTTATTACAGGAGACAGGCGTCTTGAGTATCCCATGGGGCAGCACAGCACAAAGAGGTGAGAGAATCATGCTCCTAGTGATCTTGCCATCTGTTACACTACGATTGATTTCTGCAGCATCTGCTACATGTCTACATTTCAATGACCTGCATCTCTCCCTGCAATCTCCGTCTCCATCTCTCCACCCACGCTGACACACATATACAGAAGCATAGTTTAGTGTTGGTACAAACATGCAGCAGGCTGCCACGAAGTTGTTGATTTACATATCAAACAACTGTAATGATTTTAAATCAAATAATAATCAAATAATAAAAAAATAATCAAATATCATGATTATCTATGGTCTTATTTGATGTTATTACATAACCACACACTGATTAATCAACATTATCTAATTGCTCTGATACCAAATAATACATATACTTTATCACCATACTACCAGAAACAACGAAAAAGGACTAAATAGTCATGCTTTGGCACTAAATGCTCTTCCTGGCACCAGTAGAGCATTTGAGGACGGATCTGTAGGTCTTGGATAAAATAAACCTCATTACCATGTACAACAACCTCTTCTCCCTCAGCACTTATACTTCTTTCTGGTCAATTCTCAGAAAACACTTTCCTCTTAAAATATGTTTGACGTTGACTGAACAACCAGGAGTTCTCTTCACTCCACAGAGGAGAGGAAAGAGCCTGCGAAGAATTTGCTTCAGTTTGATAAACTGAGAGGATTTATGTGAGATGTTGTCAACATTTATTCGCGTCCTACTTTCCATCCTTTCACCTTGAATTATTCGTTATAGTAGAAAATATAGCAACTGTTACGGTGAGTTGTTTTTTTAAATTTGGGTTTACTACAAAAAAAGAAGGTCCAAACTCTAGATGTATATTTGAATGAAAGCAATCTATTAACTTTTTGTTGCTCTGAATATTGTATGTATTATTTTATTGCAATCAACTCCTTCTAACAAGAAACTATCTTTAATGGATTTTTTACAGTGAATCATACAATCAACATTACTTCTGCCTTTTTCTTTCAGAGTGCAACCTTAACTTGTTTCTTTATTAGAGATGAAGAGAAACGAAACTATCAAAAACTTCATTTAGAGTCCAAAGTATTTGTGTTACATGACTACCTTTAGCGTAACATAACAATAAACATGTATGGAAGAAGGATAAGATTATAAGGAAAAAACAAAATCTCTGAACTGTAGGAACTATAATCAGAAAATGACATATTCAACATATAATGAGAGGATCAAGAATTCATCCTGCAGTTTTACATACCATTACCAAGAGAATCAGAACATACTCTCTGAAACCATCTTGATGTGACCATCAAACAGTTAGCTTTGCCCCTTTCTGTATTCATACATCAATGTTCTGCATTTCTTCCAAGCTTTGGCCACATGGGAGAACGGTTGAATGCTGATCTGAGGGAGCAGGGATGTGCTGTGTGGGATACCGAGTTGTATTCTGTTCAGGGGTGTCCAATTGAAGTCCTACTTCAAACACAATGTTACCACATTATGTGGGAGTGTTTGCACATGAACTCCTCTGCATGTGGAGCTATTTATTTGTTTGCAACATTTTCTAACCCATCTCATCTGAGGGACCACAAGAGTGCAAGCAAACCACCCTAAGTGAAACATAATTTTTGATGTAGTCCAATTTGTTTTCTGAAAAAACAAACAAAAAAAAACAAGGAGTTTCACTCTCTCCTAAAATGTAAATTCATCACCATATGCTCTTTGTTGTCAGGTGTGTAACAGGTGGGAAGGGTTGCACAGCTGGGGAATACAGTATCTGTTTCTTTATGTGCGCACTATGCAGGCAAACTAAGATAACACAAGAGAAATTGAACATAGTTTAGAGATATTAGCGAGGCTAATGTTATGACACTTGACTTTATCCTTTTATATTCGCCTCCCTACTTGGCCTTTGAGGTGTTAGAATAGAAAACAGGATTGTGAAAAAGTAGAGAATGACTCCATTCACAGAGTCAATAGAGAGCCATGGCATTTTGCCCGAGTCAACACTGCCCAAGCGTGGCATTTAGACATCCAGAAATCATTCTCACCCATTCTGGCCTTCTCATCATCAGCATCATTACTACCTGGCAGGAGGGGAAACTACACGTCCTATACAGAAGTATTTCCTATTCTATATTTTCGAAGTTTATCCATTTTAATGCTCAGTGCCTGTTGAAACCAAAGACATTAATGTGAGATCCAGCAGCAAGCTTGAGACAGCAAAGATTAAAACACATTCAATATTGATGTCTGAATTTAAGCCGAGATAAGCAGTCACTGCTGCTGCAAAGGTTAGTGCTCTTTCACACTTTGACTGAAACATATTAGCAAAATAAGCTGAAGGGTTCAGGCCATAATATCACTGTAATCCCACTTAAATATCACAAGCTGCCTTGTGAGCTGTTTATAAGGGAAAGGTGCTGCCTCTCTACTCAAGGTGCTTTATATTCACACATCAATGTGACAGGGAGCAGATGGATTGGAAATTAATGTGAATTTCTATCAACAGATTTTTTTAGTCCAGAGTCACTGCAACATATGTAAGAGCAGGGGAGGCAGTGAGCTGTTGCTATGAAAGGTGATAATAAATTTCACTCTTCATTATCAGCAAATCGGCCATGTGTGGTGCTGAGAGGTCTCGGTGCACTGGCACTACTCTGTTCTTAAAATCTGTCAATTGGTCACACCTGGTGCAAGTGCTGTAAATGGACTGTACTCATATAGTGCTTTTCTAGTGACCAATCAAAGCTGCTTTTACACTACATGTCACATTCACCCTTTCACACAAACATTCACAAAGGAAAAGTGCCAATCTCCAATCACATCTATGCCCATTCATACCCGATGGCTATGCCACTGGGAGCAAGATGGGGTTCAGTGTCTTGCCCAAGTACACTTTGACATTTCAACTGTAGCAGTCATGGACTGAACCCCCAACCTTCCTATTGAGAGACAACAGACTCTACCACTGAGCCACAGCCAGCCTGTTTGTGCTGCGTTCAGGTCCAGCCCCTGCAGATGGGAGCGTTGAACAAGTGAAGAGGAGGGGCCATCACAAGAACAGCAATCATACTCAAAACCACATATCTCTCTGTGCACTCCCAGCCCCTGAGCGGTAAATAAACTGTATTCACTAAGATTGTCATTTAACTGCTGTTTAAATAATTTTAAAAGAAAGGAAATAGGAGGAACAAACATCAATATTTCCCAAAGCAAACAGAGAACACATAAAAAAATAATAAAACAAAGTTCTGGAGGGAAATTGGATATTGGAATGAAATAAAAGAAGCCCAAAATGGCAAGATCACAACACATACACAGTCAATTCCACTAAACTTCAAGCCAATAACACTTTCAGACAGATAGGGGTAAAGAAAAAAAAAGAAGCGGGTAAAATGCTACACTGTGTGCTGGTCTCTGGCAGACAGAAAAACCAACTCATTAAAACTGTGCTTCCATCTTTATGATGTGCTTCATTATTTGACCATCTATCCTTTTGTTTCGCTGAGCCTGAGAAGAAGGCTTTTTGCAACATTGCCAAAAGGGGAACTTCGTTCTTTGACGTTTCCATTAAAGGTTCAGCAGGTAACATTATTGAAACTAACTTTTTGTCATATATGCTCTGTCATTTAAACTGTCACTTTAAACATGCAGTAGTAGCCTACATGAGAGAGATAATCTGTAAAAAGAAATCATGTTCCTCTGTCTCCTCCTACTGCTCCTAATGGCATTTGCGAGTACCCAACGCTCCCGAAACACAACAACCAATCAGAGCCGAGCAGTCTCTCAGGCTGCTGTCAATCACACGCAGCGCTGCACCACTCCTCCGCGCATGCTCACACGGTCGAGCTCAATTTTGTCAGTGTGCAAAGTGTCAGCCGGTTTGTGTCCACAAAGGCTTAAAAACAACCACCAGGAATGAAAAAACTGCCCATTCCTCCATTGCCAACTACAGCTTACATTACAAAGACTGAAGAAGAGAAATGAGGAAAAGCAAGCTAAAAAGAAAGAGTTGGACAGAGACAGAAACAAAACAAGAGTAAACATTTGAGCGGCATTTCCCAGGTGGAGAGAGCGACGGGACCTGAAAGGATTAAAAAGTGATGCTGAGTTAGACAGTTCTGCTAGACAGGTAATTACCCCAGCTTAATTTCTGCTGTAATTATTTTCAAAAAATGTTGACAAATTGCTAACATATCTGCAGTTACTGTGACGCTGTGTTACGTTGGTGTTGCAGTCAGGCTAATGTTAGCTTGTTCTCAATGCGGCTGCTGTTTAGCATTGTTTCATGGAGGAGTGGCTGAAAATATTTTTGTGAAGTGCCCAGGCAGTGTTACCGTTTGGGGCTTTCTCCTAAATGTTTAGAACATCAGTGTGTTACTGCTTAGTCGGCACTGTTTTTTCCCACAGTCTTTGTTAGCAAACAAAGTGCTAGTGGTTTTGCCGATTACAATTAGCTGCAGATTACAGTTCACAGCAAAAACACTGATTTCCGCTGCTTTGACGTGTATCTGCTTCGATAGTGTTGGTGGTGTAATACAACGGCTGCGGTTGTTGTCATTTGACGTTTTTACCGGTGTGTCCGCGATGTTGTATATCTGGCTCCTTCAGTTGCGGTGGTTACTAGCCTGCGCGTGCATGACAGCCTCCTCTGCGTGAGGGCTTTGGAGGCAGGACTGAGCGCTGCGGAGAGAGAGGGGGAGGGACCTGGAGGTTGTAACGTTTCAAATTTTGAAGCAAAGTCCGCTCTCTTCTCCATCTTACCTACTGCAGCTTTAAAATGCAACCACAGCTAATAAAAGGAGACAGAGGACAACAGCATGACCACCTAATGGAACACTCATTTCCTCAAACTGCCTTGGTGTAGCTGCTTGTGCTGTCTGTGTCGCACTGGTTTCTGCCGGGCAGCATGGAAATCAGTTTGGGGTATTGGTACAGACTCGGATGGAAAATGTATGAATGCAAGTCACTGACTATATAAATTAGGTGCATTGGAGCTGTAAAGTAGTTCTGTCAGAGAGAAAGATAAAGTACAGAGCCAACAGGTAAAGAAATGTGGGAATGGACTACAGTAATGGCACAATGCTGCTGCTTTCACCCCAAGAGACGTTCACACAGATGTTATAAATGTTGTATTCACAGCTAGAATTCAGTAGTTGGTCTTTCTTACAAATAACTTACCAAGGGCAACAGAAAGGCTACTGTAGCATACTGTAGTGATGTGAAGTTTGGATTTATAGGAGGAACTAAGCCTCAGTGACTCCGAGACTGCAATTAAGCCTGTTAATGGTGCTATGAGAAGTCAAAGAATTACCAAACTTACTACACTTTTTCCAGTATTTAAGATATTTCACAAAAAAACATAAATGTGCATACCATGGTGGCACTAGGGGAAATTCAAGATGTCATCAAAGTCATACAGGATCCCAACGTCCATGACTGTGCCCTGTCAAACAGCACTCCTCCATCATTTCCGTCAACCATTCATCAGCACAGCAGGGTAAACAGGTTAACTGCAGGGACCAGCGCAGCCTCTTACTACAACACAATAAGTGACAGTAGACCTGTTGCTTGCATGTTTACAGGCAGCTGACACACAGACTTTGCACAACAGTCAGTTTCCTATGTGCACTAGTTAATGGCTGTAGTTGTATATCAAATTGCATGTATTTGAGGATAAGCCATTAAAATAAGAAACATGCAAGTACTTCTTTTGATCAAGCAGTAAGAAAGTTGTAGCATGACACGTTTGAGACATTGCACGTCATGTAATGTGACCATTGCACATACCCACATTGTGATGTAGATGCTGACAAAATATAACGTGAAGCCCAATGTCAAATTTAGGGCATTGATTTAATCTGCTGAAACAAGTACACAGTAACTAATGTGTACTTTAAGCAAAGCTCAGCTATGATGGTTAGATTGCAGGATCTTAATGGTTGCATACAGCATGATGCTGCCTAGGTTATAAAAGTTTAAAGTAGTTTAAACCGGAATGAAAAAATGAGATATTGGAACTTTTTTTTTAAAGTGCACTTTTTCTGTGGCTGTCGATTGTGGCTGACACATTAGCACATTTACTTGATAAATATATGGACGCTAATCAGCAACTCAAGTAAGAGTGTTGGGAACATAAACTGCACAAACATCAATAGAGAGCAGGCACACTTGAGAGAAGGTGAAGCATAAATCCCAGAGGTAAGCCTTGGTCTAGGAGCACTGCTTCATATCTCTCTGGGGATCCACTCCACAGTGACATCAGCATGCTTAGTCAGATCCTGTACAGTCACAATATAAACCACTAGAACACAGACAGCTTCAGCTTCCACGCCACTGTGAAACGCAAACAAGGTTCAACTTCATTCTCAACCACAAATGCCTCTTGGCTCTTACCCATTCCTTTACTTCCAATATTCCCACTGTTGTACTAACAACTCCACAACTGAGTGAAACTAAAAGTAGAGCCAGTCTGCACTCTGCCAGACAGGCATCACAAACACCCGCTAGTATCTGCTGCACCTGTGGTTGTTACAGATAAAGATCCCAGATAAAGCGTCACTGACACATGATGTCACAGACCATTCATATTAAACTTTACCATCCAAGCCACCTGTGATAATGTTGAGCTCCATGAAAGTGATTCACATCTTTAAGTGCAAAACAGGGAGCCAGTGGCTCAGCCTCTCTTTCCATTCCCAGTGTAGCTATACCCTAAAGTAGGGCTGCACATGTAATCGAATATTAATCCCGATTATGATTTTGGCTTCCCACGATTAAAAAATGGATTCACGGCGATCTTGACGTTTAAAATACGTGCTCCCCCTGTAGAAAACTCTGCTGCATATCAAATCAAGCTCACTAAACTAACAGCCACTCCCCCAGGGGGTCATCGACAGTTTTTGGCTTCACTTTGGAAGAATAAACAACAGAGACTGGTGTTTTGGTTCAATGAGTAGCCATGTTAATTGGTGACTTTAAGACGGATGCGTCTCTGGTTGTTGTAGTTAAAGCAGCTGTTTTAAACAGGAAGAGAATACAATGCTGTCCTCCTAAATGCCTCGTTGTTGTTTTATTATCCCAAAATCAAAATATACTTATCTGTTATGTCTTTTTAGTTTTTTTTGTGCAATCATGTCAGGTAGGCTACTAACGCTCAGTCACGTTTTAAACGCTGCTTGTAGTCATGCTAAAACAGGAAGAGAGCAAGTCAGTCATTAAGCTGAAACACCACCCCCCTCGTCATCGGTTGTTTGGAGGTATTTCAGGTTTAGGGCAAGCAATGTTAAGCAAGAAAAAAATAAGATCATTAAAACAAAAATCACATTCCATATCATCGATCCAAAAAGTGCCTCAGAAGAGAAGGCGATGCCAGCCAACCCTTCTTTCTCAAACATTGTGTCAGACATCTAGTCAGAGTGCTGATAAGTGGGTGTTCAGGTTAATCAGCTAATTAAAATATAACTGAATTTATAGAAATGAAATCAGAAATCTCACAGTCTGCATGCACACACTGTATCAGATCAGTATTACAACTGTTGCACTCTGTTGGCTTCGTCCACTGTGAGCTTTTAAACTGAATTCACCTCCAGGAGCTTTTCCTCAGATCACTGCTGACCTGAGAAGCGATCAACTAATACCAATAACAAATGGGACATTCAGCAGTCATTCTTCATTGCTTCAATAACCTCTGTTATCGATTGACCAGCATTTAAGTTTTAAAGGAGAAACAGGCCCTAATCGTTGGTGTGTGACATGTCTTTACTGCACATCTAAAACTTCCTGCTGCATTTTCAGTAAAGGGCTTTTAATCCCTAACTGGCCTTACAGAGTGAAGATCTATACTGCCCAAGCAGTCTGAGGTGACTTAAGGTTACCTTGCGGATTGGAAAGTAAAGAGGACAACTGTGACTGATGACATTATGTAATTGAACTTTTAGGTGTGCAGCAAAATACCTTAATTTATCTTTTTACTAAAGCAGAGGTGGCAGAGCACAGTTTTCCACTGTTACGGGTCAATTGGGGTGAGCAGGAGTGACTTCATCAGTGTGTTGGTGGTGTTAGGTGGTGGAGGCGCTGGTGCATCTCAGGGACAGAGGCAAAGATTGCCCTCATCAATCTAATGCCTCTCCTCCTGAGGTAATCATTTCCACAGAGCAACATGGTATCTCATTAGGCTGATTCGCTCTCAGTGTCAGTCTGCCTGAGACACCTTCACAACTAAAACCCCGGAGTGCAAGACTACACACACACACTTAGATTATTGACAACCTGATGGCACAGGCTCTAACACCTACAGAACATTGGCATTGTTGATCAAGTGTTATTTTCTATTTTCAAGCAGCACTTCATGGTGGTTCAACATCAATTCATCCATCTATCTATTTTCTTCCACTTATCCGGGGCTGGGTCATGGTGGCAGCAGGCTAAGCATGTTAACCCAGACATACCCCGTCTCCTTGACATTGTTTTCCAGCTCCTTGTGGGTCTACCCCAGGACTCCTCCCAGTAGGACTAGCCCAGAAAACCTCCAAAGGGACGCGCCCAGGAGGCATCCTTATCAAATGCCCATACCTAATCAGATGGCCGTTCTATCCAGGCAATCTACCTCGTCCGGAGACTGGGGCTACCCCCTGGAGCCAGACCTGGGGGGATGCTCATGGGCGAGCATCTGGTGGCTCTCATCCATGGGGCTCGGCCTGGCTCTGTCCCAAGAAACTACATAGAGCTGCCACATTGTGGGCCCACCACTTGCAGGGACAGGCATGGCTGATCTCTGGCAGCACAGACTTGTGGTTGAACAAGTGGAATACAATCTCTGGCTACAGAGCCGAGTCTATACATAAGATCTCATCCTCAAATTCCACAGGATCCGTTTCCGGCGCGTTGGGTTTGTGCCACGACCTCCGGAGTCAATCACGCCCATTCAAGTCAATGCTTGTGATTCCACAGCATGTGCTGCGGTCCGTCTCCGGCGCATTCCAGTAGCGGCTCTCTGCTATGCTCCGCTAAAGATCATTTTTGACGGAGGCCGCTTCAAGCACGCGTCAAGCTGAACAGAGCAGATCGTTCCTAACAGGAAGTCACATTCAATAACAGCATACAGCATCCGGTGATTTCAAAATAAAACACCATGTACAGATCACTACAGACTCCCGTTTTTTCCTTTTTCATAACAACACACTGAAATCTTGAATCTTACTTAAGTAGTGTACTCAGCCATGGTAGAAGCACAAAAATCAAGGAATGATAAATCAAGGAATGATATCCAAATGAGCAGATAATCAACCTCGGAGGTGCAATTTGAATTGCTGTTTGTGTGTTGCTCTGTTTAACATTGATGTTATCGCGTGATGTCGCAATTCTCGCACAATAACGTGGTTCTCCCGCGATCTCGCAAATCCAGCTGCTTGGGCCAGCACTCCGCTGCTCTGCGGATCAGACACGCTTCCTGTGGGCGAGGGCTCGCAACGTCTAAAGGACCAGAACCGCGGCACAGACAGATCGCGCCAGACACAGATCCTGTGGGAGTGACCAAGTGACCTTTATTCCACCCAAGAAACAACCTCAATGCTCTATACAAACATACACATGTAAATGTAAACACACATACAACCCCAGAGTCTCTGTTCTCCAACAGGCTGTGAAAATGGGAGGTTTGAAAAAGGCCATGCCACAGAGGCAAAGTAAGAACAGGCTGATGGATGTCCTTTTTTGGATTACATGTTTTTGTTTCTTAGCCTTAGGCCTTGATCTTTCCATCTACACAACGCTGCTTTCAGGTGAACAAACTCACCAAACTCCAGCCAAATTAATCGGCTTCAAGCTACATTTGCCAAACATCTCACACACAGGTGGAACTTTTAGACCAGGATATCATAGAACAACACATCTCTGATTGTAGCCAAACACAGAGGGGGACTGTTTAATGATCTATCCTCTGGTGCCGGATGAAGTTTAACCTGCAGAATAACAAACCTTTAATCTTTTTCTCTCACATATCACCTCCCTCTTTCTCTCGCTAACTGAGCTTGAGGAGATAAATGAAAGGAGCGCTGGCATGCTCCCTGGACATTTTAATTAGCTAGTCTTTAATTCAGCCTGACCCCCTTTCAACTTTGATCAGCGAGCAGGAGCACTGATAAGGACCCGTCACTCACATGCAAACACCGGGGTTATTCAACAGCAAATTGTCTCTTTGCCTTTCGTGGATGCTCCCTACCTGTGCCGTCATCGCAGAGCTGTTCATGGCTCAGTGAAAACTAAAAGCCCAATGAGAGCGGAAACATGCCGCATGAGCTGTGCTCATTCATCCCAGCTCTCCATTCACGGCAGCCGGACAGTGGCAGGGTTGAATACAAATGCATTCTTTTATTATTAAAAGTTGAGAGATTTATGGAGGCAAAATGTATGCATAACAGTAGTTTGTACTTCCAAAGGAAGGCAACATGTTTTCTTAATCATTAAATAACAAGCTTTGAGGTTTCTGGTAGCCAGGTGAAAGCAAAAGCAACAATAAAACCAGAGAAATAAAATCTTTCAGTGCTGAAAAGAGTGCAACGGAACAAGTATTGTTTGATACATGACAATTGGATCAGTACATGACATGTCAAACAAACCTCTCTGTGCTCTGTGTACACAAAGCTTTTCCTGGGTACTCTGTTTGTGTGCTCCATTCCCCTTATGCCAAACAGTAAAGCCATCAGAAAGACCCTGTTCACAGTTGTCTTATTGTATAAAAGTGAAAAAGTATTTTAACTAAAAAGGCCTATAATTATTACTGTCCTGCTATCTAACTATCTTGCAGTGATTTTAATCCAGCACCTCTGTTGTAAAGTGTTGTGCCGCTGACCAGTACAGATGTGATCTTCTTTCTGGCTAGAAATTCAATGATTTAATTCCAATGTTGAAAAGGCATTATGTCTTACTCAGCGTACCCTTTGGATATTTCAGAATAGATCTGGTCTTAGAATGTGCATCAATTTTTTGGAGCCATTAATACCTCTAACCAGCCATAACCAGTCAATTATCAGCAGAATCAAATGGAACGCTTTGGTTTTATCAGCTAGACTGGGAACTGTCAGCACCACAGTCTTCATGCCACCAGACTCTCATAATCCAACTGTGACCTCTTCTGCCCCATTATCATTTTATCCGACAAGCAAAGTGGTCTCATCCATCAGATAGCTTACCCAGTGATAGTTCCTGTGTGACTGTGACTGGTGGTCCTTCCAATTTGTAAAAGGGATTTGAGAGTGGCTACAGAGGCTGAAACAATACCACCCCTCACCGCACACTGCTGGAGCCAGCTGCCACGTCTAGCTTCTCCGCCCGCCGCTGCCCTTCATTTTCACACTGATCGCATGTGGAGATGCAGCGGTGACTTTGCCCATTGCACCAACTCCCCGAAACTCCTGCTATGCTTCTCAAACTGTTTTTAATGTCAAAAGTATCATGTCTCTCTCCCTGCCTCAGTTCCTCTCGCTAGCTCTTCTGACAGTCTCATCTCCTTTTTTTCTCTCTGCTCCTTATTATCTCTTTTTCTTGACTGCTATGCCTCATACTTTCCATCTAGAGCTGCACGATTATGGCCAAAATGATAATCATTATTATTTTGATACACAAGTTTTCTATGACTGGAGCATGCATTTTAAATGTCACTGTCGCCGTCAATCATGAATTTTGGGATCGTGGGAAGCCAAAGTCTTGAACGGGATTAATATTGATATTCGATTAATTGTGCAGCCCTACAACCGTTGTTACTTCAATTATTATTGTCCATCCTATGCAGTTTATCTAGGAATGTTTTAGAAACTTCTAAGACTCCATAGCAGAATTTACAGTGCAAATTACACAAATAACAATGACGCAAGCGGTGGAAAACACCTTATTTTTATTTTATATGTTTAACCTTTATTTAACCAGGAAAAAGCTCTTGAGATTAAAAATCTCTTTTTCAAGAGAGTCCTGGCCAAGACAGGCAGCAGCACATTAACAAAGTTTCTGACATTTATAACCATCACATAACCATCATGATTTATGGTTATGTTTCATTTTCCAATAATGCACTGCTGTGCCGCAATAAAGCCCAACAGCAGTGAATAATGCCAAAATGCAAAATCACCTGCTCCATATTTGAGCCTGCACAACAGGATATACAAAGTAAAGACTAAAGGTGAAGAGTTGAAGAAATGATGCTCGGTCAATTTCAGCAAAACCTCTAGTGTGTGAAAGAGTGCCACTCAAAGCCTCCATCCTGACAGGGTCAAACAAGAGTAACCTGCTGCAAGTGCTTTGCCTGAATATTCACTGAAAAAAAGAATAGAGAATCTCCAAAGCAAAAAGGCGACTGGAGATTCTTGTTCTTGAACTGTAGAGCAATTGATTCAGCTGCTGGAAGATGCCGAGAGAACTCTGCTGATTACTGTTGAATGATCATTAAGTCGTTTGTTGGGTTGTCAAAAGTATAGATATTATGATACTTTTACAAAAACACGGTACAATCTCTGTAAATTCAACATTCGAAAGTAAGGTTCAAAAGGCCCACACCTCCACACAGCCCTGCAGGAAGGTTCCAAATTGTGTTAGTATACAGCCGAAGCAATGTATCAACCTGCCTGCTGTGTGTTCTCTCTGCTCTGCCCTCGGCCACACCTGCAGCTTTTTTATACATTAATGACACAGCAGACTCTTCCAATCCCCAGGTCAAATAATACCAAGGCTTTGTCACATCCCTCTGGCAACTTATAAAAGACACACAAGTTACCCTTTAGCATCTTGACAGACAGAGACAGAACAGGGGAGAGAGACAGTGATGTCAGTAATGTGTTGGCTTTGGGCTACAAACCCCTGCCCAAAGGTAAAACTTTGGTATTTTGACAATCTTACTTGTTAATGTATAAATCCCTAAAAACTGTTGACATGGAAATAATTTAGAGTCGAAGAGAAAGACTTCAAACTAAACATCTTTGGGTTTTGGGTCTTTTTTAAATAAAAGCTGTCTTACATTGTAAGACTGGAAAAGTGGTTTATCCTAACAAGTGGAAGCTAGAACCATTAAATGTAGAGTAAATGTATATATTTACATAAAAAATTAATTGATTGTGAAAATAATTATGTATTATTTTGCTGCCGATCAACCAATTAAACTCAGTGATTCAGCACAGTCTTCTTACTATAGCAGAGCTTCTAATTAAATACTCTTAGCTCTATTCATGTTAATGCTGTTATTACTTGACCGACCAGATGCTGCTGTCGATGCAAGCTGAAAAGTGCCACCCAAGCTTTCACCCATGTTACTAGCTTCTATTGAAAGAAGTTATTTTTACTTAAAGTAAGTTTATCACACTATAATATAGGTATTTTAACCGACAGTATCTGTCAACAAGATGATACAGCATGTGGAAATGCTTCTATTGTACAGTTGTACAACTGTACAATGAAAACAGAGCTGTCCGGCTATTTCAGATGTATTCTTAAATAAATCACTTGTCATTCTGTTAATCTGTCAGTCAGTGATTCTCAGCAGCAGGTTCACTGTCTAATTCAGTCAGAGCTCGCTTTATAAGCTGTACTTCACCTTGTGAAACTCTGCGTCTTAACTCTTTCTAAACCCTTAGATCCCCTCCTCGCTTTCTCCCCATGTATATTCGATGTGCTACACAGCAAAGGCTTACTGTGTGTGAATCATGTATTATCCCTTGTCCTCTGCTCCTGCTCGTACATCTCTCCTTTTCTCTAATTTCATTTTCCAGTACAGCGGTCAGGCATGTGAAGGACCACATGAACAATTTATATTCTACCAACTGGGCCATAATGACACAGCATCTTCACAAATGGCCACATAAATATAGAGACAACTATTTAAACAGCTCTGATCAAACACGAGTCAAACAGAAAAAATGGACACAAAGAAGAAAAATGTGTCCGCTTGAGAGATGCAGACGGACAGGCCGACAGCAGTGATCCAACAGCAGTACAGTTTTAAATAACACAAACAGGGTGCTGGAGTTGGACGCTTTGTTATGATAAAAGCTCACAGTGTCTGAAGAAAGGGACTAAGTATGATAATAGCTTTGTTGGTAATAAATACAAGTAAAACTTATGTATGAAACTGAGGTGCTAAAAATCCTGTGATCCATTTTAATCCCGCTTTGAACACTCTATCCTTTATTCTCACTTTTACCTAATTCATGTTCATCATCTCTTTTGCTGCACATGTCCCTTCCTACACTTTCAACTCTCTCAATCCCTTTTCTGAGCATCTGAGCTCAGATCATACTGCTTATCTCTTTAGCACCCAAACCAAACCTCCCAGTAACATCATCTAGCTCCAGTTTCCCTTTCTTACACTCTTTGCCATGATCTCATGGTTGAAGTGAAAGGTACTGTAATTGTACGTCCAAATGAGCCAGTGAAGTTGCACTGAACATGGGCTTTTTCCTGCAAATCACAAGACTTTTTCAGTTTCTCAAACCCTCCCTTATAACACTTATACTAATTGAGCACAATCTGACAGGGAAATAAATTGCCATCTTTTCTATTTTTTCAATGTCTACTCACAACCATCAGTGTCAGATGTCAGAGTAAGAAACCCTTCTTTTCCCATTTGCAACTTTTTAAAAAAAGCATCTGGTGTTTAGCAACAAAATTCTACCTTCTACTGTGTATTTCGCAACACAGGCAAATGACAACTGTTGAAAGAGGAATGGAGGACAGCAATTTAGCAATGGTACAAAGACATCTCATCTTTGTTACTCATATTGCAACAATGTAATATGATAAATCCATAATTTATATCAATAATGTATCATTGAATATTAAAAAAATGTATTTACTTTAGAATTCGTTAAATTGAGATTATTTTAATTTAGCATAACTTGACGTTTCTCTTACTAAATAAATGGAAATTTAATATATATTGTACAATAAATTAAATATACTTATAACAGAATTAATTAAATCAAGAACAATCTAAATCCTCTAATTGTGACTTGACATGTATTTAGCATATGAAATGATTTTGAAGTCCTTTAGTCCATAGGAAATACAACTGTAGATCTTAACTATAGGATACATTTTTTGTTGTCTTTTCAGAATATATCTGGGTTTGCTGCTGATCTATGATATTCCTTGTTTATGCGACTATGATTTACTGACTAAACTTTCAATAAAATTAAATCAAAGAAAAATCTGTCAAAATCAGTGAGAATATTTTGGATTATTTTCTCTCATTTAAAGTTTGCAGTTGACAGAAACTTTCACATATTTCCCACATTGATTCTCGTGTAGGTTTCTTTGAACTGTAATTAGCTGAGCACAAACGGCACAGATAAAAGAAGCCAGATGGTTTTCAAGCTGGATTGGGGCTGTGGTCAGCTTAGGCATCCCAAACTAGTTCTTCTTTGGCCTCCAGTATACTGTAGCTGTCTGCCAGAGTCCTTGTACCTGTCTGCCTCAGTAATCTGCCAGGGAGCAGACAAACATCAATGCGCCTTATCTCTCCTTCTCAGAAGCAGCCAGAAAAGAAGGCAGGAAAAAGGCAGGTGGCCCAGCGGCATCACAGACAGGAGCAGACTGAGGCAGACTCATGAAATCAGTCAACACACAAATTGCACATTTTAATTTTCATGACATACCAGAACCAGTACAACATTTCCAGTAAGGCTGTGAAGAAGGATTTACCCAGTGGCAATAGACTGTTGTGGTTGACACATACTGACGGGTGATAAAACACCATCTGCACCAGAGTGATATTCAATACTTGCATCTCATGCAAGATTGCACATGCGGGCAATGAAATCCTCCTCAAACCAGTTTCCCTGAGCCAAAGTCAGTAAAAAGTCAAATTCTGTCAGTGTTAGATTTCACAGAGCACTGGTGCCTCAGAGAAACTCAATGTCTTTACAGCATACTGTGTGTACCAGCATTTGTATTCACAGTATACTGGAGCTGCCTGTGGGGGATGTGGTGGCTTAAAAATATGACAAGTGTGTTACCCTGCATATGAATATGAATCTCTCATACTCTCAAGGGTAACATAGGCTAAGTCGTTAAGTTATTGAAAAAATATTTTGGTGTATGACCAGCACTGTTTCACATTTGTTAAATGTGGCTTTAAAAGGTTAAAATGTGAATTATTCACTGTGAAAATGTGGTCTGTAGAACAAGGATATGGATGCCAACTTGTGCTTTTACCACCCGTTTGATTTTATAAAAACATGCTTATAGTTTGTGGATGGTTACGGAAATTTTAGATCCTCTAAGTAGTCACCTATAAGCGTACTGTGACACTTGTGATTTTTTCCTAGACAGAGAACAGCAGGATATCATAGACCCAGTGATGTTGCTGGTACGCGTGCTGCCTCTCTGATGCATTAAAATGTAAATTAACGCAGTAAACTCACAATCCAGGGCGTCCCAGGGAAGCACCTCCTCTTTCCCATACAGAACGATACATTGTGACCAACAAACTTGTTTTAAAAATCACAGTAATCGGCAAAAGAAACCTGGCTGTCAGAGCGCTGATGTTTCAACCCTCTGCACATCTAATCGGCACAGAGGAGTCAGTGTGCCAGACAAGACCCTATAACAAATGACTACAGTGGGTTTTTTAATAAAGCAAACAAATATAGGAAGGTCATAGAAAAAGTAGAGAAGACAGGACAGGAAGCCAGTGCATGCTGAAATTTTCAAGATGTTTTTCTGCTGTCAGAATATAGGATAAAAGGTAACGTTCACATCAGCAGAAATATTAAATTTGGAACTTTTTTTTCTTCGCTGACTGTAGTCTACTAAGCAACAGCAAGAAGAACCTTTGTGAAGATCCGAGGCTGCGCTCGGGCTTAAAGCAGCAATTCAGAAAATTAACTGTTAGCTAAACCCTGAAGCTCTTTAAAAACCACACGTCCTCTTATCTTTGAGACAGAATATGCTGATTGTGATTGACTCCCCAAATGACATAGATGCGCTGCTTCTAAACAGCTCATATGACTGTTGGTGGTAAGCCATGTAACGATCATGTTTGAATAGGTTTAGACACCAAAACTACTTGGTAAGGTTTACGAAAAGATCTTAGTTTGGGCTGAAATAAGTACAATAGTTAGTTTGTTCATTAGTTAACTACATTCATTGATGTAAATCAGATAAAAGTCTACATTGGCTTTAAGTTTACACACCGGACAGGAACACTGGTCTGCTGTATTAAAGCCTTTGAATTGACAGACCTTTCCACACCATTTCCCTCCCAAGGCTACATTTCTCGCTCTATTTAACCTGATTTCCTCCTTTGATCCTGCCATAATAACTACTCCCACTACTGGATGTGTTAGGCATAAGGGTACACATCCAGTGGAAGGAAAGCTAATTACACAGCATAAAATATTAGGACCAACACTGTTAAAAACCTCCTTCATGAATCAGGCAGGCATAACTACTAGGAGTGGATAAAGCTTTAGTTTGGGAATTTCCTTCAGTGCACAATCAAAAGGCCTTAAAATGACCAAGTAAGGCAAAGGGATCGCTGTGTAGAGATTAATGACTGGTGACATTACTGATCGGGTGTTTGACTTCTTTAATTTTCTTTGTGAAGAAGGGTAATTCTGTTTTGAAAAGTCACCTGAAAGTTGCATGTATTGTATTTGTGTAATTCTCTTGTACCGTTATTAAGCTTAGGAAGGCTGCAAGTTGTTTGTGGTTAAGGATCAAGTACTTGTATTGTTGAAGGCATTTAGTATATAACCTGTAGAAGTACTGTATTTAATTTAGTTTATGTTAACAAATGTTTCTTTGTGTACATAAAGCTGTAACGTCCTTATAAAAGCTGTGAGCAGAGTTGGTACGAAGGACTTATCATGAAATATAAGAAGCATGAAGCTGAAGGATGGCCTTACATATAATAGCCTAACAGTAATAGCATGCTAAGAGGAAAACTGAAGTCATAAAATTCATAAAAGCAAGGTTCTGATGTTCTCTCTCAATTTATACTGCAAATTTAAACTATTCAGTTAATATGACCTTGAAGTACTTTCTATTCCCTTCACAAAAAATTACGAGTTGTATTTCCTTTCCAATGAATTTTAGCATTTGATGATTTTGTAACGAAAAAAGTTATGTGACTGTAAATGAGTCAGTCCCATAGTTAAGAAGAACCATGAGTATGACAGAAGCGCTGCCTCTAAACTATAATACCAAAGAGGAGCATTTTGCACGACAGATATGCTAAATATGGGATGTCTGACACTCACAGTTGCTGTTGCAAAACAACAACAAAGCAATCCAGGAGATTTGCTTCCCAAGAATTCAGCTAAACATTAAAATACAAGAAAAAGTAAGAAGGTAACTGAAGGTAAAAGTTCATCTGCAAGACTTGTTGAGACCCCCTCAGGAGGGGAAACCAAAAGAAGAGAAAATGCATTTTTTATGGCTCCATTACTTGGTTAGACAAAAACCTCCCAGCTGTAGAAATCTCAATAAAATAATCCCCTGTCACGCAAAAAGCGCTGTATTATAGTCAAATAAGCAGCTTTTGTTCTCACCAGTTAGTTCTGTAAAAACATTTCATAGGAAAGACACAAGAGTTTGTTCCTGTCAGGTTGAAGTGAGCTATGTGTTTGTTTAAATTCATTTTTTTTTTTCAAGCCAGAGCCATAGTCCCAGTTTGGCCTTACAGAAAAATCTTTTTATCCATTTAATTAGTTGCCACAATCATTTCTAAAGCAGTGAGTTCTTCTCAAACAGCTTTAAGCGAAATTTTACCCTGGAAACTGTAATAACGTCACAGTTAAGTATATCATCAGCCTCTAATGTTCAGTCTGGTCAGAGAGATCTGCTTCAAAGTGTTTTTCAGCATTTTACAGACTTACTTTCAGCACTGTCAAAAATAGATCACTTTTATTGATCTTTGTTTGACAGAAATCCAACAACTTTAACAAGTGTTAACTTTAATAGTTTAGTGCGTCTGTAGTAAAATATCCAAGGATTAAATGCAATTCTAGCTGTGATTGAAGTGTTTTGACATGATATTATGTTATATAAACTCTGCTACTGACGTACAAAATTTAGGGTATGTCATCAATACCATTTTAGTGGTGATAACGTATTTTTTTGTTGTTGTATTCAACCTATGCTAACAATTGTCAGTAAAATTTAAAAAAGTCTTATGTCATGATAATTAGCAGCATTATAATCTGTTCATTACTCATATCAATAGATGATGAGGTTTATTGTCATAACAGAGTATCCAAAACTATGGCACACAAACAACAGACAGACCTCAGCCTAAACTCATTGTGATTCATTATTTCCACTCTCTCTTTACTCTCTCCGTGCAGTCATTGAACAGGGCAGGTGAGTGGCAGCTGATTACCAAACGTGTTCTCCTACCTTTGATCTCCTGAGGTGTGGGGCTCTAATCCATCGTGCAGCACAGGAGGCTGTCTGATCCGGGTGGTTGTGGTAGCCACTTAGCTTCTCCTCATCTCACATACACATGTAGTATGTGCCCCTGACTGTTGCACAAGTGTGTATATATACACACACGCGTGCACAGCTTGGACTCTGCACGCTGCACTGCTGCCTACAGACACTCTGTAAGAAAAAGGAAAAAAGGGATAAGACATCTGAGTCAGAAAAACACAAAGAGGATGAATCTCATTCTATGAGCCTCAGACAAAGACATATTATCAAGAAGCTCAATCATTTTCACACTGTACAGGGTCTTAGTAATCCTGAGACATAAACACATTCTATTGTTATAGGTCCACTTATGTGAGCTCTAATGATACACAAAGGCAAAGTTTGACATGCTTACTATCCTGAGAGTACACAACTACACATTTTAACTACAGAAAAATGTTGCTGCATCATAAATCACTTTGGGGGTTTTTTCAGAAATCAGCTTCTGCAGTCATATTCCTAATGCTGAGGACAGCCATTTATCCATACACAGTAAGCTTGAGATCTGCACTGTAAACCTCAGTCTCAAAGTTCATGGTCTATTTTGCTGATGGTTTTGTTTTACTGTTTGTCCCTGACTCAGCTAGATAGCCTTCCTCTTTATATAGCACATCCAACAGTTTTCATAGTGTCACTGCGCAAGACTTCAGCTTCTGAAACGTATCAGCATTCAAAACAAGGCCCGGCACACAATATTGCAAGACGATTTCCACAGTAAATGAGAAAGTAAATGTCACTTCTGGTGAGCATCAATCTCATGTCATTGCATTTTAATGGCACCCGTACTCAGGGGAGATTAAACTTCTCCTCAGGGATCAACCTTATCACTTACCACTGTGGTGAGATCACAGCAGATGCAGAACCTGCCTTGTTAACTTTCTGTTGGCACAGAACTAAACACATACTTCAAATGTCTTCCAGGAAACACTGCCGGAAAAGTGTGTAGTGCCCATCCTATATTATAACAATAATCATTTCTCAGAATTTTATTGTGAGTCTCCTTCATGACTTTAATCTCAACAGGATTTTAGGCTGCCTTTGGAGACCAGCATTTTTTATAAGTGATGACGCCCTCTTTATTATATGAGATGTATTTGCTTTTCTGTACAAACAAAAACTTGTGCTATTACAATCATTTTAAATATATTCTAATCACATGAATAACATTTCAGCAAAGTCACCAAGGAAACTGGATCATTTTAAAGCAAAACATCATTGCAACAAAGAAAACACTGTTTCATTGTTATTCAAGTCTCGCATTTGGCCATCTTTATAGTATTGTCAATAAACAATGGTTTAGAGCTGATCGTTTGTCTTTGCTGTTTTTTTTACTCCCATTTCAAGACTGTAAAAAAGATCAAAACTGCTGATTTGTAATTGTGACAGAAAACAAAGATGCTACAAGGTACAACTTGGAAGTCCTTCAAAAGCTCGAGTACATTTACAGGGCTTTATTTTTTAGAGAAAATCTCTTTTTTGTAATTACTTGCAAAAGAATAAAAATATATGTTTTTAGCTTGAGACAAGTTATAGAATAAAAGGTTAGATAGAATGAATATTTTAAGATCTTGCCGGGGATGTGGAATCAATAATAATGGGGAAACTTTCCAAGTGCTGACATATGTAGAGTTCAGTGTAAAGGATATTTTTGCTGAATATTCCTTCAATCTGCTCTCGTCTCTGAGTCGGTTCCCCTCCCTCTCCCTCCTCAATCCTCTCTCTTTCCATTCTTCTCACTGCCTCAGAGCTTCAGGCTGCTGTATACAAGCCAAAGGCTCAGATTCTATTACCTGTCAGACACTGCCCAGAGGACTAAAATCCCTATTGTACTGCCCGCCCTAACACTAAACTCCTAACTTTAACATCTTTTGAAAAGTGGTATCAAATACATTGTGCTGTTGCTCTCAACTGTCATCATGAGGAGCTATCTCACATCATGTTGACTCTGTTTGGGATTTTAAGTAAAAACTAGTCCTGAATAGCTGCAAGGCTAATTTTAAACATACATTACCATTGCATTGCAAAAGCTATATCGAGGAAAGATCTAATGAAAATATTGGCATGTAATCTATTCTGGACAATGTGAACCTAGAAATGATTTCCTTAAGCTTTAGTTTTTGTTAAAACTCTTTTCAACAGAACTTTGCTTTTTAGTAATTGTAAAAATAATGGGTTAGCTAAGATTTGTGCCCAGAAAGTGTTGACTCATTACTAAGCATTGTAAACCCACATTTTATGACAAGGGGTACACAGTTTTGACTTAGCAAGTTGCAAACACATAGAAGGCAAACTATTAAGAAAATTTAAGTCAAACTAAAATGACAGTTTAAAGGAAAAAAGAATACAAATATACACACCGTTCCTCTCTGCTCCCTGCCTGCTGTACTCTCCAATCTAAATGAGGCTTAGTGTTGTCCATGTGGTAATAGGTCCATGCAAAACACAACGTTTCTAGCTCAGTCTACTTTAAATTACAAAAAAAAAGTTTAAAAACTTAAATAGTTGTTACATATACAGTGGGTGAACAAATGGTTCAACAAACAGCTAACAGAAGACAAATGTCCAAACTGCAAAGTGCTCGACACAGCAGGAAAATCACAGGTGTAATTAATTAAGTCATCTCCATTCCCTTTAGTTGCTTTGATTTAAGGGTCATCGTTAATGTGATTAGTAACACCTGTGCTGTTCCTTCTTAGACAAAATGTCTGCTGTGCAAAAGGCTGTATTTTAATCACTATGGTACATTGGAAAATGAAAAAGTTATTATTTTTACATATTTCTGATAACACTTGAGGCATGTGACTGACAGACAGCAGATGCCAATAAAGCTTATTTTGAATAATATACAGATGATATCAAGCTTTTAACAAGCCTGTGATTAAATGACATTGTAATTTAGTAAGGTATTCTTGTTATTTTTTTCAGTACTAATTAAGCAAGATTATTTTGTGAAGTCTTCCTTGAAATACCCCATTTAATCTAAGCCATTAATTAATATGGAAAGCAATTCTTGGGTCCAGCTCAGCTTACAACCACTAGTCGATTCCAACAAAATTCAATGTATTAAAGAGAAGAAAAAACAGCTTAAGACTTTAAGTCTGAAGTATTTTTTTTAATCCATCATTAAAACAACACACTTTGAGCTTTGTGCATTTTAAATTGTTCTCCATTTCCATGTCTCGCTGGAAGAGAAAGTATTAATCAAAAGGAAATTTTAAAAGTAGCCACTGTGTGTTGTTGTATACCTGATCTGATGTACAGTTAGGATACAACACTATCTCAGGCTGGTTACAATGTATCCAGTAGGGGTAGTTGTATAAAGTATATTATTTATATTCCCCCACTGAAAGAAAATCCAATAATAAATTAAAAAAGAAGTAGAGTTCTTCAAAGCTGTCAACATGGTCAAGGTTAATGAGTTTGTGCCTGTACTCCATGCATATTTGTGTTTGTAAACGTGTGTGTACATGTGCATACAAATTAAACTCCCCATAAATAAATTCCATCAAGTCTAGGATTTGATGGATTTTTCATTTGACTCTATGAAAGAGAGAAAGGGAAAAAAAGGGTCTCCAAAAGCAACTTGGTAAAATGTTGTCCTAAGCTTTTATGTTGATTAACTACTTAACACGTGTTGTACTATTGTGAGTGTGCAACAGTACATGACATATGCAGATTGATATTTCACCATGAAATCAATGTAATATGGAAAGGGCAGCAGGGCAGTATGGATTTTTCTGTTTTTGCCTCGGCATGGCCATCAATCCCTATAGGTAATCTGGGAGAAGGGACAACCTGGGTAGAGCGAGTGAGATAGCTGCTAAGAGACGGGTTGGGGGGTTTTGATTTATTTGCCCTTTATATCACAGTGCAAAACCCCCACTCCCATAAATTCTCAGAAGGAGATATACTCGCATTACTGCGACTACGAGTGGAAAATCTAACTGGAAGACTTCAGGACATGCTCATCCAGTCGAAGCTTCAAGTGTCCTCGAAGGGAATGAATATATTGCATTTGACAGGCACACATTACCATTGATTCCAAAATTACTGTCACAATGTTTACAAATTCAGTCTTAGAGCTACAGCATCACCATGTGTCTATGCTGTCAGCCAATGATATATTGCGCAGACGTAGTTGCAGGTCGTACTTATTGAAGTGCTTTTTCAACATCACTTCACAGAAGTAAAGAACGAAAAACGAACAAAACAACACTGAGGATGCCTGACACTGAGAGGGTTGGAAGTGAAAGCCATAAAAGAGGTGTTTGTTTGATATGTACATTTTCTGCTAATTAAAATATATGATCATCACCTACTTTATATAACCAAGTTGAGATTGGTTTTCATCAGCTTCAGCCTATTTGTGAGTAAGCTTTGTCCACAAGAGGACGCTGCTCTGAAATTGACACATTTTAGATCGACTTCAAAAGAAGGAGCGTTTGGAAAAGCATGCATTTATTGTTCTAATGTTTTGATGTGAGGGTGACTCGGTGTGTCAGCCGCCTTGTGTTAAGACTATCTGCTGCTGTTCTAAACACTGAACTCTTTGCCTCTAGTTATAGAGTAATACAGCTTCCTATCAGTCCATCCATGACCCCAATTGGAGAGCCATATTCAATGCAACACACAGGAGAGATGAGAGGCAGCGTGAGGCCTGCCCAGGCTGGCTGCAGGGGACCGATAAAGCCTTTAGAATTCATGAAAAGTTAGATGAAAAGTGGTGTACAGTGACTTTAAAAATATGCAGAAAACAAAAAAGACCGACCCACCAGAAGTCAATGGAAATTAAAAATGATTTGCATTCAAGCAACCAGATATAATCAAAACAAAGCCCTAATGCTTCCATTGTTTACTGCTCTTGCTGCAGGAAAATTTGCACTTAATATTTTCACTGGGAATAAAATCCTCTAGCTAAAAATGGTCACAACATTTTTAAGGCGCAGAAAAAGTTGCACAGAGAAAAACAAAGAGGGATCATGGAAAGGTAAGGTAAGAAAAAGCTTTAAAAAAGGCAGACAGCAGCAAACTACAAGTGAAAAGTGGGTGACAGACAGCGAGCAAAAATAAAAATGGATGCTTTTTCAGATGCTTTGGCGGAAATTGGGTTGGACTACAAACTAGTTTGTGTTGTTTTTATGATTAGTCAGGCTACCATACACACTTTGAGTTATACATTTCCATATCAGCAAGATACACAAGAACTGATTCATTTAATGGTTTGTGCCCTTCTGCAACTGTAAGTGTGACCTTACCTCAGAGTAAAGTCACTGCCACACAATGGTGTCAACCGGGACCAGCACGAGGGGGAGGGCGTATCAGGAGCGAGAGAAGTTGAGTAAGTGGCGGACTGCCATGTTGGGCATTGCAGGACAGAACCGAGTCATTTAGGCGTCTGCAGTCGATGCTGCTGAATGGCAATAGTGCTTCCTCTGCTGCTGGTTTCAGGGACGTGCCTGGAGTGTAGAGTAGCCTTCTTCCTGTGGCCTGGGGCCTTAAATCAGTTCTGCACTAGACACACCAATGAGCAGCTGCACACACACTCTCTCCTACTGTGTCTCTCTCTCTAACTTTCTCTCTCTCATGGCCAACAGAGATGCCCAATAGTTCACTGTGACTCCAGGATGAGACTTAAGAAGACATTCTTGACGGTGAACTTGACGACATTCAAGTGAGAAAAAAAAAACCTTAGTTATTGGCAATGGAGCAGGTGGTGAGGTGCCAGCCAATGGGGAGCCCTTATAAGACATCTGGATACGACGGGTTAGGAGATTTCTTACAAAAGCTCTAACTGATGGACTGCAATGGACATTCAAGAAACTGATGGCTTCCGCCTGAGGTCTACTGTCCTGCCAGAAGGGAAGATTTCAGAGAGACGTATTAGATGAGACGGAGCAATAGTAAAGGCAGGCTTCCACACTGTTGGTGTGTCCTTGCATCTGTACCCTGGGTGGCCAGAATTACTAAAGCAACATGACTTTGAAATCCTGTTGGGTTTTAACCTTACCTTAGGAAGCCAGGTGTTTGTGTATCCTACAGTTGTTCATGTTCATTTATAATGCATGACCTGGAGTACAACATTCTTCCCCAAGGGGACACAGGCAAATGCATAATTTACAACTAATTCTATGAGGGCAGATGTAACACAGCACCACCTCCAGAGGAATGTGGTTTGTATGGAAATCCTGCTCATGACAATAATGTTGGCAACAGGCTTTAAAATGGTCTGAGAGTGAATATTTTAATACTTAAAGACTCAAACTTCTTCCTTATTGTTTTTCCATCACTGAGACATAAACAGCCGAGTTATGACCACCACACAAAACCGATCTTGTTTTCACAAACTACAAAATGACCTATATTCTGCACAAACACATAAAAGCTGCTGTCTCCAGAAAAAGAACAGTGTTTCTCATTTCAACATGTCATGTCAGCTCAAGGTGTAGCTTACCAGAGTTTTAACTGTCCCTTATATCATACATACAAAATGTTTCTGACCTATAGGTGCATGTACTTTATTTCTGGACTCTCCCCTGGGACATGTCCCCAGAATCAAACACAAACAATAACTTGACATCAACTCCAAAGCATCCATCATAAACAAAGTCTCCACAACAAGGACATCAATGTGTCAAATCATATATTGGACAATGCATTGAAGCCTCGCTTTTCTATCAAACATTTAGGGAATCATCAACATCTCCATTATATCAATGGATGAATCTTTTATTTTCCATTTTACATGTATCAGTAATTACTGATCATCCTATCCTCAAGTTCTGCCGTACCTGTCGGGAACAAACACATACAGAGAGAAAGAGGAGCTTCTTATGCCACTATTTTAAAAGCTTTTCAGCGCCACTGTGTCGTTCTGGTGCCACATTGATTTTTGTTCGTTTCGACTCCCAACGTCTTTAACTACAAGCCTCCTTCACCCACGGCTCACCTGCTGCTGTGAAAACGGAATCGCAGGATAGAAATTTAAAATCTTAATTGTCTAATTTTGGCAACTTTGTAAATCGTACAGCTCATGATCCAGTCAAGGCAGATAGCTGTTCAACATGAGCCTGGTTCTGTTCAAGGCGTGTGTCTGTTAAAAGGAATTTTTTCCTTGCCACTGTTGCCAAATGTTGCTTAGTACTGCTCATGGTGGATTCATGTTGGGTCTCTCTGTAAGTAATATAAAAAAAATAGTATGGTCTACTCTAGACCTGCCGTTTTTTAAAGTGTCTTGAGATTTAGGATATACAAAATTTTATGAAAATGCAGCTAAATATATTTGTGAAAGATCTTTGGTGTCTGTTGCCCTGCCTCACACTGTCTAGGATCATGCTTCCCTCTGCTTCCATCACAGTTAGTTTTGTGGTTTGTGGTCATTTTCAGACTTGGTTTACAAAGGTTACAGTCCATCAAGTTGTTGCTCCTTTATTGCTGTTTGTGCAATGGCGCTGATAAGAACAAACGTTCAGAGATTCGACTCACTGCAGTTATTACCTCAGAACACCGTTAGCATTTGTTTTTAGCACTTCTTTATGGTCCTATATAATCCCATAGACATCAGTGAAGCAGCAGCCACAGCTTTTGATAAATACATCAAAAAAAATTTATGTGGGTATTGTTAGGAATTTCTTGGTATCAGTATCAATAAATTCTGAACAATACCCATCCCTTATGAAGATAAAACCCTTTCAAGTATGAATGGAGTTACTTTCATTGTGAAGGTGAGTATAATTCATGATCTTGCTCCTAGCCTCATTTCTCCTCTCACAAGAGGTGATTCATTAGTGTCTGAGCCATAAGCTAATTTACACACTGCTGTGCTGATTATGAGCCGCATGCACTGAGCACCTCATAAAGTATCCATCCCGTCTATTGATCCAAGTAGGTTTCGTATTCCAGTCTTTTTATGCTTCCACTCTGTTATTTCCCAACCTGTTTGCCCACCTCAGCCAGCCACAGTCTGACACACACAGACAACAGCACACACTAATGGCTGTTTGATGAGTTGCCTGACCGTGGAGACGAGCTGACACTGAGGAAGGGCCGAGTGTCAGCCAATGGCTGCAGTGAATTCGCAGTTTAATTTATGAAAACATAAAACGTTTTCATGTCAAAAGGCTTTTACATTTGCTTGGGCGTAAGGATGTAACTCAAATCACCACAATCCTGCGCACACACACTCAACATGAACACATGGTATAAGGCCGCTCAAGGACAAGGCCAGAGCCAAAATGCTCCAAGACCAGACAGAAATAATTTCATGCTTATAAACATTTTGACTTCATACTTAATGTATAATTTAAAGTTATATAGTCATGCTTTTTTGAGTAAATAAAACCGTACAATATTTGTTTTGAAAGTGGCCACATTTTGATTCATGTAAACACAATATATCAACTTGATTGATTGCAGTTGCACAGTTTTATTACTATCTAAAATGTCTAATATGACATTTTGTATGTGTGAAAAAATGTTTGATGAAATATTTGTATTTTGATAAAAATAAAAGAGGAAGAGGAGTTGGCATTTAAAGTGTTAAATCAAATACTTCCTCCAATTCCATTAGAGAGAAATCGATGATCACTGTGAAGAAAGACAATATCACAAACGCTTAAGGAGGTGAAAATTTCATATCTTCTTTCATTACATTACATTTTCATGAACCTAATCCATTCGGTAAAATTGTCCTCCAACCATCACAAAGCATCTTCTAAATTACTCTTTGAATCTGCAGGCTGAAACTTTATGGCTCATTCCGAGCTTAAAATCAATGCCGTTGATGAGGTGCGTTAGTGAAAATGCTTTTTTAATTGCAACTATGCATCTGTTGATTTGTCCCAGTAATGATCCTCTATCACCCCCTTTGATCCATTATAATCACGTGTTCATAAGAGATTGAGAATCTGTTTGCTAATATATATACACTTGCTGCTAAAGGTTTTGAAATCTGCGTCACCTTGAGATAAGTAAAGGTAGGGCAGCGAGATAGGGCTTGTTTCTCCCTCCAGTTGACAAGTGCCAACAAAGAAGCACATTAAACTATTGATCTATAATGCTTTTTAACTTTTTAAAGCCACTGGAAAGCCAAATCCACAATAGCCTTCTTACCTGGTAATTTATGGTACTTCAATAAAAGTGTGCATCTACAAAGTATAACAAATATATTTCAAGCCAAGTGCGTGGTAGAGAAAACACATAAGGAAGACATTCAATATTTTATATTTTTTGTCTTGTGCTGGCCCTTAGCCTGTTGATAGAGTGACAAAAAAAAAAAAAGTAAAATAAAAAGTGCTCTGCTGATATCAGTTTGCGGGCTTGATAGCTGATCAGCTATTCAGCACATCAAACAGTATGTAAACATAACTGCAAATGTCACTTCAGTCTGCTTAAATCCCTACTGGCAGCATGCTTTCTGCCCACGACATGTAGGTCACATCGCAAGTGTGTTTACTTTGAATCCGTTCTCTACAGTGTAACACTTGCAGCCTGTCAGCTGCATTTGTGAAGCTTTATGCGTTTTACTTTTTTTTTTGTATATACTGTTTAAAACAAGGTATTGCTGCCTGTTTGCCTGGGCTCCTCCTAAAAAACAAAATGTCATCGCAATAGGAATCTCTTGCTGAAATAAAACAAATAGAAATAGTAAAAACATACCAGGCTGAATAAATGAGGTGAAATTAAATGTCAACCCAGGCTGATCATCAGGCTAGGCTAACATTGTCTTGTAGATAAAAACTCTGACTAAATAAGAACGCGACCGACTGACCTCCTGGTTTTCGGATCAAAATTATCCAAATAATGAAATCTCCCTTTTACAGTCAAGTATAAAAGAATATCTCCCTAACTTTATAGTATTTTAATACATGGGCAGGTTGCATCATGGTGATCTGGTTATGAACAGATGAACAGTCTGGCAGTAATTGATTTACCTCCAGCAAAATGAAGTCTGAATTCACAAGAGAAGTCTGTGTTCTGCAACTCAAAGTCGGCATTTTGCTTTTTGCTGAAGAAACAAACAACAAAATTTATGTGCAAAGACTGTAGCTTTTTTAAGCTCATTTCCTGTTTTGTCAACTTGTAACTAACATCCTTTCATTGCTGCACACGAAATACAAGTAAGAGCTATGGGCCAGGAAATTGTACAGGCAAACCATGTCCCAGGAAATTGGTGCTGGAATAAAGGATAAAAAATAACACGAAGTTAATGAATGTTTCATTTTACACTACAGACACTTCTTCACATCTCTTAAAGGCACAGCAGTAGCTGTGATTATTATCCACAGTCAAACACTACCGACAAAGGCTGAGAGAAAAAGATCAATAACACAGTAGTCACCATAAATGACGAATTTGATGATCAAGTCAACAGATGTGCACTGAATTTTAAAGCGGTTAGATATTTACAAAAAGATAACCATACATTAAAAATGGTTTGTTGTAGTTATAAACAAATACAGCTTAGCTTACTCAGCTATTTCCATATAAACTGACTTGAGGAATATTTCTTTCATTTGCTTTCCATGTCAGAGAGTGGATATCTCCATCGATCTCCTTCTCCCTGAGATGTCTCTGTGCTGTAGGTCTGATGTGAAGCTTCAATCAGAGCAGCCACACACTGGGCCACCCAGCGATTTCACTACAGGCCACAAAATGATTTCACCATGATGGGTTTCTGAGCCGCTTTCAGTCCTTATGCTAATTTTTTCTCCTAGTATGCACTGGGCAGAGAGGCATCTGCTTTCTTAGCCTTTCCTCACTACTTAAGGTCAATTTTTAGCCAACTACCGACACGGCTCAGGGGGAACACACATAGATTATGGTGAGGTTTATCAGGGGGAGCGCCAAACGCGTCTTACCTCAATGGCAGCTGTTACAGGCGATGACGTCTGCTGTGTGCCCTCAGTACAGCAGGACGTCTGACAACACCTGCTCTAACTCTAACACATGGCATGAGACACATGCCCAGCACAGAGCCTGAGGGCATCACTTGCCACGTCGTCAAACAGCAACGATTTCCCTGTACGCTTTGTAAACCACTTCAAATCAAATCCACAAAACATGAATCAAGTCGTTCCTCTGCTGACTGAAACAGCAGTGTTTGCCTCTTCTGAACCCTACTTCAGTAATTAAAGGGGACGACACAGAGAGACAGACAGCCATCACACTACAGGGCTGTTCTTTCGGCAACAGCCCCCTCCCTTGTCTTCTCTTCTCCTCCATCCTTTCCTCTGTTTCAGCCGTTGCAACTAGTCAGTCACTTGAATTTAATCAGCCTTCATCCAAACAGAGAGGACGCCCCAAGCAACAGCAGCTGAGTGGGGAATTTGTAAACGAGGAGAATGGTCCGATTTCTAATTGTAAAAGTGAGGCCAGACAGACAGTGCTGACATTGTCGTGAGGGTCATCCTCACTCAGGTAGTGTGTGCGTGAGTGAGTGTGTGTGTGTGTGTGTGTGTGTGTGTGTGTGTGTGTGTGTGTGTGTGTGTGTGTGTGTGTGTGTGTGTGTGTGTGTGTGTGTGTGTGTGTGTGCGCGTGCGTGCGTGCGTGTGGGAGAGAAAGAGAAAGGGCCAAATGGGGGACTATTATTTCACTCTGAAACACAACATACTTCCCAGCATGCACAAACAAATCATTACTACAGTAGGGCTGTGACGGTACAGAATTTTTCTAACTGGCGTGAAACACTAACGCCCCACTTGCGGTTCCTAGCGCTGCCTGTATTTCTATTGTTCTTATTCTGTTGTGTTTGGACGTCCATCGCTGGGCAGTGGTCTGGAGTAGGGCTGTGACTTCTCCCTAAAACCAAGTTTGAACAAATTCAAACTGGAATGTCTTTATAGGACAATACAGTCAACAACCACCTGTTGTTTTGGTGGAGCAGACAGACGCGCAGTCTGCAGGATAAAGCGCGACTTCGGCCTATAAAAATGAGGTCCTGTACCATCCTGCTGGCTTGTTCGGAGGTGAAGGTGTGTTAGTTTGTTGTTTATAGTCTAACAGCTGTGAAATAATCAGAAAATAATGTCTAATTTCTCAGTTTCACTGCTTTATTTGCATTAACGGCGCTCTCTTCACTTTCTGTCTGTCACTCGACCACAGGTGATCTCTCTCTTTTGCTCGCAGCAGCTTTAGGTTAAAAATCTGTCTATAGATCTGTTTGGTTTTTTTTAAGCTTCGGGAACTTTGGGTAGGTTACTATCAAATGTAAAAATAACAGAGAGCGAGACTGTGCACACGGAATCTCATCTGAGCTGATAAGATGTGCAGAAGGTTGAAACAGCGGTGCTCTGACAGAAAGGTTTCTTTTGCTGATAACTGTGACTTTAACACGATTTTGTTGTTCACAATGTATTGTTCTGTATGGCAAAGATGAGGTGTGTCCCTGGGAAGCATCGATAGCATACCTAGCAACACCACTGTATTTAAATAGTTATTTTTTCTGTGAAATCATGAAGACTGAGTAAAAGTCAGTCATTTGAGGGATGGAGAGGAGCAAGCCTTGCTCACGAGACAAAGCACAATGTGAACTAGGGGTTGCACGACTTCTGATATTTTCAGGTCGACTTTTCTATCAATAAAGTCGAAGCAACGTTCGTGCGTCGTTGATGATCACATACACATGCATGCAACAAACACAGAGGGCCCTATTTAGACAGTGGAAGGCGCACAGCATAGCGCTAAGTGATTTGGGCATGTCTGACGCACTTTTGCTGGTTAGACGGCACACAATCTGGGCGCAAACTGATGGGCAAGGCGCAAAGAGGTTGGCTTAAATCCCTGGATTATTCATAGGCGTGTTTTCGGCATAATATGAATCAAACCCATCAGAGTGTCAGCTCTCATTCCCTTTAGATAGAGCGTGCGTCAGAATGAGTTGGGCATTATGGAAAGCTTTGCGTCGGGCTCAGTATTTTTTGGCTTGTGCGTGGCTCGAGCAGGAATCTCCCTGAGGTGAGGAAGGTGTGTGTGGCAGCAGCAGTGAGCTTGTCCACGTCTTCCTGCACTTCTCAGCAGATCGGTAACAACTAGAAAGCAGTATCATAATTCAAGGAGACGAGAGAAACTAAAGCGTTTTTTCACTGTATCTGCAAACACACTGCTTTTTCCTCATGAGTAGAAGTGCTGCTGTGTGTCCCCGTGTGAGTAACAAGCACAGAGTCCTGTTGTGAACTCTCCGATGTATGTCCATAATGCACCCTCTAAATAGCAGAGACAGACAAAGTTGACTTCACTACACTAAGTCAGTGTAAGCATGTTATGACTTGGTTCAGACAATAAAAAGCATGGGAATCCATTTAAGAGCTATCAAAATCAATCACAACTACAACCTCCAAGGAAACGTACGTTAGATATCATTTTTCTTTTCAACTTGTCTGCAGACTTCAACTGTCCATCAACACAGCAAATAACAATCTAAACACTTTCAACAAGGATTTAAAATAAACATTTGAATAAACATGAAAAAAGCAAATCTTCCCTGAGCAAATCCACCACAGTAATTGCTTTGAGCAAGATAATAGTTATTTGCCTTTTACATCCTGTTTGAAATGTAAAAACTGTGTGTAGAATCTCTGAAATGTTCCACCTCAGATATGGAGGCGTTCTGTGGACTGCCCCACAAATGAAATTCATTGGAATCTCCACCTCTCAAGTCTTTCACAGCCACTCCATCACGTTATCTGTGATAAATGGTCCCACTCTCCAGAACAAATCATTCTTTTGCCTGAATTTCCATAAGCTCGAGTAGATGGATACCATTATTGAAATAGGTCCATCACAGCTGCCCACTAACAAAATATGGGATGAGATTGCATGGTAACTTTTATTTGGCACACATTCATAAGATTTGCTGTGACTAGCCAGAATTGTGTCCCATAAGCTTTATGTAACCCCGAAACCTACATACACATTTTTAGCCAGCCCAGAAGGGCAGGATATCGTGTTTGAATAATTTCTCAACAATGTATTTTGCAGAGATGCCCTACTGTGTGCTAATTCCTTCTCAAGAAGGATAAGCTGGTACATTTACAATCATTGACAGTTTTAAATCTCACAGAAAAACATTATTGAACATGTTTCACATTATTTGTGTTTGATGGTGCATTAAGCCTCATTAATTCAGTTTTTAGATCTTCAGGAATCAAGGGAAAATCTGACATGAGAAAAATCTCTGTGTGGTCGTGCATGTTACACTGTGTAAACACACCACTGTAACTGTTTGGGTGATGGAGTTTAGACGAAGTGTTCGACCTTGTCCTTCATCAACACAAACCGTCATTAATTAACCTCTGATTAATAGTGCACTTGCAGTTTGAAGGCTGATATCCATTAGTGCAGCTTATAATATAGAATGTTAAGTAGTGAGACAAGAAGTGCTTCAGTAATCACATGTAGAAGGACGGCCATTACACATCTTCCTCTTCCTTATTTACACGGCGCCTGAACATAAAGTGCCTCAATGTTCAGAGGCAGGTCAGATATTGCATTCAAAGCGGTCATCACAACCTTCTGTCTCACACACACTTGGTTGTGATCTAAGTGGAATCAAATCCAACGGATGATTCCTTGCTTTTAATTTTATAATTACCGATATTCCTTAATTAGCAACAGATTGTTTGGAATTGTAAGATTCATTAGAAAACCAAGTGATGTGTTGTTTTTCAGATTATTGCTGGCCAGGATTGCCTCTTTTGCAAGTCTTGTTGTATCTCACTGGAACTCATTTCCCACCTCTCCCAGTCTCATAAAATTAAAGAACTATGACTGCCAGATTATTATTTGAGTTTATCACATGCACACAGATATTTTCAGCAAAAGTGACCATCAAAACATCACATATGGCCTGTCATTCCGGTCGGCACACACAACCTCAGGCGGTGTGTGTGCTGCAGGTGTAGCCATTTAAAGTAAACAGCATGTCTGCTCCATGAACTGTCCATTTTTGTTGGCTTTGTTACACGGGGTGGCTTATAAGTAAGTGTATTCCCATTAACAGCTAATGTTTTTTACACTTAATCCCTGTAACATTGTGAGCCTCTAAACCAAATATTTCATCACATCAGTGGCCTTACCAAGAACACCTGCCTAAACAGAACAAAAAAAGCATCCAGCAACAAACTGCTGCTAAAGCAAACCCAGCATACCTTTAGGATTTTATCTTGACATATTTCAAGTCCTGTTTTGTTTACCCAGAGAGCCGCTTGCACTTTGCGAAGCCATTACCTGACGTCATTGTGGAGAAATTAACAGAGGGAAACAACAGCTGTCCAGCCTGTCACAAAATAAAACTAAGATGACTTTTAATGAAGGTGAAACTGAAAGAGCAGTCATTTTCACGCTGGAATGTTAAGCTGGCACTGTTGTGTGTGAATAACAGAGAAAAATACTGAAAAGGGGAACTGATTTGAATAGGAAAGACAAAATCACAACATATAATAGAAGATAAACAACACACACTTCCAGACAATAAACCGTTCATTAAGTATGACTAAATGCCTGCCAAAACTTTGCAATGTTCAGAACGTGTTAGAAATCCATAGAAACTGGATGCAAACTGTGACTATCGACAGCAATTTCATTTAGCGAATAACAGCATAATTATAACCACTTGTGATCCTACATAATGACACCAGAAAGACCTTCTAATATACCTGAAACCATTGAGAGGCTCATACCGTGCTGTTGCTGAAAACCTCTCCACTTGAGACTCCTCCATTCAAGTCTGCATTGCCACTTGCCATTTTTCTATGGCTATAGAAGGACTATTTCGCAGACTTTGACAGAGAAGATGTCTGAAGGATGAGAGTTGAAAAGACTAAAGTCCATCCAATAATCTAATCCATTACGTATACCACTTAATCTTGGAGGGTCGGAGGATCACAAAAGTCACATTTACCATATTGGTGTTCTAAAGCAGATACTTTGATGGGAGCATACAGATAGATTTTTCTATTCAGCTCAGTACAGAGCTGGTGTGCATCTGATCATCTATAGGGACCTAGAGAGTTGGTTGAGCGACTGAGCAGCTATTTTATTCATTAAGAACAATAAAACATACCCACACCTCCAAACAAAGGTACCACATTTTGTTTGAAGTCCCTAAAGCCAAAATTTATTGCCTGCTTTATGTGGCCGCTGCCCTCAGGCACACCTGCAGCTCTTTATACATCCATGATACAGCAGACTGTTCTACCAACACGTCACCAAGGCCCTTTGGCTTCTTATACAGACATACAAGGAAGCGTTTGCTGCAGCAGGCAGAGGCTTCATCTACAATAACACATTTTTGTTTATAACACATAACTTTTGCTACGTGAGTGTAGAAGAAAGGGTCCCCGCTACTAGATTTAGAGGTCCTAAAACAAAGACTTCTGCAAACACAGAGGAGGCAAGAGAGACAGTGATGTAACCTATTCACTACATTTCCCTTGAGTCTGGACTGTATCAGAGGCTGTTTGGAATGCCTGCTGTTGTTATTATGACTATTTCCTGACTTATGTTGGGGCAGTTGAGGACTCACAGCTAAGTGGGTCTCCAGTAGCCTAATGAGAATCTATATCCAACTGGCTTTAGTGTGAGCCCCAGATCTACCAAATATCTTTACCCCCTGAGAGAGGAAGTATTTCAATGGACAGGCTTATGCTCCTACTGCTTGAACTGATCAAAGTCAATAAGTACTTTCATCTATTAAACTGGGCTTTTCACCTTAAAGCAGCAGCTAACAAAGACCCCGTTCAGACCTGGTATCAACATGTGGTTTTCGTGATCGGCTCACAAGTGGACAGCGTTAACTACAGGTGTGAACACTCGCAGGACAGATTGTAGACGCATCACTCAGGCCACATACGGAGGTGGTCTGGGACGCATTTATCCACATACGTCTGGTAGCATGAACACACATGCGTCCTGGGCCGCATTAAGCACCGCCCAGTCTCCCAGTGCCCACAGCAACGATCACATGGATACGGGGAGACCTCTCCTTTTATTCCTGTCTGATTTAACATTTCTCCGCTGTGTCTCTTAAAAATTGTATTTTTATTTATTTCTCATGTCACTCATGAGAGCGGAGTGTGCATGAAAATACAGACAGATCGTGTCTGTATTTATTCAGTGGGAGAGAGAATTAAATTTTTTAATACAAGACGATCCTGAACTGACGAGAAAGAGAGATGGCATGGGTTGGAGAAATGATCCAGGAGCAGTTTATCACAGTTTAAAAATCAAGTGATCCACATGAAGTTAATCAGAGTTCTAAATCATGCAGCGCAGTGAAGAGGAGACAGATCTGTGTGTTTCATGCTCTGCTCCTGGCTTAATAGCAGTCTTGATCTGTCCCGTATTTTCGCGCACAGTTACCATAAAGTATAAACTACATCTTCACATCACATGCCGTGAATGACACGAGCAGGAGCTATAACCCGCGTGCAGATCATCATAGTTTATAATAACGCAGCGCGGGAAGGAGACCGATGCTTCATAACGTGGATCTGTGTGTTAATCACATGGGTCTGTCTGTCTGTCTGTCTGTCTGTCTGTCTGTCTGTCTGTCTGTCTGTCTGTCTGTCTGTCTGTCTGTCTGTCTGGAGTCTCTGTTAACAGTGACAGACAGTCTGATGTGAATTATATATTTGATAAACACAGAGCTGTGGAGGAGCATCAGGCTTCATGATCAAGTTTTATAACACGTCATCACTCTAGTCCGCGATCACCCGCTCCCTCCCTCCCTCCTTCTTTGCTTGTGTGCAGCAGCTCTCCCCCTCTCTGTTCTGCGAGTCTGCATCATACTTTCTTTCATGTGATGTTTTATATTAATATATGATAAGTCTAATGAATGAGACTGAGCCTTCGTGTTTATTTGCATACAGAGCGGCAAAGTGCGATCTAATCACAAGTGGTCACTGAAGACGCATACGAGGGGCTCGTTAATGCTAAGTGTGAACAGATGGTCTTAGAAATGTCCACTTGTGATCGGATCACGAAAACCACATGTTGATACGAGGTATGAACAGCCTCAAAGAGAAAGACAAAAGGAAACGGAAAGAGCAGGCTGGGGGGTGCAGAGATGAAAACATAACAGAAAGAGGCAAAATGGCCTGTATGAATCTTGAGCTGTGTGTGTGTGTGTGTGTGTGTGTTTACCATGTTGTGTTTATTTTTCATTTACTGGAAACAAGCACCACTGAAGTGTGAAGGACTGAATCATGACACATCCCACTGTTCCACTTGCAAAGTGAAAAAATAAGTAATCTCTTATCCATGTTTATGTAGCATTAGTCTTACAACAGGGTATTAAGCCCATGCAAAGTCTAAAATACAGCATAAAAATGAATCAATGCAGTTATGCGTGTACTTTAAAATTATCACCACTGAAATTTCAAGTTAATCTTAACTGTCACTTTATTTTTTGTTATTATACTTTGAAAAAAATGTTTATAAGTTTACAATATAAACCTTAAAATGAATTTAACTGGATTTTTCCATTTACAGCACTTTGACCAGTGACTGCCCAGGAGGCAGATAATGGTAAAGTGAAGTGTTAAGCTGAGTGGTGAAGTTCTGTGTAGGATTGGAAAAAAATGCAACGACCAGTTATACTCAAACATTGAAAGGGTGATATATATACCCTACATTACAATTCTCAACATCACTTTTTTTAAAACACATTTTGTGATGTGAGGATGCTGTAGCTCTAGTATTTCTCTACTGAAAAGGAGACTAATGATCCTTTTATGTGTTTTTCCTACGTGTTGTCGTTTGCTTGGATGACACTGCTGTTGCAACTAAAAAAAGTTTTCACCAAGTACTTAATGTATTTATTTCTTTCAAAAGAGTTTGTGTCACAAATTCCACCAACTGTTTAGCCCCTTTTACACTGCCAGTTCAAGGCGGGATTATTACGTCTCTGTTACATTCCGTCTTCTGTGTAAAACGCACAGAGGCGGAATGGTGGGGGGAAGTTGTTCCGCCTCTGAGCCGGCATCGGAGGTAGTAACAGAGGCAAAATGGCGATTGTGTAAACAGCGGAGCTGGCAGGGCAGAACAGCGCTGTGTGTGTGTATTTGAAGCATGCGCTGTTTGCTTACACCTTGCGTTTTGCTTCCATAACACTGGGGTGGCTTTACGGCGGCGTTGCGTGGTCTAATGTTAACTGACAAAGGCTGCATGACGGCGGAGCTTTGTTCCAGTGCTGAGGCGGAACCACAAGGGCAGAGCCATGTAGTAAAACAATCATTGACAATGAGAGGGCTTATAGCAATGAATATTACATGTGTGTGTCTGCTGAAGAGTCAATGTTCTGTACCTGCATGTTTCTGTCCCTCCCCGGGGTCCCGTCTCAATGATCCAGTAACAAGCCATCTGTCATTGTCATTGTAATTAATCTGGTGCTATTTAGTGGATAATGAGATGCTGTCGTGGGTTTTGTGCAGCTTCACTTCCTAGAGACTTGTTTCCTGTCTCTGTCAGAGCAAGGAGAAGAGAGAGGGAGGTAAAGAGAGGGAAAGGATGCAACAGAGGCTTACTGCAGCATGGTGACACAACATTCATGAGAACGCCGCTCACCACTTGAAAATCAAGCGCTCATAAGCCACAAAGAGGGTTCATGTCTTATGAGGCACGTACCTACTTGTCTTTTATCCACATAAGACACATCAGATGTGAAAGGTGTGGAGATTATTTAAATTATGTAGGGAGGCATAAAATGTAACATAAGTATGATTGTGGTGACTGTTCCATATTTACCAGATTATCTATGGGAAAGGTGCCAATTCTACTGAAGCTAATCTGACAGTGTCTGAGCACCAGGCGGCTCTCAGAAAACTCTTTTGCAATCACATGTGAAAGTGAAACACTGGACTGGAAGGGCTGCTGCTCGGGATGAAATTGCCCTGCCACATGTAATATCTCATACTAAGGCATTGCTCTCAACATTCACATCATTTGCCTCCTCCACTATAAAAAGATTTCATGTTGCACTTGTATTACTGGGGAGATGAATACATTTTCAATCACTGACAGGGACAGGAGCCATGAAATTTAAAACGTAAAATACCATGAATACAGGTGATCGTTATTCTGTTAACTATGAGTTTTATGTCTTACCGGCCTCTGGCTTTATCATTTATAATGTCTCAGTTTTTATACCACTTTACAACAAATCAGTGAAATGATCACACAAATTCAATATATACAAATGTATATAAAAACAGAGCAGTGAAGGAAGAGAGGAGTCATTTGATGGGGGTAAAAAATTGTCTATTACCTTTGCACAGAACTCCCTTTTTTTAAATATAACAGAAAATCGATCAAGGCTGTCAGAGAAACAAAGAGCGATGTGATGGGACTGACAGAGCCGTGAAAATAGAATGATGAAGCGAACGCATGAAGTTTGACAGTCAAAGTAATGAAGATATTAAACGCAATTTGCTTTATTCAGTATGAACCGCAGCATCACTTTACTTCTCAATCATGTTAGCTGCTGACAGCCGCACACAACCGCTGTGATCCAATCAACTCCGAGGAAATGAGCTGAGGACATGACTAAGCAGAATCTGAGCTGTATTTCGAGGGGATGAATAAATGATCTTTGTGAGCCCTGCTGGTCTCTTCATTTTCCACTTATTTACTGCCGAGGGCTTCCATTATCAGCATTTGTTACCAAACTCATTTCAGTGATATATCTCGCCCACTCTCCCTCTCTCTGTTTACCAACAGCGAGGTGAGTAAGCTAACGCTGAATAAACAGCCATTTCACACACGCAGGGAAATGCAACACACACACTCAAAAGAAGCATCAAATAAGGTCTGATTTAACAAAAGAGCTATCTGATCCAGGGTGATGAGTAGAGGACTCATCAATAAGTCTACAAGGGCTACGGTCGCCCTCTCGTTCGGTAGATTGATGGTTGACACAGGAAGGTAGACTGTGGGTGCTGCAGTCAAGCATCATTACTGTGGCCAAGCATCCCAGGTATGTGGTTAATGGCAGTGAAAAGAGAGCAGTGTGCATGTGTGCCAGTTGCTCAATGAGGCTCTGCAAAGTGATGAAAAAAGAATGAAAACAAGTGCTGATCATTTCACTGAGCGACAATGTAAAGTGATCATCCCAAGTCATTCAAAGTATGCAAATACACCATTCATACCTTTGAACCTACTTCAACAAGGTCATTAAGGAATAAAGATACTCATTAGCTCTACATTATGGCGTTCAGAGATTCTAGAAAGGTAGCAAATTTTATTGGCCCTTACAAACCCAATTTCAAATTGTGGACATGTGAGAGTTTTGGGGTGATGATCAGTTCCAGAGTGTGTTCTCATTAAATTCATGTCATCAAGATGAACGCCTAAAGGAGGTTTACTACTGAGAGAAAGTCTTTCTGAAAGAATTGAGTACAAACTATCCATAATGACTTCAAACATGGCGGTTTCCTTCAAATAACAACGCTGCTGGGTAATCTGTTCCAGGTGAACTGCAGCTTGCGTTCAGGATGAGGGCTGATACAGAGTGACACGGACAATGATATGACAGTTCTTGCTGTTTGTTAAATCGACTCTGTGCGTTGCTTCTGCCCTGCATAGGCAGCTTGCTGATGTCTGGGCACATTAATCAGAGTGTCACCACAGTAGAAGAGTTATGAATGAGCTACAGTGCTGTTGGAGATGGGGACCGCTGGGACATGCACGAACCTGCTGCTACCATCTTGTAAGTGGCGGGGGAGAGATGCGGCTGCTGTAAATGATGTGTGCATAATTTTTGAAGGTAGCTGCTTTGAACAAAGTAAACCATTTCTCTGGATGCTTGTCCAGTGACAGAAAGACAATTATCAAAGTAATACAAAGTACACATATTCTGTGTGTCTGCACTTCATAAAATCCACAGTGAAAAGTCTCAAGATTTAACCATATCGGACATATCACATTTCCTGACACTCTGAGCTTGGAAATCCAACCATTACTCAACCCTTCATCCACAAAAGACTCAACATTCAGAGTTCCTATAACTCATAAGACATCTATTTACACAAAGACATCAACAGATTTTGAGGATACTAGATATGATCCTAGAAACGTATACAAGATAATAACCATGTTAAATACTTTGAAATGTTAATCTATTTATGCATCTTTAAATATAGTACAAAACACTCTGCTTCATAACTTAAAATAGTAAACAAAGCTTGATCTTACGGTTCTGGTATCCTCCACACAACCGACCTTGACTGAGCTTATATTTCATCATCGTCACGAGTCCTGAACACAAATGCAAAGGTTCTGTTGGTCAAGTACATGCGATAAACGCAGCAACTCAGTAATGTTCCTGTCATACAGAAGCCAATCTCTCTCCGTTCTCCGTGAATTTTCTTTTGGAGTAGAATAAATTAACAGTGAATTCGTATAAATACTGCCGAAATTCAGCAACCCTCAAGTGGCGTCTGGCCTTATTTATTTTATTCGCCCAACATAGATTTGTAGCAGCTTTTGGCAAGTGGCAGGTGTTCATTTTGGACCTGGTTGCCACTTAACACAGACATGGACAAGGTTTAATGAGGGAAAAGGATCTGATCAGATCATACACAGAATTGATTGGAGTGCTGAAAAGTAGACTTGGCTTAGCGAGCATTAGTCTCGGGATAATCACAGGGACAAAGGACTTCAAAGAGGGCTGTTGATCTCCACCCACATATCCCTTAGCTCCATTATTATGCAGCTGTTTCCCACACACTCAGTACTCATTATTAACAGAGCCAATACTGTAATCAAAAGCACCCATCCTACCACTGTTTTTTAAAAGTGTTTTATCTAATGGGAGACGTAATACAGAGGACAGGGTTGCAAGGTGAGAGCAGCCAATACCACAGCCTGGAATCCATCCTTCCCCTTTCCATTGCAGTTCTCCTTGTTTTAATGGGACGAGATGCATGAAACGATACGTGGCCGCAGCCATTAACAGGAACACAGGACCTGAATTACATTTAATCGATCGATATGTAGTGCCACCGCTGTTCTGCTGTACTTAACATTACAATCACATGCTAACAGCAATTAGCTCATTCATGCAGGCCAACACAAGGGAAGAGATAATGTAGCGATGCCCACTTAACACTTGGTCACACAACCATGCACTCCCACACACAAACACACACCCCCGTCCTTGCCCTGTGATTTTACATATCGCCATCTCATATACTGAGGCTATTCAGCTACTTGCTACGTCTGCCTGGTTCAATAGTCACATTGAATTAACGGGAACAGTGTGAATGTCAGCAAGCTCCACAGCTACAATTAGCACAAGTCTGTAAGACTCTGCATGTGTGTGTTCGTGTTTGTATGTCTTTGGTGAAGACAAATGACTAAATATGTTGTTTGTTTTGCTCTAGCACACACATTTCACGCAGAACCTGATCATTAATTCAAAGGATCATTATGAGAAATGAGTGTGATGCTTTTGTAATCTGGGTTTTCCATGTTGACAGCATTTACTAGTTGATTATTCATCTTTAGTTGTTGTTTATCCGGGGTAGGTCTACACGGCATTCTAGCAAAAGCATTTAACTGGTTACAATATGTTTTCAATAACCAACACTCCTGACATCATCTGACACCAATATTAAGAAAGGCCCAGACTTCACTCATCTACACACGAAAAGTATGTTCCTTCCCACCAGAATGTCATCAATATTACATCAACACTGTTATGATCATATGACATGATTAATAACAAACATCTGGCACAGTGCCATTATGGCAAATGATAATAAGATTAGTTTAAACAAATGCATATGAAGCTACTGTGCTACTTTCTGTTTCACTACATGAAAGAGAAAATTTGCCTCTCCCTTTCATCTCCAGATAAAAGCTACTTTAATGGTGTCTGATTATACTACTATGAGTTGCGTGTACTATAAAATAACATTGTGTAGCTTTTTTTACCGTAAGATAACAGCTTCAAAATTATGTGCCTACACCAGGTAAAAATAATAACATTGGGTTGCATGTGCAATAGTCACATCACAGGACGTGCCATAGTGAAAACAGGTCTGAAACAGGTCATGCTGCTACTTGATTGTTACTTGATGCAAAACGAAAACTCACGCAACACTGTTGCTGTCACAGATCATGTCTGCTGGATGATCGAGGCAGATGCACAGATACACGAGGCAGCTTTTGAGTGTGTGTACTCTGGATATCAGTGGCGCCTCGTCCCGGTGCTCGTTAACACTGTTGCCTTATAAACGGACCATTCATGGAGCGAACGAGTGATTACTTTTAGCAGCTTCACCTGCAGCGCACAAACTGCAGGCACTTTGGCTAAAAAAAAGCAGAGTGCACTGGACTATGAAAAAAAGAGGAAAAGATAGGGGTGGGTGATATACTGGTTTCAATACCATCACAGGTATCACGTTCTGCCATTGACATGGATTTTGCAATATCGTTATTACAGGGATGAACACACACGTTTCAGTTTTTGTACACACACAAGGTAGATTTACTTCCCTCAATGCTGATGAGCCATGTAACACCCATAGCAGTGTTTCCCATAAATAGAAAAACAGGAAAAGTCTGTCTGATGTCACATTAGTGCAGCTTATTGTGAGAGCAGAGAGTGAACTGACCAATGTGCATGTAGAGTCTGTGTGTCATCTGCCTGTAAATTGTAAACATGTGCCTGCGGAACGATCGAGGCAAACGGGCAGTTACGCAGCTAAGGTGGCTAAGTGTGTGTGTTCCAATTATCAGCAGCACCTCAGCCCAGTGCACATTAACGCTGTGGCTACATAAACGGACTGTTCACGGAGCGGACGTGCGGACTGAATGCAGTGATTGTTACACAATAGTTATTGATTTGTTAATTTAGTTTCTGGACAAAACCAAAGAAAAAGCTAATTTTCTGCCAGTGGTGATGGTGCCTATACATTCTGCATCAAAAGAGGAAATTAATGCCATGTTTCCTTTTTTAGTCGTGGAAACCGCAGTCTGACAGAAGCCAAGAGCAAGTATTCATTAAAATGTACAAGAATTCCTGTGTAGCTCAGTTGGTTTAAGCATCATTAAATTATCTGCTTGTCCTGGGCTCAGATCCAGAGTACAGTCACCATAAAACTGGATTCATGCAAAATTAATTGTAACAAGGTCTCTGAAAAATGGGTGTTGTCAGCAATACTATACTTTTGGCTCCTACATACAGTGCATTTGTTGTGTGTGGTGTGCCCAAAATAAGTCAAGCGAAATGATCAGCACTTGTTTTCAGTCAAACGATTGATGAGGAGATTTTAAGTCCTAGACAAAGGCACAATTTACATAACTAAAGCTGATATTCATTGAATCTGACAAAGGGAAGGCAATGTGGCAATCTATTAGGTAAAAACTGTCCAATGGATTCTAAATGTATGTATACAAGCACAGGACAAAAATGACGGCACAGGGTCATCAAGAACTAATATTAACAGCATGTAAAAGGATGGTGAATTTGAATGCATTTTAACATCTAAATCCCAGGTGGTTTATTCAGATCAACATGCTTTTGACGCCTCTCTCTGCAGAGCAGTTACAACTTGCAAACAAGAATACTGGCTCAGATCCCTGTATGGAGATAAGGCGAGTCTCTGTTTTAAATAGGATTTAGGAGGGAAATGTCAGCTGGACTCATTTGGGTGATAGAAGCACAGTGGAGTGGCCATTAAACAGCAAAACAGCTCTCTTTATATGGGCGCAGATAGATGAGGCAGTCATCTTTATTCACAGCCTTCCTTATCAAACCAAACAAATCTTTCTGTGGCCTCCATTTCTTTTTTTCTCACCCCATATTTCTCCCAAACACACAGGCAGCCTCATTGTGGAAAACAAGCAGCTTCTCTACACTTGGTAATTAACAACAATGGTATGATTAAAAAAAAGGGCTGTTTCCCTTTTTTTTGCAATGTAGCAGTTATTCTGCCATAAAGGTTTGTTCCATTGCCTGCACCCTGCACTGATCTCTATACCCGATTGTGACTCCTTTTGATTGAGAGGCTGAGGACGGTGTAAGAGCAACAGAATGATTGGAATGATGATCATGACCCGTTATTTCCAAATAAATCACAAAAAAAAGGTTTCTTTTTCAGGTTCATACCACAGTAGTTAGCCAGAGTGAAGCCTCTGTGTAACTGACTATTTACAGTGATACTGGGACTCACTACACACAGATGAAAGGGCACTTCCCCTGGGGATTTAATGAACCACGAAATGATGTTGTTTATTTTGCTGACATACCTGGAGCGGCAAAATTGGCTTCACTTTTGATCTGAACACACAGTCACTTCTTAGGTCGCTAACTGGACTGTAAACAAATGCTGCACATGGAAAAGGAAGTCTTGGCTGGAAGTCCTTATCGCTGACAGCTGGCTAAACCGGACACGCCCGACATGTTCACATGCTGGGGTCCTGAGTCTGAGCCCCAGTCAAACACTTATGTACTCCTAGAGCCTCTAATTAAAGGAGCTGTCACGTCCCATTGAGCAGATTGCAAACCTTCAATCAGACTCCTAACGACCAAGACGCAGTACATATTAAAAGATTTACCTAATCCTGAGACACATATACGAAACTCCTGTTCAGAGTGCTGGGAAAGCAAGAGAGAGAAGCAGCAAGGTTGGGGGAAGAGATACAGGGAAGAGACAGAGGCAGATAGAGAGAGTAGTAGTAGAAATGCATGTGAGAGTGTAAGGACGAGAAAGAGAGTTGATTTAAACGTAGAGAAAAGTGGAAGATATAGCCAGTGCACATAAACAGAGGGAGGTGGTGAAAGAGATGGCAGATGAAGAAACAATACGATATAAGTTCTGCTCTCTGTGTTTTTGAATATGAGCAAAGAGGATTAATCAGGCTGAGCAAGGTGTCACAGGGGGCACCTGTTGCACTCACCAGTGGCCTCAAAGATCCACTCATAGTCACCCCAAAATCCTAATTGCAATCTTACAAAATTAACTTGGATACGAGTAGCCACCAATTTGTCATGTAACATTCATTAATTAGCAGCTTCATTTTGACTTAACTACGTATAAAATGAAGCGACATAACTCAGTTACTTTATTGTAGCAACTAAAACACACACTGGAGTAAAGAAAGACATTCTATTGTATTTGATTCAAAAGGGTGATTTTTCAAGGGTATGATCATGTTCTGCCATCAATCACAGGTAAAATTAGCTTAATAATTTAAATGTATGGTCTTGTTTAATTGCTGTTGCTATAAATGCAAAACCTGCAGCTATCAAATGCAGTTAAAGCTGTGTTTATAAAGCAAGCAGCCGATCTGTCCCTTTCTCTTTTTTTGTAGTTTCTTCACAATCTACAACAATCTCACTCAAGCTACAGATTGCCTCTTTAACAGTAAAGCTAACTCAAAACACTATCATAAAACTGCCCGGGATTTATACCACAAAACCTTGAACTTTGTCAACAAAGTATTGCATTAAATGTTTACACATATGGATTTTTACTTTGATCTCTCACATCTATCTGATCTATCTACATTATATTTCCATAATAATCTTTAGAAATAGTTTAAATTAAATCAAATAGTCTAAAGTTGACTCAGACACAGAGCTTTTTAACACATAATCCAACACAATATGTAAAGTACGTTTAAATCACCTTTCAATGGCACATTTACAACATTTTCACCATTAACCAAGAACATATTTGTTCTTGAGAGTTTTATTAGTAAGTTTATTGTACTGCTCTGCTCCATCTGTTCTGACTCAGTGCATCAGAAAACAGATTATAGCCAAAACTTGGCAATCATAGCGCTGTAATGAGACAAGAAGTTTTAACCTTTGTTCAAAAGTTTGGAAATATTCCAGAGGCTGTTGCTCTTAAATATGTTGATTAGGACATAAGAAGTTTTATAGGATGTTATAGTTTAACAATTAACAATCTCAGATATCGAGGCAAACTGGTGTATGGTACTGAAAAATGACCCAAGATGACCCAATGATTATAATAGGTATTTCACTCACACCTTATAATGGACTAGACACTGGCATTTGAAAGCATATCAATATTCGAATATTCTATTTAAAAAAAAGAAAATCGGAAATCCGTTTAACCTAGCGCTCTTCCTCATAAGGAAACATCAGTGTATTTGCTGACACAGAGAAGGTAAGTTGTTTATGGGACAGAGCAGAGAACGTGAGGAGACGAGGGAAACAAAAGGTCGTCGTCTCTCAATCGTGATACTGCTTTCCGTTTGGTACCGATTGGGTGCTGCCAGAAGCCTCCACACACTCCTGTTTCACCTCAGGGAGATTCCTGCTCGAGCCCCATGCAGGCCAGATGTGTGCTCTCTCTAATACACGCAGAGACAGACACAGACATACACTCACGGATCTGAGAGGTAAATTTATTATAAACCTCAAACATACCTGTGGCACTGAAATCATGCCCACAGATACAAATACACTGTCCAATGTCCTGACGGCGCATATGGAAATTTAAATAATTAATGAATTACGCTGCTGTGCCAGGCATGTTTTTTCTTTATTTCTACTTTTTACGTATTTTAAATGACATTGGTACACACGTTTAATGAACCATATGTGACTGATATAGCTAATGGATATTTAATTAATTTTAGGCACAAAAAAAGAAAATCCATAAGCTACAGCTAAAGTCGAATATCCACTTCATTTAGAATAATCAAATATACGAATATCTGTGCCCATCCATATAATGGACAATGCAATAAGAAGTGTTTGAAAAAACAAAACATTACTGCAGAGAAACACAAGAAAGCCTGACTGAACTTTGACAATTCACTAAGTCAAATTTAAAGAGAGAGAAAAAATTTTCCTGGAACGTTAAAACTAAATTTAAGCTCTTCAGCAAAGATTAAGGCAAATTATTTTTCAAATTATTAACTTTCACCAAAGGATGAATAAAATGTTTAATAACTATTAAATTACAAAAAAAAAAAATTGGTAGCATCAGTTTTTCAATGGAAAACTGAAAAACAGGAGCACAGCCAAGTAACACCTAGATTCCTACCAACCCTTATAGTCTACAATGCACAGCTGTCTACACTTCCTAGGAAGAAACATCTTTTACTGTCCAGTAAGAAAAGTCCAAACATCATCTCAAAACTATTTTGATACACTTACGCCATTCTCAGAGCCCCCGTGATCTCGACAGTGCTTATGTAAGGTTTGGGAAAAAGAGGAAGAGAGCTACTTCCATTAACATTAATGAGCTAAAATGAATCATTTTAGCAGCACTCACTGGAGGTGATTCATTGGCTGAAACTATTAACACAGACGGAGCGGGAAAGCTTATCACCAACCTGGCAACCAGTTCATATTGACACATATTACACTATAATGGCTTACCATAGAACAAACCATCGCCACAGAGAGATTTGTCGTGGTTTCCTGATCATACCTAACTTCTTTTGGTGTGAATTCAAGCTGTATGCTTCGTCTGCGCTTCATGGAAGTAAATAATCTGTGTAATAATTAGTCTCAGAATCTGCCACCCCAGGCTTTAAAGCCACATATTCTTCAGAAAAACAGAGCTGGCAGATGTTGAAACACACTGTTGCCTAACTTCAGCATAAAGACTTACATTTCAGCGTGAGCAAAATGGGAAGAAAAACTTTTTTTTTTCTAAAACGAAAAAATTCCATCTCAGTGTTTAGAGCATAACACCCTGTGATCAAACATCAATATCTTAACAGCAGGAGTCTTGTGCTGCAGCTAAACTTCCTCCTCTGGCAGAAAAGACCCGTGCAATGTCTTAGAAACATATTTTACTGGAACATTTTCACTGATGTCAATATGAAAATTAGCCTTTGATGCACCCCCTGGTAGGGATGTAACAATACCTAGCAATGCAGCTAAAAGTCGATACATATAAGTGACGAGTCAAATCAATAAGATGAAGAGATGAATCGCAACACTATTTTTTAAACAGCTGAGGGTGCTATCTGCTTTTGGCTTCTCTTGTTCGACATCACCACGTCTTTTGCGTCTGTAGCTGAACAGAGGAGTAAATAATGCAGCCCTATTAAATAATAATGTGCAGCCCTTCATCAGTGCATCAGAGTCTGTAGCTGTGTCCCAATCCAGGGGCTGCATCCTGTTTTTGTCTTCTACATGTAAACTTTTGGCACGCGATGCTGCTGACTAGGTTACGCTTCCAGGGCTTTTAAGTTACGCCAGGCAGCTCGGAGCACGGAGTGGACGTGCCCGCAGCACACATGGCGTGAGGCGACAGGAAGTAGGAGACTTGAGCCTTCGTTTATAAAAGTTACCATCATCAGGCTCCTCATGCTGACTAAACATACATTTGAACGCCGTTAGCAACACTACATGAAATGCCATAAAAATAACATGACTGCAGCCCACAGGTCTGTTTGTATTTATAAAGAAACGTGTCACTCCACCTGAAGTCTCTCTACTTTTATGCAGGTATCTGAGTTGGTGGCCCAATAGTGGTAAAAGTAGGGAAGGGGATTTATTTTGTTTTAAGATAACAGACTTAAAAGTCCCAAATAGCCTTATAAAAAAGTATTTTTTCTTTTTGCATTTATCATTTAAGCTATAACAATTTTTATATTACAATAAATACACTATTCAACCTCAAAACTAAAATGATTTGATTTATATTAATGATTTATATTTCTTTATAAATATGTAAAGTTTGTGAGTAAATGTTATCATGAACCCAGAATCGGGATTTGTATCGAATCGTAAGTTGAGTGCATCGTTACATCCTTACCTCCTGGGTATGGATCATCATGCACACACACACACACACACACACACAGACATATACATTCACATGCATAGACAAGCCCCTGAGGTGGTAGGAAGTGTTAAATCCCAGAACCAACCTCCCCTTCCTCCTCAGCCTCTCTCTTGAGTTTCTATATCAATCGTGCCCAGCTCTCCCAGGGCTAATCACAATAAATAAATCATTAGTGGATCCAACTCTGAGTATCAATCAGTGGCTGCTGCTGCCGCTTCTCCTACCTCTCCGTGGGAATGTACCGTCACTCCCACCACATTCACATCAAGCATCATCAGCAGTAACTAGCTGGGTTACATCGACTGGCAGCGCTGACTGTGGGGGATTAGATGTGGCAATCTGGAATCTCCACATAATGTTTAATTCTGCTCTTTTTTTCTCTATCATACATGCTTTGTTCCCCGTTTTGATCGTTCTGCCTCCCTTGGAATAACTAAGATTTTAGAAGCAATATATACTGACAATATTTCCATGTGTGTCTTCTATATATAATGGAAATCTGGGATTTGTGGACGATCTAACTTTAAGAGGAAAAGTGTTGATGTTTTCAAGAACTCTGTTAAATTGAGTCACTGAGTGGAGGGGTTGGCGGGGTAAGGAGGGATTGATGCAGTGACAGAGAGCAGAGGGATGGCAGGAGGGAGGACAGGTTAGGAAAGTGCTCTGGTGGATCGAAGTGGAGAGAGACAAGCCAGACTAATCGCTCTCAGAGCACTCGGGCCTCTGAAACAGCTAATGGATTGTTTGTTTTTTCAAAATCAAATTGTCCTTTGATGAGCCATGGACTTACTGCATCTGCACAGAGTGAATTATAATATTATGATAAAGTTTGTTGAGTTACAAAGACAGTTTTAACAAATCTAATGAAGCAGTAAGAATTAGAGATGAGCATTTCAAGCAAAAATACTATCTGATATTCACTGAGAACTATTTAACTATTTTTCGTCGAATAAAACTCACCAAACTCACAACCATTGAAGGAAAACCATGCCCGTATGAACACGTCTGTATATAGTGAAGAGCCACAGAGGGAGACAGACATATAAAAGATATACACAGTGTGCAGATGAATCCTACAGAGGCCACACAGTCAACGATGAAGCACAAAATGAATAAAATGCAAACTGTTTACCATACTCAAACCTACTATGTTTAACTTTGTAACACTGTACCAGTAGCACCAGTAGGGCTGGGTATCGCTAAGGATTTCTCAATTTGATTCCGATTTACAAGGTCCCGATTGGATATCGATTTGGTTAGGGGTATTTCAGTTACAATATCAATGCACCTCTAACCTGGTGCATTTTCAAAAGTTTTAATGTTTACAACAAGAATTGACCCCAAAGAAGTTACATTATGCACTTTTTATTTAACATGACAAACACACAGCAGTCAACACAATATTAACAATTTTATGAATTAGACAGCTTATGAACTTTTTGTCCAGGTTAAGATTTTTAGTCCATCATTTTTATACCTCTGGCTCATGGTTTTGATGTTAAAATGAACTGAACATCAACTTGCGTGTTATCTGGCCACGAGATCTCATAGCGCGAAGAACAAAAGACTAAGAGATATGGGGAAATGCATATTGTATAACAACATGCCGGAAATACACTCGCGGCCAAAGCCAACGCTAACAGAGAGTAACATAAACGTCAGAGCAAAACTAACTTGCATATTCAGGGACGCACACACGATACAAAGAGTCTGTCGGTGATTACTGATGTCTCCATAGTAGGTGCAGTAAACAAGTCCAGGCATTTCTCCCTCACTGCCGTTTTTTCGGAGAGATGCACTGAGTCGTGCTGCATTCAGGAGCACTCAGAAAGGTGAGTGATCAGACACGTTTCTACACATATATTTGAAGATCGATCTCAGGATTTATTAATTGATATTGGGTCATTCAAATGAGAATTGATTTGAAACGGAAAAAAACTATTTTTTAAACCCAGCCCTAGTTACCAGGGAACAAATGATGAACAAATGATCTATGAGTTAATGTCAACAAAATAATTTTTATACAATAGCTAATGATAAGTTGATTATTAAAATTTTGACAAAAACAATTGGAGTTACTCATAAACTCATCACTAGCAGTTACTTGTCATTTGTTCCCCTTTTGTTTTCTGTTAACTTCTCAAATTCTGTGTCCCTTATTGCACAATGTGCCAGTGAACTTTTCTTGGCCTTGTATTAAATGTAAAAAAAAAAAAGAGAGAGAAAGTTGGCAGAGCACAGATGTTGACAGTGGAAGTTAGAGGCATAACCACCCAGCACATACACACACATTCTGTCATCGTTGAAGTAAAAGACTGTAGAACTGAAATTTGATGGTAAGTAGAGCCAATGAGTACCTTTTCTTCTATTCTCTTGTTCAGGGTTTTCATAAGTGCAGTATTTTCAAAAGGGGTTGATTCAAATTCCATGTCAAACACATTACAGGGACAAAGTGTGGGTGAGGAATGCCACTGAGAAGATTTAAAACGATTCTCGATTTAAAATCCTTTCTTGGATTAGTACATGCTTCAGGATCTACTCCAGTCCTCTGTGAGCTAATAAGACAGTGTGGCAAATAATGGCATGAAAGACTATATCATTTTCATTTTTTGAAAAAGTTTTCAACTGATTACAAAATTAACACACAAACTTTCCAAATTCACTGGCCCTGCCATTAAAACCACTGGTCCTGAAATAATTTGTTCTGAATATTATTTTAATGTCGAACTTTGTTTCTCCTTAAGTAAGGGTTCTTATTACTGAATATGTGTTCAGTTGTGGAACCATTATTAACTAAAATAGACCAAACATTATCATACGGGTATAAATAAAGCGTTTTAATAATAACAGTAATTTTTTTCAATGAAAGCTTATGGTCTCCTACTTTCTGTGGGAACACACACAACCTTGTGCTGTGTGCGCACTAAAGGTGTAAAGTAAACAGTCTGCGGTACGTCCGCTCCATGAACAGTCCATTTATGTAGCCTCAGCGTAAATGTCCCAATCACGGGAATACACACACTTATAGCCACCTCGTGTAACTGCCTGTTTGCCACGATCATCCCGCAGGGACCTGGGCGACAGAAGCTGCGCATGTTTCTAGGTTACAGACAGGTGACACACAGCGGTCAGTTCACTATGTGCTCTCACAAAAAGCTGCACTTATGTGATATCAGACGGACTTTTCCTGTTGTTCTGTGTGTGGGAAACACTGCCATAGGTGTTACATGGGTCGTCAGCGCTGGGGGAAGTAAATCTCCCTTGTGTGTGTACAAAAACTAAAACGTGTTTATCCCGGTAATGACGGTATTGCAAAATACGGTGACATTATCGAAAACCCAACTTTTTTCCCAACTGTTGCCCTTTTTCCTGGCATTTGACCAGGAGAAGGGGGTTTTAAAAACATTTCACTAGTCAGCGGTAGCTCACTAACGTCAATTAGCGTCTTCTAGAATGACAGTTGATCTGTCGTGAGTGCAGTGAGTAGTGTGTAACGTGTTGTTGACAGCAGCAGCCAAGGTGCCTGCAGTGATGCTGACATTGGATGGAGATTACCGTAGCCTTTTATGCTCCCAAGGCAATGATAGCTTCTTTCAAAACATCGGCTATATTAGCCCTGGTGTGTAACCGGATCAACCGGCACAGCTGATTTGAGTTGACTAAGATAGCACTGTAGGTGATTTCGCATGTGTGTTGTGTGGGAGGTGGTGTAAGGCACGATGCTTACAATGCTTACAAATTGTCCTCGTCTCGTCAGTCATGCTGTCGCCGTGTCGTGTTTCAATGGGAAATCCAATAGGAAGGGAGCGTCTTCTATTTTCATATCACCTGGCTTCTCCATTCTTGCCTGCAACGGCACAGTTGTTGACACAGGATCTGTTTCACCTACTAAACAAAGTTGGAGCACCCTCTGCTGTTCAAAACGGAGAAAAAACCAAAGAGAAGAACACTCCAATTCCAGCCTGTTTAGTTTGTATGTCCATGACAATGTAATTACTAATTCCTGATATCGAGAAGCTGTTTTTTGTCAGGATGACGCATATCGTCCCATTTTTATAATGCGATATTTCATGGCACGAAATTTCGTCACACCCCTACACTGTAGGCTAATAACTTAACATGTAATGTTTCTTGTGCAAAGATATCAAACATTAAATGACAATATTATTTACATAAAACGATGTCTAAATATTTTTTCTTTCAATTAGCGCATTGATTTTAAAAGTGGCAGATAAAAATTCTGAGTGGCAGACAAAAAAAAAATTACTTGCCTGCCACAGTGGCAGGCAGTGAAAAAAGTGTATTTCAGACCCTTGTCTTAGAGTCAGACATACCAAGGGACCATCTCTCTAAAATGTATCAATTCTAGTCCTACTAAACAATGACAAGCTTTTATAAAGATAAAGAAAGATAAACATTTTTACCTTTTACCAAGAAACGTTTAACATCAAGGTAAATTTCTCAGCTCAAGGAACATCCAAAAAACAACAAATGCCTAATAGTAATCTAAACTGAATTGAGAGTGCATGTCCTTTCAGGCTAGCTGAAAAGTGGTGTAAAACTGTTGACTCCTGTTGTTAATGACAGAGCAATGTGAGCGAAAACATGACTCTGTCCCAGCGGAGGCGTGAGCATTCATGTGGACGACCACCCTATTACAGGTGTGAGATGGGGCTAAATGGAGAAAAATGACGTCCAGTCAGGCGGGCAGGACCCTGTCCCCAAGCAGTTGTTCAGCAGTTTGATCTACAGCACAGGTCACCTTGTCCGCCCATTTACAACACAGCACGCCCAAACCCAAATCACACAGCATCAGGGGAGGGGAAGATGAATCATTGGGTCAATATGATTGGACAGCCCTCTCTCCACCTCCTGTGCCGCATCCTTAACCTTCAATTAAGAAAAAAATGGTCAGAAATGCCCTGTGAGGCTACCAAGACATGAGCCAAATGCTGTGTTCATTCACCCTTAGGTGCTGCAACTGCATTTATTCACATTTATCTCTGTATGAAGAGGCTCTGGCTAATTAAACGCATTCTGTTATGTTTGGCTTGGAGCCTCCAGAGGTGTAAAAGAGTAAAGAGCAGCTCAAAGAAATACCAGTGGGAAGAAGCTATGAAACATAAACCCTGAGCTCTCAGAACCAGCACATTCATCAGCAGATAAATGTAGCAGAGCCAGTAACATCAAGTGCCGTCTGGGGTATTACAGCATAGTACAGATATGGCCAGTCTTGGTTTATTGCAGATTTATGGCACATAAATGGTTTGTTCTTAAGAGAGCACAGACAGGTAGATTTTTAAACTGTAAATTACATTCAAAAACATTAATAACAGTAGATATATTATCGGATTTTTTTAAATCTTTAATATTAGTATTAACAAATTAGCCTCAACATATCAGTTGGACTATAGAATGGAGTAGTGCGTTATCAATATAGTAAGATAATGTAATTTAAAAAAATGTCCTGTTAAATATGAGAAATAACAGCATATAAAATGTGTTATTATTTCAAACTTCTCAAGTGTATCTTTTACTGATATATAGGATAAATTGATACTTAGAGAGGATCCTACATGTTGGGGAAAAAAAGATGCCTCCTTGTAAATTAATTCAATGATTGATATTGATATTGGTCTGATACGGCTATAAAAATTTGATGTGTAAATTTACGTGTAAGGGGGCGCTGGTTGAGCTCAGTTGGTAAAGCAGGTTAGTCGCACTGATCACAGGTTCAACTCCCGGTCTGCCAATCATTTGGTGTACGCCATCCCCCACTCTCTACTCCCCATGTTTCTAGTCTTTCTTCAGCTGTCCTATCAATTAAAGGCAAAATGCCAAAAAAAAACAATCTTAAACAGACAACAACAAAAAATGTTCGTGTGAGAACAAGTTAATCTGTCAACACAGTTCTGGCCAGCGATTTTGCTTAAAGCTAGAATGAGGGAGCTCTCTCTTCCATATGGGTGAAGCATCAATGTCAGCTGTTTGAAGGATTTTCATGTTTGCTATACCAACAAGTTCTATAGCTACTTGCAATATTTGTAAAGATGTAATAATTTGTAGTTAGGAAAGCAATATTATAATAAATGTCCCATAATAAAAATGTCCCATCTCTTCCATGCCTTATCCCAGTAATGCATAAAGTTTATTAATTAAACACTGGTATTATATCAGTAAAATATTGTCCATAACCCAAAGACAAAGTATAGGTATTGATACTAAGTATTCTCTTGTAACACAGGCATTCATTTATTTACTCTACCAAAATTGGCCCTTTTTAAAACTGAAAATAGCTTCTACTGATTGAGAATTGACAATTACTAGTTTCCTCTCTTGATAAAACTTTGGGTCCATCTTGCACTGGCGCGACAATTAACCCCACTGCTCATGATGAGAGCAGAAGGCAGCAAGGAGCTTCTCTTCCTTTTCCCTCCATCATTGTTAACCACACCATCCCTGCGGTATAATCATCACAACAAAGAGCTGAGGGACTTGACATGCCTCTAATGAGATGTCAGCAAAAGGAAGCAGGAAGAGATGCTGGGTGTACACTTGCTTCAATACCTGTGCTAAATAAAGTGCTATCCTGATAAAGACCCTAACTTCATACAGATAACTCCTTCGACCCTTTCACTTGTATTGTCAAGACTTTCAATGTGTGTATCACATGGCCTGAGCCTTCAATGCTGTAAATGTGGGCAGTAAAGGTTAAACGTTTAACTATGTGTTCATGAATTTGAGATTCCAGAATCCAGATTCCTGCAGATTTCTTTCTACGCGTTTCTGTGTGCATGTAAGACTCTGCTAAGGGTCTGTGTCTCTGAAGAGCAATTGTCCAAACCACCTGGCCTATAATGCACTCTGGCTTCATTAAGTGTGCTTTGTCAGCCGATTTTATTGGCCGATATTCTCATTTTGCAGATATATCGGTATCGGCGTATATGTCCTATGATATGCTCCGATATTAATGACTTTAGTTTTTGCAGTGCTGTGAGAAAAAGTCATTACACCTCCTGACAAGCAGAGGGCGCAGTGATAATACTGACAACGTGAGAGCCAGGCTCCAAAATACAGCTGGAGTCAAGAAATGTAACAGCCCCCTAACTTGTGGTTACAACTATAAACACGTTAAAAACACTAACAAAAAAAAATAGCAAACTTAACTTAAACTACTCAGTCAGCACTAGGCTACAGGCACGATGGGAAATGAGGACGTCCCTATCGCTGCCAGAGTGTGCATCACAGCTGAGCAGAGCAGCACACTGGAAGGAAAGCATTATCTTTTCAACACATAACGAAGCATTGTGAACAACAAACTCATGTTAAAATCACAGTAATCAGCCAAAGAAAGCTTGCTATCAGAACACACGCTGTTTCTACCCACTGCGCATCTAAACTGCCCAGACGAGATACAGGATTTTGTTTTAATAAGCCATCATCGTGGTGCTGCTGACTGTGTACGTCTGTCTCCTCCACCCTCAGTCAGTTTTTAAGCCTAGTCTTAAATATGACATGTGATTATGAATTAATATTGATAATATGACCGGTTTTCTAATTCGGAAGTGTTTCTATTTTCTCCACATGTATTTATTGCATTACCTTATCAAATTGTGATGCCTTTATGCTTTAAAATCAATAATTAATCTGCAAATGGTGTGGGTGTGGGCTTGGGTTGTGCCTGGGAGTGTAAGAAAGAAGCAGAGTAAATGTAAGCACTACATGTGCCAGAACAACAAGCTTTGGTAATATACAGGAATTGACATTTAAGTAGTGGAGTTTTGCCTTTGATGTAACCATGATAATTTGCAACAATAAAACAGCATGACTACTACCAAGCCACAGAATGCATGTATTTACAACAGAAAGCAATTCAGTCACAGAAGAAAAGACAATCTGTCACAAAACAGTCAAAAACAGCAGAGGACGATGAATGGGTCCACTGCCAGTATAGAAACATCACCTGCTATAGAAAGCACAACAGCTGTGGATGGAAGCAAAGAACATCAGGATTCAGTAATCTCTGTCTGCAGACTCCTTCTCCTTTTCTTCTTCTTCCTCTGCTCCTCTTATCGATACCAGTCTACAGAGCACACACCATGTTCAAAGAGGCTGCTAGTCCACTGATTCCAATCTCCGCCCTTCAGCAGATAAAGCCAGTAAGGCAATAAGTAAGGGCAGCACAATAATTGCCTGCAACAAACTCGTCAGTGTTAAACACTTTTTTTTCCTCCAAGCTCAACTCATTAGGCTAATTAGTGGTAATAAGGAGAAGAGAAGATCTAAGGAAACCTGCAAAGTCTAGTAAAACTAAACCTAGCAGTTGCCTGAAACTTGAGATGGGCAATATGACCAAAAATTTATATTACAGCGACCTGTCCCTCCCTGCCTCCATCTGTTTCTCTCTCTATATATATGTGTCTGCTCTGTTTACATTCATCATGAGCTGTACATTTTAAGGCTAGTTCAGATCAATGATTCGCAACGAGACTGGATGCAGCTGCCAAAAGAATCCGTTGACATCTGATCGTAAACTTTCTAAAACTGAGCCGTTTACATCAAAGCAACACAACGCAACGCACACAGGCACAGCTGAGCGTCTCCATAGCAATGACGCACTACATACCCCACTACTTCTGCATTAATACTATAACGTTACTTAATGCTGTAAAACTTTAGAATTAGGCCTAGGTTACATGAATTATCCAGCTGGATTTCTGTTATCGTTATAAAAAGAAATGGATGACAGTGATAGTGACATGCTCACAATGTTAGCTGTAAGATTGATTTTTAAATGTTGAAGAAGAGTTTGGAAAGAGAGGATCTGGAGCTGTCTTTGGCTACTGCAGCGCCAGAGACAGGGTGCATATGCCAATTTATGCTGTTTCCTGATTGGCTGAAGTGAAATAGCTACATCATTCTGTTCTAAAACTGCATTTGGAGATTTGACAAGTCAAATCTTCTGCAACTCCATGCAACGGCTTCAGACGCTCTGCAACTAAACAATTCACACCACTGCACCTCTTCAACATTCTAAAACAGTTTTGTTGTGTTGTGAATCATTGACCTGACCTGGGCTTTACAAAGTTGCCAAAATAACCAGTCCAATCACTCCTGGCATCCCACTTTGTTGGAAAAACGAATTCTTCATGTGGTTGACTTCAGCAGGGTTGATGGGGAAATGAATGTACTCTGTTGCAAGCCCAGACATGGCTGTTACAACCTCAGTCAGGTTGCGGGATCTGGATGGCTGAGAAGTGGACGACAAGTCCCCAAGTTCAGATTGAAAGTCTCCTTCACAAAAAACCTGAGGGCACTTGTAACCTGCAGTATGACAGGCAAAGCTCCATGACGACGGGTTTGTCATTCCAGTTGAGTATCTCGTCTCCCTGTGAGTCTCTGCCGTCAGACCGGACTTCAGATAATCTTTGATCGGACTATTATTAATACTTTTATTTACTTTCCTCTTTACCCTTTTTTACTTTTATTGCTTATTTTCATAACTGGAGGTGTCTATCAGTCTCTTTATGCACATCTTTACTTTCCCCCTGATATTTTTGCACTTGTCTATAGGTCTTCATGTTCATTGTTTGATTGTTTGTTTGTTTATATACAAATCAAAAATCAATAAAAAGTAAATGAAAAAAAAAAAAGAAACTGTAATCGTGCGTTTGTCCGTGTAAACTGACACTAATCTACTGCTTTATCACCAGCATTGCAGAACAAACGGATACTCCTCATTGAAAAATAATTGTTTATCCCAAAGGAGACCAGAGACGGCTTAACTTCCTGTAATTCATCACGTGGGCTACACAAGCCGTGGCATTGGCTGGCTGCCCCCAGTGACATTTTAAATGCGCATGCCGTGCCATGATAACATAGACCCAACTAATCGATGATGAAATTTGTTGCCAACTATTTTAATCATCGATTTTATCGATTAGTTGTTGCAGCCCTATTGGAATGTATGACTAGGCTGTTGATTTAGAGTTACGTGTTAAGCAACACAGAACAGAAGTCCATACAATCCACTACTGCTGTGACGTTTGACAACAGAATGTTACAATAACCTTAATTGAAGGGCCTGTTAAGGTTGTTCAATAAATGCATTTGAAATTGCACTTTTGCACTGCTTTCTATTGTTGACTTTGTTATTTACATTACTGTAAACGTTTTAGATAGTAATGTTCTCTTACAGGCATAAAGCCTACTATTTCCGGGCCTAGAGGTCCGTGTCCAACGTATTTCTTTTTTTAACGGTAAAAAATTTTATAATTTGCAAGTACTCGATTACTCGTTCATATGGTAATTAGATTACTCGAATATTGAGATGAGAGGAAATGCCCATCCCAAGTGTCTATAAGGTTTGCATTTAAAGACAGCCAGTGTGATAGGCTCTGAATTGGCCAGTGTGTCTCAGGACTGGACAGATCTTGGTAATTTCTTTTCGGGGTAATCAGCCATGATAAACCTGTAATGTCACAGTTAACTTGAACTGTCAGTGATTTGTTTTTGTGGGCAATACAGTATGATGTCATTTGCATGATGGAGCTCTGCTTTTCAATCTCATAATGTGTCTCAAGAAGCAGCATGTAGACCACACTTAATGTCTAATGGGAATGTAATTTCACAGGCAGCCAGTACCTACCTACCATTCTGTCATTCTGCTGATGAGCTATAAAATGTAATTTAATGAATGAGTTCATAAATGCGGCAAAACTGTACAATTAGGCCCTGTCATTTTGTCAGATAATCGCTATAAGTTACACAGGAAATAATGCAAAAGAGTAGATAAACAATGGCAGGATGACCCAAAAATAATTCACAACTTCTACCAGTTTACCTTTTTTTCTAGTTTACAGTCCTTTGGAAAACATAACTTATCTTTTTGTAGCATTATGTCAAATAGGATTTTCTTTGACTTAACATGGTGACCAATAAAAGGAAAAATCAGGAGTGTTAAACTGAATAGTTTGATATATATAAGAATGATGTGAGAGATTGTTATAGAGTAGGCTGTTGTCAGATTTCACTATAATTGAACACTGAACAAAGATTTTAGACATTTGATATATCAGATACAGTGTCTCCTCTAGGATTTTTTCAGCAGCTGGGGTAGAGGGTTTTGTAGTTCCCTGATACCTTTCAGAGACACTTTATGTTGTTTCTTTCCTTTAACTATTCATACATGTGTCAGATGAATATGATCAGTAAATTGTTAAAACATTTTTTACATGAACATGTATTTAGCTTATATTCAGGCATCCCTCTCCCAAGTCTCAGAACTGATGACTATCAAATTAATCTATCATATTAATCTAACTATCATATCAATCTATGGCTACTTCTCCCATTTCTCCATGCAGAAAATTAACATTGTTTGGACTGATCCTGGTAGATCACTCCTAAAGCTCCCCGTCTTGTGCACCAGCCCTCAGTGCCTTCCCTATTCCCCCTCGCTGCACGGTGTGCCAGCAGGCTCTGTTGGCAGCCTTGCTCTTTGCTTTGATTTGTGAATATGAATTTTATCAAACATCAATATTCTGGTTTGAATCGCATCCAAATGGGCATTTTATAGTGCTGCAGGCAAGAAACAAGCTCTCTGCTTAATATTGAGCCTTTACTTGCATTGCCAGACCACCTCTTGTTCCCTCTCCAGTTCTTCAAGATAAAAATCAAAACTCTGCTCAGCTTTACTTTGCCATGACAAGACAATCAGTGCATGTGCGAACCATGCTACCAAAAGACTGAACCAATTGCTTGTCACTGCCTTGAAAACATTTGCAATCGAGTAGAATGATTCTGTAGATACATTTCTCAGCCCCTAGAGTGTAATCTACAGCAGAAAAAAATGCTCGCATTTCTCATGTAGGTTTTAATAAGTGCTGTGAATTGTCTTATGGTGACAAAAGGTGCCCCTTGGTCAGGTCCCAAGGTGTTGTAGCCAAAAAGAGTGGTCTTAAGTGCATCATCGTCCTTTATTTTCTCTGTATTTGCAATATCTTTTTCTTTTTCTTCAGCCATTCTTGTGTTGTCCATTTTAGTTATTTTCCTATGGTTTGCATTTCCTTTATCCATTTTTCTTTCAACTTTTTAGCATGCTTATTCCTTGCCATGTTCCCCTTCCTGTCTCATTTCACTTCTCTGTTCTGATTAGAGATGGGAACAAACCAATATTTATCCAATATTGGTCTGAGATCATTTCAGGGTTCGCTGTCCCACTTTCAGTAAGAAACACTCAGAGACAGGGTCCAAAATTGCAACAAACAGTGGTAGAAATAAGACATTTACTTTAGCACTGAACTTATCATGTATCTATACTTTTACTCCACTGAATTTAAAGAAAAATATAAAGTACTTAAAAACAGCTCCGCATTTAGTAGGGGTTGTAGGCCTATGCAGTAATGCTTTAATTATAATCCATTGATATTAAACATATTACTCTGAAATAGACCCTCCTGCACAATAAGTAGGCTACCATAAGTTATGGTACTGTAAGAATATTTTGATCCTAGTCATTTTAACTCTTGCTGAAGTTTTTATTGCAGGGCTTATGCTTGTATTGGAGTATGAATAGACTCTGATATTACTCTTTTTCTTGAGTACTTATTTCATCACAGCAACAAAATAAACTTTTCATGAGTGCAGCTCATTAATCCACTGAAGCAATGACAGTAGCTCTGATCAAGCACTCATTGCTTTCTCATCCGACAGTCATTTACAAGTTCCACAGTTCTGCTAGTGACTGTACTGAAGCTCAGCTGATAGCGATAGCCTCTGCTGCCTCCTGCTAGGTGACTCAGGTGTTTAGCTTCCCCTCTGCCTCCTGTAGTGACAGTGGTACACGTTAATACTTTAGTTTAGATGCAGTGATGGCGAGGCTAAGTGAAGCGGAATGCGTCTCTCCACACCATGGAAACTCAATAATTAGCTGCTGTAGCTAGGAAATGCCCATTAGCCGGTGCGGGCTACTTATGTAGCATCAGTTGCCTGTTTGGCAGCCCCCATAGAGCCGCGGCACAACATCGGGTTGCCGGGGTTGCTGTGTGACTGTCCGAAGGAGGAATACGAGTAAGCAGAGGAAGCCCACGGTCCGCCATCGACTAGTTCACGTTTCTAACAGCTGCTCTCAGTAACCTGGTACATGCAGCATCGATGCGACCAGTTCAAGTGTAAACCTCGTACTTTACAGATTGTTGATGCACTAGAGCCCTGCTACACGAGCTCAATAACAGAAGCGTGAGGGCGCGGATGGTGGTCAGGGAGAGTCAATTAAAGGATTGCGTTACAATTATTCACGGACACGCGCCAGCGACGTGCGGAGTTGTTGCAAAACAAAACTTCTTCAACAACTTAAAGGATGTTTTGTTGTGATGGGAGCACCCGCCCCTGGCGCCCAACATCATTTATTTTAGACACCAAATTTGATTTTTACCCGCATTTGGCGAGTGGTGGGTTCTAATTTTGGACCCTGTCCATCTCCATTTCACAGCTTGTGTTGGCTCGTGTTGCACACTGTTGACTGTAGTGGCGTAGAATGAGCTCTCGGCACAGGTACTCGCGAACACACAGATACGTCCCACACTCTTGTTTTGCGAAAAACCCGTCCCGAGTGCTTTGCATAAAACTCAGCCCACAGGTTGTTAGGGCCAATGGAGGAAGTTGAGGATGGTCTCATTTTATCAGTTCCTCTACTATTCCTTCACACACTGGCAATAAAAATGGTATTTGATTGATGAATATATGTAAAATCTTACATATAGCCCCTTAAAAAAAATGCTTGTCTCTGCGTATCTGTGAAACAATAAACAAGCATTGGCTCCACATGTGCTGAAACACTGGCCTTCTGTTCAATCCAACTGCCAACTACTGCTCCAGGTACGCCAGCTGTCAACAATATCCTATTGTGTCCGTTAAAACAGTGGAACTGTTTGGAAACACACTGCATTGCAGATGTGTGAGCTTCCAGGACATAAACAAAAGATGGCAGCCAATAAGTGAAGTGAGCACTATAAACATCTTAAAAATGGAGAAATTTATAAACAGGCACAGGAGGACACAAAAATGGAAATTGCACAAAATGATGTTAATCTACAACAGGGTCAGGAGACCACACTAGTATATGGGGAGATCACATCATTATCACTGGGGCTGGAAACTTTTGTATTTTAACTTTTGAACACAGAGCCATGTAGGGGTGATGACATGGAAGGATTTACCTTGGTAAAACAAGACTGAAAATGACCACCAACCTCGAAACAAATTAGTGATGGAAGTGGAAGAAGGATCAGAAACGGAGGGCAGGGGGACACCATACAGCATAAGCAGTGTCAAACAAGTCTGTCAGCTGCTCCAACAATCTCTGCTGCAGACTGTAGTCAATGAAGTCAACTATACCACTTTTTTTTAAAAACACTGGTATTGTAACATTACAACCTGCTCTGCTGACGTCTGAGACACCTTTGTTGGGATCTTTTATATGAATATGAGCAGGACACATACAATCTATTCCTAATTTCTCTAGCTGTGTCAAAATCTGATGTTTTTACATCACAGAAGACGAAGAAAGGCATTACAACTTGAGGCGGATTTGAGTACACTGAACTGATTAAAAGACGGAACAAATGACTGGTGCAGTAAAAGAGTTGTAGTAGTTGTAATAGTTGATGATGACCGTCAGCCAAAGGCAGCAGACTGGGGTACTGTTAATCGACCAAACCCTACTTTATCAGTATTTGCATCTCCACCAAGGGCAGCAAGAAAGAAGAGCTACAAAGCGTAACTCGTGCCACTAAAAATGTACCATTTTGGAAAATCCCCATTGCCTGAACATCTGTGAAAGACACTTTACCTGCAGGTCACTTCTCTGTTGGCTGAATCCCCATCTTGCTTGAGATCTGGTCTGTTGCTGGTCTAGGACTTGGGCTAGCCTTGTTTGTGCTGTCCTGGTGCACAAGATGATTCCATCAAGCTCTGCTGTGCTGCTGCTCCTTCCACTCCTTTCAGTAATCTTTAAAACAAAAAATTAAACATTTTGATGACAAAATCTGTCATAGGTGGATGATTTGTAAAAAAAATACCTGCAGGAGGTCAGTTTCATTTTTACAGCTCAAAATCACTGATTCCAAAATGGCCCCAACAATTGAATAAACTTTATTAGACTTGCTTAGATTTCGGAAAAGGCAGTCAAGTATCTTAAAATAAATGTAAACTTCAATATAAATGTCTGCATCCCATCATAACAAGTAATTTTCATCTCTCTGAATTATCAACCAAGTTAATGTATTAATCTTATCCAAAATAATTACAAAGTTGCTCACGTCACCACAGTTTTTTAAACCATAGTGAACACCGTTAAGTAATAAAGGTAGCAAAAAATTGCTTTTGAATTCAACTTTAAAGTTGTTTAATTCTATAACTGGATAGAAAAGGCGTGTAGTGTCTTTAAACAGGGGCAAGGTTTTAAATATTGTAAAAAAAAATTTAAAAAAATTTAAAAAAAAATGCAAGTCTGGTTGTAAATGGCCTTTCCAAATATAGGCCTATAGGTGATTAGTGAGCCAATTGCATTTGTAAGCTAATGTTAGCTCCGACCGGAATGCAGCTTAACTAGCTAACGGTCAAGTTATGGCAGTTGGAGACCGAACTAGCAAACATTAACTTGTGTCACCAGTATTAGTTAACAGTGCAAGTTCTTAGCTAGCTAAAGGAGAGGGACTATACATGAATTTTAAAAAATCGGTTATAGAACCGATGGGTTGCTCGGAAAGTTTGTCTTGTAACTTAAATGTACTAACCACTGAGATAAAATAGATGCTAGCTTAGTTGGTTCAAATGTAGGTAGCTACGTAATGTTGTAATGTAAAAAACGTTACACGAAGAAAGCGGCAGAAACTGTAGCCACCATGTGACGCAGTAAAATATATACACTAGTAGGTAACGTTACTGACACAAAATATATGCTTAAATGAAGCGTAAAATTTTATATTTAGGTTTTCGGGCTTCAAAAGAACAGTAAAGTTAACCTACCTTAATTAACGTCGACCACCGTTCAGTCCGTTGGTGTTTTAACGGTCGTTGACTCGTTGGAACGCTGACTGTTAGCAATGAGAGGAAGTTTATGCTGCGTTTAAGGAACCTTGGAAAAAACCGTCGGACTACTCTTGAAAACGCGTCCTCAGTACGGGGGTCCTGAACCTGACCTGATTTCAATTAATTCTGTATGTTAAAATAGGAAAAGTAAGTCGGCCCAACAGTAAGTTGTATCGAGAATTGCGTGACAAGGGTTGGTAATTATACTTTGTCTATTCAATATTAGCCTACCTTATTATTAATTGTTACGTAATTATTAGTTTGGCCGGATGGGTTTTGGTCAGTTTCAGAATGGTTTGAGCAGCCTTTATTTGCCTTGAAAACAAAGTGGACACTTATATCTGTCGCATAGAAAAACTTGTTCGAGATGTTGGCAATAGTAGTATTATTAAATTATCTTAATTCAAGGTCAATTTACTTGCTTTTGCTGGGGTTTTCAACTGCATCTTGCAGTCATCATCAGAGGAAGACATATGATCAGTTGTTGTGGAGTTGCAATCTCAGCTGTCATCTCACGAGACAGTTTTTTTCCATTTTAACTATCTGGCAGCACAACTCTGTAGCTTTTGTGATTATCCAAAACATTTAATTATTGTTAGTTGGTCATCCTTATGACCAATCCTGCATGGTGTTACTTTAAATTCTCACTCTCAGTTTGTAAATCTAGAACTGGATTTTTCGGGCGATAAATTGTAGATACACGCCAAATTCATAATTGCAAACAAAAAATCCAAGATAATCACCATTCCTAATTACCGAGCTGTCGAACTTTTAGTGTTCCTTTGAGGCATCCGCGTTTGGCATTTCTACCATACTGTGAGGATTGCTAAGTTGCAGATAAACTTATGAACATAACATTGATTCTGTGGAGAAAGTATCTGACTTATAACAAGACAGCCTGCAGAGCAGTTTGTGTTTATGGAGGCAGCATTTATTCATTTTTGGATGAACACAAAGTCCTTGAGCTTGCAGAAATGCTAGCATCAGCTGGCACCAGTGTAGCACTAACAGGTGGTTACAGTGCAGTTGCTAATTAGGTTTCAGTCACTATTTTGCTGAAAAATAAGGTAGGCTAAGTATTTTTTTAACATAGGGGAATGCAAATTGTTATAAAATATTGGTCAGATAATTAGAATAATAAGAATAATAATAAGAATAATAATAGGAATAATAATAATAGGGTAGAAATAATATTTCCCAAACGTCTTTAACTAGAGTTGAAGAGGAAACCAAAAACCATCATGTGTTGATACTTATTTATATTTAGTTATGGCAGGCTTTACATATTATGAATAAGATAATCTAGTGAAGTGGCAGATCAACTCTTGAAAGGACAGGAGCATTTGAAAATAACCCTGCTGTTATTTATTTGTGGTTATGAGCATTTACAACCTGGGTAAGAAAGCTATTGACTTTGTCATCACTTGACATTCCATGATTATTATTATTATTATTATTATTATTATTATTATTATTATTATTATTTTCAGGCAATAAACAAAGACTGATTCGGACTATTATGCCATGATAATTAGCTACTGTAATAAAAACCTTTGGATGCCGTAAATGGAGCCAAACAGACACTAAACTGAACCACAGGGTGGTGCCATAAATTAGCTCACGTGTCCATTACTCTTACTGAACATCATTTACGCCCGATCTGTATCAGTCCACCTAAAGTGAATCTACTTCATCACTGTAAGCCGTCACGATTGAACCGTCCTCGGCCTCTGCCTCCTGCAAATGAACAATGTGTGAGCCCCCACTGAGGGTCTGAGCCGTGGTTTCCCTTCACTGCTGCAGAGAGACACTTTCCTCTCAGCCCAGCATGCAACAATTATCCTCCAGCAGGACTCTACCAACAACACTGGCACATAAAAGCAGGAAAGCGTACAGAGAGGAACTCGGCTGATGGAGTATTTGGAGTCAGAATCTGACAGGTTAAAACATTATTTCAAAAGCGATCATATGATGGATGATGTCTCAACTTTTGATGCACAAAGAAGCAGTCTACAGCCCGTGGCTCATATCTTACCAAAGTAAAACCTTTTACGCATTCTTACTGTTTTGCATTTGATCCACTGCGTAATTTGACTGAGTTTACTTACCTGGTGATCTGTGTGGTCTCTCTTGTCCAGGTTTAAAGTATACATTCTCAGTAAGTTTGGCTCAGGTTGTGTGTGCGTGTGTTTCTCCTGCCCACAAAAACACGTCGTTTTGCAACTCAATCCCCCCTCGGTATAGTTCTCCGGTTCTGGTTCCGCGCGTCCCTCCAGAGCCGAAGCTCAGTGGGCAGATAGATGTGCAGATAAAATATGATAAGATCAACAGCAGTCCAGCTGATCTTTGGATGACCAAATAAATCCTTGTTTTTCAGAGCAGTAGCACCCAGTGAATAAAAAACATCCACATCCCAAATAGTTGGAAAATATATCCCTCCTCACTTTATCCCTCCGATGAAGAGCAGTCCTTTTCGCACCGGCGGAGAGTTTTATTTTCCCTGTATGTATTCACCACTTGCTTTAAAATCTGATAGGCCTACTGACCAGGAAGGTCTATTTATTAGGCTTTTTCTAACGATACCCGTGATGCTGCGTATCCTGCATCCCACTAAACCAGCGAGGGACGAGCGCAAAGAAAAAGGTATGCGGGGATTTCGCTTTGTGCTGTTTTCATAGATGTAGTCCTGAACAGTCGTCTGTATCCACTGCGGTCCGGTGAAAGATGCAGAACAGATTGAAGTGCAGGCGAAGTCTCGTCCCTTCCTTCTTCGCGCTCACACTCACAATCAGAGGGGATGTTTTGGTGCCTTTCTCACATCGAGGCTGACCAGACTTGCAGAAGGAGACGCTCCGGACTCTCGATGCGTTTATAGGAGTGTTGAGGAGGCCATTAGATGCGTATATGCAAACATTTTGATGCCTGCTTTTAAGCACACATTTTATACATGCATTGTTACATCGGTTATAGATAGGACTCGGCCATGGAGGGACTCGAACCCTTATTCTTTGAATCGCCAGGGCAGGTGATTTACCGACTGTGCTGCAGGGGAGGAAAGTTTTAAAGATAGTCCTGCAAGTGGAGACAGGAATATCTTGTTTGCAAAGTGTGTTTTATTAAACTTTTATTTTTTTACTAATTATTTTTTTGTCTGATTTTGTTGTATTAAAATGTTGGTCATATGCATTGTGACTCATTGTATAACATCTTTGATGTTTATTTCACCTCTCAGAACAGCATTTGAATCACTTGTTTGGTATCAAAGGAACGCTTTAATTTTTGAAGCATTGAAACAAACAGACGATTTTGCATAGTCACAGACTTCTGATTTGACCACAGGTTGCAGTGGAGGACTTGTAGCACAATTCAGTTGTTTCTGAAATTTTTGTCTCCCATTTTTATAAATATCGAAATTGATTGACAAACTTAAAAGTTTTGGAATGATTGGCTTTGCAGTTCCTGACAAGTTGAAATGCAGATTATTTGATAGACTCTAGACTGAGCCTCTGAGATAACTGTAAAAACCTTAACTTTGCTGCTTGGACCCAAAATAACATTTATAATTATTATAACTCATTGTACTCATCATCATACTCATAATACACATTCACAGTTCACAAGAGGAATGGGGGATACCGTTGGGGCTGAGAAGTTAAAAAGGTTCAGAAGTAGTCTTTTACAGTTTTCTTTCCAAGCCTGAGAGAAGCTTCAGCAGCAATGTCAGAGGAATGGCTGAAATGTGTAAAGATTTTTTTCTCCTGATTCAAGCTGTCAACTTCCCAAGACCAGTCTCAAAACGATGCAGAAAAACGAGTCCATGCATTTGTTACTTCCAGGCTGGATTATTGTAATTCGTTACTGTCAGACTGCCCTAATAAGTCTGTAAGAACTCTTCAGCTGGTACAGAATGCTATAGCATGTGTACTGACCAAAGACTGTATATATAGATGGATGACATGACAACTCCCTAAAAGTGAAGCCAAAACATTTCGGGCGCCCCCTGCTGACTGGCTGCAGTATAGGTCATAAAGCCCGCCTCCTCCATGTTAACAGATGGGTCAAACTGTAAAATCAAAATACGCGCCAAATAGATTTTTCTCAAACATGGTTTCTGTAATTACAGCTAGTTATTATCATGCTGATTTACGTCCAAGTGTTCATTTTTCTGACAAGTTTATTTTTAATTAGTTATTTGATGCTGTCAAAATGATGATTGACAGCTCTGTTGACAAATATGGCTCCTGCAGCCAATCAATTCCGGATCAGCAGAGTGGAGGACGAACGGCGAGAGGAGACGTAACTAAAACAATCACTACAGTCATTGAAGTTTCCATACCTGTGAACGTTAACCTCAGACCAACACAAAGAAGCTGTTAAACATAGCAGCAAGCGAGATCCTTGCTGTTTTTTCGGTAAGTTAAGTGTGCGTTTTGATTAGCAGAAGTGGCTACGGCGGCGCCGCCCGCCGATCTCTACTGCGCAGACTCTGGCTCCATATGACGTCACCATCACAAGATGGCAGGGCCTATCGCAGGGTCTATTTTGGCATCACTTTCGTACAATGGGAGCAGATGGAGACGCGTCGTCCATCTATATATACAGTCATTGGTACTGACAAGAACTCGGAAGAGAGAACACATCTCTCCTGTATTAGCCTCTATGTACTGGCTTCCTGTAAAATCTAGAATATAATTTAAAATCCTTCTTCGTACTTACAAAGCTCTTAATGGTCAGGCACCATCATATCTGAAGGAGCTCATAGTGCCATATTACCCCTCTAGAACATTGTGCTCCCTGGATGCAGGCCTGCTTGTGGTACCTAAAGTCTCTAAGAGTAGTGTGGGAGGAAGAGCTTTCAATTACCAGGCCCCCCTCCTCTGGAACAATCTACCAGTCAAGATCTGGGAGGCAGACACCCTCTCTTCTTTTAAGCTAAAAGTTAGGGCTGGCTCAGGCTTGGACCAGCACATAGTTATGCTGCTATAGGTTTAGACTGCCAGGGGGATCTGACACACCGAGCTCCTCTCTCTTTCTGTGTGTGTGTGTGTATCTCTCTGTCTGTCTGTCTCCCCCACCCCCCCATCCGGAGTTCTTGTGCTCCCCTGTCTTGTAGGTTCCTGGGGATCATTGCTGCAGACCACCTGCTGCTGTGGACCTGCTCACCTGCAACAACTATTAATATCAGTCTTCACCATCGTATGATTATTGTTGCTGCTAATGCTAATAGTAGACCTGTTAACTCCAACTGTTACTATTACTATTACAGCCTTTATCATTACTATGCTGTTCTTGCTAATTCATTATTATAAGCCTGTTATCATTACCATGCTTCTCTTGCTAATTTATTATTTGCTAATCTTCACACTAGTGTACCACTATTATTGGCATTGTAACCATAAGTATGTATTACCTGTTGTTGTTAATGTAACAAGGACATATGTTGTTGTTGCTCTCTTTGCCTGTCTCAACTAAAGTAAAGTTTCCAACTTAGAAAAATGATTTAATTGAAATGAAGAAATTAAAATTAAAAGTATACGTATACCTTATAATAAAGTTGGACACTAACTTTTTAATTTACAGTGCAATGTGTTATTTCATTTATTTTGTGGATATCTTGATAAGAAGATGCCCAAAAAAGACAATCATTAAACACTGATAGAAGAAAGGACATTGACATCTATCCTGGTCCATTTAATTGTGTTTGGTTTGGAAAAAGGGAAACCTCTAATATTTTACAACCAGCTTGAAGATGTCTTTGAAAGAAGCAGGACTAAAAGGTTTAAATGGATAGATTTTTTCCCCCTTGTGCTGAAATAATATTGGTATATAAATACTATCCAATTGTAATTTTAATATGAAATTATACTAAGCCTTCAACTACCCAATACCTGAAAGTATCAGTATGCCACTGGGTTGGTTATTACAATCATTTACAGCAGCATGCAGCCCAATTTAAAATCTAAAAGTAATCTGGGGCCCAACCAAACTTTTAGTCCAAAAACTCTGATCAAGATTAAGTTTTTCCCCAATATACTTTAAGCACTTCCTGAATGTTTCATTTCAAATCCATTGTCAAAGTGTACGCATGTGTGTTCAAATACTTATGGAGCTAACAGTATTTCTCTCTCTCTCTCTCCCTGTTATTATAAAGCATATAAATCTCCCCTGACCACACAAATGCACAAAACATGCATCTTTTCCATAAGAGTACCAGGTTTATGTTGGTGCCTTTCTAGTCGATCAAAGCCAAGACGGTGTTTTTGTATGGACTGTGTGCTCTTATTTTTCTGGAAAGCTCAGTTAAAACCACGGTACATAGCCAAGACATATTATGAAGGTGTAATCATTATAGTTAGGCTACTCAATATATTCTTAGAAAGTCTTAAAGACCGAATGTCATACCTAAAGTCTTGGCCCATATACAGCTGACAACTATCTTTGTGAAGAGAAGGATTGCACCTATTTGTGGATTTATTTACGCATTTAGAACACATTTTTACATCGATTATATTTCCATAAAGAAGATAAAAGTTATTCAATAGTTTAACAAAGTGTGAAACAGAGAAAAAGATAATTAGTGCACGCACAAAAAAGAGAGAAAAACTGAACTGAATATGGAGGAAGCAAACTAAAGAAAAGTCGAAGTCCAGCTTGATCTCTTACTCCAAATGGGGGAGTGGATTTCATGATATCACTATGAATCATCTACTTTGTTCTTCTTAATCTTTACTTAATCAGAGAGCTGATGATGGAAGTACCTCCCAGTGAGCCAAGATTTAATGTTGACTGACAATTTTCTTATGTTGGATTTGCGATGGTTTTGGGGCTTTTATTTTGAAGTCAGGGTTTTCACCTACCTGCCGTAAAACCAGTAGCTTTGTTACTGCTAGTAATGTTTGACTTGTTGAGACCCCAATAATGCTCAAAAACTCACGAAACGAAACGCATCAGAAGTAGTATGCAACAGAGCACACAGCACAGTACAGCCAGACTGTATAAACCAAAATCACAAAGTTATATTATCAGAGTGAGACGTCCTGTTTTTCGGAACATCTTTGCAAAACCAAACAGGAAACACTTGGGTTACCTTCACTTCCGTCTCTGCTCCAGTGTAGAGGAGCCAGTATCAGGATCTCTGAACAGTCGATTTAAAGGCTGAGACGACATTTGTGGGGTAAATGGCGAGATTAACACAAACTGTAGGGACATACGGAAGTAGGAAATTGCGGATTTTTTTGCGCCACCAGGGGCAGGCAGACAAGACGGACATACTGACACTTACACAAGTGTACCTATACCTGCTGTGCGAGTCAGCGGTGAGTTCGCGCCATGTTGTTTTTAAAGGTTCAGCCATTCATCTCATAAGGGGTGTGTGTGTGTGTATATGAGGCAGGGGAGGTGTGTGCTTAAAGGCGCAGGCACGGTAGTGATAATTCCCATGTTATATGGGCCAGGCAAATGGGTGTTGCAAAGTTGCTTCAATCAAGTACAGTAAGCAGTTTTGCTGACCTTTGCATGGTCAGCAACCCATCAAGGCATCAGAAATTCACAAATATATAGGTTGAGACAGACATTATGGGAATCATATTTTTAAAGTACTGCTGATGGAGCTGCAGAAGTAAGCCAACATGTGGCTGAGATACATCAGAAACAACTGATTGGAGTCTAATTGCCCTCCATGCATACAAATTACATGCATGGATTAAGCTGATGGCTGTGCCTTATCAAGTACACATATTCAATTGTTCACCTATAGTTGTCAGGACCATTGAAACCTGGTAAAAAAAGAAGGCGGAGTTGGGAGGAAATGTACCTCTGCACTTAATGATATTGAAGCTATTGATGATGATGACATTGAGGATGTTGTTGAATAAATAAATAAATAAATAAGATGACTCTCCTTGCCAACATAATACAGAGGTGAAGTCCCTTCTCCTCAAAAGGGCCCCCATGAGACCTTATTTTGAAAAAAATAAAAATAAAAATGTACAGTTGTCAGTGGCAAAGAGCAACAAAAAAAAGTGTTTTAATTGTGCGATATAAACAAATATGATGATTGTAAATTTATGAACTACATATCTCCTCTTTTACAATATACATCATAAACAACATAGCTGTCATGTTGGCACGTTGGGGTTGGTGACAAAGCAAAATAGTTTGGCCATGTTGAGAATTGCAGCGTTGGGAAAGGTGGGTTAGTTGTTCTGTAAGAGTTAGCATGGTGGACAGGCTCTATACTGTAAGGTTGTGGAGAGACTTAAACGTAGGTCACTTTGGGTGTGTACTCTTTCTAGCTACCTATTCATACAATCTTAAACTTCTTTAGATTTACAACAAATGGTACCTTCTTGACGTTCAATGTTAGCTTTTAAACATGATGAATGTCATGAGCGCATTTATTGATGGCACTAAAAAACAAAATTTAAACATTTGCCTCTTGCCATTGAGAACAATTGATTTTTCTTTCAGAAACAAGGTCCCATTGTGGTCTGATGAAAGGGTAGAGACTTTGCTCCTCTAGAGATGTCTCTAAGGTGACTCTCTTTACTATATTTCTTGTAATTGTTAGATGTTTTCATTCCATTCCTTTTTATTGTTGAAAAAATGGATCGCACCTTCAATTTAAAGTATAGTACAGCCATAACGTTTACTTGCGTTTCTTGCAGCTACTAGTGATTAGAGAAGAGGTTTCCCCTGAGCTGTCTGGAGCAGGAGAGCCCACACATTGAAGAGAAACAGGAAGAGCTCTGGACCAATCAGGAGGGAGAACAGCTTCAAGGACTGGAGGAATCTGATGATAATATGTTACCATACACTCTGGTCCCTGTGAAGAGTGAAGGTGATGAGCAACCTCAGTCCCAAACAGAATCTAAGGAAGAGGACTGTGGCAGTAGTTTAGAGCCACATATCCATCTACAACCAGATACAGATGACAAGGCCTCAGAAACTTCTGAGACTGAAGATTGGCAGAAACCTTTGTCAGATTCTGAACATGAAGACGAGGACAATGGTTGGAACAAGATTAGGGCACCTGATTCGGGTTCAAACACCCATGAAATTCATGTGAGTGGTACCAGATTGAATGCTGGCAAGAACTCGTGTAGCTCCTTTAAGTTTTGTTCAAAATTTGGCCAGAAGTGCCTTGAGAGCCAGAATGGACATGAGAGAGTCAGTAACAGTGAAAAAACATTTGGTTGTAGTATTTGTGGGAAGAGACTTAAAACACAAAGAAATATCAAGAGACACATGAGAATTCATACAGGAGAGAAACCCGTTAGTTGTGATGTTTGTGGGAAGAGATTTAGAGATCAAGACAGTAAGAGGACACACATGAGTGAACATACAGGAGAGAGACCCTTTAGTTGTGGTGTTTGTGGGAAGACTTTTATTAGACATCAAAATAAGGACAAACACATGAGAATTCATACAGGAGAGAAACCCTTTAGTTGTTGTGTTTGTGGGAAGAGATTCAGAAGTGAATACAGTAGGAAGAGACACATGAGAGAACATACAGGAGAGAAACCCTTTAGTTGTGGGGTTTGTGGAAAGACTTTTTCAGTAAAGGAAAGAGTTGATATACACATGATAGTCCACACAGGAGAGAAACCCTTTAGTTGTGATATTTGCGGAGGGAGATTTACACAAAAACATAGTATCAAGAGACACATGCAGCTTGTCCATTCAAAAGAAAAATTGTAAGGTAACATTAAAAAAATCAGCCATCATTTATTTCAGTTCTAATCATATGGTTCTCACCAAAGTAGCTGCTGAAATCTTGCAATACACATCACACATCAGTTATTCACCTTCAGCCCCAACAAGAAAATAGTGACACTGTTAACAAAATAAATCTTGTGAAAACCTTCAGGAGATCATTTTTGTCTGCTAATTCCAAGTTCAAGAATGAATCTTCAGATTTGTTTGTGACTTTTTATATCATGTTTATTTGAGTTTCAGTCTTTACAATGTCTTTACACAATGATAGCGAAAATAAAATGACCTTTTTATTGATATTCATGTACAGTTGTATTTTGAGGTGGAGTGATAGCATAGCCTGAGTATTTTGCAACTATCTCTCAGACATTTCACAAGTGTACATTTCAACGTGCTTTAGTCCTACATCCCAGCAAAGATACCACTATCCATTCAGTCATTCACTAATATGGAAGTGTTCTTTATGCTATTTTTTTAATGTATCAGTGCGTTTTACAGTGTGTGAACTGAATATATATACCCAGTAAAACCAACACTTCTTTATACTACATTTTTGGCAAATTACCTGTTGGCAACCTACAGACAATTTCAACTTAATAATTAGCATACTAAGACTGATAGGAATTATCAGTTAAAAACTAAACTTGGTTTTAGAACCAACCCTATTGTGTTAAGTCCAATAGACTGTTAAGTTTAACATGTGACAAATATGAATACAAAAATCTTTCATAGTTGTCTTGTCAGATTAATTTTTATCCATTCATCCATCCATCCATCCAGCCATTTTCTTTCACTTATCCAGGTTGGGTCACAGTGGCAGCAGGTTAAGCAAGTTAGCCTCTTCCTAGCAATGATTTCAAGCTTCCCCTGGGGGATCCTGAGACGTTCCAAAGTAAGGTGGGATATATTATCCCTCCAGCAAGCTCTGGTTCTACCCGAGGTCTCCTCCCAGGAGGCATCCTGATCAGATGTCCAAACAACCTCAACTGAATTCTTTTGACGGAAATGCAATGGAGTTCACAACATCAGTGTGTTACTGCCTAGTTGGTGCTGTTTTTTCCACAGTCCCCGTCAGCAAATTAAGTGCTGGTGGTTTTGCTAAATGGAATTAGCTGTAGATTACCATTCACAGCAAAAAACACTGATTTCCACTGGTTTGATGTGTATGTGCTTCAATAGTGTTGGCGGTGTAATACGACGGCTTCGGTTGTTGTCATTTCACATTTTTACATAGTGTATATCTGGAGTATATGGAGTAGCGGCTTTACTTACATCTCCCTCCAGAGACCTCCCCAGGAGGCTAAGTGGTAGTGTGATACCTGAAGAGTTGGAGCACATCATCCAGTCCCATTTTCTAAAAATGGGAACCAGCACCCTGGCCTGCCATTCCATAGGCAATGTCCCAGACATCCAAGCATTGAAGAGCCCTGTCAGCCAGGACAGTCCAACAATGGCCAGTGCCTTAAGCATCTCAGGGCAAATCTCATCTAACCTAGCACCCTGCCACTGAGGAGCTTCTTAACTACCTCAGCTCTGCCAAGAATATAGGTGAATGTTCCCCTCAATCTTTACATCACAGTATGTGTTGGGTAGTTTCAGGACTTCTACCCACTCATAGATAATCACCACTCCTGTTCAGCAGCCCTCCTCCTGAGTCCTCCAACAGTTTGCCTTTAGGCAAACCTAAAGTCGTTCTCCATACCCTTCCTATACTCCTCCCACACTGGGGCAGCACAGTTTTAGAAAAAACTGACACTGCAAAATCTTTTCTTTCTGTGCTATATATTGCGATATGAAAAACATTATACCAGATAAATGCAGTGTGTTTTTATGTACTGAACAATCATACTTTTACTTGTTATTATTTTGGGTGTTAAAGCTGCAGTAGGTAACATTATTAAAACTAACTTTTGTCATATTTGCTCAAACTGTAACTTTAAACATGCAGTAGTACATGAAAGAGATCATCTGTAAGATAAAATGCCACTGCTCCTAGTGGCATTTGTAAGAATCCAATGCTCTCGAAACGCTCTCTTCTCCATCTTACCCACTGCTTTAAGCCTCTTTTCTGCTAAAAAGAAACCAAAACCTTCCTACTTTTCCCACACTTTGTTCACCCCTCTGACAGAGACTCTGACAACTGCAAGAAAAAGTAGAGACAACAGGGATGCTACAGATGTAGCCACTAATAGTAAACACTCCGCCTCACATCCACTCTGTTAACAGGCTGCAAATGTAACCACAGCGATAACCAGCACTGGGATGAAGTGCTGCCAATAATGGGAATACACTCACTCAAAAGCCCTCTTGTGTAACTAGTGTCTGCTTCGATTATCCCTCTGATATTATGTGTGACAGCAGCAGCGGCACGTGCATGTTTACAGGCAGTTCATTCTGTGCTCTTCTGAAGAGCTGCACTAAAATGATATCAGATGGAGTTTTCTTGTAGATTAGTCATAGAAGATACGAAACTGGCGAGTTTCCCTTTTGCATCAAGCAACAAAAATGTCGCAGCATGATGTGTGTCGGTTCATTTAACTGACATCACTCATCCTGCGATGCGACTATCGCACATGCCACATCGTAATTGTGATGGTTATATGATATATCATGCTGCCTCATGCTTCAGAAGACCCCTAAGTCATCAAAGACTGAAAGGTCTCCTTCTTTATCCTGACTACTTTCTTCATCCACTGTGTCTTAGGTTGCCCACAACTCCAAGCCACTTCCACAATGGAGGCTTTGTACTTGGCCCACTTGGATTCCATGTTCAGGTTAAGTTCAGTGACTGTGTGGTTGTTGATGTGAGAGAAATTAGGTAGAACAAAACCGTTCTTTGGACTTCCACATTGGCTTCATTTTTCACTGGAGGTTGTCGCTTGCTCCAGCCACAGATGATGGCATAAATACATAATAAAAAAAGAAAATTAAATTTTTTCATGATGGAATTGCATATTTATAAATAATAAATGACCTCCTGTTATTATGATTCCAGCAGCTCCTATTGACTTTTCTTCCTGTCTGGTCCTTGTCATGTGATGAACAATGAAATTGATTTATGATCGCACAGGTATGCCACATGAATCCCATAACCCCTAAATATATGTCAGCTTCTATTTCACGATGCAAATGTAGCTGCTGCTTGGAGGGGATAAATACCAGCTGCAGCATAGTTGAGGGGTCAGCATGTGAAACAGCGCATTAGTGAAGCATATTTGTCATATGTATTATATTAATATCTTGCTGTTTGATGAAATATGATATAGATATATGATGAAGCTTAGAAGCAGTGTACAGCACAGATGGCCAGAGCTGATTTAACATTATGTAACGCCTGACAAATAAAAGACAGGGCATGTATGTGATGCCACAGACTATGCTATGAATAGACCACTACTGCACTGGTGCAACACTGCTGTATCAAATTGTCAGGTTGAGGGCATGGTGTCTGTGTGTGTGCACACAAATGCTCTCTCTTTGTGTGCTCCTACCACATCCTCTTAAACCCCTAAAGGTCCTCCAGTATTGTGCATTGTGTAATCAGGTGATGCTGTTCATTTTGCATAAGCTAACGGGATAGATCCCGCAGTCCCTCACACAGACAGCAGGCTAATGGCTCTGGCTTTCTTCCAATGGCGAGAGACATGAGGGATGACAGAAAAAGAGAGAGAGTGGGTTATAAGGAATAAAGCACTGAAGAGGAGTAGAACAATGTGAATTTGGAGCAAACCAAGAACTCCTCCGTGATGGTGTCACAGCTAGGCCAAAGCAAACACTAACTGCATGTGACAGTCCTGAAAGCAATCATACAGTTAGATGCTGCCTGTCTGAATTGCATGTGCTACAGTGGATATGCCTCCTTGTAGAAAAGCTGCTGTTGAGCATGATGAGTGCCTGATGTGGAAGCCCGGGGTTACGTGCTTTGTTTGGACAATTTCGTCACTCGTATCAAACAATTACCCAGGCACACAGAAGAGCTATATTGCTCTCAGCTAAGGAAAATGGGCAGTTAAGTGTTTCTCTTCCTCATTCCAAGGCAGGAGAAATGAGCAATGAGGACAGCTGGGTGCGTTTCAGCCTCCTTAATAGTTTGAGGAAGGACTCAAATCACTGCTTGTAGGTATGAGGCTGTACCTGAGCTGACAGACACAACTCTTGCTCACTCTCACAATATTCTTGTGAAGAACATAAAATGCTGATCTCAAATGCCCTATCTGAATCATTCACCACCTATGTCTAAGACGTAGCATGCATTGCCTGAGCTGCACTCTCAAGAACAAATCATCCGTCAAAGTATGAGTCAAGTAAAAACAACTTTGAATCATCGTCAGTTTGCTTTTGGAAAGATTCACCTGCACGCTAGCATGCGCCATGTCCTCTCTTATCCTCTTTTCCTTTAGCTCAGGAGTAATCAGATCCAGGTGTCAATCATCAGTCCTGACTTTATTTGGGGTTAAATCGCACAGGTCACAATTTGTGCTCCCTTTGGAATTGACTATACATTCAGGTGACAACATGAATGATCATTCCAGATCAGCTATTACCCAAATAAGCCGTCCATTAAGAAGAGGTGCTCCTGCCCCGAAAGAGAAAGAAGTTGAGAGTATTATTTTGAAGGGTCAATTTACCTTAACATTTGACAGTAGCCCATTTGCTGTAGAGCTGTTGTGAGAGGTAAAAGCCCCTTTTATCCCATTCCAAGGTGAAGATGTTAATGCACAGAGTAGAAGCCTCTCTGTGGGCCAACACTTAATAGGTGCTGCTCCCTTACTTCTCCATCTGCCAAACAGTGCCCTTGTGAACCAGTTTAGCTGGATTAGCAGGGCCCTGACCTTCAGGCCTTACCAGGGATTATTAGTGTCCACTGAATTTGTGCCCTTTTCAAAAGCCAGCAGGATGCTGTCAGACAAGTTAAGGCGGACAGCAGGAGACGCTCTTGTTCCAAAGAACTAGTTTGGGGCCTCCAGCCTGTGGAGAGAATAGCAACAGACGACCAAACAAAAGAGGTATTTTCAATTCCAGTCAGGTTCTGTTGTTGTTCTCTTTTTGTCTTTGCTCACTTTTTTTCTGTTCTTCAAGTGGATTCATTCCTTCCTGATGTTGACGGTAGCATTGGAGCATTATTGATCACCACTCTGCAGGAGCATGTCAGGTAGATTAAATCATCTGACCCCAGATTGGTCTCTCAGCATCCATTCGGGAATCTCAGACAGGCGCGCATTCCTGATCTGTATCTAATATTGAGATGCAGCTCGTGAAGCTGTGAAAGCTCAGGGAGGTAACTCTAGCACAACCTCCTGAACATCACAGGACACCTAATCTCTATTTACAGATTCTGCATAGAAATGTAGAATCTGTAGACAGTGACGTGAAAAACTAAGAGCAGTGTTTATATCAATTGTTGTTTTTCAAAGCTGTAATGCAATCAGAGTAAGAGAGAAATAAAAAAAAAAAGTAGGATTGGATTGTGGTCAGATGAAGCTCTCTTGAGATGAAAAAGACCCTTACTGAATTAATTTTTCCTTTAAATTAGATTGAAGAGCTTCACCTAAACCTGAAAATATGCGTTTTGCTCCCTTACATCTCAAGCTGGAAGCCTTATTCTAAATTCGCTGTTTACAAATACTGTCAATGTAAAACAAACCTTTCTGCTTCAAAACTCATGTTAAATTCATGCTCATGCTTAAAACATAAACCGAGCCAGCGGTGGGGCATCAGCGACTCATAAGAGGACAGCATGTTGTTATTATGAATGTAGGCTTGAAGAATACTGGGGAGGCTTGTTTATACTGTACATGCTCAAATAGACTGATCACAGTCACGGAGCACAGTGAAGGAAGCATTGTACACTCTGAAGAAAAAGAAAGGACTCATCATTACTAGATGATGGGCGGCTGTGGCTCAGTGGTAGAGGGACAAGACACTGAACTCCAGATTACTCCCAAAGGCATAGCCATCGGGTAAGAATGTGTATTAATACTGATTGGAGATTGGCACTTAGGCCAAATGCCATCAGTGTCTGAATGAGTGCGTGAGTGGTCAGAAGACTAGAAAATCCATTCAAAAGATGACTTGCTAAGTGACTCTGGACTATGGATGAGCTACAAAAAGGAGGATGTTACATATTGCTCTCCAAACTGTCAACTTATGCTATAATGACATAATCTTTTCTCCTTACATTACAACACTGATACCCCTCTCAATATTTTTTGACCTGGAGCAGTGACTTTTTGGAGTCTCAACTATTGGCCAAGAAATAGTCTGTTATAAAAGTTCCCATAAAAATCATGTCTCATTTCTTTATCAACATTTTTTAATATATTAAACCAACAATAGGTGACATGTTAATTGTTCATTTCAGAAGTACTGGTAAGTCGATTCTGTTACTTGTGGACGAAGCCAGAGAAGAGAGGAGAAGTTTCCCCATGCACCCAATCTTTATGCTAAGCTATCATAAAGCTATGCTAGCACAGTCATGACAGTGGTAATGATCAATTCTCATCAAGAAAGTGATTAAATGACAAATTACAAGGCGCTGGTTTAGCTCAGTTAGTAGAGCAGGCGCCCCATGTACGGAGACCACAGTCCTTGACACACCAATCGCAGGTTTGACTCCCGGTCTGCCAATTATTAGGTGCACGTCATCCCCCATTCTCTACTCGCTGCATTTCCTGTCTCTCTTCAGCTTTCCTATCCAATAAAGGCAAAAGGCCAAAAAGATAAATTACTCCTTTAATGGTCAAAAGAATGCTGTTTTCTAATGCATGTTCTGTTTAGAATAACTCATCTCCTAATGTGTCTTCATCGTTGTAGACGTATATAAAACAGACATTTATTAAGGATGATAAAGAACTAATCATTTTCTCCTCTCAACCAAATCCAGCATCAGGAGGAGGTGGTCTTCATTCATCGCTGCCTTGTACTGTAGCTGAGGACCCATTACATGCCCAGAGGACAACACAGAGCAGCTGTCTGCAGCGATATGTCCATCAACACACTTAACACATTTCCCTTTGTTTCATTTTTAATGTCATTCTTCACTTTTCCTCTTTGTTCGCATGGCACTGGCCATTGAAACCAGACACCCACTCTCTGCCCGACCAACCTGGCAGGACAAAAGCAGCAGCTGTGTACCTCTCCAGTGCTGGTCACCAAAATCAGCACATAGAGTCTGCAGAAAGTGCCATTGATTTCTGCCGAGGCTCTGAGCTACGTTAAGCTCGGTCCCAGATCACAGCTCAACAGCTCAGCGCCTGTGCGGCGCTCTCTCTGGTTTCTCTTTCACTGCAGGCTGAACTGGGAGCCCGATGCCAGCTGGCCTGCCGGAAGCTTTTTACCCAGATACTCCGTCAAACTGCAGCGTGGTAATTAGGCAGGGTTAATGCCAAGCCATGCCACAGGTGGCTTTTTTATTATTGGACAGGTTGATTATCAAGAGTCCCACAGCAGCAGCCAGTGAATAGGTTCAGGTATCCTTTTTGTCAATTGTCATACATGACTGTGTGCTCTTTCAGCAGCTCATATTTTAGCATATTCCTCCCATTTGAAGGAGTCAGTTCATTCATCTCTCAGCATCAGCTTAGCACATCTTCTCCATGTCTTGCCTGGCTCATTGTTGTGCTCAGGACAGTGATTACTCAGGAGAGGCGATGGAGGGCGGATTGATCTTCAGTCCAATCCATCTGATATTGGCTCGTGCTCGATGAGAGGGCAGGACTTGCAGCATGAAAATCAATCCCATAAGGTCAGGGGGTCCCATTTGGGAAACAAGTTAAAATTGAGGCAACCGTGTTACAAGGAATCATCAGATGTCCTCGATTGTGTAACATACATGTGACAGAGCAGCTGGAATATAAACAGACTTATGACAAGATCATGACATAAATAATTTACTTAAAAGGCAAAAAAACGTTTCTTGTTTGACAAGCAGTCATAACCCCCCCACTCAAAAAAAGAGAGAATGGCCACAGCCATAAATCAATGTATGAAAAGTTTATTTAATCCAAATGTAATCCAACTTTTTAGAAGCAGTACATTTTCCTCTTTATTTTTCCCTCCACAGTTTGAAATGTAATAGTCTTTGATGAGCACCGCACAACTAGACAGTGATTTATTGCCGAGTTGAACAACCCCACTGTGACTCTGCAAGAAAGCTGCAGTACTGAAGGAATATAACTAATTATTTTGTTGCCTGGTCTTAAGTTTGACGTCACACAATCATGATGATTGCGCTGGTGATTGACTGATATTGGTAAGAGCAGCAGCTGGGGATGCTGCGGGGGAGAATCCCGCTGCAAACACAGATGAATCTTGATTATCAGCCCCGAAACCTTAAAAAGAAGCGGGCAGCATAGAGAATGAGGCCCATCCGGCCTGTGTGTTGTTTGCTTGAAGGAAACATCAAGTTTTAACATGGATTGTGAATGACACTGAATACTTCTTAATGTGACAACACTGGCTGTAGAAACCAGTCATGCAGCAACATCAGAGTCTGATTCACTTCTATATGATGCTGCAAGCTGGTGTGAAAACATAAAAGAGCCGAAGCATCAGAATGGTAATAGATGCATTAGCATATTGATGAGAAACTCTAAGGAACAGAAACGTGCACATATATTTGTGAATGCGTGTGTTCAGGGAACTTCACTTCAATTTTATGCAAGGTTGTTCAGAGTGTGATGATTGCAAGGCTATTTGGGGAGATCTGGATGAAAAAAAAAAATTTGCCACAAAATTCTCCACAAAATTTAGTCAAGCATCCTTATCTTGAAATTAAGCCTCGTGGCAACAAGCAAAATCACACGCTCTGCCATAATCACCCACAGTTCACAGATCTTTGAGGTGCACAGAATCAGGTAAACACAAATCCTCAACTTGATTTTCAGCCTTGAATATATAGACAAAATGTATGCAAATCAGTATCTGAAACGTGGTTTCTGTTCTGGTTTTATACTATATTTAAAGGATTACACAACTTGAAAGGCCTAGTAGGTGAAACAACAACAAATCAGGTATTTCCTTTTGGCTGTACATTTGACCAATTTTCCGATTCCTCCAAAAGGATAAAGCTTTTTTTTAAAGATTTTCATTCCTTACTCACGCAGCACAGCTGAGGGGTAGGAGGAGGCTTGTCTCATTGCAGCTTGACATGAACTGCCCTCCTGAATGACTCTGACACCTCTCTCTCCTCTTTGTCTTCGCCACTCGAATTCGCTTGGTGACAGGTGCATGTGGAGAATCAATTACCATCCCTTCTCTTCATTCTCCATGTGTCTTTATCACATTCTGTCCCCTACCTCTTCCCCCTTTTACCCTTTACCCATTCATACCTTGTCTGGCTTGTTTCCTCAAAACATTTCCTCTCGCTCACTCGTCATCCCTCCCTCATGCGCTCTGTTACACTGCAGCATGCCTACAGTCAGGGTGACGGAGAGAGAAAAAGAGGGAACATGTCATTCAGGGTGAGGCATTGTCCTGAATTTACATCAGACGCATACAGACACCAAACAAAATCAATGCCAAGCATAACACTGATGCGACTCGACTACAGTAGGGAGCAGTAAACCTCAACAAAGTCTTAATAAATGTTGAACAGTCCTCTGCAGGTCCTCTTGACCGCAGCTTTGATTCATTAAGAGACAAACTGAATATATCTCTTAGTCATTCTAAGAATGACTCATTTATTTTTCAGAAACCAAAGTCAAATGTTTTTGGAAAATCAATGAGGCACCGTGAGTTATTTAAAATACTGATGTCACTGCAGGTTTCAGGGTGGGTCTTCTTGACTCAATGTTTAATGGTGCAAGTTTGCCCCCTGCTGGTAGAGATCATCACCCTTTCCAGCGTCTTTGATCACATCACTGTGATGGTCGCCTTAAAATTCTCACCCTCCTCACAATTAGTGGTAACAAACGTCTACCAAAAAATGTAATTCTTTTATGATCAAGAGAAAACTATTTATCAAATTGATTTGGTTCAAAATATTATTGTTACCACAATTTCGAACCCTGTTTTAAATTTTAAAATGCTCCAGTCGAAACATGTTTATCAGTTCATGTATCATTCAATTTGGTTTCAGTCGTCCACTGGTCAAGCTCTGAATTCATGACCAGTGGACTGTATTCCTGACGGCTTTAGGCAGGTCTCCAATAATTCAACAGAAATATATGAAATCACTTTGTTACAGCATATGCACAATTTGCAGTTTTAGCTCATAAAAATATATAACTCAATTCAGTTAGACCGAATTGTCACGAAAAACAAAGATTTGAAATTGTATTAAAAAGCAATTGGTAGATTTGGTCATTATTTAGTAATTGAATACATTTCAGTTCATGAAGTAATATCTCAACATTTAAAATATATTATAACATTTCGGACGCAAGTTAGCAATTAAGCTAGTTAGCTTGTGAACATTATGGCGCAGTTATGCTAGCACAAAAAGAACCACTTAAGGGCACACGTAATCCTTGTAGTAACCTTTATTAACAACCAAAAGCTGACCTATGAGGACATTGAGTATTAGACTCACCAGGTGACCGGAAACACGACTCCAAATGAATAATAATGTTGCTGAGCCCCCTCTGGATAAATAGCTTATACACCATCATATTTGCTAACACGGTTGCTATGGTAATTTAAAGGGCAGTAGGGGTGTTCTCAACTTGATTCCCGCTGCTACCAAGGGGTTAATTTTTTTTAAATTAATCATTTTATTAATTTCAGTTTATAGCATTTATTCATGTTTGATAATTACAAAGTTATTTTTTTAAGCTAAATTAAAGAACAAGGACATATTAAATCATGAACAAAGGGGAAGGAAAAGGTTTTACTGACCATTAGTGTAGCAGCCAAACAATGTGGTAATTTTATATCTTTCACAAGGCCCAAAATATTTAGTTTCACATATAAAATAGCGTGGCAGCTTAAATGAAAGACAAGCAAAACATGCAATGCTTTACTTTTTGAATGTGTCATGGCACCATTTATTTATTAAAGTTATGCATAACCTTCCAACTTGATCATTTTACAGTATATGTTGAACTTCATGACATTATTAGAATATCAGGCAGTCAGATCAGCATCGCCAACAGTAGCAGAAAGAAGCAGCATTTCTGTCAGGAGCTGATACAGAAAGAGCATGGCCGCTCCTTGTAGAAGAGGGAAAAAGGGGCGAGATACCCAAAGGCAGACAAGGAAGCATGACATATAGAGTGTGGGAGGGGATAAATAAGCATGAGAGCCACTGGGCTGTGAGGAAAAGAAGGATGACACCCATAAGTGTTCACAGGGAAAAGAATGGGGCAGAGTCACACGCAAAGGAGAAGAGGAGCAGACAAGACACAAAATACATCTCACAGTGAGGAGGAGAAGGAGGAGGAGGAAGGAGGCAGCACAGAAATGCAACAGGACCAGATCAGAGCCTTCAGACTCTTCATTCTAGTTAACACCACACCTAGAATTTATCTGAAATTCTAGTCTTCAACACAATTCAAGAGTTCTTAAACACAATGGGATCTATCCATCACCAGTGCAACTCTGGCCTCTATCAGTCTGAATATATTCCTGCCAATTCATCAGGGTACGCTAGGCTAGCGTGCTCTCAACACTCACACTAACCCTGTATGACAGTAGCAGGAAGAGCAGCCAAAAAGGTTAACACCATGGCCAAAAGCATGCAAGCAACGTGGGTAACACTTTAAAAAAAATGAAAAGAAAGAAAATAAATACATCTTGGGATAAAAAAAATCTTAATACATTATCTTAAAATTTTCCTTTTCTTGTTTCGTGTTTCATATATATATATTCTAAACACACATCTTTGTACATTTTGGTATAAGTTCTCTTTCTTGCAGGGAGCTCCGGGAAAATGGGTGTTAGATGGTGGAGGGGTGAGGTTCGGGGGCAATCCCACTTCCCTGATTGCCTTGTGCTGAATGAGGGGGGCGCAGCATCACAAAGATGACCTCCTCCCTTCAAACGATTCTGCTCACACTCAAGTCTCTCATTCTCTGTGGCGACCGCGGGGCAACAGTGATGGAAAAAAAAGGAGGGGCTCAGCAGTGAGAGGACAAGCTTATAGGATGTCCTGAAAAGTCCAGGACACAAGAAGTAGGAACAGACTACGAGTCGGTACTTCCTCTTTGGGACCAGAGCCGAAAGCTGAGGCACGAACTTCCACTATCTTTTATCTGGGGAGAGAATTGAGGAGTAGGATCAGAAAAGGGAGACATACAGGAAGTGATTCACATATTAAGATCTAGAAATGTATATGTTGACACTGAGCATCAATTGAGATACCTTTGTTTTCATCCGTGTCTGCTGCTGCCCTCTCTGGCCTTTGGCGTATTAGATTATTGTACTTTGCCTCCACTTCCTGCAATAGAAGCACACAATTCACTGTGAGATCAGGCAATAAAAATGACCACAATGTGTAAATAACAAAGTATTTTGTATAGGAATGTGTGTAAGTGAGCTCTTTGACTATAAAATACCTTCAGATAGTTGAGGTTGGCCTGAAGGTTTCTAAGGTGGGACAGGACCTGTCTGCTAAAAGAGGAGAGGCTGCCGGCCTGTGACGTCGAAGAAAACCGCAAGTTGATGCCAGAGTCGGCGGCACAGCCTTGTGAGGTGCGCAGCTGCTTCCCTGTGGTTGATGCCAAGATGTCATCATCGGTGCTGCTCTCCCCTGGGCCACCATAACCCTCCAGGACTAAATATCCTGCTGAGAGAATCAAAAGGAGCTGTTAGGTAATAGTGCCTTGGGAAAAAAAACTTTGGGATCAGGGAGTGACAAAGCAAGCCGCTCCTCACAATTAGTGGCCATACTTTCCCTTACTCCTCAATAATTTGTGGAGTCCCTCAGGGGTTGATACTCGGACCATTCTTTTTTCTCTCTTTGTGCTCCCACTTGGCCCCAAGGACATTAAATTTCACTGCTATCCTAATGATACACCTCTTTTATTGCCCATGTCTTCCTGTTTTATTCTTAACTGCTTACATTTATTGTGGGGTTTTATACCTTTTGTAAAGCACTTTGTGACGCTGGTGCTATACAAATAAACTTTATTGCCCTTTGTTATCATTATTATTATTATTAGTATTACAATGACTACTGTAAGAAACATTTACGGAGAAGAATTTCAGTTCAAACTGTCCAGGCTCACCATAATCTTCAGGAGAGTCAAAGAAGCCCGTGTCCCCAGAGCCCAGGTCCTGAGTCCGGTCCTCTGTCTGCGAGCTGTTCTTATCTGAGCCGTTGTGGACCATGACCCGTGCACGACTGTCTACGGGAGTCCGCAGAGATGTGGTCCTGAGGAGACGGGCCCCTGTAGAGCGCTTGGTTTGCTCTGCAGCCTCCTGGGACATCAGCTGGGTAACCAACACCTGCTTTAAGGCTGCCACTGCAGGTCAGTTGAAGGGAAAGGGTTAATGAGTATAAGCTGGTTTAATCACTGCATACGTAGCAGTTAATTATAATTCATCTGTTCTATGTACTTACATGTTTTCAGTGCTTCGTCTGCTCTGGAGGGAAACATATTAAACGAGTCTCCTTCTTTTCCATCCTCAGCCGCTTGGTAAGGAAGCTCAGGGTCCACAAAACCTTCCTCCTCCTCCACCTCCTCTGCCTTTCCTCCCTCAAACGGATTATTACCTGGTATAGAACTCTGCATTACGTTTCTAGAGGCGGGGCTGCTCTCTTTATCTGGGGGGAAATAATTACAGTTGTCTGAGAGGGATTATCTACACAGTTGAGCAGAGTAGAGTATTTAAAGCAACATTGGAGAAAAATCGAAGATTACCTGTCGACTGGGTGCTGCCGGTAGATGTGCGGTCTGAGTCTCTACTCAGCCTGGAAACACCTGCTGTAATGATCTCCACACCATCTCTCTCCCCACTGACACACAAACAACATCTTAACTTAGTAACAAGTTCAAACCCACAGAAACCATCGGATCAGATTAAATTAGAAAGATAATAAAGCAACATACTCAGTCTGAGGTAATGGTATGATGCTGTGAGGTTTGACTTTCATGGCATCGGCTCTCTGGGTGATGAGACGCTGCCACCTTGTGAAATAAAACAAAACAGTTATTAGCCCATTTAAAAACTGGAGCAATAAAAATGTTACTAATCTATAACATGAAGGGGAGTGTGGACTTACGTTCTCTGATCTGAGACTGTGGGAGCCATCAGCTCATAGATCTGAGCTCCGTTTTCTGACATGGAGAGGACGAAGAAGGACTTGTTGTCTGGCAGGAGAGAGTGAAGACAGAAGGTTCAGGGTAAGATTAATCACAATTCTAGCCTATTTGCATGGAAATAGTATAGTGGATGGTTTTTATGGTTAATTTGTGTTGAAAATTAGATTTTTCTAATTTGAAGAACAGAAAGGTGATTGGGTGTTAACTGACCTGTGGCCACAGAGCGAACCAGCACAGTGTTGAGTTTGATTATGGGGCTGAAGATATGTTTGGTATCTGCGGTGCCAGCCAGGTTTTTACTGTGACACTTCAGGATCAGACGCTCATCTTGTTTCTGTAGCAGAACGAGGATGTCCTCCAGGAGGAGTGTGTACAGCTCTGAAAGGAAGCAGTGAGGTAGTTGTATTTTCTGTGTGAAAGTATGGTGGTCTTTAAGGAAGCAATATCAGAGCTTAATAACAATCGAACTCTTAAATGTGCTGATTACTAACCAATAGTCTTGTCCTTATTCACTTTCCATGACAGTGGACCCTCATGCACCATCCTTCTCTTGGTTAGATCCAAGTTCTGTTGGAGGTAAAACAATTAACACATGTCAAGCCTACAAGGTACTTGCTGCTAGTCCATGGAGCCATTTCCACATAGCACCAACTTTCTACCAAGCAGTTATTTCAAACAGCGTGTGTGGGTGTGTATAACCAGCAAGGCTGCTTTGACTGAAGCTCAAAGGGTTGTGAAGATAACTCACCTTTAGCTCCAGGATCATGGGGTTGTCTGTCTGCTTCAGAGAGGAGAGGTCCAATCTTCTCTGATAGTCCTCCAACCTCTAGAAGAGGGGTGGAGAGAGATGGAGACAGAGGAAAGAGGATAAGTAAGCGCTCTTTAAAAAGAAGCCACTGTCAGGGAAGCAAAGAAGGGAGTGAAGAAAAATGTGGTGGAGCGGGAAAAAAAGGAAAGACTTAGGAGGAGACTGAAATGGAGGAAGAGGAAAGTTTAGGCAGAAACAGGAAAGGAGATTTAAAAAAAAAAAACCCACCTGCTTGTCCTCAGATTCCTTCACAGCCTGGTTGACGTGATTGAGGATCTTCCTACAGCAGTCTGCTGCCTGCTTCACTTTGTCCTTCTCCACTGTGCTGTCTGAGAGATATAATGACATCATAGAAGGAGTTAGGCCTCCTTAGTTCTTTGGGGAGCTGTCCAGCAAATTGATATTTCCTCTGTCCATTAACACACCATCGTTCTCACAAATTATGATAAAGCAGGGGGACATTATGAACCCATATTAGCTGGTTATACTTTATCTTTAGTGCGTTCTCTCTGTGTGAGGCCCAGGACCCCAGCCAAGACTAAAATGATGAACCAAATAATGGCTGAGACATTTTCTAAAATGTGAACCACCCCTCCAGGAGCATGAAAATGTTAATCTCTACATTTGTCTCTGTAATTCAATATAGTTGGCATGTTGCCACACAGAACCTTATGAATACATTTAGTTCATCTTTATCCACTTTTCTTTGTTCCCAAGAGTTAATTTACACTTTGAACTATTGTACTTATTTAAATTTAGAATCTTAAATACAAACTAGGTATTATTCCTGTATTAAGTGTTTCATGGTAACTTGCAACAAGTTCATTTCCATACTGAATTAATTGCCTCACAGGATCTAATTGATTTTAGGATCACAGGAGTAAAAGGCTGGATCAATAATTAAACTCTACTCATGGTGCAACAAAGCTATGTAATTATTTAGCCAGAACTGAGAGTAGTTTGTTCTGTGGCTCTTCCTGCAGGCATGTCAACATCATTAAGGCTTAATGTGTGTCCAGAAAAAGTGTCAGGTAGGTGCTTCAGGTGTCATGCCTAGTAAATCCAATATAAAGCCGTAGCAATCAGTCCTACGCCAATCAATCAATGGGTTACAATTGTGATTATTACATTATTTTTTCTTAATGCCAAAAAAATCCTTTCAACTCAAAGATTTGCTCAAAATTTGAGAATTTTTTTGTTTCAGCTATTGTAAAACCACTCAGTATGACCACTACCTACTTGCCACTTATTTGGTTGATACAAACCTCTTGTTCTGAATCATTAAGACCATGCACCCAGTCTATAAGTGGAGTAATTTCCCAAACAACCTTCAGCAGGTGAACTGATTAAAACATAAACAAATCAAACTGCTGTGAAGAACTCTGATTGGTAAGGCAACACTACAGCACCTGTGTACTTAGCGATGTTCTCTAGTAGCAGGGGGTACTTGGTGAGCCGCTGCATCTCTACAGGAATGATGTCCTTAAGCTGCAGTCGGCGACACAGTCTGTTACTCTCTGCCTCCTAAAAAGCAATAAAATAAAACAGGTCCGCAATCAACAAACAGCCAGAAAACATCTAGGAAAAAGGATAAAATGCTGACTAAATGTAGCACCACATGTAGCTTAGGTTTGTATTTCAGGGAAGTGGCATAAAGAAAAACTCTGAGCATGCATTGAGTAATTTTCACTTATCTCTGCAGTATACAAGTCTGACATCAGTACCTGGATAAAGGAAGTGAACCGTGAATCCTTCTTCTGCTTGGTCTTGATGATCTCCAGAGCAAAAGGCTGGTTACTGCAGAACGTCCCCACCGCCTGCTTGATCTTCTCCTCCTCTCCACCGCTGAACTGTAACCGCCCAACCCAAGACAGGACAGAGCAGAGACGCACAGAGACGATGATCAGTCACCCAGGCGATCTGGGTCAGAAGTAGTTGCCATGGAAATGTCTTACTATTTAACCATGAGCAGCAACTCCCACAGGGGGCCAGGCTTAAGTCCTTGTAGTAGAAGAGACAGCTTAACTTTTAATGTAGACTAGATCAATGCTCGGAGCCTCAGGGGACCGTTTACCCTACTTATCCCCCAAAGAGATGTTTCAGACGAGGCTGCCAGCTGATATGTGGCCACCTCACATCTAATATATCATACATGATATCTAGATGGGAAGATGTCAGCAAAATCTGGGGCACTGTCTGACATAAGCATTTACTGGGCTTCCATTTCAATCTCTGGCTTCCACTATGATCACAATTCCTGTTACTTTATTCTTTTGTTCCATGTTTCAGGCTTTATCTTTCAGAATTTTGATGAGGGAATTGAAATGGAATGTTTAGTGTTTAAAAATGTAAATAAACCCTTAAATGCACAATTTTCATCTTCATATAACGTGTAAATTAACAGAACTAAGGCTAAGGAAACCAATCTCACAACACCATCAACGTTTTTTTTCTCGCTTTCAAGTTCTTTGTGCAAAATATTTTCCCCCCGACCACATCAGTCATCTTGAAACTTATTCAATATAGGAAAATGTTTCAAAGGAGGAAATACAATTTCACCCTGAGAACTGTACTCACCCAGGAGAGCAAGTCGTCTCCTATCTGATCAATTACTGAAGACTCATTTCTCTTACGAACGGCTGCCATTTGCTCCAATATTGAAACTGAAATTCACAGGAGAAGCACAAGTCAGCAAGTGTGTGTGTGTGTGTGTGTGTGTGTTTTTGCTCAAGGAAGATGAAGGATACAACATTGAACTGTGAGGTAGCTGTGTTAAAAAGAGTTAAGGTTATATATTTTATCCTTCTGTGGTGGTTTAGGTTTACCTGAAACTTTATTTTATCTCTCACTTCATGGATCAAAAGCAGGTGTGTGTGTGTGTGTGTGTGTGTGTGTGTGTGTGTGTGTGTGTGTGTGTGTGTACCATGCAGCTGCAGAATCTCATCCAGGTTTGTAAAGATGTTCTTGATGTCAGCAGGAGGCAGGATTGTTTCTCTGGAGAGCTTCTGGTAGAAAACGTGGTCCAAAACTTTCAGCATCCGCACGTGTGCTCGCTCTGTGTAAAACAGCTCTGCGGACACAATGCAAGATGTTAAGCTAAGATGGCAGAGCATTTGTGCAGCTCAGTAGGATGTATTTGACAGAAACTTGGGTTGGATCCCAGCAAAGCTCTGCTGCTTCACATCATAATCACTCTGTTACTTATATTTCCAGCACAAGGAAAGGAAACCTCTTGTATTCTTTGAAAACTGATTTAATGGATTGTCTTTTATGTGAAATGTTTGACCATGTCCTCACCATTGATGACTTCCTGTCTCTTGATTTCCTGAGGCCTGAGACCTGCTAGGACCTCTCTCCCCACCAGCTGCTGCCAGTTCGGAGGGTCATGCTCAGAGTCTGTTCCCTGGTCGTCCTCACTCTGGACATCAGCAGCACCCAGCCCTTCAAGCCTAGGGCAAGAGAGAAACTTAGCTTTTCATCTGTCTGATACAAATTCATCTGAAAAGCCCACTTCTTATTTTGGATGAATAAAAGGTTGACGAGCATCCTCACCTTCTAATGGCCTTTGGTGTTCCCTCGTGGGCTCTACAAAGAGAAAAATCAATGTTAAAAATCAATGTTCTCTCTGTAAAGAAACAGAAATGTTGCTCTTAATGTGACTATCAACACACCTGTCACTTTCTCTATCATCCTCTTGCAGTTGGTCCAGGCTGTAAAGGTCAAAGTGCGAAGCAGGGTACGGCAACCCATCCAGAGGATCAGACTGAAGGCCATCACTCAGCCTGGAGGGGCCTGAGGTCGGAGTCCCACCTGAGAGACGAGTAACAACTTAGAAACCATTGATTCCCTCATCTTTTTCTTGTACTCATGTGTGTAATATAGTCGTTCAGTAGCTCACCCATTTCAGTATCTCGGCTCGTGTCTGAGCTATAGGTGGCGCTGCTTGGGGATGAGGTGTTGACAGACGTGGAGTGTGTGAGTTCGGAACCCTCGCTCGATTGGCTGCCTCTCAGGCGACCACCATCGGGGTGCTCACTTGCCCCCAGCGTGGGTTGAGACAACTGTTTCTGAGGCCGGGGGCGACCATCCAAGGCTTTACCCACTGAATACAGAGAATACAAGTCAAAACTTGAAAAGCTTGATTAGTGGTGTTTTAATTTGGACTTTTTTCAAAGTCCTATTTTACCTGATGCTGCCTCAATACGGCTGGGCCGTCGCTGTGGTCCTAGGATGCTGGGAAATCTGGGTTTCTTCACCTTCTCTTCTCCTTCCTTTTCAGTCTTAATGCTTTTCTGTATTTTATCCAAACAAATGAGCGTGTCAGGTAGATGATAAGCAGGAGAGAAAGAAGGGTAAAAGGTACAAAGTGTAAAGAGACAGTACCTTGATCTTGGGGAGAAAGTTGATCCTGACCCGTTTGGACTCTAGACTGCGAGGTTCCTTGACCCTCACACCAAGGTGCTTCATGTATGTATAGATGACATACTGCATTGTAGTGCTAAGTGCAAATAGAAGTGACAACACTTGAGTTCGGATTTCAAGCAACAAATGAAAACAGAATGCTAAAATTCGAAGAGAAGAAGTGTCCACATTGTGGCTTGTACCATATGTCATAACAGTCCGTCTCTTACAATTTCGACTCAAACCATCTGGGGTGTGCTGCTGCCATATGGCATTTAAAACAAGACTGTTTCACTCAGTCACACTTTGAATTATTTAACATAAACGTACTGCATAAATTAGATGATATCTTTAAAAGACGGTCTGCGTGCTTCACTTGTTAACTGCGGGGCTGAAAACGGGGCTTGTAACACATCAATATGTTGTTATGAATTTTTTGATGAAATATCAAAGATTACTCCCAGTGATTTGTTATTCATTAGACAAGATGTTAAGAAACATTTTGAAGTATTCAAAAAGTCTGATATCAATAGGATGTGACACTGTTTTTCCTTTAGATTATCGTAAGACACATTACACACGATAAATGCTGTGAAGACACAGATGGTGCGAGGCCATGAGAGCCCTTTAAGCCATAAATGATCCACTTCATATGCTCTAGGAAACACTCAAATCAAACAACAAAATTCTCCACAAAATAACTTTGCTCACCATTTCTCTTCCTCTGTGGTCTGTGTAGTTAACCTATAAACAACACAGGGAAGAACAAATGTTGAGTGGCTGTTAGCAGTGACAAACGTGAAAATGAGTACTTGGAGCTTTTGTCTGTCTGTGCGGCTGTGTTACTTACAGAATATCCTCTATTTTGGTGATGATGTTTTCAGCATACGAGCGCTCTCGCTCCAGAGTAACACGGTCTCGGACTCTCTCTTGGTCCAGTCTGGCCAACTCTACTTCAGCCACTGTGAGGCCCATACTGCGCTTCTGCCTGCATGTGCAAATACATCAGGTCAAATACTGCTGTAAGTTTGTCTAACAGAGGGAACTGTACTAAGCAAGACATTTTATGTTTTATTGGAACCAGTTACGCCATAGAAAACTAAATTTCTGTATTAAAGTTTACCTGAAATCCTCAAGGTTCCTCTGAATGTCAGGGAGCAGAGATTCCTGCAGTGTTTGAACATGTTGTCTGTTTATTTCCTCTGGGATCAGCTCTGTCCGCCGCCGGTCTGCAAACACAAACACACGCTCGCTCACACAAGCTGTACACCGAGTATCATAAGGGATCAAGACAATTACATACTAAATCATCAATTCACAGTATAATGATGGAGTCAAATAACCCCAGTGAGCCAACAGAAGTCCAGACGGTGACTGTAACAAACCATCCGTAGACTAATAATGACACGGGGCAGAGAAGCAAAAGATGAAGAAGCAAAGCGTGAAATACTTACCAAGATCAGCAGAGATGGATTCAGGAACAGATACTTTTAAATTCTGTAAAAATAGAGACAAATAAAATCAAACAGTGAATGTACACACTTTTTAAAATGCTATTCAACACACAGTATATCATTTCAGCCACTAGGGGTCTCTCAATCAAAACAATAACAAAAGACGAAGTTTGATGGTGATGATCGAGTGAATTTAAGTTACAGATGCGTTTAGTGTCCTATTTTCCTGTTGTAAACAGTTCAGACTTCTTTCTTCTTTAAGTACACAACTCAAAAACATAACATAGGTATAGTGGATATTAGACTTTTTAATGTGGAAATGCAGATCAAAAGGCAAGGCACTCATAATCACATGTGATCAACTGTGAATGATGTTACAGTTGATTTGTAACAAATATAGCAAGTTATCCTAACCTCTAAATGTCACTGCACTGGCATTTTTACAGAGAACCCTAAACTGTTTATGTCTTGTAAATTCATTTAATGTTTTGTGTGTGACAGACAGATGGAGAGATAAACAGTGGACAAATTTGACCTGTGGTGTATTTCACTATATTTCACTGTTCAGAGTAAAACTGTACTCACTGCTCCCCGGTCAATGAAAAAGGTGTGGAGGTCCATGAACACCCGTCTGGTCTCTTTGGAGTTGGTCTGCTTGTAGAGGTCAGCATAGAGGTAGCACAGCTGAGGACAGAAGATTAGGATTATAAAAAATAAAACTGCAAGCTGAAAGGTTGCAAAGGCCAGGCTGCATGAAAACAGGAAATGAAAACATTTCAACCAGGTGTAAAGGGCGAGTCTTACCAAAGGAGCAGGGTCGAACTGAGAGATGACATGGTGAAGGAAGGCTGCGAGGTGGGCGGGCCGAGACTTGAGCTGATCGATGCTGTTAAAGGTGTTACACTGGCCGTTTGTCTGAAACAAAATCAGCAACAAAAGTTTGCAAACCTGTCATCTTGACTTCATAAATACTGTGCTATTCTTAAAATACTCTGACATTCTTTATTGATAGTATGATCAACACTGATAATAAGGTTGCCTTGTGGTAAAATACCTGTTCCTGGTCTGAATCAAAATACTCGTCCTCAGCTCCAATGATTTGCGTGCCGAGTCGGGAGGAAGAGGGACTGCTTACTGTGGTAGGGGACAGAGAGTCCTGAGGAGAAGAGTGGTATATTATTTTTCATAAAGAAATTCTCCATCTGGATGAACTGCATTGCATAGAAAATTCACCTGAAAATATGTGATTTTAATCTATAAAACACATTTTAAAAAGCACTTTTACATATTGGTGAGCAGAGATTTGCAAGCTGGCAAAGAGTATAGCTACCAGGTCAGTGGCATCCTCTGCCTCCGGAGAGTGGCAGGAGTTTAAGCTGTTCCTGGGTGTGCTCTTTGGGCTGTGGCAAAAGCTGTCTGGAGACCCAGGTCCAAATCCCCGAGATATCTGGAGGTGGAATTGAAATGTATAAAAACAAACAACCTAAAAAAACTAACACTTTCACTTTTGTAGTTTAGATCTAAAGTAGCCAAAGCCAAACAGGAGATAATTAAGATAGATTCATTTCATTTTAACATAATGCCATAAATCTATTGCCCCAAAGATGACCTAGATCGACATCGAGTTCAGAGGAAAATTCAAACTGGGTTTGTTAGTCATGCTGTTATGAGAAAACTTACAGGACTGCTGCTCCAGGACAGATCTGTACTGTTGTCTCCCTTCGAGGCATGAGTGTGCTCTGTCTCAAACATGCTACCATCATCTGCATCCCCACCTGGAACAGCCTCCTACGGATCCATGTAAACAAATTATTTGTTACTAATTATGATCAGCATTATTCCATAACGACAAGATTCCGAAAGTCTAGAATGAAACATGTTTTAATACAGGCAAAAACTAAGAGCAAACGATCTTGGTAATATTTATTTAGTTACATATTTTAGGACTGTAATCTCAGCAGAAAAATGTCGACATACATAACACAAGGTTCAGTGAGTGTTGTATGTAAAATAAGCTGTCACACAGACACAAAAGAGTGGCTTCCCACAGAGAAAGCCTAATCCTCTGATGAGATTAGGATTACTGTTTGTCTGGAGCGATCCCAGAACACACTACACTAAATTATGCAAAGACTGCTTTGGTAGATGGGTGCCCTGGACACCCCGATTCTGCATGCAAGTACATGGAGGTATTGATGTAGTTGGACGGGGGTTATTTGCTTTACCTGTGTTGCCCCAGTGGCCTTAAAGAGCTGACCCTGCAGCTGAGGAATGTGTTTTTTAGCTTCCTGGATGTCTTTCAGTAGTTTGGGGGAGGGGTTCCTGCTGTACTCCTCCTTCATGGCCTATACAGTGAGAGGGGTGAAATCAAAACAAGGAATCATGACCTGTAGTATCCTGCTATCTCCATGTAAAACAGCAGTCTTATCCAGCGTACACATACAGTTCAACCTGCTCGCTACCCAAATCGATTCTATTTAAAGATGGATCAAGTCCCTTGATTATCAACATAGATAATATGAAACGATTCCTCTGCAGGGATTTGTGATACATCACTGTGCCATAGAGCGTGAATAGCCTACCAAGTTAATCAGTTATGTGATAGGGAGAAGAAACTAAAGGGCTTTTTACATTGCAGTTCCGCCACAGCGCTGCAACGAAACTCTGCCGTTGTGCCGCCTTTGCCATTTTCCATTGTACCAAGCAACGCTGGCATAAAGCCGCCCAAGTGCATGTTTTTACGAAGTGTTCCCGATACTGAAGCAAAACGTGCGCGAGGTGTAAACAAACAGCGCATGCTTAACCCATACACACAGCGCTGTTCTGCCCTGCTGGCTCCGCCGTTTTCACTTGACACCGTTTCGCCTCTGTTGCTTCCTCAAATACCGGCTCAGAGGCAGAACAACTTGGCCCCACTATTCTGTGTATTTCACATAGAAGACGAGGCGTAACTGAAGCATAATAATCCCGCCTTGAACTGGCAGTGTAAAAGGGGTAGCGAGTGTGGCTGCTTCATTCTCTTATCAGCTTGCTTATATTTTGCTTTCCACTTATCCATTGATAATGCAAATATGCCCAAAATAATAATAATACAAATACAGTCATCATTACAGATGTGTCATCCTCCTCTTCCTGCACTCTCCAGGCAGGTGACACCCCTTGCCATTACCAAATGAAGTCTATCACTAGCCCTTTTTACACTGCCAGTTCAAGGCGGGATTATTACGCCTCTGTTACGTTCCGTCTTCTATATAGAAAACACGGAGGCAGAATGGTGGGGCGAAATCGTTCCTCATCTGAGCCTGCATCGGAGGTAGTAACAAAGGCGTAACAGAGGCGAAATGGTGTCCGTGTAAACAGCAGAGATGGCAGGGCGGAACAGCGCCGTGTGTGTGTATTTGAAGCATGCGCTGCTTGTTTACACCTCGTGCAAGTTTTGCTTCCGCAACGCCGGAACGCCATTTGAAAACACACACTGGGGCGGCTTTACGCCAGCGTTGCTTGGTCCACTGTAAAAGGGCAAAGGCTGCATGACGGTGGAGCTTCGTTACGGCGCTGAGGCGGAACTGCAGAGTAAAAAGTGCTAATAAGGTGAGAATGACTGAAACGGATAATCTCCTGTTGTGTGCACGTCTGTAAGGGCAACTGTACACACTGTCCGGACCTGATTCTATTAACACTGTCTGGGGTTGATATGAGGACACATCTAAATTGGCAGTGATTGTTATACCAACCTGAATCTTTTGCAAGATGTCAAGCTTCTGGTTGCAGACACTGCTGTTCTCATCCTAAGGGGGAAAAAAAGCACAACGATGAAGTTTATTTACACTACAGGTGAGAAGCATTCAGGCAAACATTAGATGTGCATAACAAATATTGAAGCATGAAGAAAATTGGTATGAAAGGATGAGATCACCACTAAATAAATAGTAAGAGGGCAACAGGAGTAACTGATGTCTTTAGTACCCATGATGTGTGAGTGGAGGAGAAGCGGTCCAGAGGACTATAGGGGCGTTCTGCTGCTGGTGAGTTTGGAGAGGAAATGCTTACGCCCAACATTTCAGACTCTGCTTCTGACAAAGGAATTTGGGCGAGCCCCGGAGGACGCCCCAACACTGTGAGGGCCACATAGGAGCCCGCTAGAAAGGAAAAATCAAAGAAAAGTGTCAGTTTTTCCTTCAGGTTTATTTTTAAATTATTGAACACAGGTGGAGGGACTTACATTTGATAAGCTTCACCACCTCTATGTGATTAGAATGTGTAACAAGGGTCCCGTTAACCTGGAAGAGAGCAATGGTGCTATAATGAAAATTAAATTACAGATACTCCAAAACCTTCTAATTAAAGCCAGCTTGACAATCTGACATCTCATTACATTCCCAGATGAAGAGAGAAAACCAGAGTAGTACAGAGTGGCCAGAAGGTGGCAGCCTACAGCCTCTGTTCTGGCCTTGGGCAAGAAAGCAGTGACGTTAGCAGTTTAAATACATGGAGGCAGATGAACACAATACCTTGATGATCCTGTCTCCTGTCTGAACACCTGCCCGCATAGCAGCCCCATCTGGCAAACAAAGAGAGAGAGGAGCATTAAAGAAACAGAAGAGGTGAGGAAAGAAATAGAACATGAAAAGGATGGAGGGGACATAGGAGGACAAACAGAAAAGACATAGGTGATGCAATCGCGGATATTTCTTCACAGTGAATACACCATATAGCCTTGACAGACCTGATGTTGCAAAGTGACTATTTGAGAGCTATTTTGAAAGACCATAACAGTGGTTATATTACAAGAAGGACCTGTTTCACAGCTCCACCCCAAACAAAGGGATTTAGGCATGAGACAGGTTATTATGAGATCCGCGTCTGACTCTGTAGTCAGCAGCATACAGGTGTTTTGTAAACCAAATACAATTCTAATAATAAACTCAATATGATGGGCATTTGCATCTTTAGTTTTGTATTTGCATTAGTGTCACTGATCAGTTTGTCCAAAGTAGAGGGGAAGGTAGGCATGTTTTATAACTCGTGACCAAATGGTTTATCTTTATTTGACAGCATATTTGGATCCGATCAAATACAAAAAGTTTTACCAACACACAAACTTTGTTTTAAATATTTTTTCTTGATGATGATAAATAAAATGAGTGAAATGCTTGTCGTGTTGTAAATGCTGTATAGGGATAGTTACAAACTGCCAAGCACTGGTGACAGTGCAACAAAAGTCAGTTCCTTCCTCTTCCGTCTGTCTCGCCACCCGAGCACAGAGCGTGTAACGTTTTCTGTGACCTGATAACAGCCCACATCATCTCCTACAGACTGCAAAAAAAGACTGCAGGGCACCCCACAAGTATCCTGTCACAGTCCCCTCTTCAAAAGACAACACAATAAAGCAGAGGCCTCAGCTACTGCAAAACTACTGAGGAGGAAATATACTGTCAAAGGCTCCACTTCTCTAAGTGAGTGCCTGAGTCGTTTATGGTTGCTGAGTCCCCATTACCCGCATATCAGTGAGTTCAGAGCAAACTACCATGACAGTTTGATGTCAGGACGTGAAAAAGGAGCCCACATCTCTATTACAATTGCTCAGTAACAGAAGCAGTCTCTGTAATAACATCTTTTTTTCTTCTTCCTTTCAAGTTCGAGACTTCGCCTTACCTTCTTTGACAAGCTGCACAAACACTGGGTTGTCCCCACTGACAGTGAGCCCAAAGCCGTTTTCATCTTTCTGGATGATTACACATCGCTGGACCAGACCTGCAAGTGAGACAGAAAAACATTACAGTGTCATCAAAAGAACCATGAAGTCACTCAGAGTTGACTTAACACACTCAAGCCATCACATCAACTACAATCCTTCTGGAACATTTTACTTACTCAACGCAAAGCAGATAAGTTGAAACATTTATTGTATATTAAGTTACCAAACTTTTTTACAATAATAAAATGTTGTAGTTGATATAGTGATCTGTTTTTAAACTAGATTTTTTTGCCTGTGTAATTCAAGTTGGTTTCAGTGAAACATAAGGGAATAGAACCATATAATAAATAATAGTATTTTAAGTCTATCATAAAACAATGATCACCTGTATTTACATTAAAAAGATGATTAATCTCTTTTTATACAACAGTTAGTTCCGACCAAGTAATCTGATTGGATAAGAGGCATTCGATGAGTGCTGATATAGAAAATAACATCACTGGGACTTTTCACTGTGTATCACCCTCAGCCAGGTGTTTTGAATACTGTTAATTAACATTTCAGCAGACTGTGTATGTCTACATTGATCAAGCTGGTACCTCTGAATCACACAGCAGACTCTTGCTTCACTGGTTAGTGATAAATTAAAAAATACAGATAAATGTGTGTCATATAAAGTAACTGATCTGCGGTAACCTTACACACAGAGTGCAGGAGACTGTTTGGGTTGCTTGTCAAGAAAAGTCCAGTTTCAGTTTCAGTTGTGGAACTAGTTGAGTTGATAATTACTTTTTCTACTATTTGCCGCTTGTTTAACTGCTGTTTAAAAGCAATATCACACTGGAGGTTGTGATGTTGTACTGAATATCAGCATGGCTGTGATTCGGTCGTAGATACTTAAAGCCGATGATGATGATATTCAATCCAACATCACTTCCTGTCATGTGATATTGCTTAAATGTATCATCCTGTCCATACTGACCATGAAGAGATTTTGTCACCTATTACTTTTACTGAAATTGCTTTAAGAAGAGATCTCTCTGTAGCCAATATGAACAAAAGGAAGAATTAAAGCAATACATGTAAATGTGAAAAGTTCTACTGACATATCTGCTCATATATGTATCCTGTGTGTTCTAAGGTTGGCCAGTAAACATTAAAATAACCTAAAACTTGTGGGTAGAGTTTATGTATTTTTATCATAAACAAAAGTTTAATATTGACAAATAACTAATTTGTTGACTAGACAACAACAATACCTCTTAAAAATGTAAATGTATTTGAAGTTTGTAACAGATCTGACTCTGCAGACAGTCGCTGTCTCTCAGGCCAGACGGAGAAATGTTACTTTTCAGGTTTTTTTATGTGGGGTTTCATTAGTGTGGCAAGAGGAGATTAGAGCTTATCTAAAGTCTGGCCGACACCGACTAGACTGACAGGAAGGCACACACAAAAGAAAACACGATGCAAAGAATGCAAAAAGCTCATATAGAAAAATGTAGTCTTGTGTTATCATGAACAAGAATAAGTGGTTTCCAACAATAGCAAGCTATCTTAAAAAATCTCTATGTGTTATAAGAAACCCAAAATGAGTAAGGTGACCCTTGAATTGGTTTGTTGATGTGTCTGAGATCATCCTGGTCGGTGCAGCATCAACCAGAGAGGTGAGTGGATCGATAAGGGCAGTGGTGGGACGAGGGGGTTGGAGAGTGGAAGGAAGAGGAGCTAATACATGGAGAGAGGTTAGGGGAGGCAAAAGCCCCAGGCCGGGGGGAGGGGTATATAGAGAGAGAGAGGGTTAGGTAGAAGTGAGGGAGCAGGGGGAAGGGGAATGAGGAGAGGGCAGGGGTGTGAAAGAAATAGTAGAGGCCATATGGGTTAAAGAGCTGGTGTGAATTTGCCTCTAGATGTTGATCTTTTGCCTTTGCTCAACGCTCAACTCTATTTTAGAGAGCTTTGGTTGGTGTTTATAAACCATGAGGAATGGGAGTGCTGACACGATCACTGATCAGGTCAATCCATCTACGCTAATGTATTATTCAGAGGTTAAACTGATCAGTAATCAGCACCCTCTGCTGCAACACAAGGAAATGTACTCTGGAGAATAAACAGACTTCTAATACTGACAGAGTGCCTTTAGCCTCACAATCACTAAAAGAAGGAAGCAGTCTTTAAATCACTGCAGACAAAGGTCAAACTACTTTTCTCAAATCTGACTGTCTGTGTATTCAGAGCGACGATAAAGGCCTTTCATCTTTGAAGTTCTTCAGTTCAGACAAAATGGAGATAGCCGAGTCAAGTAGAAAGAGCACACCTCTGCTTTGTAGAGGATTATGTTGATAAACTGTGTCCTACACAGATACGAGACATCAGCACAATCAGCGTTTCTGTCAGCTGCCTTGAGAATTTGTTTAGTCAATATGTGCACACCAGGTCATTCACCAACTACAGTAGTATTTTAATAAATTCACTGACAATTTCCATGCCTGTCTGAAGGCAGAAATTGTGAAAAGTTGTCCAGGATGATGTAAGAAGCAGGAGAGAGCACTAAACCCGGGTTGTGATGACACTCGTGCACCACAGGGGCGATGAGGCTTCAATGTGACCTCCTGCTAACATGTGGATTCTTTAAACACATCAATAATCTCTTTGATAAGCAGGCGCTTTGCTTTGCTCCAAGCAAGAGACTGTGTACGCGTGTCAATATGATTTTATCAAGATTAATCTTTAACCACATTATTATGATCTGTTAAATAAAAATATACAGCACTGGGAGCTGACCCAAGTGTGGGATTACAGTTTACAGTAAACTGTTCAACTTCATCCTGGTGATCCAAAGTCGATCTTTTAAGTCGTTTTCAGCAAAGCTGATGAGGTCCTTTTCTATTGGTTACAATAGTGACCTTTGGTCATAGTGGAAAACAATACTTCAACATCCATGTATCCAGATAAAAAGATGTATTTGGCTGTATTTTTGCTAAATAAATCTGACTATTAATAGAGGAAAAAATAAGGGGTTAGAATATTATTTAATAGCTTATTTTTCTTTCTTCTGGCAGCATTTTAATTTGTCAAAACCTGGCAAAGTAATCAGATTTACTGATCAACAATTGGTGCAGGGCCAAAATTTCGGTGATTGACAAAAGCCTCTCAACTGTCGGGATTTGTGGCTTTTCTTCTGTGTTAAATGGAAACAGACTGAACATTTCTCCCTTTTGGAATTTTGATCAAACTAACAAAGTTACGCATGTAAAATACATTTTTAGACTCCACCTTAGGCTTTTAGAAAGTGTGAGGAGCAATTTTAAACTATTTTATGGCATGTTATAGACCAAATTATTGGCAGATTAATCAATAATAAAAATAACCTTTAGTTGCAGCCCTAAGTCAAAGCACATACATGTTTACAAAGCAGGTAAATCCTATGTTGATATCAGGTTAGCTGATCCTTTTGCCAACTCTTACCCGCAAATTTTATAGTGATTAGAATAAATAAAACTCGTCACTCTGTTTAAAGCAAACATCTAGAGGCAGTTTCACACCAGGATCTGCAGCATGTATAGATGCAGCTGTCACACCAGCCATCCAGCAGGAGCATCTTACCACAGGACTCAGGCTTCCCCTCTGCTAGCACACTGCTGCTGCCACTCTTCTGCACCACCAGAGCTTCTGCTCACAGCCCCCACCACGCAGACCACAGCGCAGACAGCACAGCAGCAAACAGACACACACACACGCACAAACAAAACAAGAACCAACACAAGGAAAGGAAACACAAAACAGGAAAGAGAAAATCATGAGGGAGAAACAATCATGGAGGGAAGAAAAATCAAATGAACAAATAGGTAGTTTAATAAAACATAATGGTTTGGATAGGCAAGAGTGCTGTCCCTATAAAATCCACTTTTTGTGAAAGGACCTTTTTAAAAACACCTACTACAGGTGTCACGTGGAGGACTAATGCATTGAATTCTTCAATAAAAGGGGGGCTATATTTTTAAACTTTGTATACTGCATTAAAATTACAAGTTTAAGTAATTTAAGTGCAGACTAGATTATTGTAACGTGCACCAGAACCTTCAAATAAACAGATTTACTTTTAAAATAATATTGTCTTTACATCAGGACTTCAGTATCCTCAAATCAGTATATAATCAATTTCAGCATGAAGAAGGCTAGTGCACTGCATTTTAAGGTCTGTCTGTCGACAGCAGAAGGTGGTTTTACAAATTGTGGCAAAGCAGCCGACGATAAAAATAAATCCAAAACAAAAAGCAAATAACACGGGAGCAGCTGGCCTTGTTTCAATCAGTAAAAAGTAGCAGCCCCCTTTTTTTTAGGTCTGGTATATTTTACTCCTAAGCTGGTGTTCTCTGCAATCGATAGAAGCAATAATATTTGAAATTGGCGCCATAGCTGTGGAGAAAGTTTTACCAACAGCTTGTGGTTTCACCCATTCTGTATTCCTACAACACCCAGCGTGCATTGCGCCCCTCCCTCTGAAAGAAACGGCCCAGCTGGAGTGAAATACTACTGTTTTCCAGTCAAGGGCATTGATTGCTCCGAAATACGACGAGAATATACCGGTGGATCGTCTAAAAAACTAGATTGAGGAAGTGTAGTTTAGCAAGCTTCCTGGCCTCCACCAGATGACGTGTTTTATGTAGTCTGGCGGAGGTTTTCCATTGGAGAAGCGGATAGCGTTCTCCAAAGGCACAGAGCGAAATTACATTTTTGACCCCCACCATAATGGCATTAGCTCCCCATAATAGCGTGATAGGACTGAGGTTGAAAATCGACAAACTGGCCCTTTAAAGATAACAAATTATTTATTACACATTACGTTTTTTGGATACATCCTATACGGTTACTACTCCTGCCCATCCCTAATAAACCCAAACCACTTTGAAATTATGACAGAAAAGGTGCAACCAGGAAAATCTAAGAAAAGACTGTTATAGAGTCCATGCAACTTGCAGACAACTAAAAGAGAAACATCGACTAACAACATGCAGGCATGCAAAAAGTCATGACCATAATTCAAATATGAATCATGTCTAACAACAATAATCTACAGACGACTGAAAGATGTGGGTTTTGATTAAATAAAGAGTCATTAGTTTCTCTTTGGCTACTTCAATCACATTATTCCAAATTTAGACCAAACCATCAGAGAAATACTTGGAAAAGATTTTAGCATGGCGTTCAAACAGACAGGCAACACAGTGCACATCTTGTGTAACCGCTGAGAGAACACACCGTGTCTATGTTTTGTTGCATCATCCCGAGATAAGCCGCCATGTGGTGCAGAGAGGATTTTCTATTTTGTTTTGAATACAGGAGCTTCAGTCATATCTCAAATCATGCTGCCCTGATTACTGACAAATACCACAGGGAGTGTCGCCATATCAAACTAGTCTGTTTCTCACCCTGCAATAAACTTGAAACTGGAGTGCATAACAGGCTTAGTGGCTTTTGTGCCCTTCAAGTGTGCATTGAGACCACCCAACCACTTTCAGCACACAAAAGTCACAGTGCACTGATTTATGTCAAACCAGAACATGCAGATTTTAAGGTCCTATAATCAAGACTTTCTGTGCTTATGCTTAAAACGTAAGCATCTGCCAAACAGTCTGTATAATGCAGACTCAGCCAATAAAGATACATTATACTTCCTATTAGTTTAATTAACCCAAAAAGAACTTTTGTTAGGCCCCAGTGATAAGACCCAAACAACAATCTCAGCACAAAGCATAGAGCAAGATACACACATCACCTTTCACCATCCCAGCATGCCTTGTGCTTAGAGCAAACCATCATCAGCACAATTGTTTTATGAGACCGTGTTTGTGTGAGTGTATGTCAGAGAGAGACAGAGATATGAATGAGAGGGACAGACCAAAAGGCATGTGGCAGATAAAGTGTTGTATACAGTGAGAGTGAGAGAACAATGAGAAGTTACCTGTAGGGTCAAACTCATTGGAGGGAAGTGAGGTTTTGTCACTTTTGGGTTTCTTGTCTGGGGGGTGGTCTTTACTGAGAATGCTGCTGGTTCTGGAGACAAAGAAAAAACCATGAGAAACAGGTGCACATATGTTGGCATCCATTCAGTATGTGCTGAATGAATGTGTGTCACACATACAGTAGTCTTTTATAAGTACCATTTTTAACACACAGTGTCATAGCGTTTTTCCGTCCTAGTACCCTGTATAAGCACAAGCTGCAGGCAAGTGAGGGTTCAGAAGGACTTACACCAACACACAACCACCAATTGTTCACTTCAGCATTGAGAATAATGTGGCTAGAGGACCTCCTAGTGTATGAATCATGCTGAGTGTGTCTACTGTATAATGTGACAGCAAGAGAGGAAGTGGAGCCGCTCTGCTGAGCGCCCAGGGAGCAAGGCCGGAGAAAGGACGCTCCTCAGAGGAGGTGCTACAAGGCCAGACTCCGGCTTGAACCCCGGGAGGCTATGTATGGCTGCCTCTGCCTATACCGGCCCCAACTGTGAAAGGCCACTGTTCTGTTCACAGTGAAAGGCAGTGATGGGCCGTCCTCAGAAGAGGGACCCCTTTGTCCCTCGCGCTGTGTATGTATGTGTGTGTGTACATGAGTGAGAGGGAGGGGAGAGAGAGGGGATGTTTGGTCCAAACTCTGAAGTCGTCTGTGTTGCAGCACACCAGGCCTATAAACCTCCCCTCATCTGGAGCTCTGTGTATTTAAATCAATGGTGTGTATGTGTGTGTGACCACAGGATTATCTACCTATTAGCATGCACACGTTGCTGAGATTAAATATGAGAGAGAAAACAAGATTCTTACCTGTTTGCTTTCTTGGGAAACCTGCAAGATAAAAGAAAAGGACAGTCAGTATCTTACGGAAATGACCGGACAGACTATTAAAGTGATGAAGTAAACAGAAGCTGAGCTGTTTATGCCTATAGTGGCTGAAAAACAAGACCCTGCTGAGGCTTCTGCCGAGACCCGTATAGTGGTAAACATGATAATCCTGATCCAACATCAGAGTTCTTCAGCTGCAGATTAAAGCCTTTTCCAGGTCAAATGTCCTCTTAGATCTCAGCTGTGTGTGTGCGTGTGTGTGTGTGTAGCAATCTAGCTCCTCACAGACATGATGACTTCACTGTAATAATCATATCCGAATCACATCCATGGCCTGTTTCCTTACAGACAGCCTTCCCTGAGACTGGTTACTGCCCATGAGTGATGAAGTGATGAATCATTTACAGATAAAGTCAACATTTAGAAAAGATGGAAGACTCTAATGTTAACGTAGATAACATTAGCTGCTAATTCAGCGATAATTTTGTAGGTGTTTGATGTTATCTGTAGGATGCAGGCTTATGAGCTAGCTCAGTGTTAAGACTGAAGTTCTTCCTCCTCGCTTTGACACGGCACTGGAAACTCTGAAAATAGTGCAAATTAGCATCTGTGGGAGGAAGCTTCTTACAAAACGTGACCCAGCTGGACCTGACAATTCTTACACAAGAATCAATTTCAGCTCAGTACTCCATGAAGGATAAATAAAGATACAAGCCACACTTTAAAACAGACAATATTCCCCTCTATGTTCTAGGTTTCGTGTAAGTCATTGAGGGACCTTAAGGAAGCAATTAAAGGGGAATATTAATCATACATTTTGTCTGTAATACACTTTTAAGTGAAAGGAAAATCTTCTGAGCACTCATGTAGTCTGTGTGGCCCTCAGCTCTACATTATTCCCAGTGGGGTTCGTACAGTCAGAATTAGCTACTGTACAATTCGGTGTATATGATGCATTTTCAATACATATTTTTCATCTAAAAAGTGGGCAGCGTCCTTTATACCGGAGCGACCAATATACCAGTATAAAATGCAGAGAGAGGCATGTAATTGTGTTAGGGTATTTTACCCAGATGATCATGCTATCTGGTTTTAAGTGGTGACTCCACATCTCCCCATTAAACCATTTCCTGGTCCAAGCAGCTACGTCTCATATTTACAATATGCTGCAGTGCTGTTTTCATCGCTGTTTTAAGCGAGGAAAACTAACTTGATTGTTGCTAACACTCGGACATGCACCGTCATGATCGCCATTGCAGCCGCCACCCTCACAACAATCAACGTTACCGTAGGCTTCCAGCTACCGCTGGCTACAGCACGGCTAGCTAGCAGGATTGCAAACTCGACCGGATGAAAACAGATGGAAGGCTGTAATTTCTGTGTTTTTAATGTTTAAACCAAAATATATTGAAGTAGTGTTGAAATCACATGTATATATTTAAAACGTTTTTATTAGTAAATAGCTATAGAAAACCCTTTTCCCTCTGGGATACCACCAAAACCAGACTGCCTCTTATATTCCAGTGCGACTTATACTCCGGATTTTACAGTTATTTTTTCAGCAGGCATATGGAGCCACGTTTTGCCATTCTTCTTCGTGTAGCATGAAAAACCACTTCAACAGGGTTAAAAGTTGTATTGTTGAATAATTATCATCAAGCCTAGATTTAGCCTTAGTGTCATTATCTTTTTATTATGATGAAGTGAAAGGGATTTAAGAGACCGATGTCTCAGCCAGGAAACACCCTACAAAAAAGAACCCTTTAAACCCATACCATATTGTCAAGCACACATCCCTCTGCTAGGCGGGACTACAGTTCAGTTGACAAAGTATGCTTTAGAAAAAGCATAAAGAAATATAAAGTAGACAAAGAACACTCTGAATTTCACTTGTAGTCTTTAAAATCTAAATGTTCACAGTCAAACACAAAGCAGAAGCACAAATAAATACACATCTCTAAACACCAGTCTTCCGTAATAGCGAGGTCTCGCGACTAACTAGCCCACATTAACTCTCTTTCTCCTGGCGACAGTGTGTCCCATTCAGAGCCATGCAGGGGCAGCTGAATGGCCCGTTTATGAAAAAGCCTCAGACTGTAATAAGTTCCAGAGCTTCCAGCAGGAAAAAAAACTAGCTTTAAGTAGCCCACTCCCTAAGAAACCTCTGAATTGGAGAGATGGAAAAGTCAGCACATAAACACACACACACTGAGCTGGGACATGTGTACGACGCACAAGCTCAGGGAGGCAGAAATGAGTAGGCAGATGTTGTTCTTGGTTGATCGTACAGGAACGAATGAAAACGTGACAGACACACCAAGTTCTGAGGGCTGCATGATGCATCAGGCCGTCTGTAATGCCAAAAGTGGACCTATGAATCATCAGTTCAGAAATAATGCTGTACATCTACTTCATGTTCTAACAGTGTTTTGTACTTGACAAAGCTGTTTAAGTAGAAGGAGAAAGGCATTTGATTTATGATTTTGTATACACAATGTAATGTCGACACCCCATATAACCATGCAACCGTGAAATGAACTGCCTGAGACAGTAAGGAGAGAGCATGGAGAAAGATGGCAGCAGTGGACAGAAATAAGAGGGACAGAGTAAAAACATGTCCAGAAACAACATTATAGACTCAATGAAGGATGTTTTCAAAAAGAGAAAACTGAACATTTTTGTCAATTTAAACCAAAAAGGTGTACAAATTCAGCAGATGGTTGCAGGTTGGGATTAATTATTTGGCATAAAAATACAAGTACACATAACGATAGGGTTTTCTGTGTGTCAAGTACCGTAAAATTCGGTGTATACAACGCACTTTTAATCCTTTCTTTCATGTGTAAGTGGGCTGCGTCATATGTAATGGTGCGACCAATATACCAGTATAAAATGGAGAGAGGTATTTTATTGTGTTACAGTATTTTACCCAGACAATGACGCTATAATATAGCTAAAGCTTCGTCACAGACATGATCATGATCGCCAGTGCAGCTGCTACCCTCACAACAATCAATGTTAACGTAGGCTGCTAGCTACCGCACCAGTAGTTAGCAGGATTGCACACTCGACATGGCGAAAACTTGAAATTTGAATGCGTTTTAAATGAAAATAAATTGACAAAATGTTGAAATAACTTTTTGAAGTTTTTATTAATCAATAGCTATATAAAACCTTTTTTTCCTCTGGGATACCCCCAAAAACAAACTGCATCTTATATTCAGGATTTTACGGTATATCAAAGATCCGGAAACTGCCGGGCTTTTGGTAAAAAAATGGACAACACTCAACATACCACTCCAGGGTTTGACAGACAAACAAATTAAAACAAGAGCTCTCTCTCTAGGGTCAACTTTCCGCCTGGGTGGACGAGAGTACCAATGTCAAATTGATTCCCGCACTAAACATGCCTAATTGAGTGTGAGAGAAAGAAATCGACAAAAACCCTGCAAAACAATTACCCACCAGCACGCCAGTGTTACAACGCAGCAGTAGTGAAAGTGAGACAGTCTGAAAAAGATTCAGAAACTTCCTAATTTTGGTCGGCAAAGAGAACATCTGAAATAGAAACTGTACCTCAGAGCGAGGGCTGGAAAAACGTATGCATGCGTTCAACATGTGACTCTGAACACAACTTCAAAGAGTCAGTAATTGCTTGTCAAATCAATCAATTGACTTCCTTCGAGGGAAACAGTCATGAAAGGTATGAAAATAAGTATCTTTGTAGCAATTAGATTGAATTAAAATCATTTATTATGTATCCCTTTGTCTGCTTATAAGTACATTATATACTGTATTCATAATTACACACAACAAATTTCTATTAGTTTTTCAACAGCAACTCTCCTCTGCAATGCTTTCTATGATTAATCAGATCAAAAGATGCTATGACCGAAATGACAGCTACTTTGATACGAAGTAAAACCACAAAGGGCAGTTACTTTAAATGTCGAAGCGTAGAACACATTTAAAGGCAGAACATATTTTGTAGAACATATTTAAAGGCACCTGACAAATACCACAAACTGAGAATCTACAACAAGAATCTACAGCAACTAACCTGAACATTAGCATCAGAGCTAAATGACAGCTAAAGTCTTAGGGGCCTTATTTAGGTGGTTGCAATGCAGATAAAAACACGTGCAAAGGGGCTCATAAATACACACTTACACTAGGCTTGTCAAAGGTGGCATGTTAAATCATGCTGATAACAGAAAAATAATCATTTCAATCCATTACATTTATCCTCTTATCCACTATATTGCACTCTCGAATTCCATAGATACCATAAGTTTGGAAAGCAATATTTTCCAATTGTTTATCTATGCTAACAGCGAGCAATTTAACCCCAACCCCAGATTTACAGTCCAAAATAAGTTAGTGTCATGCGGGCAGCTAAATGGCTAAAAAGGCTGCTTTTTGTCTAAGTTCAGGCTTGCAGCTGTAATAAGTCATACATATCTTCATGGCAGAATACTGTATGTTGTAGAGGCCTCTGTGAAATGAAATAGTGTAGCCGTGACAGCATAGTAGCCCTGTATTTTAATGGATACAGACTCTAGTTACTGCAATGCTGACTGGTCATTTAAAAGGAATTCACAACCAGGAATTTTCTCTTGAATTTCACCCTGACACACAGTCACAGCTCACATAACTTAACAGTATATCTCTGTTAAACTATGACAATGGCTCCACATTAGCAGTGGATTCTCTTTCCAGTAGACAACAGTAGTTTATTGTTCTATGCCCTGATGATACTTTATGCACTCGGTTATAAGAACAATAAACGACTTACGCAATAACTAAAATACTTGAGCTGAAAGGATCAGTCGATTGATCAGCTGATTTTCTGTGACTGTAAACTTGACAGCTGTTGGTAACGTGAGTTTGGGCTTTCAGTTTGCCATTTTTCACTATTTGTGATATGTAATAGACGTATGTGTATTTAAGTGTAAACTTTTTAGACTGGAGATTAAACTGTATGTAGATCAAGGAGAAACTAGAGTGGAAAAGCTACAGACAGCATTTAAAAATCAATTTCCCACAGCTCAGTCAATTCTTCAGATCCAGCTATAAAAGTCTCCAAGCGTTAGCGGGGACCTCTTCCTGGACGGGGCCATTAAACTCACAGGCAGTGAGAAAGGGAGAAAGAAGGCAGAGTCAGAACAGGGTGGGATGGGAGGGAGGGAGGGGCAGCACTGGAGCGGGCCTGGGCTTGAATGCTCCATTGAGGTTTGGTGTTTTGATGGAAAACTGTGGCAGAGCTGGGCCAACTGCAGCAACAGTGGCAGCAAGAAGAGAGAGGCCGGGACCAGAGCAGACCAAGAGCTCGGAGAGAGAAAAAGCAGTGAAGGAGGGAGGGACGAACGGCCCTGAGGGAGCAGGACTCTGACACACAGCCATTTCTGTGAAAGGATCTCCCAAACTGAAGAGGAAGGAAAACAGTGAACAATAAGGAACTGGACCAACTCGTGCAAGATTCACAGGAAGCACTTCAAGTTATTCTTGGTTCCTCTTTGAATCAGTAAAAGCAGATACAGTAATTCCACATTTTAAAATAGGCAACTAAAAAGCAGAAACTTCAAACTGACCATGAGAAAAACAGTTTGCAAGATGCATCTAAAGTACCTCAATTATAGTAGATGGACGCTTGCTTAATAAGTAAGCTTACTGCTGACTTCATCTTGTCAGAAAATGCTGCCGTTTTAAGTTGTGCTATTTGGTTTTTCAGCAGTAATCTGGAATCTCCTACCAGCAGAACACAGCAGCTTACTGCACAGGTACTGTTGGGACTGGGAGAGGTGGGGCCTGTCTGAAAACTAGGACAGGATTGGAGAGTTTTGGGAGGTGCCTTCAGGCTGCGAAGATCTGACTGAGGTGTGTTTCATTCCAGGTGGTGAAATACAACAGAAGCTAGCATGCTGCAAAACATGCATAAACATTAGATGACACTGGAAAACGTGGCAGAACTGAGGCGACAGTGTTTCTCAGCTGTGCTCTGTGCTGAGTCATGCCACTGGCCGGCCAAACACCCTATGGAACTGGCAACATCTCCTCTCTCTTCTCAGCCAGCCATTCATGCTGCCTCTGCTCTGTGCTTCTATCTAAATGGTGTAATGATACAGTCTCTTGAAAAGCCTGATTCATGCCTGCAGCCTGCCAATAGGAGAGCACACACACACACACAGTGCTTGTTATCTAATCTATATACCTGAGTCACACACTGTGGGTGCACGCTGCACACACAAATACACAGCCAGCATGACGTCACAGCTTTCCACTCCCTGCTACTGAAAAGGTAGTCTACACCCACACAGTGATAGTCCTGCTGTAAACCTCCTCCTGCATCACAGTCGGGTCTAATATCCAACACACTGATGTCAGATGTTTCTACTTGTGACCTTAGCGGTGTAGCCGTGTACCGTTGTGTTTATTGAGGTATGGATTTAAAGCAAGGCAGCATTAAGTGTCAGACAGGCTCAGAGAGAAAGAAAGAGGAAGAGAGAGAGAGGGAGGGAGAGGTGCGGTGTGTTAAGAGAGACAAGAGCAATAGCTCTGGAGCTCAAGCTACAGCCTCAGGGGGAAAACAGTGCCCTTTCTGCCCCAATAAACCTCATCAGGATTCCTGACATGAGGGCCGGGGGATAGACATTTCTTCACGCTATGCTGTCTGCTGTCCTCCAGCGCTGGGAAAGGAAAAGAGGTGGTTCCACGTGCTACACCATGCACACTGCTGCTGGTCATGAGCCCTTAAACACAACCTGGGAACTTCTTTAATCCTCAAACTGAGAACACTTACTGAAATCTAGCCAATGCATTATACTTCTTTTTAGATCCAGTTGCTGTTGGGGGAGTTGGTCCTGTTGAGCGATTAAGCTGTTAACTTTGAATGTATAGGGTTTGTCGAGGGGTCTTTCAGGGACACCGGGACGCCTTTGTGTATAATTTGGTATCCTGCAGTAATCTCAAACATGAATTAACGGCTGTTAGAAGCAGATTTACAGTGAAATTAAGCTGATGCAACTTGTAGCAAAAGCACATTACTAATACCTCATCCTCTCCAATGCTATAAAATGTTCCATCTGTTGCGCTAACCTCACTTAAAAGAGTCTAGCTTGTTGAATGCAGGATGATACTTAAAATATTACTGTGTGATTCATCACTAAATGAAAACATAATGACATTTACCCTTGCCTGCACTTTCTCTTCCTCTTTTTTTTTCTCCTTTTCTTGCTTTCTGCTATCAAAGCGATTTGATGTCATTCAGCAAACAGTCTTCCACGCAGCATGACTGCACGTCGGTGACAGACGCTGTGTTCTTGTAGAGAAAGAGGAGGGGTGCTTTAGTGCGTCTTGTCGCCCCTGAATCAGCAGAATGAGGCAGTGTAAGATAAATCACAGTGCAGCAGCAGGTTGCCGGTCTCTCTCTACAACACAGCCCCCCCGCAATACACAGAGACAGTGTTCAATTAGAGCATCCCCGTTCTGGGACCCCGAGGAACGGGAGTCTCAACATGCTACATAAATCACATCCAATCAGCTGCAGCAGACACGATGCTTTTAAACATTAACCATCTATTTCGTGGTTTATCAGACACAGACGTATGTGTGCACTTAGACAGAAACAGATAAATTGCCAGGATCAGATCTATTGTCCACTGTACAGTCTGCAGAATATAATTGCTTTACAAGTGCCACGCTTGGCTCGGAGGCGCTAGCCTAGTTCACTGCAACAAAACCCTTACATGGACATGTGAGGACATGACACTCGGGCAAGACGGCTCTCTCAGCCTTGTCCCCTTTTTCCTCCTTTGTAGTGATCCTGTCTTTTGTGGAGTGAAAGTAATGTTTGGGCCCTGAAGCTCTCTTGGTTAACAGGGAAGGATTGTAGAAGGTGTCCACAAGCATCAGCATCACGGGGCTGGGTGAGAGGCCCCCTAACTCCCCCCCAGCACTCAGTCAGAGCCCCCTGCTATAGCCCAGATTTCACCCACTTCTCCAACATCACCACCCCTGGGGCATCGCCTGATTCTTTTCCTCTCTGGCATCCCCCCTCGTTTTTCTATCTCAGCATCCATTTCTTTCCGTTTGGCACAGCTTGACTTGACTGAAGAAGAATTATCCCCTCTCTGTTGTCATCAACAATCCAAAAACACACAAAATGGGACATCCATTCCCACCTGTCCACTTGGCAAATTTGACAACAGTTAATACCCTTGTCCTTGGTGTCCTTGGGTCGTAATAAAAATGTGGTGACGATGATGATGATAGGAGGAATGGACGAATGGAAACGAAGAATTGAGTCAAATAAATGTGGTTGAGAGAGTGTGAAAAGAGTGAAATGAGACCTGACAACAATGAACGGAGTATGGTGAGAGTTGGTGTGTGCGTGCCAAAGTGACATCCAGGTGTGAGCAGAGTCTTCCTGAGGTCCTCATTTACATTCTATAAATAAACAGAACTAAGAATCTGGACAGCCAAATACACCTTTCAGCTAATAATTAAAAAACAGAGCTTTGGAGCTTGGCTCTTCAGAAACCCACGAGGTAAATCGAGACAATATTACAGCGGACAATCTAAATATGCCTGCCACAACAGAAATACGAGCATGTCATCAATAACAAAACCTATTACCGGAGAGCTTTGTTACATGCATAACTGTCAGCAGAATAGCTCCATGGTGGCACAAGGGGAAAGGATAACATTGTAGGATGATGTGGCATTTAATTAGTACAGGGCTTTTATACCATAATTCATGTTATTGAGAAGATGGGGTAAATGTTTCGGGTCTGAGAAAGAAAGAAAACAAGGCAACAGATGCAGGAAGAAGTGACCGATTGAAAAAGAGTAAGAATACCAAGAGTATAGTATCTGTATGAACTAGTTTCCGTTTTAGCTAGTGGCTTATGCCTGAATGTGTCTGGGACTGGTTGTAGTAACGGAAGATAAGGACAACATCTAGAGCAGATGTACTTGTTGATGCTTGATTATTGACAAAAACCCCCGACTCAATACAAAATTTGACACCAAGACTGTGGCACATAATGATAACAAACCGATGACGCAATCCAGTTTTCCACTAAACTGCCACTCATGATGTACGAATAGCCTAACACAGCACAATCAACTTGTGACAACTGACAACAATGTGCTGGCATCATCAAACATCAATCTGGGCTTCTTAGAGCTTAAATACATAAAAGTATAAGAAACAACTTTCCGTATAATGCAATATTGCCACAACCTCCAACATTAGCATGGAATTAAATCCAGACGTCTCCGACACAATCCGAACCAAATCTTACTATGTTATTCTTTAGGATTTATTGCACAGCTGTCGTGTTTGATTGCATAAGACCACACAGGTGTTTCTTTTATTCTGGTATTTTCCTCTACACTGCCACCATACTGCACCAAGGACCCTACACTGAAAATAATCTACCATGAGTTTAATTATATTGAGATCTTCTGTAAAAGCATTTTTCTGGGTTAAGTGACTACCTACAACAAGGTTTTTACACTTTAATACACTGGTGTTACAACTGGTGTTTCCTAGAGGCATGGTAAGAAGATAGGGAGGATAAAACATGATACAACCTGGAGCACGTTTTGATTTATTTTGCATTATTTTAAAAATCATGTAGGTCATGGTTGAGAGACGACCTTCGACACATTTCGAGCCAAGAATAACCCTAAAATATTACAAATGCATCATCCGATGATGTTGAAGCTGACACGAGCTTGCTGTGACCTAAAAAAAATTAGTGTGACTAAAATTTCAATGGAAAAGAAGGCCTAGAGGGTATCTTAACTAGGATAAGGTATGGTGAGAAATTATTTAGAGGATTTTGTCTCTGCCCCGACTTCAATGAGGGGGAGAAAGTGAATTCTTTCTCTGTCTTGAAACATCTTTGCCTTTTCCTACAGAAGTGGGATTGGCCGGATTACAGAGTATAAAGAATATATGGGCTGCAACTGTAGATAATTTTCATTATCAGTTAACCTCCCCATTGTTTTCTAATTAACATGAACATCTAAATGTCAAAGATCTCAAGGTGTGGTCTTCTTCGAACAGCTTTTATTGTTTGACCAACAGTTAAAAACTAAAAGATAGTATTTGGATTAATATAGTGTTGATACATTTATTCCAGAAGTCTTTTTTTTTTTAACCTGAAGTCAGGTTTTCCAATCTGCAATAGTTTTCCCTTAACCATTCAGTTGTAGGAAACATGTTAAATGTATTGACAGATACCATTATTCACTGCTGCCTGCTGAGTTGGCATGTGCACATCTTATCAGAGCCTTAAATGACTTCTGGATTCTCGTAGTGCACAGTTCAGAGCAGCTGACACAGCTTCCTCGGCATCAGTGCTGACTAAATGGAGTAAAGGCGTACTGCATTATCAGGGAGGGATGCCAAATACAGGAGACGCATACAAGCAGACCGAGCTGTCAGAAGTACTTATGAGAACATCTATCAGGAGGAACCTAATTTCACTGCAGTCAGGAAAATATCATATTCAATGTTGTTATTGTCACTTAGTGTGGACATTACTTTATTAGTCCATTCACATTTTATTAATGACAATTTTAATATTGACTAACCCTTTAATTTATCAACTCGTTCAAATACAGAGCTTTTGCTAAATTACAGACTGTTGAACTTGTTGCTTTTCTCTGTTTTATCATATTTCAACTGAAAGGGCCTTTTGACATTATAATTGTCACTTTATTCACCCAGTCAATAACATAATCAACCATAACGTTAAAATCTCTCTTAATGACAATACTGTTCGGTTATTTGCCTAGCCAGAGCGATAACTCGACCCTTCCCCTTCAGGGTAACAATGAAGACATACTCTAAGCAGCCTCCCTGCATGTACCTGACCTACACTGACAGACCTGCACAGACGCATACAGCGGACAGACAGTTTTGCTCCCACTGAAAGCTATTGTTTACTATTAGTGATGTCACCAGCACCACTTCCCGGGAGGGCCTCAGGGAGGGGGGTGGGGGGGTGGGAAAAAAAACGTGGAGATCAGCAGAACTCTATGACAAAGAGCTAACGGCACACTAAACTGACCCATCGGCTGGCGGCCCAACCCCAATAGATGTTGGATGCATGCTCCCACCGTAGCCAACAGAGCAAAACAAAATGCACACAACACAACACAGAGTGGAGGGAGAGAAAGCAAGGGAGGGGGAATGTAGATGGGCTGAAGGAGGGAGGGAGGGAGAGACTCACAACACAGTTAATCAATGAAGACATTATCGTCAACCACTATGGAAAACATCCTCAAATACTGCTGCTGTCCATTCAGATATCAGGCCAAAAGTACAAGGCCAGTTGCTTGCAGACTGTTGTCACATTATTTAGCTTTTTTTGCTAATGGCCTGCTTCCAGTTCTATTGGTTGAGAAACCATAATGACTTGTTGGACACAGAGCTTGTTATAACCAAAACACGTCACCCTGAATATATCAAACCACATACTTTGACTAAAGGGAAGATGAAGAGACACCAAGTACGTGTAGCGTAAGAAATGCTGTGTGATATAAGACATACTGCACATACTAACAGCAATGTTGGTTCTTCATGGCATCAAGTGCAGTTTAAATACTAATACCGGTTTAATATTACTGATAAAAGCAAACAAAGATGTGATGCTAACTATTCTAGTGTTTTCGATAGTGCCATGCAATGTGTTTTGGTAATTCTGTTTCAAACGACACATAATAAAGAGCACCACAATAGCAGTTGGTGCCAGCCACTGTTGCCATCATCGCAGTGGGGGAGGGGGGTCATGTAAAATGGGGTTGGGCTTTAGCCTCTAGCTCATGCCCTAGCCCATGAGGATATTTCAGATCCCAACCTGTGCAGTAAAGCTTCCATCTGCTCTGAATCCACCGACCACATTCCACTGTATTGGCCTGCTCTGCTTGCAGGTATGTGGGATTCAGGTGGGACGGCACATGACGTAATGCAACAGCTTCACTTCTCTGTTTCAGTGCCAGAGTACATCAAACTGAGAATAGAAACCTCTTTATTCTCCAGGTACGAAAACAAAGTGGAATTCATGCTTATAATGATGCAATAACAGAAGAGTGGATTAGGATGGGACAGACTGATCCTTCTCCACTATTTAGTTTGCTCTTCAGGCTATGACACTCTATTTAGGCAGCTGGTGTTAGCAACAGTCTCCAGTCTCTTTGAGTTTAACTTAACAGATGCCTCATAAGGTGATTACTCGACGACACTAAGGTTTTACCTAAATCCAGAGATTGTTTTAATAGGTGTAGGAGAAGGTAAGCTTTAACGGCTTAGAGGTAATAGTGATGTTGAAAGGTGTGCAGGGATCATAGGGTGGCTGTTCCCTGGCACACACAGACAGTGGCAGTGGCCTTCTCACTTCATGGACAAGTAGTACTTTACTGTCTGCAGAAGACTCCATTACCCATGCTGAGATCAGCAGAGTTTCCATAAAGATCTGATGTCCTTCCTTAGTAATTAGATTGTATAACCCAGTTATTACTGAGCACATCACCACAAAGAAGTGCTTTACTTGAACCATGTCGAACATGTTTTCATCAAACACTGGCTTCAGTTTCAGATTCATATCATCATAATCAAATCAAGAAACTTCAACAAAATATTATGTTGCATTAGTGTAAAGATGTTGTGCATATTTGGTGCAGACAGTGCATTGACAGAATATAAAGGCTGTTGTATACTGTACCTGTCAGTGAAGCTGGACTGTGTGTCACTCATTGGGCTTCCGGTTCTAGATTTGCAGCAAATTATATCCGATTAACATTTTCCAGAGTGTGATGAGGCGATTTACTGGCGCGTCCTTCTCTGGCATTCGTCTGAAGTAGGCAAGGATTTAGAGAATGGTGTTGTTGAGCATAAATTAATGGTAGGACTCCGCTGGCACGTCCAAACACTACAGGGAACAAAATACTGCTTAAATGCTATCTGTTAACCTTAAACTCTTTTTCAAAATGAAACAGCAGTGAGGAATTTATCAGTGCAGACCATAAAAATTAATCGGGGCCTCTGTCGTATTAGCTGTGCAGTCAGATGATATCCTACCCCGGTAATGAACAATATTTTGGCAACAATAATAAATACACTGCGCCAGCTGGCACAAGTTGTCGTGCATGTATGAACTCCTCGTATGAATCCTTTGCATTCACATCCCAGTTTTCCGCCGATATGAAATGTGTAAACAAGCTGTATTCCGATGTAATAGACACCTTGGCCCAGCGATGTAGTCCGTCTGCCACCACCCCTGCTCGGCTGAATGGCCTCGGATCCTAAATGATCTTTGAAGATGCTGGAAATTCCTCCAGTCCCATTTGGTATTCCCTGCTCCCAGAAATGCCTGTCTGTGGCTGTGGGGACGACTCTCCCGTGACCATGAGAATCGCTCAATACCGAGTTTAAACGAACCGTGTTACACACCAGCAGCTAATGTTATACCGACGGTAGATACAAAAACAAAACTGGTTAGATGGTCGACTAAAAAGCCCGTTGATATCTTTTTTATATCCTTTCTCACGCGCAGGCTGTCTGTTGAGTCTCGCGAGCTACCAGCTAACAAACAGATGAGCTCTTTCAGCAGAAAACTTCGTGTGCTCTTGTTTCGACTGCAAACTAAGCAAACTCCCGTTCACAACAATGAGCCGGCCAACGACCCAAATATATATATAAACACGGCATGAATGTTGACTTGCTTGCGATATGTCTCCGTATTATGTCCTTCAAAAAGTCTCCTTGAGGAAAGAAAATCCAGTGAACTCGGTTAGCACGGCGCTCCGCTCCTTGACTCCATGTTTCCAGAATTCAGTCGTTTCTCGGCAGAATTCCCGTGGATGCAGCAGGCTAGCTCTGCGGCCAGCTAACGGGACAGAAAGTAACACCACTCCTCTGTAAACAACGACAAAAAACCGTTGAGACGCGTTAAAACTTCTCGCTAACATCAAACGCTGCTTTTTCCAACGCGGGGCGTTTTTTGTACAAGACTATAACTTGCGGAAAGGTAGCAAAAATCCCACTTTCTGCCGCTAGCAACGCCCTAGCCAGCTAGCTGTTGGAGTCCACCAGCGCTTCACTAACCACTTCCGCCGGGAGATGGAAAACTCATTCTGTTTCAGCATAATGCTGGGAACACTGCTGCAGATAATACGACAATATTTATAAATATAACATTATACTACCACTGATACTACTATGTGTTATAGTATTATAATGTTATTTTTTGAGTAGCCTTTTTAATTTATCCGTACAAATATGAATATATAAAAGGTTATGAAATAAAAGAGCCCAACACTTTTCAAACTATCAATCAGTTAATTGAAAAAAGGGACTGTATTGACAACTAAATTATATTTTTAGCATTTTTAATTCAAACAAACAAACAAACAAAAAAAACAGGAAGCAGCTTCTAACGTGAATATTTGGTTGTTTTCTTTGATTTCTCAGACTGCTGGTCAGACAAATTAAAGTTGTTAAAGACCTTACACTCTGAGAGCTTCAAATGGTTATTTTTGACTATCCATGGACCAAACCGAGAAAGCTATAGCCAGATTACTCAATAATAAAAATAATTTATTTGCAGACTTAAAGCTCCTGTGAGGAGTTTTTCACTGGATATATAAAAGACTGAAATTAATTCTGATTACTCTATATGACCTACAAAAGCAAACCAGACCATCAGCAACAAGACTGATTATTTCTATATAGTTATATTTAATGCCTGAAACCACTGGTGGGGGGTTTATGTCAGACGAAGCGATCAACTGTACGCTGCCTATGTTTACATATTCCTGGGCAAAAATTTAAAGTGAGTGATACATATGACTGTTAAAGAAAGCAGGATGAGCTTTTCTGTTAAAAATCACCACTTAAGCATGTACAGGACAAAATCAGCAAAGCAATAAGAGGTACGGCTTTGTCCACAAGGGGCGCCAAAATCAACACAAACTGAAAGTTCCTAACAGGAGCTTTAATACATAAGAATTGACTCAATAAACAAATTAATGATTTGACTATTAAACATAATTGACATCACTCTGATGGCAATTATCCAGAAAAAGGCTTACATCCAATGGTCAGACAAATTTGTAAAAGGAATTCTTAGCTGTTTGTGTTTTCAAGACTGAACAGTCCTTTCTGTTGCATCCAGCAGCTAATCGAAATAAAAAATAATTATTGGTTACAGCCCTTGCTGTTGTGCACTTTCCTCTTGGTGGTTGATTGACTTGGTAATTATGTGTGCTGTTGTATGATTATTTTATGGTTTTCTTGGCTTTCTGCCTGTCTGTGGTTGGTCTGGGACTTCCGAGTCATTATGTTCATTATTTACAGCTTACAGTCCTGTCCTCAGGCCATCACCCACAAGAAGACACTCCTTTTCTATTAAACTTTCCTAACTCATCCAGAGAGTGTGTGTGTGTGTGTGTGTGTGTGTGTGCGACAGAGTTTAAGAGACAAAGAAAATGCAAGAAACACTTAAGTCTATCTGGATGCTTTCATTCATCAGTCTTTGTATTTAATTGCTTGGATAATTATCTGCAAACAACAACATTTCAAGACTAAGATCCACATCCAGTGCAATAAGTGCAATCAATAGTCAGTGATTCCATTAGCAGTCCTTTGAGTATAGGTTTTACAATTAGTGAACATGTGTATTTTTGTAAGTAATCCAAGCAAAGAGAAGAAAATGCACTTAAGATCACAGCATTATTAATGTCATAAAGTAGGAAATGTTTAGTAGTGGGTGTTCAAACATCCATTTTTTTTCACAAATTCAATGTATCTGTAAAAACCTTTATTCATTGATTGTGTACACCAATTAAACACATTTCTGTTTGATTGTGGCAGCTCCGATATACTCTATGATGGTACATACATGCCATACACTATGTATAAAATATGCCACAACAAAAACTTTGAATGCTCCAACAAATAGAAACTTATTTAAAGTTGTAGAATTCATGCTTAACAGAAAAACATAATAAAACTTTCCATTTTTGCTTCGCTAAACATAAAAATTAGACACTATTTTTGGTGTTTTCTTCTTTTTACTGTCTTACTTTTGCATTGCTAAATGACTTTCCTTGTGTTTTTTCACTGAACATTCATATACAATTGATATGACACCATCATGTGGACAGCTTAGGTAACTGCAGTCTCAGTCCAATAATATTGTGCATCCTGCATCTGTGGCATTTATTGACACAAATGCAGCTCGTCCTGTAGTTTTAGTTGGCATTTTGTTGTTTAAATTGTATTGAAGTACATACATACAATCTATCACATCTTTATTTTTACTTCACACAGGCATTACAAAGGCAAATCATGAAATCCCACACTGAAAGTGGTACGTCATTACACCGAAACTTATGTTGAGAGGGTTTACAGTACAACACAAGACGATAAAATGAACCAACAATTAGAAAAGTACATTCAGAAAACTAAGGCACAAGCCAGTTAGAGTTTTTACTTTCTTAGATATAATGGTGATGCAGGTAAACAGATCTTTGTATCAGAGCAGCACATCAAATTTCAATCGAATATAAATAGGAAAACAAACAGGTTGCACACGTTTTAACTGCTGAAATCCATGTGCAACAAACGTGTGCACAATAATAAGAAGACCAATATAAAGTTGGACCACAAAGAGTCGGATGATGGCTTGAAGCTTGGTGTTTCACAAAATGGATCAAATCCATTTACGTAATGGGCTAAATGATATAATATTCCTCACGCATAACAAAACACCTGCCTTCATGCCATGATGCACTTGTGTGTTCTGTTCGGACCATATGGTTGAATTCAATATCACAATATTAAGATGAATACTTTTTTGACAATTATTAACATATAATGGCAAATCACATAAAAAATATTGACACTAGAACAAAACTCGTCAAACATTTACATAAAAAAATGAATGACTTGTTTGTATGTTAGGAAATATTCAACTAGACAACAAAACCTCAATATGATCCCAATATGATTTTATTGAAGGATTATACATGATAATTATTCCTCAGCCCTTGTTGTGGGGTCATTAATCACTTATGTTAAGACTCAAGTAGAAATCGAAAAACATTTTTAGGGGCTTGAAAAAAATGACGCTCCTGATTGCACAGGTTTACCTGGTCTGTAGTGACAGTAGCTTAAGTTAGTGTCAAACAATATCAAAATAATTTAAATAATAATACATCTAAATTAAGTATTTTTTGCCCAATCAAAAATAAGACAAAACCAAAAGAAATGCACACTGTACAGATCGCTCACAATAAATTTAGCTGTCCTGTCACGTGACAACACATGACTCTATTAAACTAATTAATTTGGGAGCTATCAGTACACAGTATGGACGTGTAGTCTGACTTTGGTCTTAAAGATCAAATTAGGTAATCAGGTCCATGTTTACTCAGCTAGCACAGGGAAATTAGACACTTCATATCACTTAAAATCAAAGTACAAAATTTTAAGCGATCATAGTGGACATAGGTATCCAAGCGGACTCCAAACTGAACATTATGAAAACACTATCAGTGTAAAACTAACCTTGAGAGATTCCCTTTACACAAGATAATTTAACTATAAGTGTTTTTTAGGCAGGGTCTGGAGTCAGATTCCCAGACTGCAGTCGAAGGCTTAGAAGACTTACTGTAAACCACATTAAAGAAAGTGTTTAAACACATCTCACAGATTCTTCTGCAATTCACTCAGACTTTCTAGTATGACTAAATCTCCCTGAGTACACCTTTCACATCTGCTCAAAGTTTCACATGGGCCAAAAAAACCCCAGCCAGTCTAACTTTGTGATATGACTATTTCACAAGCACCATGGGCGTTACATGTAAACTGTCTGTTAACTTACACTCAACTTTCCTTTGAAACAACGCGACCACATATGACTAGGCCACAGTTCACTGCAACTGCAAGCAACATCTGTTCATGTGTTTATAGAAAGTGCTTTGGTTTTCAGTGACATAAACTTGTAGGGTTGTTTGTTAACTGCACATTTTATGCATTAATCTAGCATGTGTTCAGCTGCAATAATGGTAATAAAAATGCACAGACAGATGTCCCAGGATATTTCTTAACGTAGAAATCCAAGAAATATCCCCTTTTTAATCTCAGTGAAACACATAAACAGTGTTTTCTGTTTTTGTATTTTCCTTTGTGCATCAGACGTGTAAAAACGCAGACAAAATGTAAAGCAGCTACTCTAAGGAAACACAACACTAACAGTCCTTCTTCAATTCATAGCCATTAGCCACCACTGTCTCTTGTTGGTCCCTCGGCTGTTTGTGCCAGCTTCTGCTCTTCCGAATTGCAAATCGAACAATGTCCACCATAAACACCCAGGATAGAGCGTACATAGCCACTCCCCCACACTTGATAAAGAATCTTGGTCTTGGGGAGATCAGCTCACAGTACAGCATTGTGCCTCCCACAAAGATTCGCATCAACACAAACAGCAGCACGAACGAGATGTCTACAATGTTCCCCAGCACGGTCCTGTAGTTTCCAGTCTGTTTGAGGAACCAGCGTGCCTGCAGCAGGGGGTTGGTGATTTCACTGCCAAAGAGCACCGCGCAGCCCTCGATGCCAGACTCCCCCAGCCAGAGGGTCAACAGGATTCCCAGGATGCTCATGGTGTGGTGGGCCAGCATAACGGGTCCTTCTGTGCGGAAGTACACACACCAGGCCATATCAAAAATAAAGTAGCCCAGGCTCACCACCATGGCACTCATCTGCAGGGGAGTGTTCTTAGTACCTGGTGTTAGAGAAATAAAAAGGTCTCAGTCAACGTATTTCTTCAGATACAGTGGCAATAAAACAAGCAATAAAATTGGGCAATCACAGAGATAGTTATTACAAGTTAATACTGTGACAAGAGCTGATACATGTTCAAATGAACGTGTAGGAATACACTTCTTGCAAAACAAAATAATAGGGTAAATCATAGCAAAATATATGGTCTACTTAAGGGCTTATTCACACTTAACAACAGAGAGACAACAAGCTAAGCAATGTAGAGCTTAAACATTTACAAAATAAAGATGTTTACTTCTACTTTACATGTTTTTATCTTATTGACAACTTTAATTGTTACATTATTAAATCACAAGTCAAACTCTGAAAACTTAACAGACAGTAAGAGTCCTACCTGGATGAGTGAAAGGCCAGGGTCCATCCACATAGCCTATGTAAGATGTGATGCAGACCGCCAGGATGCCGTGTACCAGCGTGACAAGGCGACAGTTCCACTCGTAGCTCCTTGACCCATTAATGGTACACAAGATAAAGTAGAAAGAGACCCAGCAGGACAGGCACAGGAGCGCACAAACCAAAAGCACTGCCATCTTCTTTTCTACAAACAAACACAGTAAAGAAAAAGCGCTAAACCAACTCACAGTTCCTCTCAAAAAGTTCCCTGTCAGCAGTCATCAAGCCAACTTTGAATCACATTGCACGGTGAGAGAAAAATGCATAGAGGCACATCTTGTGCTGTAATATCGCTTACAGGAGAAAGACACAGCATTACCGTCCAAAGACTTGGACTGTGCAATCCTTTGTAAGTGACCAACAATTAGCCTTTGCTTGAACTATAATAGCACTACAGTTGGCCGGCTGAGGGTCTGGTGGGGTGAGGGGGACGTCTCTTCTTCTGCTGTGACGTTTGTACTAGGAGGTGAGACCATGCAGATGAACAGGCCCACCCTCACTGGACTGGAACAAGACGTACACTGGAGTCTCAAAATCTTCAAGCAAGTGCCGGAACCAGATAAAAGGTTACTGGGTGCTGGGCCTCAGACAGTTTATATAAGCAGTTATTGAATGACATGTGCCCTAATATTGTTGCTGTCTGGGAAGTTATGGGCACCAAAATAACATCTGGATGGCAACAGGGATGTCAGAATGTCATAGGGAGGTGAAGTTTGGTTTGGGTTCACTCATTTCTAAGCAACCTACATATAACACGCTTGTTCAAACACTCACAAATAAAGAATAGAAAACCAAAACAAAAGACATAGATCGAAAAAACGGGATAAATATAAACAAACTATGCAAACTATCACTACATAAGGTAGCTGGACAACTCAGTTTTGGTACATTTTAAATACTATGTTGTCTACATAGAAGCATTCATAGTTTATAATAATTAATCATTTTTGTATCTCTTGCTTTAAGAAAGATATGTGAACCTTTCATGCTACTTGTTAGTTAAATTAATATAAGTGGGGGGCAGTTTCCAGGTTTTAATGTGCACAAAACAAAATAATTCATAACATGGAAACCTGTCAAATATAACGTCAATGCAAAAGCAGTTGGTTACTAGCTGTATTATTAATGTCAGCGTTCATGCTTGTTTCACTGCAAACTACAACTTCCCTGTTCATTAATTGAAAGTGCACGACGACCTGAGTTTATCCCTCCTATAAAAGATGCTCTCACACGGGCTAACTACCCAGTTAGCTGGTTCAGATAGCAAAGTAACCGGTAGCAGGCTAACGTTAAAGGGCTAACAATGCGATTTCATATCGGGTTGTAACGCGTTCACAAACGCAGTAAAATAAAATTAACGTTACCTTAAAGGTGTACATGTGGCTGATTCTTCGTTCACATCCTGGGTTATTGGTGTTCAGTGAAGATATGTTTGTTGAGGAGCCTGTTAAAGGGTTGTTTGCACACACAGTGGCTACTATTTGTTCTTTACGTGAGCTCTGCCGTTGGCTACCACAGCAGCCTTTCTCAGCATCCCTTCAACGCTATTTCCCTTCCTCCTTATTAGTCGTTATACATGCAAAATAAACAACAGAATTGTGCCCTAGCTGTACTGTCTTACAATAAGCTGTAGTCGTGACATTATGGCAGGCGTATTAAATATTGAACAGAAAAGCATGTTTCTATCCTTCTTCACGCCTTCCCTTAGCAATGGGATTGCCTCATCCTTTTGAACAGTGGCGACACCGTGTGGCCAATAGCAGGAATTACACACAGGTTCTCCACCACCAGGGGGACTAAATGGAACAATTTTATGGTCGCCTGATAATAATACACATTTTCCAAAATTGTGTAATAAGTGGCGGTTCAGTGGTTTTATGTTTGAAGAGAACACCTTACATGCGGGACCATAGTAAAACAAACATCAGTGGAAAGCGTTTATCTTGAAAGTGAAAATTAGTGGAGATGCTGATTATCTATTTTCTATTTCCTGTAAGCTCTCTTACTGTTTAATGTTTCTTAAAAGGCATGAAATGTCCCCAAATACTGACTAACAAATGATAACTTACAACTGTTAATGCAGTGCAAAAAAAGACTTTATTGAAACAATTCCTGTAAAACACAACTCTTAAATGGTACATTACCTAATTGCTTCATTTTCTCCTTATGGCAACTTTTTATAATGTATTCAGAACTCTTTCATAGAAAAAATATTTTTAAGAACCTATCCTATAATGACATAGCAAAGATATCAGTGGAAATGTTAAGGCACTTAATCACCAGAGAAGGCCACAAATAGAAATGTTCACTCATTTGGTTCTTTAGTTAGCAGACAAACCAACACACAAAATATAAACAAATGAACATTTGATATGGCAGTAAAGGCTGAGATGAAAATGGAGGTAAGACGGACCAAAATTATACTTCAAAACCAATGCTGCAAAGAACAGACAGACAAACTGAAAATTTGGTCCCACAAGTTCAAGAAGCACTCCTTGAATTATGCATGAAAATGATCAGGGATGTTAGATGTATAAATTATAAACACTTAGCTGTGGACATGAAAACCAGAAACCAGAATTCTGGCTTTGGGATAAAACAGAAAACTTAAGAAATACTGTTTCACCAGAAGATGGCAGTAGAGATGAGTAAAAAGTCTACATGGCAGTTTTAGTGAACCCAAAAATGGAAAAACACCACGGTTAAGAGACACTACACCCTCTCTTTTGACAGTATTTCCTTTAACTTTGGTTTATTTGACACTTTTAAACAGGTATTGAAGGGGAACGCAGAACTTAAACTGTCCTATAAATACAATAACACACCTCTTCATCTGCACTTCCTATACATCCATGGGAACTTGGCAGCTACGTTACATGGTGTATGTATGATCCTGGAAACAACATCCAAAATCTCCTAGTTACTGAGGACCAGTGGTTTAGTTACGTGACTTTAAGAGCTTGTTTAATGCAAAAAGTTATTTTTCACAAAAAAAATTACAAAAATACTCCTCCATAATTTCACTTTGCAACTAAAATAAATAAAGCCAGCACTGGAGAAGAATTTTCTTTGTTGGCCAGCTTATGAGAGGCGTTTTGCTGGCTATAAACTATTTTTCACAGAACTTTGAAAAAGAGAGAGAAATCCACCATCCAAATTATCCTTCACCAGAATGGGAGATCATCTTTGTACGACTCCTTTGATCAGGGTCGGACTCTGCTGTTCCTCTGCTGGTGTTTAATTGACCAGAAATGCACTGTCCAGCTCTGTGCATACTCTAGCTTGTTTGAGAGGTTTTTGTTGTTGGCGTCTGTCATCTGCTCCAATAGTTTCTCAAAAAAAAAGGCACGTAAGTGACAGCTTCTTGGCAAAGTCACATTATAGATGTCAACAATATGACATTTTCCCAGAAAGGGCTTAAAGTCAGTGGGTCCTCTCAACGACATGCTGCGTCTCTCCTTCCTTAAAGATTTTGGTCTCATTTGGAACCTGAATTCTTTTCTGTTTCAGCTTGAACATCTGGATCTCCCCACTCCCCCCACCTGAGACAGCTTCACTTCACATCGTATAAACTGATGTCCAGTGTTACTGAGTTGTCTTTGTATAGCTTGGGTGGGGAAGCGTTGGCTTGGCTGTGGGAAAAAAGTATTTGTCTTTTCAAAACAATTCAGGAGAAAATGTTAGGTCTCCTCGTCCCATAGACAGAGCTGTTTTTGGGGAACGTAGTACGTGAAATAGTAACCCTTGCTGCAGCTCTTTATGCCACACTTGTAGTTCGAGCCTCTCCCTGTGGTGTCCCGGCTGCGGCAGTACTTTAGCATACACGGGTACCACTCCAGACGCAGGCTGTATGTGCAGAGACACGGCTGCCACAAGTCTTTAGTAGAGTGACAGGCCTGAAAGCTGGGCGCCTCTGTTGTATGGGGCAGGACCTCGAATATGGAGCCATCCACTCCTGTAACACAGACAGGAGAGGGTTGCATTATAATCAGAGCTTTAAAAACAAAAGCAGGCTATCATTCTCTGTCCGATTTCACTCAATTACATACCGTATTGAAGTGGAGAGGGGGAACAGAGTGGCTCCAAAGAGAGGAGATGGTGCGGTAAAAAGGGCAGCTTTGTTATGCAAAAGAGATGCTACTGTGATTCCCTCCGCTGATAATGGTGCGGAGTGCTTGGTGAACCATGACCATCAACATTGTTTCCTCTATAACAGTGCTGTCAGTGCACAATAGTGCTGTCATAAGGATTCTCCTCAGCCTGAGTAATTTGGACTTCATTGCTATTTGGATACTTGATCCAACTGCAAAAGGGCCTGTCGTTAATGGAAAAATTATATATTCTCAATCTAGGTGTGTGTCCAAGAGTGAGGGCTGTACAATAATGTCACACCTTCTCATTATTTTGAATATTTGGAGCAGCGATTCCCAAATTCAGGAATGCTGCAGCATATTTTAAATCTTAATATTCAGTGTTCCACGCAAAGCAAACCGCAAAACTCATGACAAAGATGAATCACTTCAGAATATATTTAAAACTTTAAAAATAGAAGAATCCTATGTGAACTTGCAGTGCAAATAGATAATCCATCCACATACACGTAACAATTCATTAAGTTTTAAATAAGTGCAAATTGTAAATCTGAGGACTGAAAAATAAGTTGGTCGGAGAAATACTCCCTTTTTAACCACCTGCGTCATGCGTAATTGTTCATATACTTGTCTATGCACTACGTGTGTTACTGGAGGATACCTCTAGAGGGCACACCAGAGAGCTCAGGCCGCATGCAACCGCTATATGTGCAGGATGTAAACAACAGACATGTCGACACTTGAGGAGGTTACTGTTAATTATGAGATCATGGCAGAAAAAGAGAGCTTTTGTGTGTTTTATGGACAAAACACACCGTCAGCAACGTTTTCCTCCGTGCACAGACGTTATGGTTGCAGACTTAAGAACTTATCTGTCACCAGTTATTTGGCATGTTTGTTGCTGTGCAGCGGCAATGACACATCGTACAGATAATTGCGGACTATCAGCTTGTGTTCAAATCTTTCTGCCATTGTTCCCTGCCTCTGTGTTGACACAGCCCCTACCGTTCATGTGCATACTGAATCTCGCGTACACATAGTATTAATTATGGAGGACGCTCCCAACAGACTCAGGGAACGCGTTTCAGCCTTCACGCGCACGCGAACGCATAGTTAGAATCAAGTCTATCTCCGGCTTTAGAGGACTGCAGCCCACACTTTGGGAATCACAGTTTTAGAGAAATAAACTTAAACCCACAAAAAAGTGTTCCAGGTGAGGTAAAAGTGGAAATGCATCAGGAATGTAAAGCCAGACAAAAAGGGTAAACAAAGATAGCATGAATGGCAACAGAGCCTTATCAATGAGAAGCCAGAGATAAAACATGGAGTGGAAATGAAGCAGAAAGGGGTGTTCAGGCGAAAGAAACTAGAGAGATAAAAGAGTGTCGGGGAGATAGAGAGTGTCAGAACAGGGAGAGGCAATCAGGAGGGATGGAAGATAAAAGAGCAGTCAGATATTTTGCAGGACTTATGCTAGATTCAATGACAAACAAAGATAAGGTGACCACTGACCTTTTTCCAGCCAGTGTTTGACATCTGCCTCTCTGGTGTAGATGGCCTCGCGGGCCTCGCTGCACATGTTGTGTATGTGGGAGCTGAGTTGCCAGGCTTTAGTTAGATTGACCGCTGCGCTCATCGTCAGCTGCTCCAGTCCTCTCCGCTCCTCTGCCAGGCGGATGGCCTGAGGGTTTTTCTAAGCAGAGAGCAAAAATGATAAAAGCTTAGACCGTGTGTTTACAAGTAAAGACATATATGCCTCTTTCTGCCGTGTCATACCTGTCTGAGCCGCGCCATGGACTCACTGGGGATGATCTCATTGCGGCTGAGGCGAGAGATGAAGCACAGGGCCTGGTACTGGTTCTGCCCTCTCTCCAGCTCTCCCAGGATCAGCGCTCGGAATATTTTCACATCCTGCAACACATCAAGGATGAGAGACGATAAACAGACGATTCCCAGAAGACACTGAAGTAGTGCATGAGGCGAGGCCGTAATAACTTACTGTTTATATGTGTAGGCTCATACGGATTCTTTCCATTTACAGACACTTTAAGTAATTCAATATGTGGATGTCCAAACAACTGTCTGCTAAAAGTAAGTTGCTACACCCATAGAGACTCGCCTGACACTTTGTTGATACTTTTTATTGTCTGTGCGGTGTAGCTCCAGTCATGCTCTGGATATTTGTACTGTCAAATTAAAGCCTCTTTTTGGTCGTCAAAGTTTCTCACGTCCTGTAAAAGTCTGACACATTTTACCGCTCTGTTTTACATGGAACTGTACATGTAGGAAAATGGTGATAGCGGAGAACTCAACCTTGTTGCTGTTGGCAAGTGTGTGAGAGATCTGGCGCCAAACCCAAGACCATAAAGAGTTCTGTTAGGGGGCAAGCAAAGCATGATGGGAAGCTCCAGCAGTGTGGAGAGTAGAGCAGCAGACCTGTCCTCCTATTCATCAGACATCCCCTTCCCGCCCCCCCTGCCCCTTGGCTTCAGCTTCACGATAGACAGTCCCCAAACGCCCCTCCTCCACTTTTCACACACCCGTCTGAAGCCAACAGGCCGCGGAGGAGAAGCTGTTTCTGCGCAGGAGGAACTCTGGGGCAGATAAAACAGCCCAGAGATAACCCCATTGAGTCCTCCTTAAGCTCTTTGGTCCCACTTCCTGTATGCAACAGTGTACCCGCTGGCAAGGAAGCAATGCAGCCCCGCTTTGGAAGTGTTTGCGCTCTGCAACTCTTTATAGACTACTTTGCATGATCACTGGTTCCTCTCCTGAAGAACAACTATAGTCTGTGAAAAGGAGCTTCTGGCAGGCGTTCAATACAAGCATGGGTATTACACAAGACAATCAGGCGGGACTATTTGACCTTTGGAAAGCAAATTACAGAGCAAATATTGATGTGCAGGATTTATGTGACATTAACCTCAGATTTTTCCCTCTCATGTCTCTGTGAGCTGCTGTGTGTTGTATAAAAACAAGGACTCTAAGGACTGTAGAAACACATAAAACTGAAATTAAATACCTCAGATGTCCCCTTGCTGCTATAATAACCCCGTACTCTAGTTTCTTTTACAAAAAGAACAAAGTATGGATGATTAAAGAGAATCCCAAGACTGGAGGAGGCTTGAATATATATCACAGCGAGATGTGAGGAAGAGGGAACACAAAGCCGACAGAGACACGGCTAAGAGCGCCATTTCCCCTCGAGTGTCGGGAGACTCAGAGGCCACGACTTCAGGACCTCCCATGCTGCAGACACATGGCGCTGTACTGGGACGCTGTGTGCGTACATGCGTAAGTGTAGGCAGAAAGAAGGCATTCGTGTCAGCCGCATGGATGTGCCCCGGGGCTCTCTGGGTAATTACAGAGAAGCAGGGTAGCTCCACCAGCTATGCTTCTTTGGATGTTACTGAATAGTAAAGGGTAGACGCCGAGCTCGCCTCCTCCTCTGGTGTAATTATGTGTCCACATTAATGATTGTCTACTTCTGCTGCCCTGCTTTGGATCCAGGCCAAAAAGGGGGCAAGGGGAGGGCAAAGTTGCTTACTGTGGCGACAACTTTTTCTGATGCACTAATTTGCTTTCTTCCAGTGTTTTACATGATAAAATTGATACCACTGTCATGTCTGTATGCTAAATATGAAGCAAAATGAAATAGGGAGCCAGCTGGCATGACTGTCCTAAGTATGGGTGCAGGAAAAGGAATAACAACCCGTCATCTTCTTTAATGTGTTTCATGTGGAGGTGCTTGATTAAGTAGGTTGTGTTATATTGTGTTTTGCGGATTTAGCCATAACAGGCGAAACCTCCAAACAGCTGAAACTTCATGCAGGTGGGGTAGCTCTCTTCTTTCATCCAGCAAAACGGCTGCTCCGCACTCACCTGATGCAGAATGAAGTTACATACAGGCATTGGTTTGTGCACAGAGACGTAAACATAGAATAGAATTGAATAGATCAGTCACGGATCAGCTCAGATGTTACATACACCAGATCCCAAACCAAACAAAATTTGAGTCAGTATCAGACCAACTTGGATCCCATTGGCTGTAGTCTGACGATGATAAAGCCTCTGGGGACAACGGTGAACATGCCGGGCGTGTAGCCAGTGGTTAGAGATAAACTTCCTTTTCCGCGTGCTCCATTATTTACAGAAAAATAAGTGAGTGATTTACTTTAACAGGTCTTGCCTTTGACGAAATGTCAACATCATGATGCAGGTTTGTAAGAAGTAAAAATTAAGCTTTTTCAGGTCTGGCCTCAAGAGGAGAAGGAAACTACTTTTAAAATGCTCATTTGTTGATTGGTGGTCGGATCGATCATTTCTGATGCATTTGAGGAAGTCGGGAAATCTGAACGCTGGACAGCGTCAAGGGAATTTATCTCAAGTTGAATTTTTGATCTAGAACAGTTGTTAGCTGAACTTCCTGCAGATGTCTGTTTATAGCGATTTATAAGAAGCCAAATCGTCGTCGGATAGCCGCTGATGGGAGCAAGGATGTCATTACGCTGCATTACGTTCCGTCTGCTTTTGATCTCCACACGGACTGTTTTTCCTGCATACGCAGCAGCCTGCTGACACGTGATTGGTCAATATTACTGCCTTCCCTAAATGCCCCGCCCCTGCCTGCTTTGTAAATAGAGATTAGTATCAGACCAATATCCCCAAATAAGTACAAGATCATTTCATCCCTCATCCAAAGGTGACAAAATCTGCCTACCAGAGGCTCTAAAGTCCACTTGTTGAGACATTATATCTTTGTTGAATCCTTAAAAATCAAACTGCATAAATGGCCATTTGTGGATTTATGGGGTAAATGTGCCTTACTGTTTCTTGGGAGTACCTTTCTGTAGTGCTGTCAAGTCAGTGCTTGCAGACACAAAATCATACAGCATATAACACTTGTAAAACCTGAAATTTTGAATAATTTAAGCCTTTTAAAAGCAAGTTATAACATGTTAATTGGCGGGCTTTTTAGGTACTGGATTTTGATGGCTTTTGACAAAGCCAGGGTAGCCGTTACGTCCGGTTACTTTTCACGCAAAGCTAAGCTAACTATCTGCCAGCCATAGCTTCAAATTAAGCATCCAGTCCTCTCTCATGAAACTACTCTTTGAATCATACAGGTAGCACTAGTTAAAATATTTCTGTCTCCATCCAGCAGGCCTCCAGCCAGCTGTTAAAAGAAATAACTTTTAATGAGGCCTTTAATTGGCAATAACAAACCAGTGTTGATACCTTCGCGGTTTGGGTGCTGCTGAGATAATAATCAGCACGGCTTCGAAAAGCAAAAAGAGTAATAACAATGACATCATCTCCACATCTCCATCCAGACAGAAGCTGCTGGATTCAACTGTTTGTTTGGACAAGACGAGACTCACTCCTGCCTGCCTGAAACCGGCACTGGCACAGGCGCACACACCGACTCGTTTGTGCAGTCTCACACACACACACACACACACGTAAAATATAATAAAATGCAGCTAAAGAATGAAACGTGTGCCGAAGTGTTACACCTGTTGTTTGGATAACAGGTGGTATCCAAACACCAGGAGAGAGTGAATAAAACAGGTACGTCTGGTGCTGTTTTTTTCAGTTGGGAAATTATGCAAAGTCCTGATAAGAAAAAAGGATAGGTAAGTAGAGGGCTAACAAATACTGTTTCCTGCTGTGGGAGGTCCAGCTTCATCTATGAGTAAAGATAAGATACAATTCAGCAGGGTGAATGCTGGTGCCACATTTCAATACAAAAACCCTGATTCGACTTGAGGACACCGTGGTCAAGCTGGCCCGCTCGAGATTGAAAATAAACAGTGAATTCACAAGTGCTCCTTAAAGAAGTAAGGCCTATATCTGGAGAATGAGTCACCTTCTAAAAGTGCATTTTCACAGACCTACATTAAATTAAAGGCCTGCAGACCGACGTTTAGAGCAAATCACCAGGTGCGGACATTAAGAATTAAAAGGGTGACATTTCCCTGCCTTGAAAAAGACGCGGTAATACCATAATCAAAGGACAGAGTAGCCTTGAGTTTTTACCCGACCAGAGCCCTGTAAATGTCAGCACGGCTATAAATAATCCACACAAGTACAGATTCCTCAGCATCGCTCCCTGACACCCGGGACTTAGTCCATTTGGAGACAAACTACCGCTGGCCAACCGCCAAACACAAGTCTGTATTCATGAAAATGACTAGTGGCTCGCACTATGACCTGTTAAACAGCAGAGAGGTGGGGGGCCCTTTTGGTGGTGGTTACCTTTGGTGGGCCAGGTTATTTAAGAGGTGCACAAAAGCCCATTCAGTGAGTCAAAGGGTGCCATTTACAGTGCACATTCTCAGTCACTGTAGTTGTAACCCAGCTAACCAAATACCTTCTTTTCACTGAGCTTGTACCTGCTTCGCTGGCTGTGAAAATCACCTACGCTGAAGGAAAAAGACGCCCATTTTCTGTGATATTTCTGCAGCTAAGAGAGCAGTTTAAACGACTTCTGCAGGACCGGACTAACTGTGCCAACTCACACTTGCATGCATGGGTGGACGTTCAAACACACACACACAAATGTATGCACACACACACACAGACCCACACACAAACACAAACAGTGTGCCAGCAGCTATTCCCTGTGCGGGAGGTTCTTCCTGTTTTCCAATCCCCTCTAAGACCCTGTCTGTTGATAAGGCTGACGGCTGGCTGGGGAGGACTGCTGGTCAGCCACGCTCTGATGACTCATTTGGGATCACGGTGGGTTTGTGTGGGTGTTTGAGTTGGTCTGGAATTATGTTTTCGATCAGGCTGTGAGAGCAGGAACTGAAAAGTTTCGGAAAGTAAAAAAAAACAAACCCCAACCGAGGACTAAAATCTTGTCTTTTAAAGCGTTTAACAAGCATCTAAGCTTGCACAGCTGCAGTTCGAGGCTCCAAGTAGTAAAACACAACTTATAAAAGTATGCATTTTAGGACGCCACAAACTCCCTCAATGTATCTCTACCCTGTTTGGTGATGGGGAGAATATTTGCCGTCGCGCAGGAGGGGAGCCCCGTCTAAAAAGCACAGGTGTAGGCAGGGATTAAAGATCATGTTGGGAGAAAGAGGGGAGAGAGGGTGAGACAGACAAAAGGAGCGGGAGAAAAGCTGCTGTGCTGAGAAATGCTTGAGTTGAAGCTAATTACACAGGCTCCAAAGACAGGAATGTGGAGTCACATTTTGGGGGCTGGGTCACACCTGGCTGTCCAAGGAAGGAGCGAGCCAATTAGTAAACAGTGGCAGTGAATGGACAATAAAAACACCGGAGGCCATGGAAAGAAAGGTGTGCCCCTTGGCTTTTCTCCCGACAAACAATGGAAGGTAACTTACTTCTCCAGCTGAGGAGTGTCGCTCAGAGAAAACTTTAAAACCTGTGCAGGGAAATTTTCCTTCACACTGAATCTGGATGCAATTATCCAGACACCCAAACTGTTTATGGAGACTTTGCATTCAGGAAATGAGAGGGAGACAAACAGTGGGTGCTAACAGGGAAGGAAATGAGGCAGATAGATAAGGCGTAAACAATGGCGATGGCTTCAGTCCCATTGAGCCTCTAACCGTTGTCCCACAGCTTTCATATCCTGTTGCAGGGGACACAAACAGCTCTTTAATAGCATTTTAAAATAATGCCATGATTTAAACTATACTATATCATTCATACTCTTGAAGAAAGGTGTTTTTTGGGGGCTTTTTTCTACACTATTTTCTAAGTTATAGTCATGCCTTTCTTTTCTACAGGTTTGGGTTTTCAGTGTTTTCACAATAGACAAAAGAAGCTGTGTTTTATGGCTGGAAAAGTGACACAAGAGCAGTTTATTTGACAAGTAAAAAGGGTGATGTAATGTCTTCCCAGGTGTGGACCTTTACAGCTTTAGCACCAGAGCTGAGTGAACTGTCACAGGGGCTGCATAGTGAAGTCAAACACAGCCAATACATTAGTTTGAAAGTAACCAGACTGAGCCAGCTGAAAGGACACAGCCATGAGTTTGACAAAAGGACATTTGGGGACACTGGATGGAAAACAGGACAGCAGTTTTGGCAGGGTAAACCTTTTGTTTGCTTTTTATGTCGCCAACTGCAATCTTAAAACCTCTGAGGTAGTTAGAACTGGTCCCAACTATGCACGGCGCAAACCACAGCTACTGCTGTCCACCGTCTCTGATCATTGGAAACAACTCTGAAGACGTGTCTGCGTCCTCTCTCCCCTGCACCACTGTGGGAATGGGAAGCTTTTTCCTTTATCAGCAGCTCTACAGACGAACATCTGGCCTGCCGGTGGGAGGAGGATAAAGGATAAAGACATCAACAGGGGCCACGAGAGGCCAAAGGGGGCCCATGTGGGGCCTTGAAGGGCCACGACAAGGCCACAGAGGAAGCTATTTTTCCTGGGATCGGGAGTCAGCGGGGAACAAAGGGTGGCTCGGAGAAAAGGCTTAAGTGTACGGGTTCATCTTTGAAAGGATCCAGCGCCTGCACACATGCAAAGAAAGGAGCAGGGAGCAGAAACAGAAACAAAATAGGATTAAAAAAACAAGCCAAATCAGTAATAATCACAGGTAGAAAATGTTAACTGTGCTTTAGCTTTTTAAGGCAGAGCGACCTCACAGGACCTTACTGTGCTGTAACGTATCTGTGAGATTATCTCGCCCACGTGGAAAGGGGCCACAGTGAGAAGTGAACCTGAGTAGGAGTGGAGGTCTTCTAAGGTTCTTCTCTACATACAAAAGGCTTGAATACGTGAGCATTTATCAGGGTTACAGAGGAAAAACTGGCCCGTTTCATTTTCACACGGATGATTTTATCTATCGATGACTCATGGATGACTCACTCTGACCTTTCACAATAGTACCGAAGATTTGCCCCTACATTCTGCCTTCAACGGTTTCTGAAGCAACAGCAGCATTTCCCAGAACAGGTGACACTTACCTGTTAGAAAGACTTTACAAGTTTGTGCAAGTGACAAAGTGGGATGGTGTTTCAGGGTTGTGTGAGAGGGAAGGTGTGGCAGCCAAAAGCAAAAAAAAGCAGGGCATAAAATGTGGTGACTGAACTGCACTGACTTGCAGTTGCTTCTTTGGCAAACAACAGTGTTTCCCACAAACAAAAAGAACAAAATGACTCCCACGCAGGCAGGAAAGAGTTTCTCTAATAGCTAATAAATGCCTCAATCCAAATCCAATTTAACAGTCCTGATTTTCAACACATAATGTGAAGTCTGTGAGAGACCGGATTCTGTATATTCCCAAGGGAAAATCACGCCGAAAGTCCAACCTGCCTCTCATTCTGCTTCTGACATAGCGCATGAGGGTGTGTGAGGAACCTCCAATTCATTCTTACAGCAGGGCTTACAGTAGGGCGTGTCCATGACGCTCCTGTGCTTTGAAGACAATCACAACGTACACTGCAGTGAAGTGACCCGAGAGTCAAAGTGCCCCTAGCTGAAACACAAGCTGCTTTAATGAGGCCGAAACGAAAGGAGAATCTACAGTATCCATCGAAAACAGCTGACATGCTCGTTCTCATCGTGGTGCCATTGTTTACAAAATCTAGACCGAGTTAACACGATAGTGCGAGATACTGAGTGTCAAGTGACCTCCAACATCTGGTGCTCCTTTGACCTGTCAGCACAGCGAGGGGTTGTGCCAGCTCTGAGCTGATGTGGATACATTTTAAACTTCCTGACCGAGAAAAAGGGAGGATTTTGAAAATGGGTTGATTTTGTATCTATATAAGCTTTTTTAGAAGCATCGGACTTAACTTCAGTTATAGAAAGGGCTGTCGAAAACCAGTACCAGAACGGTATGAGCCTCTAAAACAGCCTTAAATGTGACATCTGGCTCCGTAATTTACATCCGATACCGTCATTTAGGAGCTTCCAAAACTTCTTTAGGGTAAATTATCATGCGACAAGTGGGATGCAAATCGAAGCAAGGAAAATGTCGGTAAAAAGTGTTTCTCAACCAAAAATATGTATTTATACATCTTACTTTGCACTGGTATTGGAGAGGCACTTGCTATTGGCTGATACTCAAGTCTAAGTGTCTGAATTGGTATCGGGAAGTGAATTATACAACGGGAACACATCTAGATAGTAAGTTAAAGGTTTAAAGTGATAATCTCAAAGTTATCAGTTTCGTTCTATTTGGGGGCACCGCATGGCGATAAAAGGCAATAGCGGGCGCACACGTCCCAGATAAGCAGACGTCCATGGTTGTCTCCCTTTGTCACGGTTGTAACTCTTGATTTTCCTCGCTGATGGTCGCTTTCCTTTTTAGACTGTTTGCCCTCATCTGAGCGTCGAATTTGTTTTTTTTTCTTTGGATTTTCACGTTTGTATTTTGAAGTTGTATCTGTAGTCATCAATCTTTTCTTTGTTTGTTCAGCCACAGTAGATCACTGATTACTCGCAACACTTGCAGAGACCGCTCCGCCTACCCTCTCTGGCAGACCAATCACTGCCAGCTGATGGAAAACGCGTCACATACTGGGCGTCACTTGTGATTTTTTTCAGCGAAAGTTGCCAGCAGACATCCAGTCCATAATAATACTATATACTGCAAATGCAATTCATCAGTGGGTCATAGGCTCAATAACCTACCTCATTCGGCGATAGACAGTGACTTAACAGACATTTATTTAAACATATCTTTAAAAGATTTATTTATCCCCCAAAGATGAGCTCTTTTCCACTTTTCTGGCATCTTTGTAAAGACAGCAGACTGTACAAACTTGATATGTGGGTGGAAGGCCTTCCAAATTTAAACAGCCAGTTCATATAACTCTGCATTAGTGCGGCCAAATGTTTTTATATAAACTTCCTTTGAATAAATCAAACAGATTAAAAAAAGCTTAAAGAGTCACGCTTTAGTAGACGTACATGGACGCACACTGCTGCATCCGAGAAGTTAAACCCTCCTTCAGTGCTAACTCAGCCGAGAGGCCTGAAGTCGCTCACATTCCTGCATTGATGAAACCCACTGGTTGGACACACAGAGTACAAACTGATTAGCTTCTCTGACTAAAGTTTCTACATCTGGAAGGACCCAAAAAAACAGCTTTTCAAATATGTGAGACATTTCCCTTGGATTTAACTCCAAGACATGGTTTATGTTCAGCTCAAGGTCTCAGACTGTGTAAGAGCATAAATTGTAACAGTGGTCGCATAAAGAAAAAAGCAGAGATGTAGCGGATCGTCAGCTAACACATGTCTTAAAACTGTTGTCTATCCAAGGTTACAAGAGCACATCAGGTTTGTCTTGCGTCGTCATCCGGGCATTACTGAAAGGCACACAGATTGCTGCAATTTGACATAATTTCAAGTGGATTAAGCTGTAAATATATCACCATTACTAACCAAAGCCCCCCCCCTACACTGTTGAGCAACCTAAAAGTGCAATTACAGGATAAACAGCGGATGATCAACTGCCTCCCATGTCGCCCGTCTTGCATAAAAATGACAAAAATCACAGTTCTCCTGCGGTTTTAACTTAATAGCCGGTGTTTTCCGCATGTTGAAATTGACTCAACATGACACAGACACAGAGGTGTGATGAGCGAGCTAAAACCGCATCATCTTTTCCATATGTCTGCAGAGCGATCGTAACACTCCTGAAATCTCAGCGCGGCCGACTCTCGCAGTGATTCACGGCTTGGATAAGGTTTGAACTTCCTTCTCGCTCAGCCAGTGTCTAATGGCTATAACATTTACCATCTCATCTTTGCCACGTAGACACGAAGCAGAAAAGAGCCAGATGACTGATGTCTGCTGATTATTTACAGAGAAACAATGCTGTCATAGCAGAGATGTGATCATTTGTTTAAACAGACTTCAATCCCAGAGGATTAAAGCATCTATAAGCAGACTAATGATGACTAACATCCTACCAAAGAGTACTCTAACTTTCACAGTACCTATCCACCTTTGCCTTGTTTGTCATTATAAATCCCCTGTGTTTAACGTCCCTGTTAGAACGCTCTACTTCCCACGTGCTGGACCGTATATTCATGGCAGCTGGAAGTGACAGCTCATCCAACTTTCCATAAATCTTGGAGATACTGCACAAGAGCTGAATGAAAACCACATGCAGGAGAAATGAGAGGAGAGCAGGAAGGAGTGAGGGAGAGAGAGAGAGAGAGAGGCAGAGAGGGGGACCGAGGGAGAAGAAAGAGAGGAAGGGGGGGGCCCCAAAGAGGCCGACCTACAACTGAAGAGATAAATCAGGCAGCGGAAAAGTAAAGTGATCTAAGAGGTTCTGTTGGCTTTATCCAAATAAACAAAACCATATGTGCATGCATGAAGGGACGCAGCAGCACAAAGGTTCCTGCACACGCAAGCAAAAGGCGCCCTGCTCACAGATCAGTGTATGTCTCTTTATATCAGTTTGTCACCAATGATTGGGGGTGACGGCCTCTTCTCTTTCAACTCTAAATTAGCTGTTTTGGTTAGTGAACCAGACGTGCAGATCAAAAAGGTCAGACATGCCCACTTAATCCTGGTAAATCTCCCCCTTCACATCTCGCCAGCCTGTCAGCTTCTGTGTGACAGCAACCATCACAGACACATGCCTTTGCTCTGTGCGCCTCCCTGAGTCTCCCCCCACCCTCATCCCGGGCCGGACACACTGCAGTTGTAGTTTTCCTTCCAGCATTGACATTTATATGTCTCTGAGCGGTCATTGTCAAAAAGTGAATCAGTGTCATCTTTCCAAACAATCGTGAATGAAGTGCTGGTCAGGGAAGCGGACACTCAATCCGCTCGTCTACTTTTAGAAGAATGCTAAATATGGCGGCTGATGATCAGCTCAGGGCCGGACCCACGGCGAGCGGCAGGGCCACTGGGGTACGTGGACGTCCACATCTAAGGAGCAGCAGCTGTCTTGACCTCAGTGAAACTCACACTGAGATGGAAAAAGATCAATGAAAGACTCTACTTAAGTTACAGTGGGAGTTTTAGGCTTTTGGGATGTTTTGCTTAAAGCTTCAGATCTGTGATCCTGCATCCTTGCCTAGAGGAAAACCATTAAGCTTGAAGCAGCAGGCCACTGTGTGGAAATCATCCTATATAGGTTATAAATGATGGGCGATCTCTTATATCTTATATCTTATCTGATATAATGGAAAAGGTGGTAAAAGGCATCCAGGATAAAGTAAACTAGCAGGCCGTTACACCTTGTCTTTAGACTATAAACCTCCCTCATTCAATGACATGACATTTGGTCGTATTAAAACATACACACTTCCTTCATGTTGTCCATGGACCGCAATTATGTGAAAAAGTTATTGATTTGACTAATTGGTGCCCCTTAATGAGGGTCACGACAGTCCCTACAACATCTCTAGGAGGTCCCAAAGTAAGTAGTGTCATGTTATATTTTGCCACTGTGCTTACCCATATTTGTCCATCTCTGGTGTAAATTTGCACTTAGAATAATCTAATCTCCTTTTAACACCCAGGTAATGGTTTGACTTCCTGGTGGATCCCCCAAGGAGCACCGATGGGCCCCTTAACTTGTTGCACAATAAGTGGGATAAGTTGTAACAAGTTCTGGGTCAGACTGAATTCAAAACTATACAGTAGTGTGAGACGTCCTAACAGCACCTTTAATATCTCGTAGTGTCACACTGAGTGGAGACGAAACGTCCCCTGAAGGCAGCACAGTTCAGTTTAAGTGGTAAACAGGACCACCTCTCACCTGTTTGAAGTCCGCCACAAAAGTGATGAGCGTCCCATCTCCCTGCTTGAACTCAAGCGATATGGAGTCTCTCTCACTGTCCGCCTCCAGCACCTCATCGGTCACCAGTCCGTCAGAGAGCCGGACCCGGACCCGCAGCTCCGAACCGAGTCCCACAGCGACCACCAGCACCAGGGCGCAGAGCCGGGTCAGTATCCGAACTGAAGCCGCACAGATGCAACTCGCAAACATCCCCAAAGACGCAAAACTGAACCCGAGAGAGGAAAAAATCGAGGCGAAATCCAAAGATCTGCGTTCATATCCCCTAACTATTTTCGTTTAAGTTTGCGTTAAGTCTTTTCCTTCATATTCAGAGAGTTCATGTTGTCCCCTGTGTGGCAGCACTTTCAAGATTTACGAGCCCGGTCATAGAAATCACACGACAAATCCCCCTTCCTAAAATCTGCGCTGTTGACTCCGCTGGGAGCTTTAGCAGTTCACTTCCATTGAAAGTGTCTCGCTCCGGCGTTGTTGATTAGCTCGTGCGCATTTCACTTCCCCCTCAGCTAATACACCGATGTTCCCACGTTGCTCCTCGTCCTGCTTTCTGTTGATATTCCTCTCCTGATATTTCTTCCTCTGTTAATTCACGCACTTCCTATCCGTCGGTATCCCACCAGCGCTCGCCTGGCCTCTAAACTTTCTGTTGTGTGTGTGTATGTGTGTGTGTGACTGAGTGAGTGAGTGCAGGAGATGGTAGTAAACTCTTAAAGCCATACCACCCTCTGAAAACTCTGCCCATCCCCCTTAGAGGCCTCATGTGATTCTCCTGCACTCCAGCAAGCTGCCTGAACTAATAATACCCCCCAACAATTATGACCAAGGTGTTGTTGGGATTTGTAAACCATAGCTTTGAGTAAGTTGTTCTTAGCATGTAGGGATAAGTAAGAGGCTGCTGTGCGAACTGTAACCTGCAGCTGGTGCTAATTAAAAACAAACAAAAAGTATATAAAAAATAGGAGATGTTTTCTTAAGTTTAAGACCTTCTTAAATCAAAAATAAATATGATAAATGCAGCCAATTAAAATATGCGTTCACAGATGTGTGAAATTCAGACTTTTACTGTGAAAATCAGCTCAACTTCTACAGCCTGCAGCCAAATAAGAAAACAAAGAGTGCTCATTATTCTGGCTTTGATTTTTGTGACTCCAGTTTGCTTATAACCAGCTTTAAAAACAAAAGTTGCACTGTTTTATTTTGAAAGCTCATGATGTTTATCAGCTGTTTATCTAAAGCATCTGAACCCTCTGACACTCGTTCTGCTTAAGAATTCAGGTGTGTTTGCTTCTGAAATAAATCTACTTGATAATTGTTACCTTTGATGACAACATATGGTTGTTTAACAGGTTCCAGCTAAGCTAAAAAAAAAAATACAGTCGCTGCTTTATTCTCCTGACGCATATTATTTAGTTTTATGATGTCCTCCAGGGAAAGCGAAGCTAAGAGAGAAAAAAGGCTGACTATCAGAGAGAAGATCTGCTCGCTACATTAAATGGTAGATTACCACCCTGTGTGTGTGTGTTTGTGTGTGTGTGTGTTGCAAAAGGGAGGGTGACATCTCTGCAGTAAACCACCTGAGTAGTATGTTGTTATCTCTGCTGGCTGACGCATTGCATTCTGGGTGGGTGGGCTAGAAGTGACCCCAAATGTGGCAGGACTTGAGTGCTGCAGAGACCGAGAGGTGGTCGCTCCAGTGAAGGGAAAAAACAAACAGAGGGGCTGTAAGGCAGAGTAAACATTGTTTTATGAGGGCCAGGCAAACCAAACTTGGGGCCTGGACCCTGATAGACTGGAAGGAGTGGAGGTCAGGCAAACACCGCCCTTTGTGATGGAGTTTAGTCCTCGAGTATTCTCAGGCTACGTCTTAGTTAGAGCGTTTAAAAAGCAGCAGGCTCGAGTTGGAGGTGATGAGACGGGATTCTCCAAAGTCAACATGATTTAAAAGCTTCTGCACTCTCTGCAAACATGTAAACCTAACTCCTCGCTTCAGTTTCATAATCAGGAGCAACAGCTATTTTGGAGCTTAGATCAAAATCATGTGCTCACTTGTAGCACTTGCTTCACTCTGATTCTGCATCCACACACACATGCACCGACACACACACACACACACACACACACAGCAGTCCAAAGTGCAGTAGCACTATGAGGCTGTTCCCGCCATGACTCAGGTAGATAGCAAAGAAAGACACAAGCTACAGTGTACAGAGGGTGTTTATGATTAACTAGCTATTGCGCTGTCCTGCAGTAATCACTGACACAATGAATGTATTGTTAACCGTGTCGGCACCTTAAATTGCTGGTCTTTTATGAAACAGTGGGACAAAGAGGATAAAAAATCTGTGACATGACATCTGCTTTGTCTTGATATCTCAGTGATCAAATTTACTGGATTTTTTCTCCTGAATGTTCCAGTAAAAATGCTCACAAGATGTTTGCATTCCTGAAGCCGGAACCTGTGAAATAGACACCTCAGTCTTGTCTGGTCATTCTCCTTCATGTGTTTGCTTTTCAGCGCAACAACAAAGCTGCACAAGTCTCCTTATCTGAACAAACGTAATCTTGAAGAGTGATGCATCGACTCCATAATAAAACAATGATCTGGAAGTAGAGATAAAGGACTTATGTGTCGGTTTTACGTTTGAAAATGTCCGTTTATATCGTCCTAAAGTTGACTGTGGCTACTGTACTGTTACAAGGATACTTCAAAAAATATAAATGAATCAAAGTAAATTAAGCAAAAAATGACTTCATCCAACAAGCTAAACCATGTAGAATTAGAAAAAAGCATCACATTAAAATATTCAATAATGACAAAACCCTGCGATTGCCGCAAACACATGTGCACATCATCTTTTACTGTTAGAAATGTGAAGCATTTGCACCCTTTGATTAGGGACAATCATGCTTATTTGTGAGGCATTCGGCTTTGACTCCAGCACAGGGTGCTAATGCTGCATTCCAGTCGTGTGTGTGTTTATGTGTGTGCATGTGCGTGGACTTGCACAAAGTTAGCTTAAAACGGCCGCATTTGCATGGGATTTGTGCCACCCAGATGGAGCCTTTCACCAAAACAGTAATTTTCTGCTCGTGAACTGAACAAATAAGCTGACCCCTCTGCATCACATCATCAGGTTTGTCATGTTTAACTAAAACGCAGTGTAGGATTAAGAGGCTCTTTCCAAACTGGAACACGATGCTTTCCTGGTAGGGATTGAACAACTCTAGATACAGAAAAACAATATTTGCATTGTGGGCTGATCACCATCACATGCCGCAGAGCTGTAATACTCCTAATACTCCCTGAAAAGACGTAATATTTTCACCCATAATGGTTTGCTTGAACAGAGTAGTCAGATGTAATCCAAAAGCCTCCAAAACCAACAAACTGGGGATGTTTCACCTCTGCAGGGCTGCAGAATGAAGACAGAACGTGAGGGAGAGCCAAGCGCTGTGGTTGATCTAGTTGATCCCTCCTCCAGACATATGCCAGAAGTGTTTGGATGTATATGTGTGTGTGTTTTGAGAATGTGTACAGTATTTACACAAGGACTTTGGGAGCCAGAATCAAGCTGCTTTCCAGCCCTCTGATGATATTTTCATATCTTTGCTCCCCGTCTTTTCTTCCCTCTAACTGCTCCGCCTGCAGTGTGCTGGGGCAGCAGCACCGACGCTCTGTGAGCTCCTGCTGTAGGCTGAGCGTGGAGATATCCCCTTACATATGTGGGGCTCTGGGGCCACAGTAACCCTTTTGGAGCACAGGCTCACATGGAGGAGAAGAGCGCAGGGAAGAGAAAAATTGGATGATGGTGGGGAGACTAAACTGGAAGAAACTAGAGACAAGGAGTTTTATAGATGAAGCTCTTGTCTATAGAAGAAAAAAAATAGCGCTTGAGAAGAACTGAAACTGTCACGGTTGTGGTTCAAACAAAAAAGGGAGAGGACCCAGGTGCAGACTTGAAATAAGTTTCATAAAAAAAAGATAAAAAGGCAACAAACTAAGGCTTACTTAGAACAGTCCAAGTCATAGAAAAATCCAAAGGGGAATCAGTTGTCCAACATAAAGTCCAACAAAAAGGTATAACCAAAAATTTAACGCAAATTGGAAACACAGGGAGCCACAAGAAAATCCAGGTAACAGGTTCCGGTAACAAAGATACAAGATGACTTCAGACCTATGACAAACGACGAACTGACAATGAGACAGGGGAGCACAGAGACTAAATTAACTAAAGGACTATAAAGGAGGTGAGGCTAATCAGACACAGGTGAGACAATCAAGGGACAGGTGAAAACGATAAGGGCAGGGCACATAATCAAAGAAGCAGGAAACACAAATTAATTTTACAGTATGCTACGCCAGGTGGAAGTAAACAATAACCGCTATATCTATAGCGCCCCCTTCTGCTGGAATGCTGCTGCTGATAGTCATTTCAATTGCCGCTGTGACGTTCCAGCGCTTTGCATTGTGGGATACAGTAGGCGAGGTAGACTGGTCCGATGCATACTGGAGATTTTTTACGAATCAGTACGACATCCGGGTATTTTTGGCATACTGCACATTTTGCTTACATACTACATTTTGGCCAAATCAGTACATACAACTAGTATGGTATGGCATGTCAAACACAGCATTAATAAACTAAAGGACTAAAAAGGAGGTGAGGCTAATCAGACACAGGTGAGACAATCAAGTGAGCAGGTGAAAACAATAAGGGCAGGGCACATAATCAAACAAGCAGGAAACACACAAAGGCAGGAAGTGGATCAACACAAGTGACAACGGCTGTGTCTGAAATGCCGTACTATATGACCTCACCTCAGTAACCCAGTTTCCCTATTGAGTTAATGGTTTCAAGTCTTCATCAATACAGCATGATGATCATTTTGTAAATGATTGTCCCACTGAGAGTAAAATCAAAGATATACAGGGCATGCTTTAGGGCTACCTGTGATTGACCAGCTGCAATCATGGCGGCCTGCTGACCTGGATAAAGGTTAAGCAATGCGTATTAACCGTCTGATCTAAATATGGTCATTTCTGGTTCCAAATGCGAAATTTGAAGCTTCAAAAAGGTAGTCCAGAAACAAATGGGTAAAGACACGGTGGCTACGTCTACTTCTTATGTACAGTTTTATATACAGTCAACATCCCATTTTAGCATGAGGTGATTTAACAACATGCACAGGTTTTTCTTCTGTAAGCAGTAAAAGGGGGCCTTTCTATGTGGACTTTTGAGTTTGTTTCTCGCCCAATGACAGCTAGGATACAGCCCCGCCCCCCGCGAACCTGAACAGGGGCTATAGATAATGGATGGATATTAACATTGATGCTTCTACTTAAGCAAAGGATCAGAATACTTCCTCCACTATTGTAGACTGGGCACATGTCAGGTCGTGTTCCAGCATCGAGCAACAATAAAAACTAAGGTACTTTGAATTGACCCTTTGTACAGACAAAGTAGAAGTGAAGAGCAGAGAGTTTGTTTATTGTTTGATGATTCTTGTTGCACAACCTCAAGTACACAAATGTTTGAATGCTGGTTAATGTTTCTACATTATTTAGAATTACTCACTGCGAGACTGGCATCCAGATGTTCTCGTGTCATCACTCGCAGGGGCACAGTTCAAAGGAAAAACATGGTCAAATAACAGAGCAGGGATCATTTAACCCCTGCCTTTCCAAGGAAAGCATCACACCCCCACACCAGTGGTTTCCCGTACTACACAATCACGTATATTACAAAAGAATTCCATGGAAATTCCCATAAAGTTAATAACAGAGAGAGGAGGAGGAGGGGGAAAGAGGGAGATACAGAAGTGGAAAAAAGGTTCTTTTGAATTGTAAAAATAAATAAACATGTTTGGGCTCATAGCTCGGAGCGTTAAACTGCACAGTGGGGTTCTTTCCTGGCAGGGACCCAGCTGGAGATGAAAGACAATCCCACTTTAAACACATGCGTAGGAACGTATCATTTATCTTTCCTCCATTATGGGAGATCCAAGCTGTTGTGATCTAATAACTGAGGTGGAGCTACCTCTCTCTGCCTTCCTAGAAAGTTCATGTACAAATACTTTGAGCTGCTACTATGCAGTAATTACAGAACACAAGAAACCGGTTTCATGCTGCATCTGGCAAATCTTAATGACCTTTTTACACACATGGACATAGCTATTTTCAAGAGCCTTCAACATTGGTTAAAGCTATAGCTGGAGTAAACTGAAATATAGGGTTTTAAAGTATATGATACTTTGGCCAAGAGTCTCCAGCAACTCTCGGTTCATCAGATGGGGTTGATTAAAGTCTTGGTTCTGAGGGAGCACATGACTCAGAAACATCTGTTCAGGATACAGAGAAGATCTCCTCGGTATTTAATTAATCAAACTTTCGGCCTGCCGGAGTTAAAGTAGAAATTACGGCTAATTCTCTGTGGGGGGGTGGGGGGGATTTAATAAGGCCCTGGGAGTCATTCAGAGGTGAATCACTGCTACAGTTTTATATGTAATTAAACCTCCTTTTATAGGTATGTACCCTGTCCATATACTGTAACATCGAGAAAAGCTGTGGTTACAATGTTAATGTTGTGCACTGTGTGCTGTTGTGGCAGAATAGTGATGTATACTTTACTTTAGTTCACATTAAGTCATGTTCTTTAACACCATTTTACAAATGTGTAAACTTTATTTATACCTCAGATAAGATAATCTCACATACAGCATTTGGCTCCTGTCATTAATGTGCTGTTAAGTACGAAATGACCTAAAAGACAACATGTTTATCAGTGTACTCAATGGTTAACAACAAGTTAGGAAATTATGGAGGTAACAATTTATACTCTTGGTTTGATGTTTCGTTATACCTACATGTGTGTGTCAGTACATACAGTACAGTACAACTTCAAAGACTACAGTGTATATTGGGAAGCTAAGCTCTATGTATAATCTGAAGAATGACCAAGTGGTGCATAAATCTAATCTGGTATTTAGAGTGTTGCTTTTAGCCTTGAGGGATCCCAGTATTGTGCAGATTAAAGGGTAACATCCAACACAAGCATCATGCCAACATCACACAAATACTGAGCAAGAATCTTCTTCAAGGTCCTCTCCAGAAGTAAAAAGCAATAACAATGTAAATGTATGCACCATGTGAGTCCAAGACAAACTTACCTACAGGGACGGTAAAGTTTATTGCATCGCATCACATCGCATTGTATCACATTGCATCACATCGCATCACATCGCATCACATCGCATCACATCGCATCATATTGCATCGCATCACATCGCATCGCATCGCATTGCATCACATCGCATCGTATGGCATTGCATCACATCACTTTACATCGTATCGTATCGTATCGCATCGCATCGCATCGCATCGCATCGTATCGCATTGCATCGCATCGCATCGCATCGTATCGTATCACATTGCATTGCATCCCACCGCGTTGCATGGTATCCTATCATATTGTATTGCATCGCATGGCATCGCCTCGCATCACATCATATTGCATTGCATCATATCGTATCGTATCGTATCGTATCGCATCCCATTGCATTGCATGGCATCGTATCGTATCGTATCATGACATTTTTGGCAGAATATTCCCAGCATGCCATAGATACTTCAAAAAAAAGTTATTAGAATGATTTTCTGTTTATTATGGCCTTCTTGTTGACAAGTGGCTACATGTGTATTGAAGGAGATACATGGCTACAGTGGACTTGTTAGCAGTGAAAAGGACCTCTGCTCAGACCAATTGTTTTTTTCAAATTCTGGAGAAGAAATCAAAAAAAGGCCGCCCCTTTAAGCTGACACTGCTAACAGCACTGAACTGAATGACTGCAAGTGACTCTGAGTGTGTTGTAAACAGTCTAAGGGGAATTCTGACTGCCAACCAGACACAACATGGGCTCAAACTGTCAGACAAAAACTGGGAAATACTTGCTGACATACTGACATTATAATCATGGCCTTTGAGTGCTGAATACGTCTTTTTGCGCTTTAAGACAGCTCCATTAGCTCTCATTGCTCTCTTAGTGTTGCTTTCAGCCACAGCAGGCATCTGTGCTCAGAGAAAAAAGCTCTAAAAAGCTCTGGAGCAAAATTGCAGCAACTAGCTGGGGAAACATAGTGAAGCATTTAGCAGATTAAGCGCCTGATAATCCCTGCAGTAGAAGAAACCAGAACATTTAAATAGTCAGCTTTGGACTCACATTTGTGATGTGGCCAGAAACACTACTTATGACACAAATGTGGATGTTTAAAGATGCTAAATGTTTGCTATATCAACATAAAAAATGATTATATGTGAGTGTTGCTTTTACAGCTTGTTTCTGCTGCCCCCAGGTGGCCACAGATATAATTGGAGGGTTGAGGAAAGTTTGCCAGGAAGTTTGCGTTTTTTGCTTGTTGAGTTTTACAAGACTTAAAATAACCATTTGGGAACTGTATCAACGAGCACTTTTCGCCCCATGTAAAGCCCAGGAAAGCAGCTTTTTAGCCGTGATTAGCATTACTTTAAGTGAGCGCTAACCCAATTCCACTCCTGCACCCTGCTATCACACAGACTCAGAGATTACTTATGTAAGGTACTTTCTTTTACTGCCCTTTTTTTGGGAACCATGCTCCATATGTCCGTCTGTCATTAGACCCGCTATTCACACAGATAAGAGGCCAGTGTAATTGCCGTGCGGCCCGGCAGTCACGGCACGGCCGCTGATGTTCTGCCAGCACACAATCAAGATGCCTGCTCCAGATTATCACGCTGTAAACAAACTGATGCGGGCCTCTCCCTCAGAGAGCTGTCAGGCCTCTTTTCATTCGCTGGGATTAGCATTTAAAACTGTCAGCTGCCAGACTGGGCTCACTGCTTCTCTCCTGACATACTGAATAAATGTGAGTGGAACAAAAGATTCAGACAAACAAATACACAAATCCTAGCCAATCAGCGCTCCATATGTGTATTTATTTATAACATTTCTGCTTCTCTGCTGCTCTTTTTCGACTGGGGGAACTATTAGTTTAACTGCTTCACTCCAGAAAAACAGCAAGCCAGTTAAATGTCTGTTTTTGGAAGGCTGTTAAATGTTAATGAGGGGAAACATTAAGGCTGCTTTTGTTTTTTTATGTGAGCTCAGTTTAATTAACCGAAAGAGACGTAACACTTTAAATAGTCAAGATGAGATAATTGCTCCTGTTTCAACACATGCAAAATGTTAAAAGTGTGAGGAAATAACCACAGGGAGTGTGACTGCGATAGTAAAATGGTTTTAGAAGAGTTAAATTGGAATGAAATATGCTCCAAAAGTTTCACGAGAGCCACGACAGCTTGTGGAAAACAAACATCATTTCATGCGTGGATTTTCACTGTTTGCATGTGTCTAATATGTGTCTTAAACCAGTGAGCTCCAATCTGTTCCCTCACAAAAATGCAAACATACATTATAATTATTCACTTCGACATCACCTCTGCTGAAACTTCGGCACATATTTTCTGTGTCTTTTGTTGACAGGGCATGATCGACCTTTGCAACCACCAAGTACAAAATCTGTATAAAGTTCAGCTTCTTGCATAACACTGAAAAAATGACAGGGAAAACAGTCAAATAGAGCAGCAGGCTGAGGAAAAGCTCTCTATAACATCACGTGCCGTCATATCAGAAGTAACTTATAGGGGTCAAGCCTGCATGAGGCCGTTAAGAAAGCCGAGGAAACTGACCAAACAATGCTGGTATTCAGGAAATGGATAGTTGAGCTGAGATAGCCTTCATGTGCTCGGCGCTTTGGAAATCAGATCTTTCAATATTTACTCGAGCAAATGTTGCCTTACAAAGTTCAACCCTGCCGTGACCTAAAAGAGAACAAACTGTACGGACAAAAGTTGAGGTGATATTATGATGGATGAGCGTGGTCACTGATACATCATGACAAAGACTGCAGCTATGATATGTAAAGAAATGCTTTCAGTCACTTTAAAGGTATTCAGTGGAGAGTTTGATCACTGTTGGAACTGTACACTGTACGTTAAAAAAAACCAACATAATTTTCTGGCAGCGGGCCAGAAAATGTCTGTTGAAAATGGTAAATGGACGGCACTTATATAGCCCTTTTCTGGTCCTTAGATCACTCAAAGTGCTTTTACACAACATGTCCCCGTCACCCTTTCCCACACACATCCAACTACTGATGGCAGAGACTGCTATGCAAAGTTCCAATCTGCCCACCAGGATTTAAAGGTATAATAAGTAGGATTTTCCTGGTTTTTACAAATATAATATAATATAAATCATCACTTATGGGCCTCTATACATGTGTGTTGGTGAGTGTGTGTGCAGACCCTTGTGAGACCCTTCCCTCTGCATCTATTGTGTTGTTTTGCTCTGCACAGGATGTTTACAGGAGGGGTGCTGTTGTGATTTCCTGAGCCAATCACAGCGTATAGGTGAGTGTGGGAGTGGTTCAAATTAGCAACTGGGCTCCATTCAGACCGGCGAACACGGCGAAAGAGCGATGCAGAGTTGGCCTTCTTTCTGTTGGACAGGTAGGTGCTTCAAACCAGATAGGACAAACTAACCGGCAGTTAGCATGCTACTGCAAAGGCAACTGGCGGTTAGCATGCTAGCACAACGGTAACCGGCGGTTAGCATGCTACTGCAAAGGTAACTGGCGGTTAGCATGCTAGCACAACGGTAACCGGCGGTTAGCATGCTAGCACAAAAGTAACCGTGATGCTGTCAGTGTTAGCTCGGCGGGGTGTGCGTGTGCTCGCACAAGAGAGTGAGAGTGAGCTTCTGGTGACGAAGAGCCCAGGAGGAGGGGCCCAGTTTGAATGTGTTGTTGACAAAATGCAAGGAAATATCCTGCTTATTACACCTTTAACTAACCACATCCAAGAAGTCTTTGACATGTAGAGTGCACCATCCGGGAATTGAACCACCAACCTACCAACTGAGGAACGACCCACTCTACCACAGCTGCCTCAGAAAATTACAGCTGAAATAAAACCATGGATAAACTGTAAAAAAACCCCCAAAAAACCCCCCCAGCATTCATCTTTGCCATAATCAGCATCTACAATCGTATTTCTTGATAAATCTCCCTATAAGTCCATAAAATCTTTTACTTTTCGCAGATGTTAGAATAAAAAAAGAGTTATAAACCTTTAAAAAAAACATATTTCATCTTTTAAAAAAAAAGGAGTAGTCAGGAAGATATTAAAAAGAATGCAGGTTTATGAGCCTTTGTATGTTGATAAGGTAGAAAACTGAACAGATTGTGTAGTGACTGTCCTATGTTCCAATGTTTTAGTCACTTGCCAAGGTGTGTAGGAATGGTCTTGACGTGTATCCACAACTGTCCAGATTGAAAATGTCTTTGAGTGATGCTCCCGTTTATTGCAGAATGATAAAGCAGACATAAAATGATCACCGTTGCTGCTGTAGTGATCTTGCATTCCATGTTACGTAACGGTAAGAACCGTGCGTTTCCTCCAGGTATGCCCAACTAACTTCCCTTCACCTGACTTCATCATGTGACCAATTACCCCAACACAATACACACCCCAGTGGTCAAAGTGAATCATTCTATCAATATTTACACCAAACTCTTTACAACACAAGACAATAATTAGCTCCTACAGATTATTCAACCCTAAAAGGTTCTGAGGTTCCACACCTTTATAGAATGAGACCAATTCCATCAAACAAACCAAACTACAACAAGAACTATTACTTTCTGTGTTATGATCTTCTAAAAGCCTGAAGCCTTCTATTTCTTCTTAAATTAGTCATATTATGCTGTTAGCACTTCATGGAAACATTAAGTTTAAGACCTGTTTTATCACGGCGTAGCGCAGGTGTCACACAGCCCTGTGGCTGAGTGTGTGAGGTCTACACCTTGTAAAAAAGTGTAGCTGTTAAAACAACTTGCTATTTTTTTATTAGTATACAAAAAAAGAGAAACATTTAAGGGAGAGAGAGAGAGAGGAGACTTTGACTGGTGGATGTGTTTTCTAAGACAGAAAGGAAAGGAAAAACAATCTTGTTTTGGTTCCCAGATTTACACCGACACTTCTCTTTGTTCCCTCTGTAACAAAGTAGTCCCTGACACAAAAATGCAGCAACAGAATGTAGGGTTAACTCTCTCTCCTGACCTTTGACCTCTCGCCATTCTTGCCAGGGATGTAACTGTCTTCAGTAAATCTAGCTTGTGTCCTCGCAGTCCAGGCATCAAACAAGGATGGACATTCTTCAATGTGGGAGTCAGGGGAATTGGACATCCATGATGATTTAACAGCCTCTCCCACAAGCGTGGCTTTGTCTGCGTGTGTGTTTGCTCGCATGAGACAGCTCCGTGTTTTCGCTGTTGTCTGGTTAGCAGAGAAAAGAGTTTGTTTGGCTGAATCATTCCCCTGAGTCACGCTGCAGTCTAATCTTTGGTCAGACAAAAGATAAATGGACATTTTCCTGCCTTTACATGGACTTCGTGGAGAATCCTTGAGTAAAAACTGGCAGACAAGCTGGAAGTACATAATGAAGAACAGATTAACAGACAGTAAGGTCATAAAAGAGCTGCGTAGTACAACAGACAGACTTTATTGTATGCCATGTGTTTCATATTTTACCCTGTTCCCTATGAAGCTGGGCCATGCATCATCCACGGCTTCCTGCTGCAAGACCTCCATTTTTGAGAACCTGTTGACAGCACATACACACCAACACACACTTACACACAATGCCCTTTACTTTAACCCCTGCAAGAGCCCATGCTGGGAGGAATTCTCCAAGGCGCCTTCTGAACGGGGAATGTAATGAGAAAGAAAAGGAGAAAAAATTTGAGGAAAAGATGAAAAAGAAAATTACATTTTTCCTAGTTTGGGACAAAAGTCTTGACTAGACCTGTAAATCTTTCTCTTTTAATGGGGATTTAACTGGACACAGATGAAGCTTGAAGACTTTTATTCCCACTAACTTACACAGACTGTCTGCTTTTACAGTAATCAAGTCAAAACAGGCTCACTCTGCAGAGCAATAACAGAGCAGACACAACACACACTGGATGTTTTTTCTCTCTTCTCTGTGCTGCTTTGCAAAATGTTATCATTCTGATCAACATTCCTGCGCACGTCTTTCTCACAGCTTTATATCTGATAAGCTGCAATCAAACTAGATAAAAAGACTTTAGTTGGATCAAATTACCTCTCAGTTACTCAGTGTTTTAAACTCTCCTGGCTCAGGCTCAGGATCTGTTAGACCACCTGTGCAGGTCTGTGATCCAGTTAAAGCCGTGTGTGGTACCTGCTCCCTTCATTACTTTTGACAGCGTCTTATCGATGATGGTGCGGAGATTTGGAAAGCATTGTTAGAATAAATCATTTGTTAAATCAAACAAACATATTCTGACAAACTGTGGGATATAAAGAACTGGAAATAAATACACTGCAAGAATAGGGGGAAGAGGGAATATTACAAAAGAGTTGGATTTGTACTTTTCTAACTTTGTCACCCCCAAGTGGAAAAGTAAGAAAGGACCCAAATAAATCTGACCGGGTTTCCCCCGGGACAAGCACATGAGGACAACGACTCAGCTTGTAAACAGTATCATGTTTTCTGCAGCTTTGGAAGAAGCTTTCTAGAGCCTGAAAAAATGTAAGCTTCTGGGACTTAAGAGTGTTAAGTCTAAAGAGTGAAGAGTGGAGTATAAAAATGTAATCAGACGGTTAATAGTCAGACTTATGGTCAGGATATCTCAGCCTCTGCTGCATCTGTGTCTTTTTGATTCTTGTGAGCCTCCCAACATCCCTCAAACTAAACAAAGGGAACAACAGTTTAGTTGGTAAAGGTTTTTTTTTTCCTGTTGCAGTGCTCAGCCATTATTTCTCCTACAAGCTGATGAAATGAAGCTCCAGCGTAAGTTCAGTCAGGAAGACTATACTGTGCATGCTGGTTCTATCAGTCATATCTCATGCCATTCGGCTCACACTCCCCTCGCGCATGCTCACTCTTATTGTCCTGCAGTCATCAGCTGTTCACATCTGTCCAATGGTACAGCAGCACACTCTCATTATGAGCCATCATATCATTGCTGTCTTTCTGAATATGGCTTTTCTCCCGCCTCCCGTTCATTCATGCCGTCCTTGTGCGCGACCCTCCACCTCCCCATCACCGCCCAGTCTTCATTACAGCTTCATCATCTCATCAGCCTCGAATGACATCATCAGACAACGCCCCCACCACCAGTGTCTGGAACTCCATGGGGGGATATATCTTGCGGCCGTTCAGGGCCGACACCTTTCGATCACCATATCTCCCTGTAGAGTCCAGGCGGCAAAGACTTCTGACCATTATTCATTACCACATCATCACATGTTCTTCCTTCATTTATTTGTGTCTCCTGATTGAACTTACAGTAAAATGCCAATTTGTGCCACAAGAAACTGGTCTGTCTAATGACACCAAAAGGTCATCAGAACTCATGACCAAGGTTTTGTTAGACATTAGACTACTTGCATTTTATTATGTTTAGAAACACACATAATGATTAGATATACCTTCAATAAAAAATGTTCTGATGGTATCACTTTTGATTGTTGCTGTCTCTCATTTAAGTCAATCTATCTTTGCACTTAGTGTAATCATAAATACTGCTATCTTTGTATTTTGCGTGCATCACGTACAAACCCCCCGATTAAATGTCACTTCAAAAGTGCCACACCTTCCATTAAATGGCCCGATATCGTGCGAGAAAGAAGAATGAAACACTTTGTTGTTTAATGAACACTGAGGTGCTTTTGAAATACAGTATTAAGTTTCATGTCAACAAACAGTCTCATTGAAGTATTGTGTCAGTTTAATAAGATGTGACACCCAGCCTCTGGGCGAAAAATGACTATAGATATCAGTTACTTTATTATTGTTGCACTCATGAAAGACTCAAACAGCGATTCATCTTCTGATGTAGGGACTGAAAAGTAAAGAGATTCATTGGAGGGACTCAACACCTGATGCATTTGAACAAACTGCCTGCTTCAAGTTCTCATAAACAAGAGAGATACACAGAAAGTTAATGAAAGTAGTGCACTTTGTCTCAACTTGTCACAGAGAAGCTGCTTTTATTTATGGCTCTCTTTGCTTTAATCACTGACTGTTGTGCAGAATCCCTCTATGATAAGACAGCATGCTGTTTAATCAGAGCGTTCCTGCAGGCCAGTGTCAATACACTCTGTCACGCTATGTGGAGACTGGGATGTGTAATTACAGTCATTCAAATGACTCTGATATGTTTACTCACTTTCTCCTATGTCATCTGCAACAATAACACATGCTCTAAGGTGTCCTTTTTTATTGCTTTAAGGTCATTAACTCCCATGTGGGATTGAAGCAACTCGTTCAAAAGAAAGAATCAGACAATGTGAATAAATAGTGAGACAAATAAGCTGCAGATTTAAGGAGTGAAATTGAAGTTTATTAGTTCTCCTACTTGGTTTTTGGAATGCACAAACAAACCCAAACAAAAAGGTGCAGCAAAAATAGAGCCTTTGGTGATTCATTCCATGCGTTTATCTGTCATATTAATATGATTTAATCAGAGCTTTGTAGGTGGTAATCTGCGAGTGAGACGAGGCCAACAGGTGAGGCAACTGTCGCTCAGGAGTAATTGGCAACGTGTAGCCAAAAGACACAAAGCACCGTGGAGTAGCTGGAGGAAAACCACCCAGATCTGAGAGGGAAATTCTGGAGAGAGAGGGATGTGGGGGGGGCGTGCTGCAGGCTGAGATAAGTGGCACCTTTGGGTGGTACACAACAGGATAAAAAGTCATATTTCAACACATGGTGACTGTATTCTAGCCCTCAAGTCTAAAATGTGGCAATAAAAGTCATCTCAATCAGGACGATGGGCAGACAAGACGAACTGGAATGTGCACAACGGGTCTCACATATGGGGTCACACACAGCAGCAGTGTGTATTATCAAATGGAGACGTTTGACTGAAATGTGCAACAACAGAAGCATGATTTCTCAGATATGACATGGTGTGGACGTCACAGCTTATTTACCCACACAAACGCATCTTGCCAACTTCCCTATTATTAAATTCTGTTGACTGATTGCAGGGGACTCACACTTGCGTTTACATTCAAGAATTCATTACTACTTGAAACCAACAACCGTCAAAAGGATAACACAGTAAACTAAATAGGCACTTGCTGTGGTGTGTTACTGTCGCATAAGACATCAAAGTTTTGTAAAACCTCTAGAAATTGTTTATCTACAGTGTGTAAAACAAGTTATGTGCAGGTATACAAAGCACAGATGGAAGGTTGTCTTGTAATTACTTTCATCTGTGTGGTGATTGTATTGTTCTGAACAGGCTTATGAATAATGTCCAAGTGTTTTCTCTAAAAAAAAAAAAAACCCTGTTCAACATGTGAAGTTTTTAGGACTTTAAAACAATGAGACACACTTCTTTTATAAAAAATAGTGTGGAAGGGAAGAGAATACACCTAGACGTGTGATGTTTTATTGGACTGCGAAGTCTGTGCAAAATATAAAAGAAATAAAGGTGCTAATTATTATTTGGAAAACACAAAAGATGTATTGCTACATTGAGGTGAAAACATGCCACTTTGGTTAAAGCGAAAAACTGGGAACAAACAAATAATCGTTTACTGGTTGCAGAAAATATCTCAGGTCAATGACGCCTGTTCTGCTGGTATAGTATACTTTTAAATGCATTGTATTCAATCTTAGAATAGTTTTTATAATTGAGAAACTGGTCCATCAAACTCTTGGGGCACTAAGAAATTAAAAAAAAAGTAGAGAGAACAACATAAACACCATAAATATGCAGGGAGGTCACAAGGTCCCTCTGTGTTACATCCAGTGCAAAAGTCTAAGTCAAAGTTCAAGATCTGCCACATTGACGCCTAAGTTTAGTTCAGTATGCAGCCGTGCAGTCTCTCCCTGCTGCCTCCGCCTGTCGTCTCCACGGTGCGCCGCAGGATGTCTTCACTGAGGCCTCAGTCAAGTGTTTTAAAGTCTGCCCTCAATTTGAACACGAAAGAAGATCCCTGCAGATAAAATAAGAACTCAATCAGGAAGAGGAAGAAACAGTCACATGTTAAGGAGGAAAGATGAAACTACGCTAAGATAACACATCAAGTCATTGACTGAGAGCTGTGCCTAGATCAGCACAAACCATGCCCGACCACCGAAAGACTGGGCGGTTATCCCCAACGAAAGACTATTGGACTGAAGCTGTCTTATTAGAGCTGTGAGTGAGAATTGGCTTCCCTATTGGTGGAGAGTCAAGACTTACTCAGAGTCTAGAGGCAACTTTATTCCATTTCTGTGGGAAAGTCCAATGTAATATAAAGGAAAAGAGATTTTAGTTTTAAAACAAGCAGAAAATGTTGTATCTTGTCACTGTAAAAAAAAAGGTAACAGTGTTTAAGAGGGAAACAAATGAGCAACAATTTCACCAATTAGGTTTCAGCCATGAAAACATCAACAAATGCTTGCTTATGTAACTTATTGATTTTGTCTTTATGTTAAGAATTGTTGTGGGATTTATTTTATTTCACTTCTGTCTTGTAAGAGTTTTAATGCTTCTTTATTTGTCTGTGATGTTGAACTTGAACTTCTGTACATCCCAGTTGCTCGTTCCTGCCAAGAAACTCTCACGATAAACCACTTTTTCATGAATTGACTAAACAGGATTACCCTGTTTGTTGTCTTTTTTTATAGACTACTTGTTAACTTAAAAGGGGAATCCAAAGTGATGAAAGTGCTGCTCATTCATAAAGATCTGGCTTCAGTTTAGAGGAGAGGTGCTTTGGAGAGTTCAGAGAGAGGCAGAGACAGAGCGCACTCATGACACTAACACTAAAGCACAACCAAGGAGTCAGTTGCATTTACTTACACAGATAACACTGCACTCACTCACTGCAGAGCTTACTTCTTCTTCCCGCCTAATGACATATTTTCAGTTTTTTTCTTCTGTGCCTCATTGAACAAAAGACACACCTTTATGTTAGCAAGTGGTTTGATGCATGTGTGACCCCACCCCGGTGAAACTCATTGCATAACTCATCATCTGTAGTATTTGTTCGAGGTGACTTTGATGACACTGTGTAGACTGGCTTTTATTTTGTGATCTATTGGTCACCGCTTTACAGCCGCTACCTGTGTTACTGCCTGCCACAGTTTTAACCCCTTTTACACTGATTACTGTAAGCACCCAATGCTAAACTTGCAGTGTACCCCTTGTTCATAACATCCCCTGATGAAGATGTCCCTATAGTTACCTAATACGCTGCAGTACATTTAGGTTAATGATGCACTGTGTTGCAAAGTGAATTTTAAAATGGGTGTACCTCAAGGTTGCGTATTAGGTCCCCTACTGTTTGGTCTATTAATGATCTTCTACAGTATCATTGGGTAGATCTGCAAATGTATGACAATGACAGGGCTATATATTGACATACAAAACAGGTGAGGTAGCAGGATTAACTATTCTGGGCTACTGTAGGAACATTGCAGGGCAACATGGCAGACTGGAAGAGGAAATACACCCACTGTGTAGATATAAAGGGATCATTCTAAGGCTACCAAAACACAACTATTCTTACTTTCAGGAGATTATACACTAATGAAAAAATATGTGTGATACTAACAATAGATGCCTTAAATCTTACACACAGGTCATTTGAACCTGAAATTTGTCTTTAAGAAAAAAGAAATGTTTGCTTTCTGGGGTAGTAGAGCAAATGAGAGTTTTATAGGCATCATGTGCAGGACATTTATTGCTGTGCAGATTGTAAAGCCTTTGATGCAAATTTATGACTACCTTTAACCAATATATAGTCTGGCATATGACCAATTTTGTCAACAGTTGATAGTACCAGGCTTGCTGTTTCCATCTGACTCCTGTCTTTTTGTTAAGCTAAGCTAACGAGCTGAACCCAGCTCCAGCCTTGTACTTAACGGCTACATGAGAGAGTTGTTTCAAACTTCTCATGTTACTCTCTGTGAGACAGAAAATAAGTCTAGATGCAGAATTGCAAACCATTTCTTAAAATCATATTTTGCTGTATGAATGTAGGTCAGAGACAATGTATGTACAGTATGCATGTGTGAACATTGGCATTTATGTGACTGTATTTGCATCATGGCAAGGCAACACAGTGACTACGGCAATGCTACTCACTCAACTACCATACATTTTTATGTTATGTGGGAGCATACTTCAACTTGGGTATGATAGATAGATAGATAGATAGATAGATAGATAGATAGAACAGAATAGAATAGAATGAAATAGCATAGAATAGGTTCTACCTCTGTCATGGCATCATCGATCTGTTTCAGCTCCTCATAGTGATCACGAGAGTCTCTCAAAGGTTGAACCATGATCTCCTCAATCTGAGGGAAAAGCTGTTGGAAACCACCGGAGGAGCATTACTCATTAATACTTGTAATGTGCTTGTGTTGTGCTGAGAAACACGTGTGCGCTCATTGTCTTACCTTCATGACAGTCTCAAACATTGGGATGAGCACAAACTTGATGAATCCGATCTGAGCGGTGGGTTTGGTGACTTTATCTCTGTCCATGAAGGGAGCCACAGGGAGGCCCTCCGACTTCTCCCTGTCACTCTGGGAAGCAAACAAGTGAAAATATTGTTGTTTAATCCACCAAACTTCCTCTATACTTGGATTATATTGTTCCCAATGTACTTCATCCTTCATCTGAGTTGACCTGATGGATTTAGATAATTTCTGAATGCTTTTGTTGAGGTCACCTGCATGAAGTACTCCTCCAGTAGGCAGTCCACCCATGGCTCGGCTACCTCAGTTGGCCTCACTTCGTTGGAAATATCGCAGCACTTGATCAAAACCATCTTCAGCTGAAAACACAAACACACGCACTTAAACAAGCATACATGAAATACCCCCACCCCCAAAGAAAACACAGGATAAAGAAGCCTATTCATCATAGACGTGGATAATCTTTTTTGTAACTATTTTCCAAATTACATTAACGCATTCTTATTGGCTTGTGCTGACTTCTGCACAGTCAAAATAAAGGCCTGCTTGTGCTGAGGTCACGTCTTGCATGTGCAGTACAGTAAACGGATTATGTAACATGATCTTGTGAGTTATAATGTATACGTACGCAGGTCACATGCTCCTCATTGGTGAAGTCAAAGTTGTCCACTTTGTGCTTAAAGGAGTCTAGTATCTCTCCATGTCTGGCCATGTCGGTGGCCAGAATGAGGGTGATAATTGCCTGGAGGTATGAAAGGAAAACGACTTGCATGACGTGCTCATATTTATTTGATAAAATCCGAATTGTCAACAGAGTTACAGAAGAATTACTACCTGTCGGATCTGTTTGAATGCCTCAGGATCCACGTTTGCAAAGATGTTGCACTCAGGCAGAGACAGGATCTGGAAGGCCACAGCACAGTGGTGGTTCTCTAGCGGGGATATGTCGTTGTAGCGCACTGCCAGCTCCGTGCGGGCATTGATCTGGTACCTGATGGATGCATGACACAGATTAATGACAGTATTTTCTCAAGAAGCTAACCCGGTAAGAGGGGTCCTCGCCTTCCTGAACCTCCTACCAAAAACAACCTGATAATCTGAATGTTGTCATACCTAAACTCTCTCCATGCTGAACTAGTTTCACAGTTCATTGACAACAGTGTTGTGCAGAAGTTGTCAAAACATACTGGGGTCAGTGGGCAACTGCAGCGCACAATCTGTCGACACCTTTACAGGCAGAATAGTGAGTCTTACGTGTTGTTGTAGCCAGGGTGGTCCAGGTCGTGACACACTGCAGCTGTCATTAGAATGCCCATGTCTGTGAGAGTCAGCTTCTCCTGGAATAAAGTGTAAAAAGAACGGTGTTAATAGGTAAGTCATTATTTAAAGAAAGGCAATTATATCATTAAAGATGTTACTTTTAATTGTGTGGAATTGTTCAGAATTTAGCCTCTTATTTTGTTTCTTTTTTTGAGGACAGAAATGGCCGATATGAAAGATATCCTTAACACGCTTGAGCACACACATATCCAAAAACATGCACCGTACCTGTAGGTTGCAGAGGTGAATCATGCCGTACATCATCTGACTGACGCAGAAACAGTGACGGAAGTTGTGGAAAGGGTTGTTACGGTAGTTCTCCTGAATCGCCAACTAGAAGACACACAGTTTTTCATTCAATGCCTGACTTAAGAATGTTAAATCAAAAGTATTTCAAGCTTTGAGTACAACCATAGCCTTTTAGTTAAAAGCGTGTTTGAAATCTGCACATGCATTGCAGTAAATGTAAGGTTTTACCAGCCAGCGTTTGAGTGTAATGGGATTCATGTTGAATTCCTTCACCAGTCCCAAGTCATGGTACATATACTCCAAACAACTCAGCATCTGCAGCCACAAAGAAAGAGAGAAAGAAACTCAGACTCCACCTGGTTAACATGGAATGGAAACAGGTGATTGAGTTATTGAGAGGCAATATCCACAAACCTCGTTATGTTCCCAGTGCCACACATCAAATGTTGGCTTCTTGAGCGCCTCAATAGTCTCCTGAGACAGTGTGTACTGTACAAGACGAATAAAGAAGGCCATCAGAACTTCAAAAGCAGCTTAAAGAAGTTCACTTTATCTAATAGTGATGAAGACATTAGTCCCGGTGGATGCACCTTTGGGTAATTGGGAACATCTCGTCTAGGAGTGACCTTCTTCCCGTCGTCTGAGAAGTTGTATTTGCACGGACAGTTTACTCTGAATTCAAAATGAAAGAACATTTATTTAACATGATCTCTTTCCTGTTGACATCTACAGTAGGATGTCTGATATCTTTTTTATTTCACCTGCCACCGCCTCTTGAAGTCATCTCATCCCTGAGCTTCTTCAGGTCATTTTTACACTTCTCGATCTCCACCACCTTCAAGCCCTCCACTGAAAGAAGATGACAAGAAACATCACAGTACTGCAAACTGAGGACACGTATTGTTTTACCTTTGTACAGTAAAATCGACCACTCACGTTCCACTCTCTTCTCCAGCATCGCTAGCCTGTTGGTGACCTCAGTCTTCAACTCATTGATGCGAAAGGCTCTGTGATCAGAAAGCATGGTAACATTAGAAAATAATAAAAGATTGACAGACACTTCCGACAGTTCATCGGTCATTAAAGGACAAAATACGACTGTAATGGGGCCCAACAACACCTTGTTGTCTGATTGAACTTGCCTCTATGGGTTGCAGCATGTATTATCATTGAAAGTCTCTGTTGTCAGGTATGTGTGTGTGAGGTATGTGTGAAGTATGTGTGAGGGCGTGGAGGGGCAGGCTTCAGCCGTGACATAACAAAAACATCTGACGTGTTACCTGCTGAACTGATCAGCCACCTGGGACAACACGTTCTGAAACATGTCCTCCTTCTCTGCAGAGACAAATACACGTCTGATAAATCACCACATGAATCACCATGAGCAGCAATCACATTGTCATGTTTGGTATTTTTAAGCTCATTATTACTGTCATGGTCGATGTGTTGTTGCATGAATGTGTGTGTTTGTGAGATTATTACCTCCAAGTTGACCAGTAGACAGCGGGACAACTTTGTACAACGAGCTGTGAGGATATCAGAAGACAGTTATTATTACTTGTTCGTGACACAAGGTGGACAATTTCTTTATATAGCTTTTTTTTGCAAAGATTTTACAGAGTTGACAGAACAGTTACACCATAATTAGTTTATTTATAAGGTGTTGTGTAGACATGGTTGAAAGCTCTGGATCAGGTACTTAATGAACATTGTGGTGAGAGTGCTTTCTCAGCTGCTGTGTTACAATAGAAACCAGGATATTTTAAGTTTTAAAAAGCCTGTGAAATGAAATGGAGTTATTATAACAGAAGTTCATGAACAGGACTACGCCGCCTATAATAACGCCATCACCCGTGTCTCATTAGCTCTCACACCTGTGCCTCCCTAATGAAATTACCTGTACGTACACATAAAAGCCTGGCTAACCGCTTCTCTCCTGTTCCTCTCTCCTGTTCCTCTCTCCCTTCTCAACACAAGCAACCACTGGGGGATTCTGAATCAGAAAGTGGGTCGAGACGTGCCTCATATCCTGAGTCTCGACCCTCAGGTTTCTGACTGCCCCAGCTGACTCGATCCCATTCGACCCCCTCTCATCCCATGCAACCTCGACCCTTGAGCACATTCCAAATAAACTATGTACTACCTAAAAATGGCGTGGTCTTGTCAGGGAAGTGACGGTTTTAATATACATAACACAAGGGAAATGAATTTTTTTTGTATGTTACTTTGGAGAGTTGGTGGGCATGGTGGGATCTATGGAGACCAAGGCACCTTCTGGGTCCACCATCATGATGGCAGTGTTCCTGCAGTGAGAGAAGAAGACAAAAACTGATTTAGGTTTAAAATATCTACGTTTTATTTATTCCCCTTAAAGCTTCTTAAACTATGAAGTCTTTGATGGATTAAATCTCATAGTATCCCTTTTTGTACATTGATTTTTTCACTATACATAAAACTGCATATTTGCATTTTTCCTCAAATCTATTATCTCCTACGTATTACACAACATTGGCTCGCTGCATCGCATATAAAGAGCAAAGAGTTCGATCAGTCTCTAAAAGGTTTGTTTTATTCGATAAAGGCAAAACAGGACTAAAGGCGGTCTGCAGAGATGTCTATCACTCATGCAGTACGTCTGTCTGCTTGTTACATCTAAGTAATAATGTAATGTTAGCGGCTGATTTACTGCATGATAGCCTTCGTGCAACTTCATGTGATTTTCATTCATGCACAGCGCTGCAGATAGGGATTGCTGTAATCTCCATGTTTATAAATAAACTAGCAAACATATAAAAGAAGTGGGGAACAAACAACACACCTGGGAATGTTAGATGAGGAACACAGAAGCTCCTTGATGTCACATGGGCTGCAGTGTCGACTGAATACCACCTGTGAGGTAAAAACGGTTCTTTTATTCATTTAGAATACAAGATGCTTGTTTTATATTAACTCATACTCTCATGATGGAAAATCAATGAATGAAAAATGTATTGGTCATTGGGAATAAAGTCGCATATTAGTGATATTAATAAGTATCATGACAAAACCTCTTCTGTGACCTACTAATCCGACACAGTGCCGTCTGTTTCCATATGCTTTCCGGAGGCACACCTGCACACAAACAGCTGCTGTGCTTTTGATATAAGGCCTCAGTGTTCTGACAGGGTAGGAGGGTTATCAAATTTCATGTGTTTTTAAGACAAGAGTCACATGGGAATGTAAAGTAAGGGTCGGTTCCTTTTTATGGCTGAATAAGGTCAGCAGAGAGTCCAGTGAGAGGAAGAAATGGACAGCTGGGGTGTGAGCTACATTATCCACGCCTGTCATGCAATCGGCCCACTCTACAAGCCTTATCACAGTACATGTATGGAGAGAACAAAATGTGTGCATGGAGGCTTTGACAGCTAAGCGTGGGCGCAGATAGCCTGCACAGAAACAGTGATGTTACATCTTGAGATGAGCAGGTGTAGCAGACAAACATTCAGTCTCAGGCCGTGGGCTCGGGGCTCTTGAAAAGACATGTGTCATCTCCAGCTCTGTACTTGAACCACTCTACATCACCAGATCTGCAAGTGCTCCATTTATCTGTACGTCAGTATGTTTGGAACGCTGAAACATGAGACCCAAGCTTAAACGTAAACCATTCGTCACGACTGTTAAAATGAGCCCAAAGCTGTTCCTCGGCTGTCGTTACCATTAAAAAGCCTGAATCAGGAAGTGTCATACTTTATTTTGCCTTCCACATTTTTTCCTTTTCTGTATCACCACTGATTAACAGCTTCATTGCTGCTTTCTGTAACTTAATGACTAGGAAAGGATTATCAGGAATATTATATTCGGATTATCGCACATTTACTCCAGAGCTTTACGGCAGCAGAAATGAATGCCTTGTGTTTAAGCTGTTGACAACAGGTGTTTGGTTCTGTCAGTAACACCTGTAAGGCAAAATGCTCTGCATCAGCGTCTAATTTTAGCTTCTCCCCAGGTGAGGGAAGTCCACTGGGAAAACCTGCTTTGTGAGTCAAGAGGGGGAATTAAAATGGAATTATTTATTCCCATGGTTAGAGTTGGTTAAGGTCGGCTTTATAATTAAACACTATTTAAATCTTAATGTCTTAAATTGCACCAAGCAATAAAAATGTGAACTGATGAGTCCCAACTGAGAGGATTTTTAAACATATTCTGGTGATGCAAAAATTGGATTTGATTGTGCAGATGATTAGATACTCAATCGACTATTTTTACGATAATATTGTGGGTATAACTTTGCAATTACCTTTATTGTCTAGTGAAATTTTTTTGAGTAATTAAAATATTAAATCTGTTTCAATGTATTCCTAATCCAATTTTTAAATACTACACTGCTATAAAATAAAAGGAAAATGTCTTCACTATGAAACAAAGCCTAATTTCAATCATTCCAGCCCAGGGGTGGCCAACCCTGCCCCTGGAGAGCTACCTTCCTGCATGTTTTAGGTTTCTCCGTACTCTAACACACCTGATTTGAATGATCTGCTCGTTATCAACCAACTGAAGCATCTCAGGGGATTACTAATGAGCAAAACATTCAAGCAGGTGTGTAAGAGTACGGGGAAACCTAAAACATGCAGGAATGTAGCTCTCCAGGAGCAGGGTTGGCCATCCTGTTCCAGGCCATCAACACCAGCAGAAAATACTATACAATATTAGTTCAGTCACATTGCATATTTCACAAATAAGGGAGACATAACAGAAACATAAAATACCCAAGAAACATGCATTTCCATGTGAACTGGACCCACCTTTTGCACTTTCCCATCCACATCCAGGTAAATGGTTTTAGGGGCATAGGAGGAGGAGCTGGTGCCCATGTTGACCTCCCTCTCTCTCTTACGCACCTGCAGAAACTCTGGCCTGGAGCCCTGATCAACAAACCTGCAGAGCCCGCAAGCAGGGTCTTTTCACAAGGAGTCACTAAAGAAAAGTATAAGGAGAGAACACATATTTTTGTGTTATTTTGCAGAGATAAAAATGATAAGAACGATCAGTTGAGCATAACTATTAGGTTTTTGCAGGAGGAAATATGCAGTGAAAAAAATAATCAAAACAAATAAAAAACAAGGATTAAGGGGAAAAAATGCTTTTTAGAAGTTTCATCATGCAAAATGTAATGTTATTGTTTTGTACACAGTTTTCATGCTGCAATAAAATAATAAAAATTTTAACTTAAAAACAAACAGAAAACATAATTCCACACAGCTAAATTAATTCACAGAAAGCATCCGATGTGTAAAACTCACAGTGTCAGCAGTGCAGCTTCCACGGTGGAAACTGGAGGTAATGTCCCAGGTGCCGAGGATGCAGCTGACTCACATGCAGATGCACACTCAAACACAAACGCACATCACAAAGGGAGAGCTACAAGGGAAGAGAGAGAGAGGGAGAGAGAGAGAGAGAGAGGGGATGTGAGTGATGGAGAAGGTGAGGAAGGGTATGTATGAGGGAGCCAGAGGGGCATGGAGTACTATGAATACAACCTCCACTCTTACTGGTTGCCAGGGGACTGTTTCTATGGCGAGAAAAAAAGGACCCTAATGTCTTAAGTGGTGCAGGGCTTTTACTGGGCTGCTCCTTATCTACAGTCTAATTCATTGTGTCTAAAACACACAGCTTTATCAACTATGAACATAAAGTGTTTACAACACAGCTATCTGATTTGAACCTAGCTACAAAATTACATTATACCTGTGTTCTGTTGAAAACAGTGATTATTATTTGCCCATAAGGCAAGCAGTGCACAGACAAAACACTGATTAGAGCACTCAACAATACATGGAAAATTATATCTTACCGTGGACATTCTTCTAACCAAGACAGGCCCTATTATAAAGTGTGGCTGAGTTATATCTATTAGTGCTGCATTTGTATGTACATTTGTGTGGTGTGTGTAATATATATTGATATGTATTTGTGTTTGTTTTCTATAGGCATATGTGTGTGTGGGGGTGTTACCACCCCCCGTCCACTCATCCACTCCATTGTTGAGAACAGGTCCGGCAGATGGTTTGGTCAGGTGAGTTCAGCAGAGCACTTGAGGAGATTTTAAAGTGGATTTTATTTTTAGCTTAACTTAAAATCGATTAAGCGAAGGATCCGATAAATATATATTAACCACAGGGTTTTAATAATATTTCATAGCATATGTCAGACCATGTAAACACTTGCTGAAGGTCTGAATTATCTTGATGCATTTACTTTCAAATCAAGTTAATTTGATGCGACACTTTCCGTCTTTAGATCGTCTTTTGGAAGAAAACTTAAATCCTTTAAGAAGAAAAGAATCCACTGAAACTTGAGGAGGAGCCACAAAGTATGTTTTAACAAGTCCAGCTGTGCAAGAAGCTTTTATTTGTAACTTAAAGTAAAAGCACTAATACATATACATAATTTAAAAATAGTTCACTGCAACGAAGAATCCTGCATTCTAAGTCCCATACAAACTAACCAAAGTAACATCAGTGGTGTACTGAAAATGTCAAAATAATAGAATACTTAGTCTACATAAAATGACTAATGTAACTGATATGTCAATCTATACTAAATATTAAACATGTAAGTATGTAGCTGGCCAAGATGGAGCTGGTTTGACTATATTAAGCAATAGTGGCTCCAATCCTGGGATTTGGACTACCTCCAAAGAATCACATGATAAATCTGAGGGGTTGTGAAGTAATAGGATTCAATAATTTTTTTAAAATGTTTTTCTTATCTGTTTTTGGAAAATATTTGACAACTTAACCTCATTTGGACCTTACCATTTATTTAAAGAGACATTCAAGGGATAATGCCTCTTTGGTAAAACTAAACCCGTATTGCATTTCATTATAAATGTGAAGTTAAAAGTGTAATATTTGCCTTTGATATGTAACGGAGAAAGCGTAAAAAGGAGCAAGAAAAGATTAATTCTGAAGTAGTATAACTCAAAATTGTGGTTTGAGCATAGTACTGCAGTAAATGTACTTACTCAAAAAGCCCCGAATTTCAGGTTTTAAACAAAAATGTTGAAACATTGGGGAAATATCGCTGTCAGTAGCCCGTCGTAACTGTGGGTAATTGTTGTCTTGTACGACATGTTTCACTCAACCCTGCCACCTTAGTGAGTAAGCTTGTTGCTAGCTAGCTAACTGGCATATTGAACAACATTTGGCACATTAAGTTTTCAAGAGGGCTCAAACTTAGCCACCCACTGCAGACGGTTAAGCAGCATCTGCAGCCAGTGACCCACAAACAGTCAGATACTACAGGTAAGTGAATGCTGGTAGCAATGAGTTTGTGCGGTGATGGATTACTGTTAGCTTGCTAGTGTTAACCGCAGTCTGCTTGCTCACAACTTGTGTCCATATGGTGCTGTTTTCTAACCACCGGTGCTTATAGTTCCCAGTGAGGAGGCGGCATAACATGTGGTCACCTTAAAAAAAGCTGTGCACCAACGTGTGTGCAGTGCACCCAGCGTCTTATTCCGCACTTCCACTGTGCGTTCTTCAAGTTAAACTGTCCGGGAAGGCACTAGTGTCGCCGCTGACACTCCAGTAAACCAATCATGAATAGGAGGGGGCGGGACTCATCGTCCTTGTAACCAATTACACGTTTCAGAATGAGGAAGACAGTTGGAGATCACTTGCTTTTAAAATATGACGAAGGCTCTAAAGGGGTTTTTATTCAGTAGGCATTCATTTATATAAAATGGCTTGAATAATAGTGTGTATAACTATCATCAGTGGGAAAAATCTCACTAGGGTACCATGCCCAGTTTGGCGAGGCCATTCATGTTTTTCACATCTGGCAAGAATTTTAGGCGAAATGCAACGTGCCACCAAGAGCTGGAGAGACATTTTCTCCATTGACATAAATAAAGGAAAGAGCCATGACCCATGTGCTCCACCAGCCATAAACCTGTTACTACTGCAGGTCCTGACCAGACACATGTAAAATAAAAAGGCCAGATAAGAGCTTTCTCACAATAAAGTCACCCTCCTCTACTGGGAATTTCACATTCAACAGGCTGGTGTGAACAAGGACATTAGTGAGAAGGCTCGACCAGGCAGGAGGAGGAGGTAATTAATTTGCGATGGAGAGCATCATACATCATCTCTATTCAACTCATAGGACACCTACTCCCCACTCACAGACACATACACGTGTACTGTTTGCACACGGATGTGATCCTGATCCCAAGAGTTTAATTAGAGCCATTGCTTCCAAGCTCCTCTGCCACGCCGGAGGAGAGGTGAAACAGGATGGGACAGACTGTATGACAAAAAAAACCCCTGTGAGATCCAAATACATTAAAAGCATTTTCCAAGTGCAACACGAATGGCCTGCTTTCATTATCAGAGGACATTTAATTTTTCCACTTACTGTAAGCCGTAAATGATTATGCACATGTGTGTGTGCTCTCTCATTTGTGTCCATGATGCTGTATGTGTATTCATGAGTCTGTGTGCCGGGGAATAAATTGCGTATCAAATAGAACAAAGACAGCAAAGCAGATCAAAACGGGCGGATCTGATTTGCTTATGCAACCACAAGACTCATCACACCTTCAGTTACGAAAGATATATTTTAGGATAAAAGCAATAAATGAAATCCTGCAGATTTTCATGACAAAAGATGTCCAGCTGGACCTCTGAAGGGAGCAAATTATCCTCATAATAGTGATGACCAGGCCAGTTTGTGTTTTTTGTGTTTGTGTGCATTAGTACCCTCTTTCACAAGCGTGTGCCTCACAACACATCTTTTAATCTTCAATCTTTGTGGTCTTTTTATTCCATGCTTGCTGCCAGCAACATGCAAGATGCTGAGGATAAAATACACCCTATATCAGGTAATTACTTCTCTCATACATGGAAACAGTTTCCACATACTGTAAAGCCACTTGTTTGTCCACAATCAAGAAGGGCCTATTTATGGAAAACCACTTGGAGGCTACATGATTGCATGGCCTGTATTAAACTAAGGCTGATTGTAAGTATAAAGTGTAAGTCCTGTACCAACATCGTGATCCTCACTGACCTTTGAATGTCATTTCAAGAATGAGATGTACTTTTTCATTCATCAACCAGTTGCGGACGCAAGCTTTAGGTAATGCAAAATGGCCAAACAGTAGTAGGACATGAAAAGTGTACAAAACAACATGACACAATGTATTCAAAATTGTTAACAGTTATGGATTCAAAAAAGTTCAATATACTTATGAAAAGTGGTAAAGGTAAATATTTACAAACAAACCTATTTCTGTGGAACTCTGTCCTGATAAGTGTCCTTAGGTGTGGGCGACACCTAATGGACTGGAAAAGTATTACACTTGTACTCAGGAATAGGAGAGCACAGTCAGCTCCCCAAAAAGAGGCTAAACTAAGTAAAACATTAGTCCTTTGTGGTGTTACTTTGTTATACTGAAAACAATACAAGTAAAAGCCTAAAATAAAATAAAACATGTTGAGTGGAAAAAGGGTTATGGTGGAGAATGTGACCAAATTGAAGACAAACCACAACATATTTTAAGAGTTTTTATTACCTCATGTTTTAAAATTGCCCTAATGTTGAATAAGAATAAACTTTGTGGTTTAATTGTTTAAAAGAAAAAAAAAACGCTCCAGAATTGAACTATTAACTTACATATGTACAGGTTCTTATCAAAAGTTCCCAGTAATATTTATCATTCATCAAGAGACAAAATATATTCCAGAGATGGAAATCTTCACTGTCAGCATCATGAACATGATATACTACATGCCTGTAGACAGAAAGTAATTTGTCATATGACAGGTTACATCCAAAGACTATCTAAATGTTGTGCATAGCCGTAGAGAAATAGATGATAAATAATGGAATATACAGACAAGAGTTAGCTGAAAGTGAACTCATCTTATATCCTAGTGCATCAAATCTCCTGTGGCAGGACGCAACAGAAGACCAACAAACTATACATGTGCTTTACATTTCACAGAATAAAAATACATCCAAGCAGTTGTCACTGCTGTGCTGGACACTGAGTCTGATCACTTGGGTCTGAACACTCCACCTCTACAGGCAGGTGGCTGGTCGGGATGCCTACAGGAGGACGGACTTTTCTTATAGGGCTGAAACTGCGTGGAGATGAACAGGGGGAGTGGGCAGGTGAGCGGGCAGGTGAACGGACAGGGTGCATGGGAGGACCTGGAATTGGTAGTGGGAGAGGCTGTGCCAGTGGAGAGGGGCTGCGGGGGTACCTGCGTGGGGCGGACCACACAGGCCGATCAGTTCTGTTGGAAGGTGGGGGAAGGACTGGAGCATAGGTAGCAGGGATACTCATTTCTGATTGGCTGAGAGCATTGCCAGAACATTCTTCCAAACGTTCCAGAGTCTCCTGAAACAAGATGGAGATACATGTCAGACATTATCATCATATGTGTTGTTTTATTTATTTTTGTACCAAGACATCAACTCGGCTGGTCCAATACTTTGTTCCTGAGTGAAATATCTCATTCCTTTATAAAAAAAAATGTTTACAGACCTTCTTGTACACCAGAGGATGAATCCTGATGACTTTGGTGACCGTCTTTACCACTAGCACCACCAGAAGGTTGACATTTTTTGGCTTTTTGGGAAACATTTGTGCTAACTCATCCAACTACCAGTCTGCTTTAAAGCCTTTCACAGCACTGAATCAGCACTTTTACTGACTCCCTGCTATGTCTGTACTTTTACATCTCACAGCTGACCAGAGAATCTATATTTCCTGCCTGGAGCGCCGTGTTACCATTAAAGGTCAGGTCTTACTTGTCTGACAGATGTTTTTCTGTTAGCCTTAGAGATTCTGTATCCTCCACTGTGCCTCTCCCCTGTGGAGTCCCTCAGGGCATTATTCTTGGGCCTGTTCTTTTTTCCCTTTATACGCTGCCCTTACGCTGACCTACGGGTCCACTCTTAGAAAATATGGCATCTCGTTCCACTGTTATGCAGACAACACACAAATGTACATGTCTAACTCTTTAAAAACCCATGTTGCCTTGTCAAATGGACATCAATGCATGGATGGCCTCAAACTTTCTGAATTTAAACGAGAGTTAACAAGAGCACTTTTCCCCGGTACCGGCTTCCTTTCATTTGCAAAGTTTGCTTTTCAGGATTTTGCCGACAGATTATTATATGGAACGTCTCTAATTTATCTTTTTGACCATTTAAAACCACACGTTTCATCAAGGTTACTCAGGTTAGCAGACCATATGCTTCTGGTTGTCACAAGATCTAAGTTCGAGCACCGTGGAGATATTGCCTTTGCAGTTGATTCTCCCCAGCTCTGGAATGTATTACCTCTGCATGTTAAGCTTGACCCTAAGCTGTCTGTCTTTAAACCTTAAAACACATTGATTTTCCTTGGCTTGACGTTTACTGGCTCACTGACTTTATAGATGCTAAAGAGTGAAAACGGTGACTTACATCTTCGTTGAGAACATAAAGAGGCATGGGACTCCTTCTGCCGAGTGTACTTGGTTTGGGAACAACATCAACTGCAAAAGATACATATATTTATTTTAACAATTAGTTTCTGGTGATTAGTTACTTTATGTAAAATTATTATTTTTAATTACAATAGGTGTACACATGTAAAGATGATAAACTGTAACTGTTCTTACTGTCGTGGCCGTTTTCACTCTGCTCCACATAGATGGGAGCTCTTTGGGGGACAGGTCGATGCTTCTTTCTGAAACAGGACAAAAAAATACAGCTTAAAACACACCCAAATCTGCTGCCAAACTTTAGTGCATAAAAGCAACAGGTCACTGTTTAGTGCTTTTCACTAAATGTTCAGAGTATGGTGGCACTGTTGAGCTACTTGAGATTCTAGTCACATCCTGAAGTACAATTTCAAAGCCAAAAAGAGGGACAGGAAGAAAGAGAGAGAGAGAGAGAGAGAGAGGAATGAGAAGAAAGAGCAAGTCTCACTTGGATGGTTTCCAACAGGCACACACCGTCACCAGGGTGATTAGGAGGAATATGCCACCGGTGGACAGGATGATGTATAGCGAGCTCCGTCCTAAACCAGAGTGATACAGAGAGATGGACAAGAACACAAAGAAAACAGAAAGAAAGAAAGATTTGTGTCGATAACAGCAGGAGATTGTAATTTTCATCTCACTGAACTATTGACTCGTACCTTTGCTTCATATGTAGCTTCAAAGCTTAACCTGCTTTATAAATTAATTTATATTGACTGTTGAAAAAATTTAATTTGGTAATTTAGATGAAAATGTGTCTCTAAGGAAATATACTTGTTCATTTGGAAGATCCTTTTTTCTTCCAGACTGTGAGCTTTTGATGAAACATGGCCAGGATATGGAGCATTCAGAACATTTGTTTTTCTTACTTTGCCTGCCAAGTCTTTTGAGCGTGCTGGCATGATTAAGGTGCAGCGAAGTAGCACATTAGGGTAGTCACTTTGGGACTTTGTGCCGTGCCGCTATGCATGCAGAGGGAACAGAGCGCAGTTTGAAGGCCCTGTAGCTGTCTCGTCATGCAGCACATCACAGTACAGCAATAATGAAGTCAGGATTACTGAGGTCCACTGAGGCAAAGCGTACTCCCCACCTGACTTCTCTTTCTGCTCCCTCCTCATAAATAACTGTCCTTTCATTGGATTAGACGGCCTCTCCCTCTCTCTCAGCCTGACATGTGGCGCTATACTGGCGCCCAGTAACAGCCACTGTGGGCCGGCTCGGCTGCACTCAGCCTGGATTTGCACTTGTTGTAAACAACATTGTTAGAGAGGCGGGCATGCTTGTGTATGGGTCGGCGATAATTGCTCTGCTGGCTACTGAAAACGGATGGCTGTTGAACAATGAGCTGAAATGTGTACTTTCATAATTAGATTCTCAGGGTGCATTTTTCAAACTGGAAACTAGAAATGTAACATTTACTCAAGTACTTAAGTACAATTTGAGGTAGGTTGTTCTGACACCATAAGTTAGTTTGCAAATTAAGATTTCAATACAAATCATATTATAATCTCGTATGCATTTTCAAGGGGGTATGATTCTCACTTTGGGTGCAAAAGGTCCTGGGTTCAAATCCCGGACAAGCCCCCATGTTGCGGCTGTATGCTTCCCTGCTCTGTTTGTCCCTTTTCCCCTTCTGTTGTCTCAACTCTGCAGGTGAATCTGATTGCTAACGAGGTGCACCTGGTTCTCAAACTGTATTTATCTGAAGAGAGAGAGGCTTCCGGACTGCTGTGGTTCTGCCTCTCAGTAGGGACTTTGAGTTGTGTTGTTTTTGTGTTGATTCTGTTGGTCTTCAGTTAATGATTTGGTTGTTTAATTGTCATTTAATAAATACCATGTATTTACTGTTTTAAGGTGTTTCACTTTGTTATTTTTGGGTCAGATTGTGAATAGTGTGCATACTGCATCCCTCCCTTTGCTCTTTTCTGTTTCTTTCAGTCCTATCCGTATGGCCACGAGGGGGTTTGTCAAAACGTTGACTGCAAGAAGTCCAAAAATCATCATCATCTTCAATCTCATTCATCAATAATTAGTCAAATGGCATCCTGTTGATGGTGTGGTACTTGCTAGTGATGTTGTAGTTGTTGTAACAAGAACATATGTTGCTGCTGCTGCTCTCTTTGCCTGTCTCTATCCTGCATCTCCCTCTATCCCACTTTTCGGCCCTTCCAGTCGAGGCTGTTCAACATGAGTCTGCTCAAGGTTTCTGCCTGTTGGAAGTACGTTTTTCTGCCACTGGAGCCAAATGTTGCTGCTCATAGTGGATTCATGTTGGGGTCTCTGTCTAAATAATATAACAAAGAGTACGGTCTAGACCTACTCTGTTTGTAAAGTGTGTAACTTAAGATCCTACCAGTGTAACATGCCACCTACTGTAGACAGTGAGCCTGACAGGTATGCTCTTCATGCTGCTGATGGGGTTCTCCACCGTGCAGGCGTACACGTCATCGTCCGACATCAGAACACGCGTGATGGTCAGCACCTTTTGGTCGTGTGACAGCAGCAGACGCGAGTCATTGGTCTGCACCTTGCCTCCTTTGAGCCAACCGTAGATGGGCTTTGTGCCGTTATCGTGGGAACAGTGGAGGTTAAAGTGCTCGCTGTACTCCAGGACAGACGAGGCCATCATCTGGATGTAAGGTTTGGACACGGGAACTGAGGAGGATAAAGGACAGGGCTTTAGATTAAAGCTCAAAGATACTGCGTGACCTCTAGTTATTGAAGAAAAACAGATAAAAGGATCCCAGTTAGTGTCTTGAAAAGAAACCCTCCAACACAATGATTCACTCTGAATCATATTACAATTACACCCTCCAGGGCAAGATGAGGCTTTTCAACTTGTATTGATTTTCTCTTAGCTCATAACTCCTCTTCAGAGTCCTGCTCTGACTGCTCAGATGTTTGAAAGGCTGCAGCTCTTTCAAGGGAGGGTAATTCATGCCTACCATCCACAGTGAGCTCAATGTAGTGCTCTCCAGTGAAGGTGTCATCCGTGATGGAGATCTCCACCTCGTACGCCCCTTCGTCCGACAGCTGCAGGTTGTGAAGCAGCAGCGACCCGTTCTCGAACACCAGGATTCGGTTGCGGTACTCCGGCCTCAGGTTCCCTATGATGTCTGTTCCTATGGACTGCACCACTGTGATGGGTTTCTCTTTGTCCCTCTTTATCTGCCACTTGATCACAGGCTTGTCTAAGCTGCTGCTGGAGTAGCTGACCGACAAGAGGGCCTCTCTGCCCACCGTGCCCCTCACCAGCTGGGTTTGGGTGGTCACGTTCACCCCCGACACCTCACCTGGAGAAAAAAGGCAGTGAGAGCGGGGAGGTCTTGAAATGAAGAGCAGATAGAGAAGCATACGAGGACAGTAGGAGTAAACAAATGACAGCCTTTGTGTCTCTGCCAGTGAGCAGAGATCAGAGGAATCAACTCTTCACACACAGTGTAACAATAGAGGGCTTATGCAAAGACACACTAATTACTGCTGCACTAATTACTACTATTACTACAAGAACAAACATAAATGAAAGGCCCTGCACAATAACAAAGTTTGTTTATGCAAGTGCAAGGTGTATGATGTATTAAAATATTCTAGCTCTTACTCAATTATTGTATTTTCTGTAGACAGTTTATTTGCTTTATTGTTTAACATACTGAACAACAAGCCCCAAAAATGTGCTGTTGAAGTATTAAATCAGGGCGCTGATTTAGCTCACTTTAGGACACTGCTTTTCAAGTATTTTTTCAGAACATTGTGCTGCTATTTTAGACAGTTATATGTTTAAAGACCCTTTTTGTGTTAAATCCACTTTTAAAACCACTTACCTGCTTTTATTTATTTATTTATTGGGCCTTTTTATGGCTTTATTGAGAGAGTGAGGACAGTGGATAGTGTTTGAAACAAGGAAAGAGAGTGTGGGGATGACATGGGCTGAGGGTGGGGGTCGAGCCCAGGGTCACTGCACCGAGGACTGTAGCCTCTGTACTTTGGAATGCTTGATTTAGCTGCTAAGCTAAACCGGCACCTCTTCCATACCTGCTTTGACTGGTTAACATGTGTTACATTTGTTGAAACAAAACAATTTAACAAATAAGGTATCAATACAATTTCCGCTAACTGCAAAAACCATGCCCTCATTTGGATGGAAGCAACAAGACAGTTACTAAATCCAGACGTCTTTTATTGTAAAAGCAACCCAATATTATGACTTGATACCTTGATACTGCCTTCTTGGGCCTTCCTTCTTTAAACTTTGTTTAAACTTTTTCTGCAGACCTCATCAACAATAATTATATGTATTTTGCCTGAAAACTGCCACTGTACACACTGTGCTTTTACTGCTGCCTCTGAAGTCTCATCTGATCTTGATCACTAATCTGCTCATAAAACTCCCCTCTGGAATTCCTCACGACCCCTTGTAGCGAACAAGTAACACACTAATTTTGATTTGTGTTCCCCAATTATCCTGCACCTCCTGCAGGGATAAGGTATGACAATGTGGGCCACATTTCATCCTTTATAGACGAGCCCTGTCCGGGAAACCAAACACAGCAAAGCTATTATGTTCACAGTGGAGGTTCCTATAACTCAGCTGTATCTGCACACATGGAGGCCCAAACATTGGCTGCGCGCCTGAGAGAGGGGCATCCTACTGTTAGGCCTCAGTGATGGAAAGATCAACCTCGGAGAAGAGAGGGAGGAAGAGAGGGATAGTCCGCACTGTTCGCTATTCTCTGCAGCGAGGCAGTTAGCAGGGCATCGCCTCATTGCCGTGGTAACCATTTGGTCCGCCTGACAGGGGTTGCCAAGGCGATAAGACAAAGGGCACGATTGTTGGAACTAGTTTCCTCCCTCGAAACGAGAGAGTTAGAGAGAGAGAAAGTCTTTGTCACTGGTGAAGTTGGAGATGGACACAGGACCCTGTGACTCTACCAAAACTGGCCTGGTTGGGTAATCTAGGCCCACGGTGAATTAAATCACACATTTATACACCCAAAACACCATTTCCTGCACTTTTGACATCTTTTTTTCCAACTCACATCAACTCATCTAAAGCTCCCCACACTAAAAAAGGGAAAAAGAAGCCAACCCAGCACTTTTCCTCTCCACAAAAGTTGATATCCTCACACTTAACCTTCACATCCCCTCCTTACACACCTACAATAGACACTCCAGGTCCTTTAAACTGTCGATGGGGGCCTAATACAGAGCGCCACCCATGAACGAACCCATTGTGCCGTCAGCCCGTGCAACACAAGGACAAGAAAAAACGTCAGCGATTAATGTAACCTGGATTAACTTTACTTCAAAAGGAGCTGCAGTTTGAGTCTGATTTAGGTCTTTAAGTATCAGAATAAACATAAACTAAAAAAGACACATGTTAATTGACATTATAATGACTGAAAATAGGCCCAGTTCTGTCTCTTTGCCTGATAGATTTTCACAATAAAAGACAAATCCACTTGTTCTATCGCCTCCATAAAAACAGCCTTATTGAGATCCTTGACTTACCTGTGAGCAGAAGGAGGAGGAGGAGGCCAACGAGCGCCAGTAGAGGAGGAAGGTCAGTAAAACTGTCGCCTTTAGAGGAGGTCTTCCTCTCCGCCTTCATCTTGTGTCCTGGGCAGAGTCTTTCTCCCACTTAGTGAGCATGGTTTATCCACCCCGGGCACGTTTCTGCCGCTCAACACTCTCTCCACTGCCTGCCTGCCTGCAACACTGGCCTCTGCCTGGTCACACTGAGCCCCACTCTCCTCACAGCACCCCAGTCACTGCCAACAACAGCCAACTGTGTGTGTGTATGTGTGTGTGTGTGTGTGTGTGTGTGTGTGTGTGAGAGAGACAGAGACATAGTGTAGATGAGCTCCTCTCTTCCAGTCAACATTGCCCTTTCAGAGAGGAGCTCAAAGAAAATAGTGTTTGCTGTTGAGATAGATATTTATCTTACAGCGTCCTTCCTGCAAAAAGGAAATAAACGCTTTTTTAACAACCCAAGTAAGCAATGAAATGGTTTAGTTTGATAGTAAGTTGGGCTACTTTGCAAGAATTCCTGCTGGGAAGAAATTCGCAGCGGCTCAAAGTGGAGTCCACTTAAAGCTCTGAAATGTCAGAGTTTGAAAAACAACTCACTTCCCCCCTCTTTGGCCCACTTTTGTCACATTGTGCAAACTCCTCTGTGGACTGGAGCCTCACAATAAACTCAACAATTTGTCACTTAGCAACCCCTCCCACTGTTGACCCACAAAAACTCATACAGCCTTAAAGCATTTTGCTACAGCCTCTGTCAGGTGTATGATCCATGGTACTGTACCTGTGTGAGAGCCACACAAGAAATAAAGCCAACAAATGTAAGAAGAAAGTCGCTGTACCTGCTTTGTCCTCTAGGTGGTGTAGAAGCTATGTTTAGGCAGTGAACTGATGAACTGCTAGAGAAATCAAGAGAAGGTATTGCTTTAAGTGAACCTGCAAAAACAGCCATGTTGTGACGTTAAAGTTGTGGCTTTTTTGCTTCCTGTCAGTTAAATATCAAATATGCGTGTGAAAAACAACAAAAGTGCAACAGAAGACTCAAAAAATGTGAGTAAATTCAGGACAAATGAGGAGTTTCTAGTTTATTCTTAGCTGCACTGTCATATTCTATTATATCAAACTTGACGCCATGTTCAAAACCCCCATATGTTGCATCAGTTGTCCTCTCTGCGTCTTGCAGATTAAGGCATTAGCTTGTATGCATTGATGACTCAATTGCATTATAAGTCATCTCACCCACTTTAGAAAAGCTGTCTTTTGTCTCGATTCTTTAAGCCCATTTTGTCTGACAACAATGGGAGGTTTTATGCAGAGGAGGAAGCACGGTGCATGGAAGTAAAACGCTGCAAGAATGTGGGAACAGCTGCTCTTCAGCGGCACTCTCCCAGCCGGGGCCCGGAGCCTCTGTGTTGTGGGCCATCAAAGCCGAACCTCTCCCCTCCACCTCTGCCCTCCGTAAGAGCAGCACCTCCCTCTTCCTCTCATCTTCTAACGCACTCTAAATCAAGGGGGGGTTCTTTCCACTAGAGTCCATAAAGGAGGAAGAGAGCCGGAGCACAGACGGGGCTTGTGTGTGCATGAGAAGTGATAGAAACCTTTGTCATGCTCATACCACAACAAAACTGCTCTCCTCCTGTGAGAATCAGGCATAACTATGTGCAAAAATGTATCTTTAAAGTCCCATCGCTTCCCCTTTATTTCAGTGTAACTGATGGTTGTTTGTGCAGCTGTGGCATTCAACTCCACTTATTACATCCCCTTAGTTGTGTAATCCACTTAGTATTAAAGATGCATTATCTCCTAAGATGGCAGGGCCATGGCATAACCGCTGTGAAGCGGATAATTGCGCCCCCTGCTGTCTGTTCTTGCTTTTTTTTCATCTCTAATTATCACCCAGGAGACCACACATTTTTTTTTTCTCACTGACAAGCTGTCTGAGAAAGTGAACAAACCAACCAAGCACATCTTTCATATGATCAACGCCTAAAATAGTCCACTTTCAGCTTTTAAAGGGAAAGGACAGAGCTGATATTTTCTGCTTCAACATTTGAAGGTTTAGCATGTTTGTAAAGACCCTACGCTACACATTTTTTGCAAGCCTGTCTTTTCCCTCACTCTCAGAATTCAATCTACAGCACCAAGTGGGTGTTGTGCTATGTTTGGAGGTGTGCAAAGTATTGATTGCTCACCCACAGTCATTAAAGAGACAGGAGAACATGGCCATGGCACCTTTGGGACTGAGTAGGAGAAAAGAGAGAATATGTCCGTATAAAACCCATAGAGGATATTTATGAGAGAGCGGCGGAGGAGGAACGTCAGCCGGAGAAGGAAGTGCTCTACACTCTGGCTCTGCAAAACCACTAAGAGGGAAGATTCGTGTTGGTCGTCCTATCTCTGCAGCTGGCGACACCGCCCGACAAACAGCGCGTGTGTGTTGGCATGTGAGTGAGAAACAGTGGCTTGAGTGGGATCTGCATACTAAAGTATGAGTTGTGTTTTTCCTGTGTGCAAATGCATGTGCAGTTTGAGTGTGTGCAGAGTGCAGTATGGCTCAGATGTGTGTAGGTGGGCTGAGTGGGAGCACCAGGAGACTGAAGATGCTCTAGTCTGTTTCTCATAAAGCGCACAAGACTGGGCAAATGAAGCAGAAATTGTCTTATTCTTTTGTGATTTAAGCAGTCTTATTGAAATAAAGGTCGGCCAGTATTGCAAAATATCTGCCCGGTGCACTCATAACTCAGCAGTGTAGGTGTTTCTGACGATGCATAATGTAGATGAAAGCATCCAGGCTCTGCTCCTGCAAACAATGCCTTATTAAATAGCCCTAACTAATAGCTGATTTAGTTAGTAAATACTCAAGTTTTTGTCTAGTGTAAGTGGTTGTTGTGAAAATGAGAAATGCAGCTCTATGTGAGGAATTATTCATGAGATTTCTTGTGCAAGAGAGCCACACTTGAGAAAAAACATTGTTTCAGCTTCATGGAAAGTGCTCTCTCTGATTAGCAGGCCGGCTTATGCTGCAGTGACAAAAAGAAAATGAGCAGCTCTGCCTGCTGTAATGTTCAAAGAGCTCCAACGACAGGGACAAATTACAACTTTAAAACAGACATTTCACTGTATATGTAAGATGGATTTATTAGTGTAATGCCATGAATCTACAGCAAAGTTCAGCAATGTACTATTCAATTGGTTTTTAAAGCATGACGGCTCTGCAAACTCTGACAATGGATTTTCACACACCTGCTTTAAAACGTCTAACAAGTCAAACCCACCAACACAACGACAGAGCATATTGAACCAATGCCTCATAAGGTAAAGCTGCACCAAATGAAAAAAAAAAAAAGTGTAATTACTGCATGCTCACTGTTGTGGAAGATCAGATTTATAGAAAATGCCTGAAAAGGTGAACTTTCTTATCTTGTGATCAAAAACATAATCAAGGCAGTTGTAATCTGAAAATGAGAATAAATAGAACATACATAGCTACGTCTCTTTTGATGTTTTAATCGTTTTCGTAAGCAAGTCAAATAGATAAATAATGGTCAAATACAAGCACATCAAAACAATGCCAAGTAACAGATAAATAAAGCCACTAGTTTCGCAAAGTCTAACGCTGATGCACACAAGGTCTATACACAGATGGTATGAACGGTCCAATCCAAAATAAGCCCTGTTTAGCATTATGAGGACATTCATTTTCACATTCACAGATCATCATCTAAAAACTAGCACACTACCAGAAGTTTCACAAGTACATGCAGTGAGTTGCAAATTCTGGGTCAAAGACATCCGCACTGATGAGACTGCTGGAGGAGCAGAGACGGAGTGTTAAAGTTCACAAAATTCACACAAAACACACACCCTCAAAACGGTCGCTTCATTTTCTACTGCTAATTTGTGTTGAAAAAGAAAAAGAAAATGACTCCTGGGGGGTAAAAAGGTGTTGCCTGAAAGCCAGCCCAGCCGGCTTATGCCAGCCATCTCTCGCTACCTTGCTTCCCCTCTTTCTCTTCATCATCCAGGTCAGGACAGGGACGTCACTGCTCTGGCACAGATGTGTCGTCCCTCTCTACTGGCCCCGATCCTCCTGTCTCTAAAAACAGAAACAGGCAAGGCGAAAGTTAGGCACTGCGGAGAACGGAAAGAACATGTATACACTCTTTTAGTCAAGGTTATGGCTCAAATACAAACTACCAGGTCACAAGTGGGTGGATCTATAACACACTTGAAAAACTTTAAGTTGCTACTTTAAGAATAATAATTTAAAGTTTTAAAGTCATCTTCAATGTTGAGACTTGGCTCTCATAACTAATGAGCTCAAAAACCCAATTCTGTTGTGAAAAAGGGGGTCTCCCCCAATGGGAGGTGCCCGTAATGCTTGGATCCAGTTGGACAGGCCCATTAATTTTGCTTGGCCCTCTGAAGCATAGAGTGTTATGTACCCCATGCACCTGGAGCTATAAATACATCTCCTAGATATGGATGCAAGGAGCAGCAACTGGGTTAGGGAGAGTCAGTGACGAGGGTCCCATGAGTCGGCCACATCCCCAAAGAAAACGCAAGAAAATATGAAATTACGAAGGCTTGGAAACCTTATCTTTCGGCTTGTCTTAGCTCGTTCTTAGTTAAATTATGTAGAATGATGACTTTTTCTTCTTTAAGCATAGTCGTTTGAAGAGATGTAAAGCATTAAATCAAATCTAAAGAAAACCTTTACTCGCTCTGAAACAGTCGACGCCTGCAGGAGATAACTAATAACCACATTCTGTCACTTACCCTGTCCTTAGTTGTTTGGATAAAAGCAGAAAAAAACATGTTTACCATCACGAGAATGTCACTCGACATTTTCCGGGTAAACCCCACTCCGACAATCATCTTTTCTCTCCAGGGATTTCACAGCACGTCTACAAGTAGAATCATTTATAACCCCTTTAAACAGAAGAAGTAATTGAAAGGCTCAATCATCTCTAGCTGGAGACCCTATGGGGTAATTAAATGAGTCACTCAGTTATGTACTGCATTAATCACACTTGGGATAACCCATAAGGGTCTTTAATAGGTTTATTTAATTATGTATAGCTTTTAAATGGTTTCTTTTCCTTGTGTGTAAGATGGTAAATCAGTTTGTGTTGCGGCAGCATGCTCATGTGTTTGGCTCTAAGAAAAGGTGCTACTCACAGACTTCCCCCACTAGCATCTTAAATAGGACACTTATAAAGCCAAAGACGACTAATGCTTCACTAACAACATGCAGGGCAGCCTTAAAACTCTAATGATCTCTATCTTACGTAATTGTCTTATGCCTATGATTTATTAAATAAGTAACTTAAGCTCTCCATCACTTACCTGCTGTAGTCACAGCTCCTGATGGGAGCCTCTGTTACCATCCTTACTGTCACTACCCATAATGCCCTCTGTCGCGACATTATGCGTCCTACTCTTATCCCTTGGTTCTACACCACTGACCTGTGTCCCCCTGGCTGCCGTTGAGCACATCCCCAGTGCTGCTCACCTCCTCCCCCTCTGCTTTGTCCTCCGGCTTCATCTTCTTGCGGGTCATGTGCCCGCGGAAACCAGCCTGGATCTTTGCAGCGGCTCTGTTGGCCTCGGGGTCATCCAGGGGGATGTCCATGATGTCCTCCTCCTCCTGGGGCCGGCTGCACTCCTCCTGCAGGGACGACCAGAAAGGTGAAAACAGACAGGAGACATGTTTCATGATCATTTGAGAAGGGTTTTGTTTTTGCTGGAATATTGGAGGCAGAATCCAAACCTTGCTACAAAACCATCTTTCAGACAGCGAGGGATGTGTGCTTGTTGAGAGTGGCTCACCCTTATTACATGACTTCAATGGGCCTCTCAGGAGGTCAATAACCCACATTGCCTCCTTTTTTCTCTCCACTTCTCCTCTTGTCATAGACTGTGTAATACACTGCTGGCAAACACATGTCTGAGTCATTCTATTTTGTAATGAATTCACATCGTCTGCTGTGTTTTCTTTTTTGCCATGGAAAAGGTTTGCTAGGTTTGAGCATTTGAATCTATAAATTTACATTGAGCAGGATTATGGATTTACAAACAGAGTGACAGCCATTGATTATAACATCACTGATCATCACTATCTCAAGTTCTTGTAAGAAACAAGGGTGGTGTAAAAAGATTGCTGCACATTTGATGATGGATTTATTCCTAATTCTTTCCATTTTAAGCAAAGTTAAAGTATAGTCTAAAAATGATTAGGTTTAACATGTCTTTCAAGAAGCCAAATAACTTCTTGCCCTGCAGCCTGGTGCCAAAAAAGATGACCCAGCGAAAAATGCTGCTGTCGTCAACACCATCAGCTCATTCAGCGACTGGAAGAACAGCATCCGCTGTCCCAGAGGAAACGTCGGGTGGGTGGAAGAGAAATTCTGGCTTGTCAGAAAGTGTCAGTGGAAAAGCGCCAAGGCTGTCGACAAGTTATGTAAACAGCATTTCACATTCTGAGGCAAACACATATCGGCTACTCCCCTCGCTTTGCTTATAGAAAACAGATTGACATTTCATACAAAGGCAGCCCACAAAAATGAGCCCACTGTCGTCCCACTGCCTCGATGAAGCTGTGCATCATGTCTCCAGTGAAACCCCTCCAGTGTAGGAGTGTGACCACCCACCTGTTCAGCCAGCATTCATTAGCCTCTCTGTCTGACTGAGCAGCCAAAAGCAGCTCTTTTGCAGCAGCACTGAAGCCTGTCTGATGTGCAGGATTTTGATGGCTGCACACCTTCTCAGTGGTGTTAATGTTTATTGCCTCAGGGTTTTTAGACTTAATCTGACACAAATAAATTTGAAATATTCTGATGCAAATCTCATGCAATATTATCCACTTATGAGGTAAATAGCTTGAAAATGTTTGGCTACAAAACGTGAAAGACTTATGGACTTTATGTGGCCAATTTACCACCTGTGTGTCATAAAAATTCAAATAGATGACATAACAAATCTAGTCAGTCAAAGTACAAAAACAGCAGCACACAAATGCTGATTAATGGCAACCAAACACCAGTAAGTAACCATCTCTATGTGCATCCACCAACCGAACTGGAAAGTGATAAAATAATCAAAAATAAGAACCCATTAAAAAAGTTTATGTGAAGCGTCTACTCACATTGTGACAGTCCATGTCTCACTCTCACAGATGACTTCAGTCTTCAGGTGAGCTGACCTAGTATGACTCGTGTGCCTCGGGTTTCTATGCAGACCCAAGCAAAGCGCTCTTTAACTGAGTCTCCGGTAAAATACAAATGCCTCACTGGCTCTTACTAACAATCACTGTATGTTCAGTAACACCCGCTCACGCACAGAGTGAGAGAGAGACATACAGTCACAGAGAGAATGGAGGAGAGAAAGAGGGAGGGAGGGAAAAGAGAGACCTCCTACAAACATGACAGCATGTGTTCCATCTTTTCAGGCTCATTAAGGCTGCTGACCTACTGTGTTCACATTACTGTTGTGAACAGACTCAACATTCACCAACACAGCCTAAAGACTTCGGAGAAGTGACTGAAATAGGCGGAAAATGTAGACATTAGCTCATGCTTAGCAGTTTAGAAACAAGTGATATGATGTGTTCGTTCATCATATGTCTGTATCTAACTTAAGAAAACACAAAGTCACTACCACATGCACAGAGCGTCATAGAAATTCACAAGTTGCAGTGTTACTAATCAATGCAAACAATAAACTCTACAAATACCAGATGACCACCATTGAAATACTGTGGAAAACCCAGATGGTCCTAAAACAATTATTGCTGACTTTCAAATTCCACTAATAGCGTGAAAACAAAACAGTGTAAGCATCTTGGACTGCTTTACACCAGGAGGTGTTATAAATTTATTAGAGGCAGAGTGAGCTAACAGCCCTCTCCATCCCTCTGATCCCAGCTGGTATGGCCGCCCACACTCCCCTGCCAGCCTCAGAGACAAGACGGAGAGGGAGAGAAACAGAGAACGTCAATTTAACTGAGTTATATCTCTGACATTAACGCTCTCCTGCTGTGTTACTAACCAGAGCGCCCAGCGACTAATTTCACTCAGCTGATGTGCTCTATCAGGCAGATCGCTTTGTTAATTTATAGGAAGCTCAACCACAGTGTATGGTAATTATATATAATGAAATCAATCATGCTTGTTTGAGCCTAATCATTAGTGTATCTAACACAGTATAATGACTTCTAATATAATAAATAAAATAGAGTTCCTGCACTTTAATCATCTTACAAGAATAGCGCCTAAGATGTTTAAACTATAACACTTGTAAGCAGTGATTTCAAGGCAGGAAATGTGCAATAAAAAGACTAGACACGGCTTCTGAGACGCTGCAGCTGGGTCACTGTTTGAATGGCTGGCCTATATATTGTGCAGTTTTGTTGCAGCTTTGTTCCAGCTGAAATAAATGCCATTACAAAGCAAGAGTCTGAGTACAAAAGTGCTGTTTTTTCTGTCTAATCACTCTGTAGAAACTGCTATTAAAGGTAGATGACTGATACAGATGGTGCATAGCAACTATCAGCATCACCATCTCCCATTAATTCCATGACGACACTAAGAGAGAGAGAGAGAGCCGGATGGTGAGGGGTTACCATGGTAACATTCTTAGTACCCCTTCCTACACTCCCTCCCCGCATGTTCCGAGCCCTGATGGTCCAGACGAATCAGACGAGGCTAACTGTGACAGCAGTAAAAATGTTAAAGGCCTAATTCACAAGACAAATTGTTCCGTCTGTGTTTTATGATGATAGATTACCGAATGTGGTTTCAATCTGTGGAGGCTGCGGCGGCTCCAAGGAGGAGCGTGGATATGGCACTGAAAGCCGAAGCGTTACAGTTTTATGAGCATGAGGCAGCACACGCCACTTTGTGCAGCTACAAGACTGATACTGTTCTGATCATGACCCTCTTGATGACATTCAAAGTTTATCAGAGCGACCACCAAACCTCACCCAGAAAACGAACTATTTTCGAGATATTCTCAATCACCTTCCCCTAGAGAGTCCATGGGGGGAGGGGGAAAGAAGGCCACTGTTGATCAGAGCCGCCCTTGAAAGGTTTATTTATATAGGCTACCTGAGACAGGAATGGGAGCAGAGCAGACTGTGGCCCAGGTAAAGACTCCTCTGCGTGAAACTGAACATTTCTCCTCCGCCTGCTGATAAATGTGATGTTTTTGACAGCCTCTTCACAGTATAGTCAACTCATACAAGCTTGGGCAATCAGATGTAATCAGGGATGTTTTCTATTTATAAAAATGCATGAAATGTATAAAGTCAAAGAACTGTACTATAGGCAAAAGAAGCATCACACTATACCTTCTGACCACTGCTGCCTTCAGGCTCCGTGTTCTTTTCACTCCCAAGCGACCTCTCCTCTCCTTGGTGGTCAGCAGCCGGCCGTTCCTCACCCTGAATGGGGGTGACACTTCCCTCCTCACACATTGCATCACTCTTCTCCTGTATTTCAGAATCCATTTTTTCTTCTTCTGCAAGTTCCTCTGCATGTGATGTTTCTTCTTCTAATGTGACCTCTTTTTCCACCACTGTGTCCGCTAGCTGGGACTCTACAAGTGCTCTCTGACTCTCCTCGTCCTCCTCAAGTAGAAGTTGTGCACTCGTTTCTAAAGTTTCACTCTCTGCCTCAACTGCGGGAGTTGATTTATTTGACTGGGTTCCTTGTGATGCAAGATTTTCTGCACCACCATTGTTAATTTCCCTTTCCGCTGCCTCACAATAACCTTCTATTTGTGTGTCGTCTTTGTCTCCTCTGAGCGTGTCTGTCGTGTCATCGTCTTTAAAATCAGGGTCATTTGATGTCTCTGTCTCTTTTTCAGAATCCTCGTTTTGGTGAAATTCGGCTTCAATTATCTTCTCATTATCGTCATTTTTATGATCGGTTTCATCCTCTAGTTTGTCTTCATCTGCCTCTGGGGTTAGCTGATGAGATGTAATGATGTTTTTACCACCTTCTCCCTCCTCGTCGTTATCACTTTCATTCAAATTGGAGTCATTTGTGTCCACCTTCTCCTTCGTTATTATATCAGATGCCTCAAGCTGACTTTCCATTTCCTCCCCTTCAGAGTTAACTTCCTTTTCCATTCCTACCACCTCAGATTTACCATGGCCTTGTGATTCAGATATATTTTGGTCTGTTTCCACTGCAGTAACCTCCTCGGATTCTTCCTGCTGTTGCAATTCTAATATCTTATTCTGTAGGACCTCTACTGAATCCTCTTCCTCTGGCTGTTTCTCCCCTAACTCTTTAGTCGGCTGAGCTTCTGGAACATCTTCAAAGCTAATCTCAACCAAGGAATCCTCCTTTGGTGTAGCATTACTGTCTAAACCCCCCTCTATACTAGCTATACTTTCATATATTCCCCCAGAAGAATCCCCGGTATCTGCTCCTTCCTCTTTTTCCTCTGCCTGATCTTCTGCTTCTTCTTGATTGCCCTCAGGGGTTTCAGATTCAGACAATAACGATTGTTCAACATTTCTCTCAGGTTGATATTTTAAGCTTTTCTCTTCATCGACGTGTGTGTCATCTTCTGTATTGTCTCTCTCCTCTGTTCCTCCGAGCTCTGTAGCGCAAACATCCACATCAGCAAGCCCCGAATACGGAGAGACCTCCACTGGTTCTTCAACATCAGCTTTCTCCTCTTGTTTTAAATCTCCAGTCTCTTTGTCTTTAACTTCAGTTTCGTTTTCATCACCCCTCTCATAGTCTGCTTCTCCTAACTCCTGAGCACACACATCTACATTTGAAATCCCTCTGAATAATGACAATTCACTGGGCTCTAACTCATCCTGATTTTTCTCTTGGTCTAGAACAGAGCTGCTATCGTCATTAGCGGCCCTGTCATATTTATCAAATGTAGTTATGGTTGGGGCTTCCTCCCCCTCTATCCCGCTCGGTTCATCTGACTGTGTGTCCTCATTTGGGAGCCTGTTGACTGATTCCTCTTCGGATAGTCCTTTTTCTGTTGAAATAATGTGTTTCTTTATAATATCATTTTCTTCTCCTACTTCTTGTTCTTCTTCTTCCTCTGTGTTTTCAGTCGAGCTAATATCCTTAGAGACACAAGGTTGTGTGGTGGAAAGATTTGAGATGTCGGCTGAATGACTGGATTCATCCTCAGTTTGGGACTCATAGAATATTTCTCTAAAAAGTAAAGCAAAATGAGACATTTATGGTGAGAAATGTGCAGAATGGCAAGGAGAAACTTTAAGTGATACCATTGATATTATTGAGGCTTCTTTCTCATAATTCCTCTGTGACACTACTCTTGCACCTGTTACTGTCTTCCTCTAGATCTTGTCTTTCAATCCTGCCCTCTTTTTCCGTACCTACCCGCCACTGTAAAGCTGAAATGTATTTTAACACTGAGCTGACAGTCTGTTCTAGTTCGTGGCCTCTATTCAACGATGTAGTTATGCTGTAGAAGTTATTTACATGTCTCAAACGTTGAAGCATGAAATAGAACAATATTATTCATTTTATATGCTAATGAATTTTCTTAAAAAATCCAAACACATTATTTCCAAAAATGTGTAGTGATAATTTTCTAACATTTAAAAAACAACACCTTTCATGAGGCTTGGACAATGCATGAATGCCAAAGCTTCAGTGCAGCTGTGGCTGTTGAGTAACTGTTATATGACAATACCAGTTATGTGCTTGGGACCAAAAATCATGTCTGCAGAAGTTATCACCATAAGAATACGATACTTTATTCTCATTTCTTCTTCCCTTGTCTCTTGTTACTATTCTTTCCCTCTTGTTCATCCTCTCCCTCTGCTGTTGATCCTCCTGGCTGTTGATAGCACATAAGTTGAGACTCACTTGGAAATGGTCACCTCTGTTTCCTTCTCTGGACTCGCCTGTTAAAAAACAAAAACAAACAAATGTGTAATAGAAAATGAAACATAACAGAGGAAAGATTTACAGATATTGTTTGAGCAGTGGTTTATATATACCGCAGCTTCATTTTGTCCCCCAGTTGCCTTGAATGCATGGTTGTTGTAGAATCTATCTTCCAGTTTTGCAGCCCACTCAGCAGTGTCCATGCCACTCTCTACAAGCAAAAACAAAACAATTATTTGACTTGGCTAATTATATAATTGTCTTATTGTACCATACATAAAGTTTAAGTTACCTTCTCTTTGTCTGAGGAGATCATCGAAGTACAGTGCAGCATATTTAGGTATGTCCTCAGGCTGGTCTCGCAGAACTTCTCTGGCAAGTCCTTCAAGGATGGTACCAAAACCTCGCGGGACCCGCAGGTGAGTATTGGAGAAAGGCACGGACATTTCTATTTTTGAGGTACACTGGAGCAGGTAACTTCCGTGACCGCAAGTTAAGGATATCTGTCGAACTTTTTCGCTGTATTTAACTGTTCTTTCCTTTCTTCCTGATGTGTAATGTTAGAGAGAAGCTAGCTAGTTAGCTTTCACTAGGAACTACCGATTTAACTGTAAGCTAACATTAACTTGAGATTTGTAACTAGCTTGTCGTCAAACACCACTAAAATCTTTTAGTGTATTAAACAAGATTAAACATTTTGATAACATAAGAGTTACATATTTAGTTGAAATTACTTGCAATTCGTTTCCACCTTGACTTGTTAATGTTATATCCAACAACAGTTAGCCACTCTGTTTAGTTGATAATCGTTTCTAGGCAACGGTTGCAACTACGGACACTGACAAGGTTCAAATGTCACAAAACTCACAAGAAAGAATGGCTTTATTAGAATTTAATGCAGGTTCATAATACAAAAAAAAACGCAACACAACGATATGATAAGTAGGCCTACACGATATTATACAATAGCATTACTTAATAAAAGTCAGAAAACGCGTATAAGCATGTATAAAAAAGACAACAACGTATGTATTTCATGTTCTTAACAAGCAGCAACGGCCAACGTCAGGCATACGTGATGACGGCATACTCAGAGTTCGTGCTCATCTTGCGGCTGACCTCTCTGGGCTGCGGGACATGCAGTCTGTCAGCTGACCGTGAGGCCTGCAGGTGAGACCTTGATTCATCTCCCCACCACTAGAGGAGAGGCAGAAACAAATACATGAAGCAAGTAAGAAAGAGCAGGACTCATAAGACTTGAGGGTGCCCTCACCTAGTTAACTCTTTAATGATATTATCAGATAAAACCGGTTATATTTAAAATGACAGCAATACAATTCCTCAAAGTTACCACTTGTTTTACTCCTAACCTTGCAATGTGCTTATGTACAACAGCAGTAAACTAAAAGTGATATGAACTTATAATGTAGGCATTTATACCAGTTTAAGATTAATGCACTTGATCTACAGGTTCAAAGAGCTTCTCATATAGGCTAACAGATGACAATAAAGTATGCTATTAATATACGATTCAGTAAGATAAAAGTGACAAACTCTAAAGTCTTGTCCCTCACCTCTTTTTGATCTCCAGGAGTCAAGTAGCCGACCTGAGTGAGCTCCGGTGTACTGATGCCTCGGACAGTGATCATTATGTCAGCGTATGGAACCTCGGTGTCACTCTCATTGTCTGGGTAAAAGAAATGTTTCAGTGTGTCAGTAAATTTTAGTCTGTTTTGTAGACAGTGACACTGTGTCACAAGTATGGTGGTACTGCTGATCCAAATATCATCTTACCGGGTGTAGGAATCCTCAAAGTCACTCTATCACTTTGTGTTGACTGTGGCCCTGGGAAATATGACAGGCATGATCGGCAGGGCTGCAAACATTTTGCACATTATACGTCATCATTTTGAAATTTGTTTACCTTTCACTGGATGGCCAACGTGAGGAGATAGTGGTGAACTGAAACGTAAATAGATAAAGTAATAAACTAAAGGATTTTGCAAAATCATAGATTTTGTGAATTTAACACATATTTTCCCCAATAGTTATTCATAAATTGTACTCACCATGACCTGGACCTATCAGGCTCCCCTGTAGTATGTGACATTATTAACACAATTATTTGCAGAAACAATTTGTGTGTTGAATCAGAAAAACCTTTTTACTGCCAATTTTTGTTTTTGTAATATTTTTTACGCACCTTTACAATTCCAGTTCTGTCTGCTCCAGTTCAGACAAAGGTAAGTGGCCAATACTGCAAGCACCGTGGCAATAACAACAGTTACTGTTGCTATTATCTTAACTCCAGTTAATTCTCCTGTTAACATGGAAACAACAGTATTAAGTTGGTTTGTAGAGGCTTCTTTTCAGTTCCACATAGATGTGCATAATTATATGAAATACATTAATTGAATTGTCACGCATATAAAATTCTGCACTGTTTTAAAGTGAAAACTCACCTCCACTTGAATCTTCTGGCTTAGGAGGAGGAGATGCTGGGAAATATTGAATGTATATATGAATAGAAGTAATGTATAAAAATATAGTATAGTTACATTTTTGGAATATTTTTTTGGAGGTCCTCACCATTTTTAGTTTCAGTCTTCGAAGTAACTCTCCAGTTTGGGGTGCTTGTTTGACCTAAAACACCAACAACAAACATCATTTTCCAAAAGAATTTCAGGATAAAGACACGCTTATGTTTACAAAAAATAATCTTAGTAATCTACCTTGAAGCTGCAGTATAACTACACGCTTTATATTTTGTTGAAGACGAGTGTCATCTGTTGCTAGTGTGTAGCAGGTGTAGTTCATCTTGAGATCTTCAGTGGACACATTTGATAGATGAAGAGACACAGGGCACTTTGTGGGATTTCCGAGACAGCCAGAATTATCTGATGATTTACTCCAGCAGCCGCGGACAAATTCAATAGAGCAATTGTAGGTGCAGTTTAATGTAAGAGAGTCTCCTAACTCTACTGTCAGGAAATCAACAGGTATCTTCTTACTAGCGCAGCTCACAAAATCTGCAATGAGAGGACATTTTATTTACTTAACAGAAAAAAATATTACATCAAATCCAGAGCGCATTTTGTTTTATAGATGAGAGCATTATTGAATAAGCTCACTCGATCCAATGAGAAAAAGGAAATATATATTACCTTGTGTCACCCAAAAAAAGAGCAAAGTGAAGTAAGCTGATCTCATCATTGTTGTTCCCTGTGTCTCTGATTCCTCCTGCAGAACATGCAATCAAATGTGTTGTGCTGTAGTAGTTTGGTGATGCTTGCACCTGCAGAAAAACAAATACCACACATTTGCTCCAACCCTTGGTTTACGGGAACAGGAAGTGGCATACAACAGTTCTAAGAGCTGTGTAAAAATAACTCAGAACTTTCCATATATTGCACCTGACTGCATGCAAAGTTGAAAATGTAAAGGAAAAAAGCTTTTTCTTAAACGTGATGATAAAGAAATGACACACTAACATACATTACAACAATATTTTACTCATGCAACAACCCTCAAAGCCTTGATTTTGCCCCTTGCTTGACAACATCAAACGCATAACCTGTGGTTGGCACTTATCTGCAGATGCAACTCTGCAGCTCACTCTCTGCTAGAAGAGAGGATGTGTTTGTCATTCTTTTTTAAACTAAATTTGAATAATTTATTTTGAAATCTTCACCCTTTGAAGACAAAAGAGGCTTTTGTGATAAAGCATTCAAAGTGAGCGTCTGGATTATTTCAAATGATTCCATGTATTCATCTGTTTTTTCACATCTTTCCTATATTCCATTCTCTTTATAACCCCTAAATGAATTACACAACTAATATAAATTATTAAAGTGATCCACTAACAGGGAAAATATCTAGGTTAGCTTTAGCACACTCTCATGCATTATGAAAGTGGAAGGTTCAGTTACAGAACATCATCGCACACCATTATCAGCAGAGGCAATCACAAGGGACTCACATTTCGTGCTCCTGTTTCACTTTCACTGACAGAAGGCCTCTCACTTTCATGCCTTTAAACAATCAGTCATATGGTCTCAGAACAAACAGTATTAAGGAAAATACACAAAAAAGAAACAGTGATGATGTTGCAAATAATGCAACTGTTTTATTTTTCAGCTTTAGGGATTTTTCTCCCGACACAATCTGGAGTCGCCTCAGGTAAGAGCAATGACTGCTAAAAGTCCCACGGCTGTTTAAAGTAGCCCATATTTAACAAGTTAAGCTAATTTATAAGAGAAAGTCATTTAAACATATTGACTAATGACAGACTTTACCATAATTCCTGACTTTAATTCATGTATTTCAGACTCCTCTGAGGGGAGTGCAGACCTCCCCCTTGGAAAAGAGACGGACATCGATCAGTGTCCAGACGGAAAATACTTCTCCCACCAGCTCTGCTTAGAGTGTCCGTCTGGTCATTTGTAAGTCATTAACCATCTTTAAAATTATTTACCTGTTAACTTTCACTATCTACACAAGAATTACGTTTTCATAGAAGTGCTTTCGGTCAGAATAAGTAAGACTAGAATATAGATAACACATTGATGTGTTGCAGTTGTCCTGGCAACATATCTGCACCTCATAGATGTCCAGCAGGAACTTTTAACCTCTACACAGGAAAAAATAGTGCCAGTGACTGCAAGGTAAGACTGTTAGTCTACAGTAAAAAAGGTCTATTCCACCTTACATTTCATTGTGTGCATTCACTCCTGAATACCTTAAATACTGTGCTTGAAGCTATATGTTGGGTAATATTGTTTTATTAATTTTAACTCATGTCTGTACATTGCAGCCGTGTTTTCCAGGTCTAATCAGCTCAGAGGACAGAGTGGACTGTAGACTATGTCCTGCCGGCTTCACGTGTGATCCAACCCATGGGACACTCTCTTTATGCCCCCCAGGACAACATTCTCCTGAGGGGGTCCTACAGTGCCTGACATGCCCTGTAGATTCCGTCTGCACCTCTGGCTTTCCTTATAAGGTAACAAAAATCCTTCTTACTAAAGTGTCTTTAACCTGAGAGAGAAAAAACGTCTGGGTTGCTGTTAAAGAGGATGCTTGAAGCTGGAATTAGTTGAAGTCAAATGCTTTTCCTTGCTCCTTTATTAATCTCTCATATGCGACTTTCAGTGTGGGCCCGGCACAGAGCCCAGCACAGATCAAACTGTGTGTAATGACTGTCCCCCGGGCTTCTATTCCACTATGTGTACTATCCAGTGTGTGCAGTGTCCAGCAGGTAGTGCAATAATAAAAGACCAATTACATTTCTGATCTGCACTCAGTACTGTGTATTATATATAATATTTTTAGATTAAATAGTTTCACTAAAATTAAATGTGTGCCCTCTGCCTGCTGTAGGGAGTTACTGTCCAGATAGTGTGATGTCACAGCCGCTCCCCTGTCCTCCTGGCTGGTCTTCCACACCTGGTCAGACTCACTGCAGCAGCTGTAATGATACATCTCTGCTGTGTGGGGGAGCTGTGACCCCCCGCTGGAGCCAGCCAGTCCACAGGTCCAGTCACACGATCATTTGTCGACCGGGAACGTACAAAGACACGAGGGAAGAGTCAGCATGTGTGGTCTGTCCAATAGGTTAGTGTTTATCGCTGCATGCTGACTTTAATATTACAGTTTCCTTTCCTCCTGTTAGAAGCCTAATATGTTTGTGCATGTTTGTGCCCCAGGTCATTACTGTGTGGGAGGTGTAGCTGTGCCCTGTCCTGCAGGGACTTATGGCCCTAAAGAAGGTCTGCAGAGGTTGACAGACTGTGCAATCTGTCATGCAGGTTGAGTATCAGTAATGGCAAACCATCTTTTTTGTTACTGCCACAGTTTCCCATCTAAACATGATTTGTGTATCATATGTGTTTAATGTGTGTTGTCTCTCAAGCCTTATTGGCTAATGTACTTAGCTAGTTATTTATCACATATAAACCATTATATCCTATTAAAAAACAATCTAATGAACTGATCTTTAAATACTTTTCTCTAGGGTTTTACTGTCTGGAAGGCAGCTCAAGGAGACCCACCTCCCAGTTCCTGTGTCCACAGGGCTATTACTGTGAAGAGGGCACAGCCACCCGTCATGGGTCACCTTGCCCTGCTGGAACAGCGGGGGAACAACTGGGTCAGACAAGTAGGGCAGCTTGCAAGAGATGCAGAGAAGGACGCTTCTGTCCTGCAGGTAAGTTTGAGCACTCATACACTGACTTCCACTGAGCAACACACAATAAAATACTTAAAGACTTTGTAAATGCGTCTGGATATGAATAAAAGACATTAAATGAGGAGGTCACATGCTACTGCAGGATGCTCACTGTTCCTTGTTTATATATATATGTATATGTGTGTGTGTGTTTGTGTGTGTGTGTGTGTGTCTGTGCACGCATGCATGCAGGCTCCTCTGGGCCTGGCTTGCCCTGTGCACGGGGGAGATACTGTCCTGCTGGCACCTTGGAAGAAGTTATATGTCCTCTAGGCACCTTCACCCCTCATCAAGGAGCAATAAGTGAGTGTATATGCTGTATTATTATTTTTTTATACTCACAACTTATTTAGTAATAATTCACATGCACAGAACTATATATTTTTTACTGCTTTCTAGGTGTGAAGCTCCTTCTTTCTATTTATTTATAAGCGTAATTATTATTTGAGAACAGCTCTACAGTCCCTCTGCAGCTCAGCTTGAACTAATATGGTGCTCTAGCAGCCTATCATACATGAATCTGTTGTTACATAAAGTGTTGTTTCGTTCCCATGATGAGCTGGATTATATACATGAGAAATTGCAACAGATGGAGGCCAAAGGGGCAAAGAGAGAAAGCATCTAATTTAGCAATAAAAAATAACTGTGGATGGCAAGCAGGAGCTGTGAGTCCAGTAAAGACAAAATGAGGATAACTGTGAGAAAACCAAACTGTGTGCTACATGAGGACTGTAAAGTAGAGGTTGAATGCAAAATCTCCCATTGATAATGAATATACAAGTCATCTTAATGAGGTAAACCTATAGTGTATGCTAATCATATATTTAACATGACATATTCCCTCCAGGTGTGAAGGACTGTCTGAAATGCCCGGCTGGTTTTTACTGTCCTGAGGGGACAAGTGACCCTGTGCCCTGCCCACCAGGAACATTTAACCCTTTAGATGGCCAGGACGAGTTGGCTGATTGCAGGGAGTGCTATGCAGGAAAGGCCTGCACACAAGTAGCTCTGAGAGCTCCTGATGTGGACTGTATGCAAGGGTGAGTAACCTACTCTTGTTAGTTTTGGTTTCCCCCAGACCAAGTGTAACAATACTGAAGAACTTTAATACATTTTCTTTAATCTTGATAGGTTTGTGTGTCCTCCTGGTTCCTCTAAACCCAACTCGCTGACCAATGCCTGCCCACCAGGAACACTGAGCAATCGCACTGACCTCACAGACCGCTCACAGTGTCAGCAGTGCCCAGCTCAATATGCCTGTCTTAGAGGTACCATTTATCTTTCACACATATACGTACATATTCAGTTGGCCTTGAGACGTAATGTAAGATTTTTCATTAGAAGAAATTAGAAGAAATCTACTTGCTTATGCTAAACAGAAATGAGGGTATATAGAATCAATGGAATATATATTTCATAATGAGTCAACCTGATATGTTTTAGATGAGTATGTAAAGGATGCATTATGGTTCTACACACTTTGGAGGTCACTTGAATGCTCTATAGAAATTAAATTAACAATCAATGCGTCCACTTTGATTAAAATATCAACTTTAGCCGTAAGTTTTCTTGTTTGTTAAAAAAATCTTAAAAGCTATAACAGTAAATTCCAAAATATTGCTAAATTAAATCACTATTGAGTTAATTAGATTGAGATATTGAAATATTTGTATGTTTCAGTATAACCTAGTCTCTACTTTATTGCACTAAAATCGATGCCTTGCAGCTTGTTCCTCACCTTATGCCTTTATTAACTACACTTAACAGGAACTGGAGGTATCCAGAGACCCCCCCTCCTCTGCTTTGCGGGGCATTATTGTCCCCCCGGAACTATGTTTCCTACCCAGTACAAGTGTCCTGTGGGGACGTGGAGTGGTCAGAGTGGATTGGAAGCTGAAAGTGAGTGTCGGCCGTGCCCACAGGGCTGGTACTGCTTGGCTGGGTCTGGAGCTCCGTCGGGTCGATGCAACTCTGGACACTACTGTCCTGAAGGTACAGGCAGAAAGTGGTAATATAGGCAGTATCTAAACTACATTGATACATTTGTTTACAGTTAAACACAAAATAATCTTTATTAACTTTTAAGACTAAATTTCATAAAATAATTAAGTTTTCTCTTGCAAAGCTGTAATCATAGGTCATTCATGTGGATTGATCTGTTTGGATGTTGCCTCACCAGGGACTGCATATGGTACCCAGTTTCGCTGCCCTGCAGGCACCTTCAGCATCCAAATGGGCAACAGACGCAGAGACGACTGCCTGATCTGTCCTGAAGGCTTTTTCTGTCAACAGGGAACCTCCAAACCTTCACCCTGTCCACCGTAAGCAGCAATTGTTTCTGCAGTAAATGTGTGAATGATGATAAAGGGGGTGATATTACTGAGAGTATTTGACCATGAGGTAAAATGAAATATGTAGCTGCTGTTATGAGTGTGGTTCAGTACATACACTCTGTCATGTCTTTCTGCAGCTCCACATTTCGCCGTCTGAAAGGAGGTCAGAGGCTGGAGGACTGCTATGCTTGTCCCGCTGGCTATTTTTGTCCCCACTCAGCCACTGTCAACCCCAGAGTGTGTGGAGCTGGCAGCTTCTCTGTAAGGCCCCATCTATAACACCGTCCACTGTGTCTGGTCAACTGAGTGAACCAGCGAAAAACCAGAGCCGGTGTATTAGTCTCGTCCTTGCATGAGCCATACTGATTGTGCTATTTTTAGCTTAGCATTTTCCGCCCACAGTGATATCGTCTTACATTACTCACCATATATGTACATCTGTAAATGTCAGCAAGAGAAGTGGTTAAAGTCGAATTTTGTATAGCTCATCTTTTGCTCTCAGTATCGAAGCAGTATCAGTGTTGTAACAGCATCTTCAAGTTCGATCCTCCTCTCCCTGGAGTTTTCAAGTCTGTATTCTGCTGCGTCCCTCCCCCATACTCGTGTATATCTTTAACTTCGACTTGCTGAATCTTCCTTCTCGTTCTCTCGTGTGTAGGATGAGGGCTCGGTGGAGTGTTCTCCGTGCCTGCAGGGCCACTACTGCAGTAATGAGACCACCAGTGAGGAAGCCATGTTGAGCGTCATGGTTTGCCCCCCGGGCTTTCTGTGCTCTCAGGGTTTGGCCAGAGACCCCCAGCGCTCCGCCACGCTCTGTCCCAGAGGTTTTTACTGCCCCGGAGGAGGCATTGTGAGTCAGAGAGCCATACATACAGCAAAAGCACATTTTATTTATATTGTCAGCTTTTTATGCCGCCTAAGCGTTTATGGTGCATTTAAGGACCTATATGATTTCACCCTCAGGATCCAAACCCCATTCCCTGCCCCAATGGTACCTACAGTGAATCTCCTGGTCTGCGTGACACCAGCGAGTGTGTTCAGTGTCCTGAGGGAAAGTACTGTTATACCCAGCAGCCTCAGGAAGAGCCCATTACAAGGCCTGTAAGATCCCAAATGAATGAAGTACACGAAATGTTATCACAGTTTTTTCAGTTTTTGATTTTGATCAATCTATTTTGATATTCAAACGTGTCATATATTTAGTCAAATACTGAGCAAAGACATGGCCATTTTTTATTAAGGGAAACTGTGCACTTTCAAAATAAAGGACACAATTGTTATTTTTGCTGTTTTATTTCAGACTGGAGTGTGTCCTCCTGGGCATTATTGCCCCCCAGGGACTGGTTACCCCTACTCTTACCCCTGTCAGGCTGGCAAATATCGGAACAACACACTCGGCCACAGTGGAGAGGCGTGTGCTTTATGTCCATCCAGGCATTACTGCGACAGACCAGGAACCCACCTGCCCTTAGTCTGCCCTCAGGTAGGAAAATCCAAAATTCTAAAAACTGCTTTTTTGCATAGACGGCAGTTTAACTCTCCATTGTGATTGTAATATCTCTCTCTGTCTGTCTATTACTGTTAACAGGGCTTTTACTGTCCGGAGGGCACTTCTACTCCTGAACCGTGTCCTGAGGGGACCTACAGTCCTCGATCAGCTCTCAGTCATGAGTCTGAGTGCTCTCCTTGTGGCGGAGGCCAGTACTGCACTGGTGTGGGACTCACAGAGCCCACTGGAAGCTGCAGAGAGCGCTTCTACTGTAGAGAGGGAGCAAAGTCTGCAGTACGAAATAATAAATTTATATTTTCTAAACAGAGGTTTCTTTTTATTAATTCTTAACATATTTCAAATCATATTTACTCCATAGAGTAAACTGAATTTCCCCTCTGGGGATCAATAAAGTACTATCTTATCTTATCTTATCGTAGTGTGGTTGCTTCTTCTCCTGGGCTCCATAAGTGAAATATATAATAACATTGTTGTGTGTGGTGATAAAACTTGTACTATAAAACATTCTGTTGTTATATTTATATAATATATATAATATAATTTATACGTCACATTCCAATATTTGGAAACTGGCATTTCAAGGATGAATTTTCTTCACTAAAATACATTATGGATTCTGCTCTTCACATACACATGTACTGTGACTTTGTCCAGACTCCTGCGGATGGTCCAACAGGGGGTTTGTGTCCAGCAGGAAGTTACTGTCCTTCAGCTTCGTCCTCCCCCCTCCCCTGCCCCTCCGGCACCTTCAGCAACAGCACTGGCCTCGGCCGCCCTGAACTTTGTGTCAACTGTCCACCAGGGTAATGTCACTCATGTTCACTTATGACTTTGAATTTAACGTATCATCCTCTTCATTCAAGAGGATGTTATGTAAAAGAAACCATGATTCTTTGTGTCAACATTTCTCTCTCTCTATCAGTTTCTATTGTTTAGGTTCAAACAACACAACACCCTCAGGTCTTTGTTTTGCTGGTTTCTACTGCACCGGTGGCTCATCTTCGCCTGTTCAGAATGAAGCAGAGGAGGGGTATTACACTTTGCAGGGGGCAACCAGGGCACAAGCGTGTCCTCTGGGCACTTTTCAGCCGGTAAGAAATAATCCCCACAGAATACCAAGTGCTGTTCGACTGAAAGCACACTGATAAAATGACACAATGAGACAAAGCCATGTCCAAGGTTATTCCCTTGTCTATAAATACTCCACAGCGTCGAACTGCACAGTCATGTGTGGAGTGTCAGGGAGGCAGATTGTGTAACCAGACAGGCTTGTCCCAGCCTCCGCTGTGTCCCACAGGACACTACTGTCCTCTAGGGTCGTCCGCTGCTCGATCCTGTCCTCCAGTCAGTATTGTGTGTTAGTATGTGTGTGTCTATCAGTCTTCTTTGTCACTCATGTTAGCAGTATCTCTTACTTTTGACTCTTATTCAGATTCCCTCAATTAATTGATTACTCCTATAAAATCTGATTGTTCAGGGCTCTTACTCTGACCAGACTGCTGGCGATACTGAGCAGCACTGTCGGCCATGTGATGCTGGCTGGTTCTGCGGCAGAGCTGGTCTGTCTGCGCCTCAAGGTCTCTGCAACCCAGGACACTACTGCACCTCTGGAGCGTCCACCGCCTCTCCAGTAAGACGTAACAAATATTAACTTTAAAAACTCTGCTTCCACCAGGTCACCCTAGAAAAAACTGACATTTTAGTGAAATCTAAATAGGATAAAATTGAAACAGAAAGATAATAACATAGATGAATAGATGAATAACATCTCATCAAATGTAACGTGCAGTAATGTAGCAAGAAGACCGGCTCAAATTCCTTCATATTTAACATGTTGATTTCTGATATGCATACAAGTGAGTTAACATTATATAAGCAGCGGGCACTTTAAAAGGTGGAGTTGTCCTGTTCTCTGAATGTATATGTCTGCTTTCTAAGTTATAGCTGTGTAGTTGATTTGATGGCAGCTATTAATTTCCCCTCTCACTTTGACTGCTAAAGTGTTTTCTGTCATTGGCCATGAACATGAATTTAAAGGCATGTGTGGCTCAGGTTTGCATTGGGTAAGTAAATGGTTGTTTTTTAGAAGTGTGTTGTTGGATAAGCTGCTTTTCGTGCGTGGGAAATGAATGACAGTTACCAACCCAGTCTGCCCACAGCTTTAACTTTTGAAGTTCTTACTATAACTGTAAGCCAACATGATAAACGTTGTCATATTCTGATGATCACTCCGCATCACTGTTCCTACAGGTCGCGTTGGCCTCTGGAGGTGTATGTTCTCCAGGATACATCTGCCCACGAGGGACCATGTACCCCCTGCAGCACCCGTGTCCTGTAGGAACCTGGAGCAGCACAGTGGGAGCCCAAAACTTTTCCTCCTGCTGGCCCTGCCCTCCAGGACTTTACTGCAACAGTACTGGGCTCACCAAGCCCTCAGGAGTCTGTGACACAGGTATGGGAATTTATTATCTGTTTAAATTATGTAACTGATATGACGGTATTCTTGAGATTTGGTCCTTCCATGCTCTTTTTTTACGGGTAGGTAAAGATGTCAGTCCTTAATTACATACTAACTTACTTACTATTTCCCATGAATCATTTTCATTAATTATATTCTTTTCATAATAAAAGTGACACAAACTAAAAGATTTAGGTCAATAAATTGTCATCACATCTCTGTTTTAAGTCTGTAAAATGTTCTCCTGATTTATAGGTTATTACTGTTCAGGAGGAGCTGTGTCTTCAATGCCTTTTGATGGTGTGACTGGAAACATTTGTCCTGTTGGACACTACTGTCCCATTGGCTCAACTTTTCCTGTGCTTTGCCCTGATGGGATGTACACAAACACAACAGGTATAGATAATAAATCTTGTGTAACATATTAAGTATCATTCAGACATCACTTGATCATATTATTCTTTCTTTTTTTAATGCAGGGGCAGAAGCGTGTGACGACTGCCTCTCAGGGACCTACTGTCTGTCGGGAGAAGGTGTCCAGCCTTGTCCAGCAGGACACTACTGTCTCGGTGGGGGCGTTGAGGGTATCCTGCCATGCCCTCCTGGCACATTCAGCCCTCACTTTGGCCTCAGCCAAGTGGAGCAGTGCCTCATCTGTCCAGCAGGTGAGAGTATTGTCACACTAGACTTTGGAAAGTCTTTGGAAAGTCTTTCATTAAATGTGAAGTGAGGTAAATTGGATTTGGAAGTATTAATCCATTGATTTGCTAGGTGTTTTGGAACAAATGGATTTGAATAAAAGGCAGTGATAGAGAGTGTTTTTCAAATGTAATTTACTAGAGGAGGATTTTTTTTTAATGATTGGATTAGAAATCAACACTAATGATATTTTTGCCTGATTGGTTCTGCAGTGGTGTTTAAATTATTCATGCTGTGCTGGCAGGGTTCTACTGTGAAGACTGGGGTCTGTTTGAACCTACTGGACCCTGTCAAGCTGGGTACTACTGTATAGCAGGTATACTCCATGTATCATACTAGCACATTTGTGACTGTAACTGTTTTTATTTATTACAGTTATTATTACAACTAACCTTATCTTGCACCTGCAACTTCTAAAGGCGTAAACTTTCAGAACCCAGATGGTAACTTCAGCACAGGAGTCGGAGGAGCCTGTCCAAAGGGGAGGTACTGTCCTGAGGGCACCAGTCTCCCACTGTCCTGTCCACCAGGATCCTACTCCGACAGGTCAGTGGGCCCAAGTATTTTTCATACACACTTATAAGCAGGTTTTGAATTTCATACCATTTAACTGTTTGTGTTTGCATGTGTTTCCATGTTTATGGCTGCAGTCTTCATCTGACAGACACCTTTGGCTGTAGTCCATGTCCAGCGGGTCACTTCTGTGACACTGCAGGTCTCACTCGTCCATCTGGACTGTGCCAGGCAGGATATTTTTGTCCAGGGGGGGACTCAACAGCCACAGGTACAACCGCAAAATCAATATTTTTGTTTTTTCATTAGAAGATGATTTCATTTGTTCTTGTGGGATAATGACAAAGTGATAAAAAACATTACTTCATCTATCCTAGATAATAAACATTCCTCTGCCATTTTCAATTAGATGGCAGATGAACATAATGATATTACTGTTAGTTAATCAATGATAAATAATGAATGTAATTCACACATGACATGAAAGAGAGGCAAGAAGAGCTAATGTATAACGTGTGGAGAGATATCTAATGAATAGGCATTAGTTAGATGAGAAACAGATGCTGATAAATGCAGGAAATCTGAATGTGTGAGGCTGTTTTGTTAAATGAATGATTACTGAATGAATCAGGGTTTTATCACAGGACTCATTGCATTAAGAGCTTTGCAGGCATAATCCTTGTAATTTACCACATCTAATTGTTTTTTCCTCTCCAGGCTCAGAAGGAGGTCTTTGCCCACCAGCTCATTATTGCCCTGAGGGTAGTGAGAGGCCAGTACCCTGTCCAGCTGGGAGCTACACCAACCTCACAGGCCAGTCTGTGTGTTCCCGCTGCCCGGCTGGCTACTACTGTCCAGAAAAGACTGGCAACTTCACCAAGTTCCCCTGCCCCCCTGGGTTCTACTGCCCTGATGGTAAACACTATCAGCTATTGTTCTTCTTTTACAAGAATTTATTTATTGGTGTTAATCAAGCATTCACTATATTCAAATGGCATCATTTTCCTCTGATGGGAAGCTATTGAACTACTGTATTCCAGGGTTGATAGTTGTATGAATGTAGGGTATATGGAAATGGTTATCTTTTCACCACTTCCTGATTAATAAGAAACTATAAATACAATATATAGTAAAAATCTGGAGGGACATTGGGCCGCATTTCAAAGGAAAACAACATATTTGATTACCCATTGGCTACAGTGAGAACAGCTAATGTTAGCAATCAACCACTTCTAAGCTATTATAATGTTAGTTAATAAAGAAATTCTTTTTTATCATAACAGTAGCTATGTACATTTTGTCTCGTGTAACACTAACCATGCAGTAGATTTCAAGTTTAGCCATTTCCTTGCTAACGGTAATGTTGGCTAACTATCTGTTGAATGTTAACGTTAGCTGTTGTCTGAAGTGGTCCTCAAATTTGTTGTTTTAACTTTAAAAATAGCCTCTATTGTCTTTTCAGATGCTGCTCAATCAGCGGTGAAATATAAATGATTTGGAAAGAGACAGACATTTTTTTGACTTACAACCCGGAACACAGCAGTATGACATTAAGGGCGCATTCACACCTAAAGTCCGTTAGTTTGGTCCGAATCAAAGACCAAATTGTTCCAATTTTCTACTTTGTCTCAAGTTTGGTTTGTGTTCACACGGCAGCTTTTACCAGCGGACCAAAAGTTTTGATGCGTGGGGAAACTGCTCTCTGATTGGTCTGAATTTCCATGTGGGTACTCCCCGAAGTAAACAAAGAGAGAGCACACTGATCAATCACACTCAACATGATCACAGACTTTAATGTTTTGTTGAGTTTTTTACTTTTAACCGACACCGTTCCACAGATCGATCAGTCCCATTCTCGTTTAGTTTTTCACTGCACAGTTTGAATACCTTCGTGTTCTTGTGCGTTTCCACAAACATTTGTGAAATTGTTTGGTCAGCTTCTATTTCCTCATTGCTCCCCCACATCTGTCCTCTACTCATCTCGCTGCGTGTCTCTGCAAATATCAGCAGCCGTAAAATCATACTACAATGCACAGTTTTATGGTTTGTTTCCTGTATTTGGTCCTACTTTAAGTCCGTTTATGTTCTCGCCAGAATCAAACCGGACCGTGGTTCGTTTGGAAATGGATCGGGACCCGTCTTTTCTAGCGGACCATGGTCCAGTTGTTTGGTCTGCACCAGAGTTTCATTCTGGCATTCACACCACCTAAAGTTTAGGTTGTTTTGACTACTGTCCTAAACGAACTGCACCGAGGGGACAAACGCTCCAGGGTTTGGTTCAGTCGGACTAAACAAGGCTGGTGTGAACCCGCCCTAAAACAGCAATCGAGCTTCCCACCATTAGCCTTGAGAATAATGACCACAGTGTAAATATTGACAATAGCCTCTAAAACACATATCTAAGAGCTTCTTGTTGTATCTTATCTTCTTGTATTCTCTACATAGGAACAAGACATGCCACCCAGTTTCCCTGTCCTCGTGGATACTACAACCCGGAGCCCATGACTCAGAGCCTGGACAGCTGCCTGCCCTGTCCTCCAGGACACTACTGTGAGAAGGAGAGGCTGACCAGAGTGTCTGGAAAGTGCAAAGCTGGTCAGTGGTAGTGTTTATTTCTACCAAAGATACAATGCCAGCAATACCGCCTAGATTCTCAGTGTCAGGACTTTGTTGTCTGTGCCAGTCAATGTGCCTCTAGGGGCCTACAAGCTAGTCTGAGCAGGTTGGAAGATTTGGGGGTAGGAAGCAAAGAATACACACTAGGAGCAAAACATATGGACGCAAAACCAGCCACATCAGTCATTATTTCACTTGATCCTCTCTTTTACTTTTAATTTCAGCATTGCAGTTACAGCAAAAGCCTGTAGATATATCCTTGTATTATTATTATTATTATTATTTAAGAGCAGATCAGCCTGGATGCATATACAGACCACCAAATTAAAACTTGTCTCTGAGACAATATCAAAGACTACCTGGTTTATTAAACCTTTTTTTCTTCTCAGTGACTCATCCCTCTCACCTTCCTCTGTGCTGCTTTCTTCCTCTTCCGTTTTTTTTTCACACTCTGCTAGAGATTTTTCTTTGTGTCTGTAACAAGAGTGTTTGTATATCACAGGAATAGACAGTAGTCAAAACATCTGTACATCACCTTCATTGTCCCCCACTCTGTCTTTTCCTGCGTTTGCTCCTTTCAGGTTGGTTCTGTGTGTCAGCAGCTTGGAACTCGCAGCCTTTTGACCTGGACAATTACACAAATGCCAATTGTCTCTGCCCAGCTACATCCACAGGGGGGCGCTGCCAGGTTGGCTTTTACTGCCCCTTAGGTAGCTCAGAGCCGCTGCCTTGTCCACCTGGAGCCTTCTGTAACATCTCAGGTATTAGGACACTGATATCTATCGATCTTCACCATAGGCACCATAGTCCACAGTCAGCATGTCAGTGGTCTGTGGCACTGGTATACTGGTTTTCCTTCAAACCAAACACATACTTTTAATATCACAAATAAGTTCATGATTAAAACTTGTAGAGAGTGACGCTAAACAGTAAACTTATTGTAGTGTTGGTTTATAAAATAAATCTACATGACATTCAGAAGAAGTCCAAGGCCAGAGACAATGTTTTTGATGGTCATCACCGTAACCTTAAGGCCAAGCTAGAGAATGATATTGCGAAACATATGACTGACTACCGCTACTACATACTGAACATTACATACAAGTTATGAAAAATCAACATCATATTATCTGTTTCTTATTACAAGGATTGTACTATAAAGAGTAAAGATTAAATAATAAGGGACAATTTGATTCTAGACCTTTTGGAGGCACATACATCATTATGGAGAAGAACAGTCAGTGTCTATGCCACGTATATGTACCAGTTATATCTAGGTATATAAACTGCAAATAACACAAATACTTGTGTTGCTCCAAAGGTTTGGCCCTACCGATGGGTCCCTGCTCCCCTGGGTACTACTGCGTAGGAGGAGCCACTGAGGCCAGACCAACTGATGGAGAAACAGGCAACGTCTGTCCAGCTGGGACATACTGTGGTAAGCCCTGCGCTACCGCCTGGGAATGGTTGTATAACTAACATGCCAACAAAGTACGCCTATTAAAAGTCTTATAGTAAAGTGCTTTGTGATATGCACGGTACATTAGGTCCAAAGATGCCTGGCATAATGCACTTTTAATACTTATTATTAAGTTTAACTGGGCAAAAAATGAGCACTTATCGGCTAAGCCTTATTATATCTTACTTTATATTCAATGTGCTGCACTGTGGAATTGATTAGAATAGTTTTCTTAGCAATTCAGCCCCAGGGGTTTCTCCTCATGATTCTCTAATGTGTTCCCAGAGCCCAGAGACATGCAAATTAGCAGGACTAGAGACTATAAAGTAGCTGTTGCTATGACTCAGGTGGACCGGACACCCTAAATTACCCATGGGTATGAGTATGAGTCATCTTGTGTCTATTTGTGTAAGCCTGCTGATAAACTCCTTCACCTGCGTAGGATGTTTTCACACTTTCTGCCCAATGTGTCCTTGTATAAGCGTCCATGTCCTGCTGCCAATGATAGACATTTGCATGTAAAGGAAAATGATGAATGGATGAATGAATATCTACGCCTACTATTTCCTTCTACAGTTGAGGGTTCGGGAGAGCCAGAGGTGTGTCCAGCTGGTACTTTCTCCCCAGTAGCAGGTGTAACCAGGGAGGCTGGATGTCAGCCCTGTACCCCAGGTTTCTACTGCAGAGGAGCGGGTCTGCAGGCTCCAACGGGACCCTGTAGCAAAGGTCAGTCCATACATGGCATCATGATTCATTGGTTTTACATAATGTAAGTACATTTTAGGTTTTGAGATGTTTTATTAAGAATTAAGCTCCACATTCTTCTGTATTGTGTCACCTTAATAGGCTACTGGTGTCCTCCTGGTCAGACCGTGGCTACAGCTCTGCCGTGCCCTCCAGGCCACTTCTGCTCCCAGGGCAGTGCAGCTCCAGAGCCATGCCCATCTGGAACCTACCAGGACAGAGAGAGACAGGCAGCATGCACTGTCTGTCAGGCAGGTAGGAGCCCTCTTTCCTCTTTTTACCATCTCTGCAGAAAGAATATATTTCCTACTTTTTAAAACTATGTTTTTTAGCCTTGTGCAAATTTATTCTGCTGAACGGGCTGTAATGAAAACAGCTCTGATGCAACACAAGCTTTTAATTTATTGAAGTTGACAGCTTGTTTACATTTATGAGTTCAGTTTCTTATGCTGCACTTTGCAAGTTTGTTGGAATAAGTACCAAAAGTTAAGTGTAATTTTCTATCATCGTGTCTTCATGCTGCTAATACTAAATTATACATCTTTCCTCTTTCAAGGTTACTACTGTGACATGAGACTAGCCAATGCCTCTTTACTGAGGCCCTGCCCTAAAGGTCACTACTGCCCCGCAGGTACAGCCATGCCCAACCAACACCCCTGCCCCATAGGTTCATTCAACCCCAGACAGGGCACGGACAGCCTCTCCAGCTGCATGCCATGTGCTGCTGGACAGTACTGTCCTTCTGTGGGACTGTCAGAGCCGGCAGGTGAGAGAGAGAGTTATCTTTCTATTAGGGAAGCTTTTTGAGGGGTTTGTTTAAGGTTTAGAATTTTATTTTCGACTTGTCTATTTTAAACATTTAAATTGGTGGTTCACCCAACATGCAAATGACTGTTTTTCTAATGTAACTGTAGTGCAGAAATCTTTTGATTTACTGTTTTTGTTGTGATATTGGTCAGAAACTGCTCCGTAAATGTATCTTGATTACTGTAAAATAGTGTTGTGCTATTCCTTTACCCGTAGGACCCTGCCATGCTGGTTATTGGTGCAAAGAGGGAGCAGCCTCTCCCAGGCCACTGCATGGACTCTCAGGTTCCCTGTGTCCGCCTGGTCATTACTGCCCCTCAGGTAACTAGCTTGTTCTCCCTGAAGTGCTGTTATACTGTCTACTGCAAGTTTCAGAGGGTCCCTGTTTTCAAAATAATTCAATATTTTCATAATCCAATGCTGACGTCACCTGTTTTATCAGCTAATGTAACCAAATTTATACTGTGTGAGGCTGTTTACAGACTACCATAATATATTCTAGGGGCACAATGTTTTATTCATGTCAATTACCATTTGGTGGCCTACAGGAAGCTATGACAACATTTATCTTGTAAGTTTTGATAGTCTTTCTTCAAATCAATTTGTACACTTGTTCTTTCTGACTCGGGGCACTACCCCATTCTTTAAAAATGCTGCTGTAGGGTAAACTCTGCCTTGTCCTGCGTTGCTCAGTGCATTATAAGAGTGTCTCTGTAATTTATTTGCACCCAAGTTCTGCTTACAGTGTGTAAAACATTGTCACAGTGTATTCAAACTCCAAATCCACTAACTGCATTGTTCTTGTCATCTTTTAATAGCCATTCAAAAGTTTTCTGCATACTCCTCTGTTTACTGGAGTTACAATGGAAGTTGGTGTTTGTGTCATCCTAACAGGCACCACAGCTCCTGCGGCCTGCCCTGAGGGAAGCTGGTCAAACAGCTCAGGTCTGCGTACCCAGGAGGACTGCAAACCTTGTCTGGGGGGATTTTACTGTGACTCTGCCAGCCTCACTAGACCTAGTGGACCCTGCAGTGGAGGGTACACTATACTCTGAAAATATATATTAATTGTTTTTTGAATCATTTAAGACTAACTCCACTCCTAACAACTCTTTCTCCATATTCACACATTAGCCATTTTCCTCTGACGTCACACTCAGGGTGAGAGGTTCAAATGCTGTTTTAATGTTTAGCTACTGTACTGGTATCTGATGATCTCTATCACTTCATTGCTTTCTGATTAATGAGCAACTGAAATGACAATTGGTAGTTAAAATGTGGAGGGATATCTGGCCGTATGTCAGGTTAAAACAACAAACTGGATAACCCATTAGCTACCTTTAGATAACAGCTAATGCTAGCCTTCTACCACTTTCTAGCTAACGCTATGTTAGCAAGAAAATCAATTTGTAGCTAGCGTCATGTTAGCTAGGAATCAACGCATTCCCCTTTCCTATTTTATCATGTAACATCATGAAACACAACATTAGCTTTTAGCCACGTACTAGCTAACTGTAGCATTATCTAGTAAGTAACTGAATGCTTTTGTTAGCTGTTGTCTGACCATAGCTCATATGTGTTCTTGAACTTGTAATATGGCCACATTTCCCCTTGGATTTTCACTGTACACTGTTTGTTAAGTTGCTGATCAATCAAGAAAGCTGAAATGATAAAAAATTGTCTCCTTCAACACAAAAATATGACATTATAACAGTGTTTGAGCTTCCCCCTTGAGCATGACTTCAGAGTAAAATGGCCAATATGTTAATAATTGCGATTGTCAATAGTCATCGGTTTTTCAGTCATCACCGGCTTTCGGGTACATAAAATACACATGCTCTCATGTCCCTCATGCAGATATTACTGTGTAGAAGGAGCCGTCACATCCAAACCTATTGATGGAATCACAGGGGGACCTTGTCCTGAGGGTTACTACTGCCCAGAGGGAACTGTTCAACCTGTGCCCTGTGATCCAGGGACATATGTTGCTGTAACACACGCAACTCAGTGTGAGCCCTGTGTTCCAGGCTGGCACTGTGTATCTGGCTCTCTGTACTTGTGTCCACCAGGTTTGCTGTTTCACATCCTATGAAAGCCACGTCTAGAATGCATTTCTGTGTAGGAATTCTGGGCTAATTTAATTAAATTATCAGGCAAAATATTTATATTAAATGATATATTTGTTCATGTCCTTGTGCTTCTGTGCCCTGAAGGCTTTTACTGCCCTGAAGGAACCGGATTTGACTTGAGAGGCTGCCCAGAGGGAACTTACGGTCCTGACCTCGGCTACTGGTCTGTATCTCAGTGCAGGCAGTGTGACGGAGGCCATTACTGCTCTTCCAGAAACAGCACAGCTGTCACTGGACCATGTCAGGAAGGATATTACTGCTCACATGGAAACATCTCTCCAAAGCCTCTCTCACAGGCTGCAGGTAAACAGACATCTTTACCAGACTCACACATTCAGGAAATGCAGTTCAGAACAGTCTGATACTATCACATTTTTCTTAATAATATGAAACAAAAAAAGAAATCCTTGTGATTATCTGTGGAAGCTGTTCTCCATCAGAATTCCTGTTTTGAGATTGTTGACAAACGACAAATGTGCTCTGTGTCTCTCACCAGGAGACGGAGGACCATGTCCTGCCGGTCATTACTGCCCCCGGGCCTCCATCCATCCTCTGCCCTGTCCACGTGGCACATTCTCTAACCTCACCAAATTAGTCTCCCAGGTTGTTTTGACTCAGAGTCACACTCACACGTCTGCCTGACAGTGATTGAGAGAAAAGTCGCTTTACTCAAAATTCAACCAGGATGGAAATTTGTTAATTTACGAAACAGTGCTAAAACAGTCAACAACTACATATTCTGTTTTTACCCTGCATAATTGAGGATGTTTTGTGATTTACGAAATAGACATGAAATAAATTACCTTGTTGATATTTATTAAAACAAAATTCAATATATTTTTATTTGGATTGTAGAACAGACAGTTGCATAACTTTTTTTGTCCTATTGTTTTTGATCGATCAAACTAAGACAAAGCATTGTGAACGAAAGGCTGACTTGGGAATTTCAAAATAAAACTGCAGTCAATGTGAAAAGAAGCAGAATGTGAAAATAACATTTCTCTATGAAGTGTAGTATTAAAAATATATTGGATTATTTCACAGTAATATTTTTTGTCTTTATTTAGTTATATTAAATATCTGTTATTTATTTCCTGTCATGTAATTTTAGCTTCATTTCTCCTGTTTATTTTTTATTGTATGACTATGATTTACTATTGAACTATCTTGGTTTCCAGGCAGCCTCACATCAATGTCTTTCATGCAGTTTTTAAAAGATGTTTATGTTCTGCAGTGCTGCTACAGCAGCCCTTTACAGACTAAACTTACAATGTTGTCCTTTGTGGCAGCCAATCAATATCTAATCCCGAATCAATGTTGCAGCGCGGGAACTCTCTCTTTTTCCATTTTCTCACTCTCTCTCTCTGTCCGTCTCTCCCTTTCTTTTTCTCTCTCTCGTTTCCCCTCTCAGGAGGATTGCCAGCCGTGTCTCTCTGGTTACTATTGTGATGCTCTCGGGCTCTCAGCACCTTCAGGAGAATGCTGGGAAGGCTTCTTCTGTGTGGAGGGTGCGGATCGTCCTGACCCTCCTCTGAGAGACGGCCGAGGAGGACCCTGCCCTAAAGGTGATTGTAACACTCTCCAAAATCAAACATCTGTATCTAATTTTACAAAAAGAAATAAGAAGGAAATTAGTCAAAACAAAACATACAAAAAACAGACGGATGATGCATGGAGGTAGCAGTTGCTTAGAAGGGAAATATCATCAGAAAGCTATACTTTACATGGTAGGAAACTTGTAATTTTGAAGCATATAATAAAGTCTAAAAAGCCTCGAGCTAGGTTAGTGAACAGGTAAACAAAACACTCTTTCAAGTTAATAGGGCCAAACATAAGCAGCTGCTCTGTTGACACTGGAAATCGAACCTGTTTCCCCAGTGGATTGTGCATGTCTCTATATGTGTGCTTCTCTTTCATGACTCCTGTCTTTGCACGACCAGGTTATTACTGTTCTAAGGGCTCTGTGGCTCCTCAGCAGTGCCCCCTGGGAACCATCAGCGCAGACGACGGCCGAGCCAGCTGCAGCGCCTGTCCCCAGGGGTAAACTTGCTTATCAGCCATGCACAGTCACTTTGCACTGTAAACATTTGCAAGTTTCCACATATATGGATTATGAAGGAACGGTTACTATGAAGTTTGCATGCATTAATGATTTTTCCTCTTTTCCTTGCACACATATAAAGATGCATTGACACATGTACATTAAAGCCTCATTGCCACCACCAGCAGCCAAGAACTAATTAATTCCCTGCTTGTTGTCTGGGTAGGTTTTATTGCCCTGGCAGAAGTAATGGCTCTCTGTCCAGAAGTTACGAGTGTCCAGTGGGCTATTACTGCCCGTCTGGGACATGGTCCAAACACCAATTCCCGTGTCCAGTTGGATCCATCAACCCCAACACTCGGATGGCAAAACCCCAGGACTGCTTGCCCTGCCTTCCAGGTCACGCACCAGTTACTGCTAATGATTATGAGTTTCCTTAGGGTCAAGTGGTTGAATGAGGATTTAGGACAACCTCGATGTCAAAGCAGCAAAATACACAGATTCTGCATCCTAACTGGGTTTAATACAGTATTCAGTGCCTGTTTCACACTTGCTGTTTTGCAGGGTAATTCTCCATTCTACTCAATTTAACTCTGTTTTCCTATCAACCCAGGCTCCTTCTGCGCATCCCCTGGGAAGGGTGTTGCATCAGGTCAGTGTGATGCAGGGTACTACTGCCTCTCCGGGGCCTGGTCACCCACACCGGAGGATGGAGGGGTGACAGGCGACAGATGTCCTGAAGGTCATTACTGTCCCCAGGGCTCCTCGGCACCACTGCCCTGTCCCGTAGGACATTACAGCAACAAAACCGGGAACACTCATCTCTCTGACTGCCTGCCCTGTCTCCCAGGTTGGCACTAGTTCGGTTACTTCCATGAATACTCGATTATGTGTCTTAAAAGATAGAGCTTTCAGTGCAACTATAACTTGATTTATCCCTTCACACACTGTCTGCAGCTGCTGTGTTCTCTTTTTGTGTTGCAGGCTTCCTGTGTGTCACCAGAGGGCTCTCTTTCCCTTCTCATATCTGTCCAGCCGGCTCTTACTGCCCAGGCAGAGATAACAGCAGCATGCAGGCGTCTTTACCCTGCTCACCTGGAAACATGTGCCCACCTGGATCTGATAGACAGGCGCCCTGCTTGCCAGGAACCTATCAAGATTTAACCGGACAGGTGAGGTAGATGAGGATAAATAGTCTGTTTAACTTGTAATTTATATCTAATAGCACCAACTATATGTGAATCTACTATATAATGCAATTAAAATGCCTTTCACTGACTGAGTGACTGTCTTACAAAGTGAAAGGTGTGATATACTGGATTTAAAAATATGTTGGACTCTAAAACTGAAATAGGGCTATTGAAAAACTGTTCCAATAAAAGATGGCTTGTTAATGAATCACGAGACTGTGTTGTTTGAGCCTTCTGTGGGAAGTTATGGCCCTCCTGAAAGCAAAGGCCCACATTTTTCAGCATCTGTGTGTACTGTGTACAGTTTATAACTCAGCTTTTATCCTCTCAAACACAAGCATTTAAAGTGGTTGTATCTGTCCATATTAGTGGACATCTTTATCCATAATTGTGTTTTTGTACTGTGTAGAAAGAAACCATGTGCTTAATTTGCTCCCCTGCAGGCGGAGTGTGTTAAATGTCCAGCAGGATTTTACTGTGCTGGCTCTGTGGATGTGGACACAGGGCATTTGTCTGGGACTCACACGCCCATGCTGTGTCCTAAAGGACACTATTGCCCACCAGGTAGGATACAAAAGCTAACATAATCACGACACATTTACATCATTACCATGTTATCAGATATGGAAACATGTGGGACACAAATGATGCTGCAGGCTCAGTGAGATGGATTAATCATGTGTTATGATGTCCAATAATGTGTTGTTTTGCATGTTTATGGACGTGGCTCTTGTGTTGTTGTGTGTGCTCCAGAACAAGTGGCTGTAACAGTAAATGGCTTTGTAATTATACAAATGGGCATTATGGAGCATAATCAAGATAAGGCCGGTCCACACAACCTGCTCTGTGATGTTTAGTCCTGGACCATCTGTAGATATTACCCGCTATTTATCTACAGGAACGCAGTCTGCTGTAGTGTTCCCATGCCCAGCTGGTGCCTTCAGCAGGCAGATGGGGTTGTCCAATAAGTCTGGCTGTGAGCTCTGCCCTCCAGGGAGATATTGCAGTTCCCCTGGACTCGCTGCTCCAACTGGGGTCTGCTCTCCTGGGTAAACACAGGCAACTGAACACACAGTCCATCATGTTTACAGATAGACTTTGAAAGATATGACACCCAGTTTCTGTTAAACCTGTCCCCCTTGTCTATAATTAAACCTCCCTTATGCTCCGTCCCTCCCTCTGTCTCTTTCTATCTTTCTCATTTATCACTTTCTACATCCCATACCCCCCTCCTCCTTTCTTATTATCTCTGTCCTCATCATTTCTCTGCTCCTAGTTACCTCTGTATCCATGGTTCTGCTTCTGCACAGCCAGAGGAGGGAGCGACAGGAGGCCGCTGCTCTGCAGGGTCCTACTGCCCAGAGGGTACCAGCTATATGGTCCCCTGCCCTGCAGGCACCTACAGCTCCACAGACGGTGACATGTAACACTTAACAATTACAAATACACACAGTTGGTGACATTTGAACATAATGGGCTGACTTAAGGGAGGTGATTGATGGTCAAGTGTGAACTTTTGTAATCAATGAAAGAATGTCCCACCCTCCTTCATCAGAAAACAATCACTGGAAACAAGTGAAGTGTAAATATTTCAGTTGACCTTGAATCTGGCTATATTTTATGTTTTTGATCAAATATTTGTGTCGTATTTTTGGTGTTACAGGGGCACTTTCAATAGAAGTATGTCAGCCTTGTTTGGCTGGTCATTACTGCGCTGAGGTCGGCCTCTCCTCCCCATCCGGGCCCTGCAACCCAGGCTTCTACTGCAAAGAGGGATCCAGAACGGCCACACCTTCGGGTAATACCACACGGAAAAGGCTGACTTTTCTTTGCCCTTTAAGTAGTGTTGATAAATGCGTGACAACATCCACAGCTGGTTATTTCAGAAATGGTATTTGTATTAAAAAACCACACAGTTTATTTTGGCTTTAAGAAAACTGTGCTGTGCCCCAGTTTCTCTCCACGATCATCTGTTTTTATTTAACATTTTCATGCCCTTTGCCCCCACAGTGCAGAGGAGGTCTCTGCTGAACATTTACCAGTCCCCATTTCTTTCTCTTGGTTGTATTTTTTCTCCCTGGGATTGCAGAAAAGGGCTCTGGCCTTTTAGATCACTCCTTAACCTAATGAATAATGACATCCAATAAAGGTCTATTGTCTCAGTTACAGGAGATCCCACGTCTTCATCCCCACTTCCTGGTGATTCAACCCTGGGTCAGTTCCATGGCGATGTGTGTCCCGCAGGCCACTATTGTCCCAAAGGGAGCGTGAAGCCAAGCCCCTGTCCTCCAGGTACAAAACCAATACATCCAGTGGGAGCTTTGAAAGAAGTGGAAGTTATTTCTGTTTCCATTTATCATCATCATGTGGCTAAAAAGTCCCTTTTCATTTCCTAGAGTGAGCTATGTGTCTGACCTCTTGCTTTTTATTACACTGCCTCCAAAGGTAGTATGCAGTGCCACTAAGCCCCCGGAGGTACAATTTAATATCTTAATGTATCCAGAACTTTAAAGGCGGTTGTAAACCTAATGGGAGTCTAATAAAACTGTCATAATGGTCAGCTAGCTACTTAACCAAGTGAAAAAGTGGCTCCTGTCCCTGACAATCTTATGCCATACAGTTTTCTTTTCTCTCTCTCTCTCTCTGTGTGTGTGTGTGTGTGTGTGTGTGTGTGTGTGTGTGAGAGAGGGATAGAAAAGAAAAATAGGTTAGTTTTACCTGCATGATAATTTGTCTCTATATAGGTACTTTCTTGGGAAGGTCTGCAGCTGAGTCCAAGCCTGACTGTGAAGCTTGTTACCCGGGTTCTTACTGCCCGCTGTGGGCTCAGACCTCTGTCGACCTCCTCTGTCCCCCGGGGTGGTTCTGTCCACAGGGATCAGTGTCTGGACATCAGCCAGGTAGAGTACACATCATCAGGGGTCAGCTCAGGTTTAAGCACCGTAGCCTGTGCACTTCATCATTCTCCTTTTCAACACGGCGTCTGATCACGTACAGTAAGTCTGGTTTCCCAATAGTTATGCTGAGAAGATGTGGCCAATTCAGAACACAAAGCTTTACATGCTGTTTCAATGTAAAATGTGGAGCCATAGTGAAATATGGCTTAAAGAAAATGGACAAATTACCATAAAGAAGCAATGCAAATCACATCAAATTGCATGGCATACAGCAATGTCAACATCAACTCCATGAAATTTGCCTTTTGAGAACCACATGCTTTCCAACCCCATAAAGACAACCATAAGAAAAAATAAAGAGGGCGACCATAGAGAGACACGTTTTTTGTTGGACAGTAACTACGTATGTCCTACCTTGTTTTGACAGTGTCAACTTCTCCCTTTTGTTGCTGTCCCTAGTTTGAAATATGTTGCAATAACTTACATAACCTTGGTCTATGTGGTGCCGGTTTATCTTAGTTGGTAGAGCAGGCGCCCCATGTACAGAGGCTACAGTCCTTGCAACCTGATCGCAGGTTTGACTCCTGATCTGCGGATCATTTGGTGCATGCAGCACGTCTTCCCCCACTCTCTACTCCCACATTTTTTGTCTCTCTTCAGCTGTCCTATCAACAAAGGCAAAAGCCAAAACAAAAACTCTTTTCATGAGGTATTTGCATTTTTTTTGTCTGCTCTCTAAATGTAGCTATTTTGTAAATGTCTCTGTGGAAATGATTATATTCACAAACTGCACTTTTCATGTACCACGGGGGGTATTTTATGCCTCAAATGAGCTCTCCTCCTCCTCTTTTCTTAAATGCACACCTACTGATTCTTTAAAAGGCATCCTTGTCCCCTTTTATTGCAGAGATCTTTAGCTAATTTGAGTGTGAAATAGCTCAGAACCGATAAAGAGTCTCCAGCTCGTTGCTGTCAGAGAATCTGCTGGTGGGCCTTTCTTCTCCTCTCTTTGCCTCCCACGGGATTTCTTACAGGACTAATACTGCTCCCCTCAGTCGCTCTCTTCTTCTTTTCGTGGCTTCCGTGGCGCCACACTGAGCATGGAAATACAGCAATCAGGCCTTCTTTCATGCACAATTTGCCAGATAAATGTCTTTTAAAGGATTAATCACTTGAATAATACATTTGATAATCATATTTCTTTTGTTTCCATTGAACACAAAGAGGCACCAGATGACAGTTTGAACTTTATCTGACTGTGTTGCAGGATATCAGTGCCCGCCTGGCCATGCTTGCCCACGTGGTAGTGCTGAGCCGGCCATCTGTAGCCCTGGCTCTTTTCAGTCTTCATCTGGACAGTCCAATTGTACCACCTGCCCACCAGGTAATTAAAAAAAGGACAGATAAAGTGTATAAAGAGAATCAAAGGTGATTATAAGATGTGGTGCTCCACTGTGCCCAGGTTTCTACTGTACAGAGGGATCATCTGTGCCCTCTCCGTGCCCGATGGGCAGTGTCAGTCCATCAGCGGGCAGGACGTCCCTGACTGACTGCTCCCCCTGCCCCTCTGGCTCCTTCTGTAACAGCAGCGCTCTGACAGAGCCGACCGGACCCTGCAGCCCGGGTTTGACATTCCTCCATCAACATGCAAAATAATGTCAAACAATTGAGCTTCAAGAGGCTTTTCCTCTGCTATATTTAACCACAGTTTCCCCCGAATAACGCGGTTCACTTGCCATGCACTGTAAACGCTGAGTTCTCACGGATATGACTAACTGCATTGTCTACCACAGGACATTTTTGTTCCCTGGGGTCCACCGAGCCCTCTCCTGTCACACAGCCTTATGGAGATGTTTGTCCCATGGGATACTTCTGTCCTCAGGGTAGTGGGTCGCCCAAGCCCTGTCCTGTTGGCAGCTTCCTCGCAGAGCTGGGAGCTTCCTCCCTCTCTCACTGCCAACCGTGTCCTCCAGGGAAATACTGCATCAGTCCTGGAAGCTCACAGCCCACAGGTGGGGGATTTCACCAGGTTTCCAATTAGTTAAGGACAGTCAGGCTTATCATTGCTGGACGAGGATATCTGGTGAATGATGTAAAATCCACATCATTCAATTCTTCATGCTGTAAACTGCATGAAACATTTCATTAGTACTTGTTTGGGAGTTACACACTTCCCATTAGCTTGTTTTAAGACCTCTGAATTGCTTTATATCGTATGTATAAACATTTTTATATTTTATATTAAATCCAGGCCATGTAAAAAAAAATGCTTGCACTTTTTTCTAACTCGTCTGTTGTCAGGTCTGTGTTTTGCAGGTTTCTTCTGCTCTGGAGGTGCTGATAGCCCCACACCTCGAGCCAGCTCCTCTCTGTTCAGCTGTCTTTGTGAAATACTGGACGTTTACACCACAAAGACAAGCGCCGCCTTTTGGATGCACAATCTGTCCTGCTTCAATAACTCCAGTAATTCTGGTAAAATATGGGTCTCTGTAATAACTCAATAAATGCTTTCCTTGAAAGGGCAGTACATCCATTTATTCAAAGTCTTTAACTCGAGTGCAAAGCCCTACATGTTGATAAATGTCGCACAAGGCAGCGGCTTTCCAGTTTGACCTTACCCATAAGTATCTCAAATTAATCTTTTCTTTACAGGGATACATTGTAAAAGATGCTCCGTCAGCAGTCAAAACTGTTAGATCAGCATATTGAAAGAGAAAATGTCTCCCTTTTTTGTTTCCTGTCTGAAAGACAAAGATATTAACTTTGACATCTTTCATACTTTATCTGCCATGTTCTATTACAGGGAGAGACATTAGCTGGATGGAAGCGGTAACAGTGCCAGGGGCAGATTCAGACCATATTGTGACTCACTCACCGCCATGTCTCAAGAGCCCACACTATGCATGTTCCACCTACAGAGGGGATGTATGCCCTAGAGGTGGGTAAATCCTGACAGTGAACTTGTGTGCGTGATGTTCATTTCCTCAGGCAAGTTATCTCTCTTGCTCCTGACATGGTGGACCCACTTACTGAAATTGCTGTGACATATAACTGATTTAATTTGATCTGTCCAGTGTGTGCGGTGTACTCCAGCTTAAATATCCCTCCAGGATAAGGCTGGCAAAGCTGCTTTGATGATGAGCTTTTATTTTGAAGCTTTAAATTCCCTATTTGAATACCTGAAAGCCTAAATTTGGGAGTTATAATTCCCTAACGAGGAGCTGGAAATGTTTTGTTGTTAAATCAGCAGCTATAAAATATCAGCTAAAGTCAGACCAGCTAGGAACTCATTTAAATCCTTCCAGCAAAGTAATTACTGCCCCCTGGAACATAAAATAAGTGCTGGGTTAACCGTAAAAAGACAATGCAGGAAGTAAAAGTGTGGGAATAAAAAGTTTGAGAAAATCCTCCGTCTCTAGAGTGCGCTCAGTAATCCTCCTGATTGGACTTTTGTTCCTGCTGCAGTTGATTTATTTCAGTGATACTTTTGTGTTTGCTATCTTGCAGGTTTTTATTGTCCCCTGGGCTCTGCCTATCCTCTGCCCTGTGAGGCTGGCTCTTACTGCAACCACACTGGACTAGATGGCCCCACAGGGCCCTGTGCCGCAGGATATTACTGCCCCACAGGCTCTTTAGACCCCTACACCACCCCCTGCCCCGCCGGACACTACTGCCCTCTTGGAACTCCTCTTCCTCATCCCTGCTCCATTGGAACAATAAAAAGTGAGATATTGCTCTCATTGAATGTTGGATTCATGTAAAAATAACCTCATTATTGATTTGATTTTATACCTAGTTTAATTATATAAAGAAAACTGCGCGCCAGACGTTTTTACTTCCACTCAGCTGAGTGATTAGTCAGTGATCCCCTCCCCTCTCCGGTCATGAATTAATGATGAATGCGTAATCAGACACAATACTAAACCGAGAAGTACAACACCTAATCCTCTATGTTGCTCACATTGTCAGTTTTCCTCCCTAATGTCCTTACATGAACCGTTGTATATCTTTGCAGTTCAGTGATGCAGAGAAATGTGAGAAGGCTTTTTTCCCTCCCTTGGGCGCCTATGAATAATTTCAGTCACAAAGTGGTTTAATCGTGTAATTGTGTTCTTGTCTTGCGGCGGACAACTTGAATCCTATTAAAATGTGCTGTCGCTCCTTTGTATGCTTATAAATTTGAAACTGATGAGTGAATAGGTACGCATTGAATTAACATTGTTGTATATAAGTTAATGCTTTTATTTTGCAATGTGGTTAGGTGAAGTCAACAAACACTGTGTACACATGGGTGTGTAGATACAATACCAAACACAGACATTTCCGATTGATATGTATATTGTGTGCTTTCCACCAGGTTTCCTTGGTGGATCTACAGTCCAGTCTTGCCAGCCGTGTCCCCCGGGTCACTTCTGCAACCAGAGAGGAAAAGCGGAGCCAAGTGGCCGGTGTGCGGAAGGTTACTACTGTCCTGAAGGACAGAGCTCAGAGAGACCACAACAACATTTGTGCTCAGTGGGACATAGTTGTGAGAAGGTCAGTCCTCCAGTATTAGTCTCAAGCTGCTGTCAGTCATCCTTACTGAATATATTATGTGATGTCTCTGCGTGAGCCTCCCCCTCCTCATCTGTGGTTTCATTCTGTCATTGCAATTGCATTACTGCACACCATAAGCCAATTGTTTTTTTCTTCCTGTTTTTCTTGGCTGTCTCGCTCCTCTTCCTGTGCTGCGTCTGTCTCAGTCTCCAATGTTTTTGTTGCACCATGTTGTTGTGTGATGATGCATGTTATTCCCCAGATATAAAGTCTAATAAAATCAATTTAATGATGGCTCCAGGGCAGTGTCAAACAGACCGCCTGCCTCCCAGGCAGCTACCAGCACAGACAAGGCCAGGGCAGCTGTGAGACATGTCCTGCTGGCTTCTATTGTCAAGATCAAGGTAAAGCTGATGGGCTGACAAATTATTGAATTACAAAAAAAAAAACTCTTAGAAACAAACTCTGTGCTGCATCTGTGTACAGGAATGACTGCTCCACTTCCATGCGAGAGGGGATTTTATTGTCAGAATGGATCAGCAAATCAACATCCCTGTCCAGCAGGGACGTACGGGAATGTGTCAGGACTGGCTGAAGAATGGCAGTGCTCACCGTGTGACCCTGGAATGTACTGCAAAGGAACAGGTACAATGCATCCGCTCCTCTGTCCCTTACTTGTTATGTACTTTTCACAGATATCTATCCTGCAGAGATCTAAATGTCTCGGTAAATGTCTGCTAAGTTATCATAAAATCCTGCTATTTTTTTTAAAGGAAGGACTTTCCCTAGTGGGCCATGCACTGCGGGGTTTGTTTGTGTAGGGGGAGCCTCCACACCTTCTCCACTCGACAGCCTGACTGGATTCCCCTGCCCTCCTGGCTTCTTCTGCCCTGTGGGGACTTCTGTACCAAAACCATGCCCTAAAGGAACATTCAGGTGCCTATCCTGCCTTGTCTCCGTGTATTACTACAGACCATAATAATCATAAGACATAATAGGACTAGAACTCTAAAGAACTCTAATGTAACTTGAAATATTTGAGTTGTTAAGATGTAATAAAATCCTCAGACATTCAAGCAGGCAATGACCCGTGTTCACCTTAATGCTCTGTTAGTATAAAACATAACAGTGTGATAAAACAGGAGATGTAATGTGGGCTGTTATCCTTTGAAATCATTTGAGGTAGTAGCGTGAGGTGCCCTCAGTGGTGCAATACTGAGCAATTAGTGTCCAAATGACATGAAATAACTTGACAACTACTGTGGTTAACACTCATTAAAACGTTCACATGTTTTGACAGTGAGCAGAGCGGGCTTGTAGAAGAGTCTCAGTGTCGTAGCTGCAGTGCTGGTTTCTACTGTTCAGAGAGCGGCCTCTCTGATGTCTCTGGACCCTGCCTGCCAGGTCAGACTTACGGCTAAGGATTTGGATACATTACCTCCGTGCACTATTAGAGTATAGCTTTATAAACATTTTAATGAAGTGTGGTTCCCCAGGTTTCTACTGTCTAGAGGCGTCTCAGACTGCCACTCCAGCCTCAAGTCTATCTGGAGGAGTGTGTCCTGCAGGTCACTACTGCACAGAGGGCAGCAGTGTCCCCTCACCCTGCCCAGCTGGCTCTTACCAAAATGAGACTGGAGGAAAAGGCATAGATGACTGCAAACCATGCCCACTTGGTAAACAACAAGTTACACTGTATGAACTTAATTTAACTTTTTTTGTGCTCATTCTCTCTGAAGATGTTTTCCCTGTAATATCATTGCCAGGCTGGTTCCAGGATTTATCAGGCCAGAGAGAGTGTAGTCCCTGTCCTCCTGGGTTCCACTGCCAGGCCCCAGGTCCAAGTCCCACTAGGGGGAGCTCTGCAGGAGTCACCAGTCCTCTTCCCTGCCCTGCTGGTTATGTCTGCCCCAGAGAGAGTCCAGACAGTCGGCCTCTTCCCTGCCCCAAAGGCACCTACAGCCCCAGACTGGGTCTCACCAGCACAGGTACAAACCCAGAACCTTATATACCCACAGTAAATTATATAATTAATAATAAGAGCAATAAGACAGAGACACTGATTGATTTAGGCTGGCAGGTAGCTTGTTTTGCTGCTTGGACTGAGGTGAAAGCTGTCACTATGTGTTGGCAGGTGAGTGCCGCATGTGTCCAGAGGGTCAGTTTTGCGGGTCTGAAGGTTTGGTTGAGCCTTCAGGAGCGTGTGCAGCCGGGTTTCTCTGTCTGATGGGTGCAACTGAGCCAAACCCCACAGACAACAGGACTGGATCTCTGTGTCCACCTGGGATTTTCTGCCAACAGGGGCGAAAAGCAGGTACGATACCTTAAATGTATTTATTCTGTTTTTATTTGACTGATTTGAAAGACCTTCCATTTGAAGATTTACAGTTTGTGCTCTAGGTGAATGCTGGGCAGGGTTTCATTGCAGCTCAGGCTCCAGCAGAGCAGATGAGGTTTTGTGCCCAGCTGGTTTCTTCTGCCCCGGTGGAACACCAGTCCCCGTGCCTTGTCCTGCGGGAACATTTAGCTCAGACACAGGCAACACCCAGCAAGAAAACTGCACCACCTGTGCCTCTGGATACTACTGTCGAGGTAAAGTTATCTTCTTCAAGAAGAGCGAGACGATTTTCCACAACAATCGATCAACAACCGAACAGAGAGGATTCACTTGGGCGTTAGAAATTGTAATTTATTTTGCAGCAGTAGTCACAGCAGATTAGCATGCAGTTATTTTAATAAGGGACGCAGCTCTGATCACAGGAACGTCAAAAGGACACAAATGCCTGGTTTGATACCTGCTGGATATTTAGAAGCCCATATGTTCACTTTTTATTAAAAGCATCAAACCTTTTCTTTGGGGATTTTCTAAAGTTATTCAGGGGAGCAAATGGTTTTAGTAATTAAAGCAGAGCTGATACATCTGGAGGTAAAACAGGGACAGGAAATGGAAGTTACACCTCTCTTCATGTCTGGTAATCTAACTGATGTTACAGTGTCAGTGTCCTTTTCTTTAATTATGCAGTAGTGCTTTATCCTTTCAAAGTATAAGATATTCCAAAAATATGAAGATAATGTTCATTCTATCTGCATTAATTAATTCTCCCTGTTGTTGCCCAGTTGAAGGTACTGTACAGCCTGCTCTTTGTCCAGTCGGTTACTACTGTCCCGCTGGACTGACTCTAGGAGTGGAGTTCCCTTGTCCACCTGGCACTGTGCAGAGCCAGCTCGGAGCCTCTGGTCCCGAGGCCTGCCTGCCGTGCCCCGCTGGTATGAAAAGGATGAGACTTTTGTTCTGAATCATCATTTTCCATAATTTCTTTAAAAAAAATCCCCTGCACAGTCTCGTCATTGTTTCAAATTTATTTAGGAAAGTTCTGCTCTCAGCCTGGTCTGTCCGAGCCAACAGGACACTGTGAGGCTGGACACTTCTGTCCTGCTGGATCCACGAGTCCTAACTCTACTGAATTTCAGGTGCTGTTCTTCATATGGTAGCCCCTGTCGGTCTGTAACCTGGTGATGAAGGTCAGGCAGTAGTCGATCAGTAGGTCTTTCTTCCCATAGCAGGATTCATAATGATGTAGGTGACCCCATGACCTTTCATCTAATGAAACTTCAAATTTCTCTACATCTGCAATAGCAATAGTAGATTGCCCAAGCACATTCAGTTAATGCTTGCCTTGTGTTACAGCCTGGTATCAGTCTTGTAACAGCACCATTAGCTGAAATGTCAACTTTGTACACAAGGTACAAAAGATGGCCGCATTTACAGGGACATTTGCCCTGAAGATGCTTTTATTGAGCGTTAATGTCCACTGTCACACATCAAATATTCAAATTTTACCCTGACCTCACAGATGTCTCTGTCCACAGATCTGCTCTCCGTGTTGGCCTCTTTAAAAGCTCTCCTAATGTTTCCCAAAGGGCAAAAACATCAACCCCACAACCGACACATTGGACACAGGAATATTTCTGTTTTGCTCAGCACATTCAAACTCCAACGGGAATTAATTGCTTTGATGTAATGACCTCATGACCCCCTCACATCACACTTTTAGCTCCACTTCAAGCAAGGCTCGACGATCTCTGTGTTTGCTCACATTCAAGCACTTTTATACCGTTGAGCGTAATAAACATTTCAGCCTCTAAAGACCTCAGGACATTAGAGGGCTTTAAGCCATCAAGTACAAACATCATTAGTGTCATCATGTTTTTAATCTTTCCTCCTTTTTCTTAGGGGAATTCTTCCAGAAGCCGTCTCTGTCCTTCTGGCCACTACTGCCCCCCTGGCACTGGCTATCCTCTCCCCTGCCCCACAGGCTCTCTATCCATCTTCCAAGGACTGAAGGGAGAGGATGAATGTCCACCCTGCCCCCCTGGACTGTTTTGCGACAAGCCTGCAATGGAGGAGCTGTCAGATGCTCCCCCGTGTCATGCTGGGTAAACACATCTGCTCTTCTGCTTTTTTCACTTTTCAATCTCCCATCTCTGAGTTCTTTCCCACTGTCCCTCCTCCTCTCTCCCTCTAAAGTCAAGTTCAAAGTTTTCCCATCTTCTCGCTTTAAAGTATCTTTTTGTTCATGCACAAGATTTACACAAAATTTAAAAGCAACAGTGCAAAATGTCAACAACATATCCCGTGTTCTTAAATCAATCACAAGCAATTATACATAGGCTACAAAATCCGAAGCATAATTAAAGACAGCAGATGCCTTTTACACGAGAGTCTCTTGAGTCTCAGCAGGAGAGGGAGCAGGTGTCTCCAGTTGGACAAGATCCATAATTAAAACACTTTGCTTACTCTTGCATTTGGTTGCAAATATGCTCTGCAATAAAAGCATGGAGTTAAGCCCACTTTAAAGCACCTGTGGCCCCTCAGTGTGTCTGGCAATGGTTCAGAGCTTGTTTGTGTTCACTTTTTTTCAAGATTTTTTTATCTTACATTATTAATTTCCACTTATAAAATACAGTTTTAATCATCAAAACTTAAATCTTTGAAATCATTCTCCTCTGACTGATTATTAATTCCAACTTTTTAAACTTTTATACCATTAAATCTGATGAAATAAGCACCTTTTCAACTCCACTGACTTTAAATGTTCTTATTCCAGTGTGAATGTATTAAGCATGGACGTGTAAATGCTGTCAAATTTAGTCATTGTAAACATATTTCCTCACTGACAGATTGTTCAACCTCTCCAAAGGCATCTTGTGGACATATCTGTGATATGAAGTTAGCTCTCACTGTTTTTTGCCTGAAGGTATGTGTGCTTGGGTGGCAGCTCCAGTCCCACTCCGTCTGCCGGTTCCCGTGGCTACCTCTGCCCCGCTGGCCATAGCTGTCCTGTTGGCTCAGTGAGTGAGGTGCCCTGTGAGCCTGGCACTTACAGTCCTGCTCCTGGAGCGGCCCTCTGCTTAATATGCCCCAAAGGGACCATGTGTTCCTCCTCTGCCACTCAAGAGCCCTCGATCTGCCCAGCTGGTGAGGATGGAGAAAATAAACTTTGAATCTTCAGTATAAATCAGATCATATTTGTAATTTTGTTTTACTGATAAACTAGTACTTAATAAATCCTCTCTTCCTAGGTCATTTTTGTCCTGCTGGGACAGCCATGCCTGACCCCTGCCCTTTAGGGACTTTCAGCAACCAGACAGGAGCTCACTCTCTGTCTGTCTGCACACCCTGCCCCTCTGGAGTGTACTGTAGCTCATATGGAGCCTCAACACCACAAGGTGCCCAGACCCAGAGAAATTTGACATTATGTTAGCTTTTAATCAAATTGTACTGCCCCGTAGGAGTAAAACCATTTCGTAACAGACAAAGTGTAAATGTCTCTGTCTTTTTTTTTTTTATAGGTCCTTGTTTTCAGGGTTTTTTCTGCCAAGGTGGAGCAACAGAGCCAACACCACCGAGCTCTGACACTTTCCCCAGGAATGGCCCTTGCCCTGAGGGTCACTACTGTCCAGCAGGGTGTCTCTCCCCACGTCCCTGCCCTCTTGGCAGTATTCGCAACATCACAGGTAGAAATCTTTTCTGTTAAAATCACACCTTTGTGTGATGTAGCCGTGTCTCATCCTCATTGTTATGTGTTATCGTAGGTGGTGTGTCCGTGGAGAGCTGCTCTGCCTGTCCTGCAGGTCACTACTGCTCCACAGAGGGTCTGGGCAACCCGAGTGGCACCTGTGCGGCTGGTTTCTACTGCCCTTTTGACTTCTCTTCCACCACTCCGTATGCCTTCCTCTGTCCAAAGGTAACTTTTTTCACTGTTGTATTTCCTGTTCTTCCCTTGCTATTGTTCTTGTTGTTTCCTCACAGCATCTCACCTGGAGAAGCTTGTGCCCTGTTTTGTGTTATTAATATCCTGCTGCATTCAACACCATCCCTCAGATGTGCCCTTAAATAATCCATTCTCTTGTAGGGCCACTACTGTCAAGAGGGCTCTGCCCTTGCATTGCCTTGTCCAACAGGAGAGTACCAGCCGAACCCGGGCTCAGATAGCTGCATCCCATGTCGACCTGGATTTTACTGTGAGGAGGCCATAGTCGGAGAGCCGTGGCCCTGCCCGCCGCATTCATTCTGTCCTGCAGGTACTCTAAAAGGACCACTGTGACTATAGAGGATAGCAACTTTACATACCATCTCAAAAAAAGCAGAAAAGTGCCTCTCGCTTTTCTCTTTTCTAATGCATAATTTTCCAGGTACCATGGTGCCTCAGCCCTGTCCTAATGGGACATACACTCATTCCAACCATGGAGGGCTACAAGAGGAGAGAGAGTGTTTACCCTGCCCTCCAGGGAGGTTCTGCAGGTACACAATATGCATGCACACGCTCTTAAATATACACTTATCTCACACTCAGGTACATGTAGAGATACACACACGGACACACAATTAGGCAGAAGAGCACCCGCACTCATGCATGCACATACAGGCACATGCTCAAAGGCAGAAACACTCACCTCTGTTTTAATTATACTCACAATTAGCAGCGTGCAGGCGTGCATCATGTTCAGGAGCCACAGTTCACCGAGCAGCCAAATTAACACCTTAATAAGCATGAATATAATGAATGTAGAAATGAGGTGAAAATGTTAGAAATTATGCAGTTATCTTTCTGTTTATCTAATGAACCGTGCGATGTAGTGTCTTCTAAATGTTCCTGTGTGCTTGTGTGTGTGCAGCGAGAATTGTAACCCTGTGCATGTTTTCATCAGGGCTGGAAGGATCCAGGGTGTGTGTGCCGCAGGGTATCTTTGTATCTCTGGGAGCGCGGAGTTCACCCCTCAGAGATCAGTGTTTAACCTGACCCTGTGCCAGTGGGGCATGCAGTGTGCTGGACCATGTCCACCAGGTATACAACAGAAAATCTTGTAAAATAAAGCTACAAGTGATTGACAGTTGAATACAAGATTTTGTAACTTTTTTCTAACTCTAAGATACTTTGACTTTTCAGAATAATTATCTCCACTTCTCCAACTTTAAGAATTAATAATTTCATTTATTTATTATTAACAATTTAAAATGTCTTGTTTATGCCTAATAGTACTCCTTATTGCAGGTTATTACTGTCCTGAGGGGACAGTGGAGGCTCAGTTGTGTCCTGTAAACACGATCAGAATCTCCCCAGGAGGCGCCAGCCTACAGGACTGCTTATCCTGCCCACCTCAGCATTGGTGTAAACCTGGTACAAGCTGATAAAGTCTTTATGTTTCAGTGGTTGGGGGTGTTTTTGTTGCTACTGTAATCTGGTTTTGGGTGGGGGGGGGTGAAAAATATTTTTTAAAAGAGATGAAAAGGAATGGCTGAGTGTGAGACATTGATTGATGATTCAGACAACCAACGCAGGACAAACATTGTCTGCAGCTCTCACAGTAAAAAACATTTTCTGTAACCTCGATGAGCGGTTTTCAGTCCCTTTGCTTAAGACGCAGCATACTGCTTGCTAACCAGGTAGTTAACTGCATTCATATATGTCTCATGTGTATCCTTGGTATAAGTAGATACCATCAGGATCCAAAGCCTGGGACTATAGTTTAAACCACAGGCTGAGATTTGGGAGAAACAGACCTTGAGAATAATGATGGAGCCTCAGCTTACTAAGTTAACACGTCAGAAGCATAGCTTGAGGCAAGTACTTGATAAACCTTGTGAAACTATTGACATAAATTCCTCAATAGGCAAGCAAGAGAGCAGAAAATGCTGCATAAATCTCCCCCCAAAAATGGTTTTTTTTCCTTCTAAAATGTTAAGCATGTATTTGTTTGCAGGAGACCCGATGCTTCATCTGTGCCCTGCTGGTCATTACTGTGATGGTCTGCCTGGGAGTGACTTCACTGGAGGCACAGGACCCAGGCCTTGTCCTCTGTACACCTATCGAGCTTCCCCTGGAGCGGGCAGCAAGGGTGACTGCTTATCTTGCCCTGCTGGTTCACGCTGTAACAGCACAGGTCTGACACACTGCATCTCGCAGACACGCCGCCGCGCACTCATTAAAAAGATGAACTTAAATGACTTTGACCCCTTTCCTTCTTCTATACCCTGTGCCTACTGTAAACCCATTTCTGTCGGGTTTAAACTTCGATTTTCAAGGACAGCTCAAAGAAAAGTGCTTTTCTAGGTTGTATTATATGCACACTATTATACGAGTGCCTGAGCCTGGGCCTGAGATAAGAGTGAAGGAGGTAAAATGTTATTGAAGAACCTGTGATACCTGAGGCCATAGAAAAGATTGAGTGCTGGATTAAAATATAAAAAAACATTATTTCTTATCTGCCTCAAAAAAGCTTGAAATAATTTAATATTCAATCCAATGTTACTTTATCTAGCAGTGGTCTTCCCCCTCTGGTTCTTTGTGTAACAAAATGAAAGCTTCTAAAATAATGAGTAGCTAAGAACTTAACTTACCTCATGTTGGATTCATTTCGATAATCTTAATGGCTCGATGTGTGTGGACGATGCTGCAGCACATTGGTTATAGTGTGGGAAGTGATGATTAAAGCTGTTATTTTCCAGGACTCACAGACTTCTCCAGCAGTCCCTGCCCACCTGGTTTCTGGTGCAGTGGGTCTGGACTCCCCATCCTCTGCCCTGCAGGCACCAAGAGGCCCCTTCCTGGAGCTGCTGCACCTGACCAGTGTGAGCCATGTGTAGGAGGGACCTTCTGCCCAGATCCTAGGCTTACAGGAAAGCCCAATGTGGAGGGGATCCCCTGCAGGGCCTCATATCAATGTCCTATGGGTGCGTTGATAAATATAATGATAACAGTATTTTAGATTCTGTATGTGGTGACTTTATTTAAATAAGTGCCTTTCCCCCTAAAGGCAGTAATGAGGCTCTGCTGTAATGAGTTTTTGCTTGTACTCCAGGTGCAGTCTCAGAGAGACTGTGCAGAGCCGGCTCGTACTGTGGACCTCAGACTGCCGAGCCTCAAGTCTGTCCTGAAGGTTATTTTTGTCCTGAGGGATCCCAGTCCTACCACCACCCCAAACAACTGTGAGTGCATGAAAGATCCAATATCCTAAAAGTTGGCCTGAAAACACATGTTTGGAAGATCGACTTGGAAATGAGAGGCTTAGACTGTCACGGCGAAGGTTAGAGCTTTATAAATAACCCTGTAAGTCTGCCCCACAGCTGTCCATTCCCCTACTACTGCCCCGCCAACAGCTCGGGCATGAAGTCCTGTGACGGCGGCTCCATGCCCGTCAACAGCAGTGGGCCCAGAGGATCTCAAAGCAGCTGCTGCAGTGTGTGTGAGGGGGGCACCTATCGGCCGTACCTCTCCCCCATACAACAATGCCTGCCATGTCCGGCAGGATACTTTTGCCCTCCAGGTACTTTACCCTCCATAAATCATTCCAGGTCTCAATTTAAGTATCAGTACTTGTTATTTCATGCCACTTGAATACAAATACAGTCTGAATTCCTTTTTACTCAACAGGAACAGACCACTACAAGAGTAACACTTGTCCTCTTGGGTACATCTGTCCCATGGGATCCACCCAACCAATACCTTGCCCCCCTGGCTCCTTTGGTAACCGTACACGTGCTGAGACAATAATGGATGACTGTCACCCATGTCCAGCTGGCACCTTCAACCACCTGCCTGCTCAGAAGGCCTGTTTCCCCTGTGGCAGCTCGTCCACCTCACCAGCAGGTTCAAACTCCTTTGGATCTCATTTTTATCTGAAAAAATAAAATGTTAATTTGCCCTTTTTAAAGGTAAAATCACAGTTTTTAATCATAAAAATGTATAAATTGATCATATTATAGTGCCCTGTCGCACCTGTCTCCACAGGTTCTTCTTCATGTACCTGTTTTGGTAAGAACCGTGCTTTCCAGCACTCGGATGGTTCGTGTTTGTGCAGAACTGGTTTCATCTTCTACAACGAACTGGATTTCAAAAGCTCCTCCTCTGACAGTGAGCTGGACTGCCAGCCAGAGGTGAGTAGCAGATCAGAAATCATCCATTTTTTATTTCTGAATTTAAAATTTAATTTCAAAAGTGTCCATGCGGGTGTGTGGATTGATTGAAGGTCTGCCACACTGATGTTTTCTTGAGCAATTGTATACCCTGTAAAAATGCCCTCTAAGTTACATTTTTGGATAATTGTTTAGAAGCCGACTTTCACATTTCTGATGTAAAAGTTTCACAGAAACATATGAAGTAACACCTATAACCTTCAGAGTTGTACACCTTAAATAAAATATCAACCTGCAGAAAACACGGCCGTCATGTGACCAGTTTGATATTTTACTTTACAATACCTTTTTCAGAAGATTTCAGAATGAATATAACACTTTGAAATACTCTTGTACTGCTTTTCAATCACGAATGATGTAATGAAGGGAAAGGTTTCTATGCGTGTGTGTGTGTGTGTGTGTGTGTGTTTTTTTTTAAGGCCAACAAACGGTGTGCCACAGGGCAGGTACGTCTGGCAGCATCAAGGGACTGTGTGTCACCTTCCCTCCACTCCTGTAATATCACCTGTGGACCACTTGGAGGATCTCTGGATGTGGAGATGGGCATGTGAATACCACTAATATTTCAATTCAACTTAGTCTTTTATAATACTGTAATACTTGATTAATGTCAAGTACTTTTTTTAATAACTCTGTAATACTTCTTAAGCCTAAGTCTTATATGCTGTCTGTCTGTTTCTGTTTGTGTCTTCTCTGCCTGACGTCCCAGCTGCCAGTGTGAGCGATATGTGTCTGCTGAGGAGCTCTGCAGCACTTCCTGTCTTTCCAAACTGCCTCAGCTCTCTGCTGAGATATCGACAGATGGAAACCTACTGCTCAGCCTCAAAGACAAAGACAGCATGGTGTGGGTCAGGGTAAGGCAGGGGCATTGACTAACTGATGACTTGCTATAACTTGCAAGATTTCAACTTGATAAAAATAAGCTATAATCTAGCATTACTTATTACTGATGCAGCAAAGAGACTTCTGACGGTGGGATTTAAGCTGGATCGATAAGTTGGCAAAAAGCTCTGCGTAGCCGTTATCAGGGCTGCTCCGAGTCACAGCAGGACACCTGGAGAAATGTTGCAGCTGCACATTACAAGATATCATTGCAATACAGGGAAGGGAAAGGGATAAAAATCCCCTCCCAATGCAAGAAAATGTATTTAGTAGTGCATCAAAGGTCAAACTATTTCCCACTGGTTTCATCATCGACACTTTAAATGTGTATGTTTTGTGTGTGTGCATTTGAGTGGGTTTAGTCCCATTAACAAATATTTAGCAGCATTTTTTTGTCCTTGAAATTGTATTTCAACACAGGTTGTCTTTTTACACTGTCAGCTATTTTGTGTCTAAAATTTAATCCATTACTTTACTTAAATAACAGGTTAATGTTTAGTAATGAAAAACACAATTTATATGTCTATAGTAAGAATATTGACATCAAGACATCAATATATATATTGCACATCAACAACATAATCCATTGCTGTTTCCTAATTCAGGGGCTGCAGCCCTGAGGCCGTACTTAAAGGCTGAATGCGTCACAGCGTCGCCTCGAAGGCTGTCCCATTTCGAAGGCTCCTTCAGATGCGGCAGACAAATGTGCCAATGTATCCTAAGACTCATTGGGCGCCAATTCAAATGAGATGCAGACTGAGATGTTTTTGGTTTCAACTCAATCTAATAGCTAGCGATACAAATGTTAAAAAGACGTAAGGGGCCTTGAAACAAATTATCTTTGAGATAATAGTTAGTTATGATAGCTACTTAACTAGCTACCTGTTGCTAGGAGACAGGAGCCGCATTTGGTGACGCCAAGGTAAGGGCGGCAACCGCTGATGACACAAATAGGAGATCTCTTAGCGGTCTACACAGGCTATGAATGACTCATTCTCCATAGACTCCGTCCTTCGAAGAATGCAGCCCCCGAATTGAGACACAGCTTATATTTAATAGTGAGTATACCTATTTTAGGGATCTAAAGAAAGGGACTGTTTGTCTAAATAATGTAGAAACATGATACCACATTGGTCCTTAATGTGTAATTGCTTCTCCAATGTCGTGAAAACTGTGAAAATGTAGTGTTGTGCCAATATGCAAAAAGATGCCTTGACTGAGAGAATGCGTCTCAAAATCAGATATTGATGTATTGTCATTTTTTTCAATGGATTTGTGTGGTATGATGTGCTGCAGTGGTAGTTTTTATTAAGCTTGTTTCTGTTTACTTCCAGACTGTCGTGAATGTTTTAGGACCAGATATCCATGCAAAGAATATTGGTAAAATCCATTTGGTCCAGTTTGACTCGGAGGGAGTGTTTGGTTGGATTCCCACTCAGAGAGAACTTATCCACCAGTTTCTGTCAGGTGACTGGACTTTTTTTTCTCACATTTTTCACTAAACTTTTATTTTTCTAATGTTTTTAATCAAACCCTGTGTATCCGAATGTTTACCTCCACTCAGAGCCAATACAATTCCTAAATGCAAGGCCGAGACAGAAGAGAGACACAGAAGATGATGATGATGCTAACTCAGCTGTCCTTCCTCGTATCCCCAACCCCGTCGCCTGTCTGTCCTCTGGTGACATGCTCATTTTCAACCTCACCATCAACCACACCGGTACCCCTGATTGTTCTTACCTCCATGTTGGTTTTATCATGACAGAGTGATTTATTTTTGTTTTAAACATCTTGCTCCTACTTTATCTGTATCACTCAGACCGCCGTCGCAGCCACTTTCCAGTGTACCAGAAAGACCACCTGTTTAACAGTAACCCCGGCTGGGACTTTGGCGCCTTCAGACGCCTGCAGATACTCATGAAGCAGACAAACTTCAACTCTACAAGGTAGTGTTGAGTCCTTACTGAGGATAGAGAATTATATAATTATTACATTTTGTGTATATATCACCTCTTCAACATAAATCTCTGTTTCTTTCCTTTCCTCAGGTTTGCCCATGTGTTTACAGAAACAGGGAAGTATGTGTTTGTGGACAGTGCTGTCCCAGAGTGGAGTACGGTGGTGGTGGTCAGTGAGGAGGGGACAGAGTGTGACCCTCGGTCGTCTGTCTTCCAGCCCATGACGCCGGCACAGCTGGTCAAGTACGGGATTGTCAAGCAGCACAGACTCAACCTTCTTCCTGACTGGGGAGTGATAGCAGGTATGCTTCTTAACGTCTGCTCAACATTCTATCTTGCAGGTGAATCAGTGCAATGACTTAACCCTTTATATTCTCTATATATTTGTGCAGGGATCTTGAGTCTGCTGCTGGTTGTCGTTGTGGTTTTGACCACCACAGTGCTGGTTCTGCGACCTGGTAAAGCCAAACTTGTCTCCCAGTGGAGGACTAAGCCGAAGTGGCGCAGCCTTGGGGAGCCCTTCTGTCCAGCTGATTGTGTTTGCAGTGCAGACAGGTCTGTTTGCTTAATGAAGCTGATGTTGTGTTTAATCCAAGTGTTAGCACATTTGTGGGCCTGGTGGCATAAATTACGTATGCACCATTTATCATATATGCCCAAAGCCCGACCTCTTTCCGTCTCATTGTTCTTGTTAACACTCCATATAAACTATTTCAAATGGATTGAAACATATAAATGTGTTTGTTTTTCAGCATCGTGGCCCCAAGCCAAGGCGGCTTTCTAGGCAGCAGAGGTGTAGGAGAGGGAGCAGAGGCTGAGGAGCCCGCGGTAACAAAAGGAGGTAAGCTCTCTGTTTATAACCTTCCTCCAGAACATGATGAAACCGCATGAGCAGTTACAGTAATAAATACAAGAAAACCATGATCTCGCCAGTGCACGGTGACTTTGCCAACTCAATCCAGAAGATGTTTTTGAATTTTATTCTGTTAGATGATGAAATGACCACAACTGGATCTGTCTATCTACGAGTAAATATTACTCTGTTACAATGGAAGACTTCCACAGCTACACGAGAGGCTCTGCGAGCTCAGCTGTGCTTTAAGCCAAAAAGTTAACATGCTAAATTGCTTACAAAGACAAGTGTTAGTGTGTTAGCATGCTGTCAGTCTTATTATTGTTAAGGCCTTCATTATCATTATCCATTGTTTCAATTCAGTGAAAAGAACACCCATTAATCTTTCACTAACCTGGTCATAAAAAAAATCTCTCTTTTCAATTGGACTGTTTTTCAGTTAGTCTGCATTTGTTTATTTCTTGTTTGTTTTAATGTTTGAAATGACTCTGAGGTGGAATTGACCTTAATCATTCTCACTTAGCGCACTTATTGCATTATTCACGCAGCCTGATAGGGCGTTTAAATGTCCATTGGCCTAGTCATTATGGAACCATCACGCATGACCAGGTAGCAGTTAACAGCCTTTTCCAATCTGATTGATGATAAAGAAAATAATGGCTAATATCACCCTCTAATGACTTGTGCTGTTATCTCAAGCTCCCCTGTTAGCCTCTGCAATTTTAATTCAAGTACTTATCATCCATTGCATGCTCCATCCTGGACTGTCTAGAGATACTGTATGGAGCCAAGTTAAAGAAGCTTTTGGTGTCTAGGAGCAGCCATTCATCATGAGAGTCTCTCATCAATCCTGTAGGACGGCATGCTGAGAACCCCCCTCTTTATTTCAGCCTATTTCTAACTTATGTATTATTGACATTTTCTGCTCCCTTTAGGAAGTGTGTCAGGGCGTTTTGATTTAGAGGAGTTCAATGTGAAGACTCTGTACGATAAACTAGAGGATCAGAACCTGCACATAGCCTCACAACTGGCCCGACACCGCAAAGACACGCAGGAGTTTTACAGGAATATTTGTCAACAGACTGAAACCGTAAAGGTGAGTTTTACTATAGTTAAGGCATCAATGTTTTGTGCCACAATAAAGCAATTTAAAATTATATATTTTCTTTCAGGATGTCTTTGAGAACATGGATAGTAAAAAACTGAGTCTTCTAAAAGAGCTGATGGCGCATAATTCAATGACAGATAAGCCATCAAACAGCAGTGCAGGAGAGAGAGACGCACAAGGTAAAACTGAAAGATTAAGGTATCTGATTTCATTAGACAAACTGATCTTTCCGATGTAATGGTCATTGTTCAAAAAAATAGTTTTTCTTTATTTTTAAAACCAACATTATGAAAGGAATACAGATTATCTGTCTTATTAAGAGGTAAATGAGAAGACGTATGCCTCCTTAACCTCTTTAAATTGAACTTTAAAATACAGTCAGAAGCCGGTTAGTTTTAAATAAGCATAAAGCACCAAATTGTTTAAGTGTCATCTTTGGTTTTACGGTGCATTTAGGGATATATGTGGATTACCAGATGAGATGACCAAACATATGAAGTGGGTGCATAAAGTAGGGATGGGCATATCAAGCCCACCAATCCATCCATCCATTTTTTTCCCCATTTATCTGGGGCTAAGTAAGGTGACCCAGGTGTCCCTCTCCCCAGCAACGTTTTCCAGTTCCCCCTGGGGGTTTCCGAGGCCTTCCCAGGCCAGACGGAATATATAATCCCTCCAGGGAGCTCTGGGTCGGCCTGGGTCTCCTCCCAGTTGGAGGTGCCCGGAAAACCTCCAAAGAGAGGCGCCCAGGAGGCATCCTAACCAGATGCCCGAACCATCTCAACTGGCTCCTTTCGATGCCAAGGAGTAGCTGCTCTCCTCTGAGCTCCCCCTGGATCTCCGTGCTCCTTACCCTATCTCTAGAGCTGAGCCCAGACACCCTCCAAAGGAAACTCATTTCGGCTGCTTGTAGCCGCAATCTCATTCTTTTGGTCACTACCCAAAGCTCATGGCGATAGTTGAGGGTTGGAACGTAGATCGACTGGTATATCGAAAGCTTTGCCTTCAGGCTCAGTTCCCTCTTCACCACGACAGTCCGGTACAACACCCGCATTACTGCTGATGCTGCACCGATCCGCCTGTCCATCTCACGATCCATTTTACCCTCACTCGTGAACAAGACCCCAAGATACTTAAACTCCTTCACTTGAGGCAGAGACTCAAGGCATTTCTATTTTTTGTAAATTAATGACTATTCGAATACTCGAAATGTATAACCCATCCCTAGCATGAAGTTCAGCTAGCTGTTTCCCCTTGTTTCAAGCTTTTAAGCTAAGCTAAGCTAACCGGCTGCTGGCTCCTGCTTTATGATTGCAGAGATATTAAAGCAGTATCTATTCTTTCATCTAACTGTTTGCAATTAAGTAAATAAGTATTTCCCAATATGTAGGACTGCTCCTTTAACAGTGTTGTGTCTACATGTATGACGAGGCACAAGTGCTTCCTTTGTATTTAATGGGTAACAGACTTGCATTTCCTTGGCTGTAGTTGTGTACTGCACATGCATCATTAAAAGTTTTTGTCTAATTTTTTTTAAAATTTCATTTGACTGGACAACTTCTTCATCCCAGCTGAGGCCTCTATAGCATTACTGGGAGCTGTCCTGAGGTCAGTGGAAGCTCTTCTATGCAGGCTGAGAGGGGAAGCTTGGCAGAACCCGGATTTGCCTGGTGCCCCATACTGTTATAGTGGTCCTCATATGGCCAGGGAATGTGAGCCACAAGCTGGATACACACAACCCGGTGACACCAACATGTGCTACACACAGGTACTGTAGTCTCTTTGTTCAGTTTGTAGCGTATCTTGAAATAATAATTCAGTGGATTACCATTTCCTCTTTCTAATTTGTCCACAGTTTTCACCAATGAGTATGACCAAAACAGAAGCTCTTCCCCATGAGCCAGGTACATAACAAATCTGTAGAATGTTTAGTTGCACTGCGAAAGGTATGATGATGTGATTTCACCCGATTGAGATGTTTCTGTCTTCCCAGTCCATCTCCAGAGCACAGCTCCTTTTCTAAGTGACCATGACCTGTCCAAGCTGGTCAGTATATCTCCTCTATTCAAGACCCTGCAGGAGATCCAACAGTCTTTACAGAACCTCTCCACAGCTGAGTCTAATCAGCATCTCCATAATGGTACAGAAACAGATAAAAAAAGCCTCAATAAAACACATCAGAAAGATTATTTCAACTAAGAATGAATCTGAAACTAAATATGAAGCCAATAATAAAGAATCTTCCTCCTGTTTTAGCAGAGACAGAGCATTCTGTCCAGGACAACCATGATGGACAACTTATCCCCACTGCGCTGGACAACCTCTCACCTCAACACTCTGCTGTCTTCCTGTTTGGTTGCCAGGTGATGCAATTGCTTGCAAACTGCCCCCTGTTCCCCTCTGTGCTTCTGCTACTGGCCAAGTCAATCCCCGTTTCCTCAGCTTCCTCTAACGACTCTCTGCTGGCACATTGCTCAGGGGACTTTTATTTTGATGGAACCAATCAAATCCTTTATCTGTCAGAGGTGAAGCTTCAGCACGCGGGGCATTTCATTGCCACTATCCTGCAGTCCATGGCCCACATAGCATCAGGTAATCAGACAGAGAGAGCCACGTGACCCAGTTGTGTCAACAGTTGTGTAGTGTAGCACAATATAATAGCTCTGGCAATCATCTTCAAAAGCATATAATCTTCTTTGTACATAATATTTGTTCTCATTTTTCGTCCAGGCTCCAAACCTCAGAGCTTCATGCGAGCTCTCCATGAGGCCGTTTCAGCGTTAAGCCTTCAGCTGTTCAACTCGTCTTTCAAACGGAGCACAGCAGAGGTGTGTAAGTGTTATTAAAGCCTCACACATCCTCTTCATACTGCATGAGTAGGGATGGATAACTTTATATGCTTTATTCGTACAGTCAAAATTCGACGCTTCAGAGGGGCAGCATGGTGCGTTAGTTGAGGAATTTCTCAACATTAGAGTTCCCAGTGAGCAGCAGTTCACCGAGCACCTACTCTCTAAAAGGTTGGTGTAAATGATAAAACCTACATTTGTAAATATGCATGAACTTTAAACAAAATAATGCAATTCGATACATTTTCATCTTTCAATTTAGACTTGAGAAATACAAATATTTCAAGACAGAGCAGCTCATCCTGGACCTGAAACAGAGTGTGACTGAGGACAAGGGATCGGGTAAGATAAAATCTATAGAAAGAAAAAAAGGGTAGACGGTAGCTCAGTCTGTAGGAACTTGGCTTGGGTCCCAATACGGATCAAGTGTGGAATTGGGGCTGGTAGCTGGAGAGGTGCCAGTTCCTTTCTTGGGTTAGAGTTTGGGTTACCCTCGAGCAAGGCACCGAATCCCCCAACTGCTCGGGGCGCCTGTCCATGTGCAGCCCCCCTCACTCTGACATCTTTCTTTTAGTGCATGTTCATAGGGTCCTGTGTAAAAACCTTCAATATAGCACTATGACACCATGAGTATGTTAGCATCACAATGGTAACAGACATGCATTGTTCATTTGCAAATTATCCCTATTTGGAATATGACGTTGGTAGTAAATGTACCAGAAAAAAACCTAGTGCACAAGCTCTTGACCTTTGAACAATGGAAAATCTATTAGGCCTTACAAGCAGTTTTCTTCTTGAGTGAGCTCAGGTTTAATGCTTTCTAATCCCACTTTTCATCCCTGTGGCCATTGAACCATCCCAGTATTAACAGCAGCATTGAAAAAACATCCTGTTGAGAAACTATCTATGTTCCCACAATGTCCCAATTTACAAAAATGAACAAATCAAAATGTGATTGCGGACTAAAGACAGACATGTTCCATATTTCCTGAGTCACAAGATGTAAACATCAGTAAACCATTTAAGGGAGTCCTGTGGAGAAGCCGATTTTCTCCTCCTTCATCACCTTCAGAGCTTTTGTTCCAGAAGAATGGGCCAATATCAGAGAACACACCATGACATTAATGACTGCATGAAAATGAACACAGAGGCTATTCTGGAGACAGGGTGTAGCTGTGCTGAGCTCTGCTAGATGCATTGTAATTATAAATTACAGTGTTAGATGTTTCAATGGTGTCTTTTCCATTAAGATATTTAGCGCAAATCAATGTCTATTTATAAGGAATAAAAAGTCTTCTATCATGTCTGCAGGTTTACTGCCAAAAGGGACACCAGTTCAGGTATCACTGTTACAAATCATACACTCTATTTCAATCCAAGAGAAGAGCCACTGCCCTTATGTAACTTCAGCATTTCCTTTACTGCAGATTTCCTGTGTAGAGGAAGAAATTGACCGCTTGAATGAGTCTTTCCTGCAGCTGAGTGTGCAGCTTCAGAAGAGAGCACAAATGAGCACATGGCTGAAGGAGAGAGAGAACAGTGCTGCCAGCCAGTCTGCGGTAATGACATGGAATATTAAACACTACATATGTAATTACATAATCAAAAGGATTATAATCTGTGTGGTGATTAAATTGTGTTGTAAAGGGCTTAGAAATTATTAGTGTTTTAATTATTAGAATTTCAACATACTGAGATATACGTATGGTTTGGTTGTCAGGATTTTATACATATAAATAACATATTACGATGAATCACAAAAACGTCTGTCAATTATGCTGATCATTTGCTTCCATTCAGCCTTGATGTAGGAGGAAAATGTGCAAATAAGCACAGCAATTTGACTGCATTAGCATATTTGCATCATTGCTTGAGACTATGTGCATGTGATCTATTACCACACATCATCTACAATACATCCTCCGTGATCTATCCTTTTGCAGAGGGCGACACCGCCGAGCATGCCAAGCCTCAGTCGAAATGGAACGATCCTGCTGGAACTGAAGAGACGCTATGTATCACAGCGGCTCGATGAGCTCCAAGCCACATTAGGGCAGATCAGGCGGTGCCAGCAGCGTGACAGCGAGTCAAGAGACGGGACAAGAGGCCGTACACAAACAGACAGCAGCAGCACTCAGCAGGGACAGTGCCAGGACGGCAGTCACAGCCAACAAACTCCAGAGAGCAGAGGTCTCGGCCCATATAACACAGAGAGTCATATTTCTGACCGGCAGAGGAGTGGATTGTTACTGGACAGCAAGTTGCTAGAGAGCCAAAATCAGCTGCAGCTAAGTGTGTCAGGAGAGCAGGGCTTTAGTAGCCACATCATGATAGAAAACACGACTGAACACACAGATATTGATGACATGTTGGGACGTTTTGATCAGAAACTGGATCTGAATGTAGATAAATGCTGAGAAACGTGTTGTTTTTGCGCCATTATTTCTCCGTTTGTTCAATAGCTCGTTAATGTACATACCCTTTCTAACATTCTCCCTCTCTTTGTTGAGGAATGAACCGAGCGACCTCTGTCTTAAACATTTCAACCGTGTTCTTTCTAATTATCTGTGCTCTTGGACAGAAATAACTTCTGGCAAACGAGCCGCCGTGTCACACAATCTGTCATTTTGTCCACATAGTTTGTCAGCGAGGAGTTAAAAACGAGGCCCTCTAAGACGGGCTGTGTTCATAAGCATATTCTAATTAAGACAATAAACTCCAGCTGAGTGAACACACGGTGACACTTGTAGCTTCCTGATCGCACGACCTCTCCCTCGTGTAAAGGTGATGACCCCGAGCCTTCATGAATATTTAACACTAAACTGCATTAATTGTTCGTCCCCTTTTCTCCGCCATGGTTCTCTAACCCTTCTTCTCTGAGCTATTTTCATTTTAGTAAGTAAGTAGCTTCTTAACTTGTTGTATCTGCTGAATAAAATAAATCTACGCAGCACAAATTCTGCCATTGCGTCCTCTGCTTGGATATCTGACGCACAGGCTTCCAGGTCTTATAATAGAAAGTGAGTATTCCTACAGGGGGCTATGAGCCAAATCAGAAGGTCAGATGGAACAAGTCTTCACTTACTATCAGTGTTAGCTTTGAGCTCTTTGCCAAGTCCCCCCAGGGTTGGATTTGGCATAGCCCTGAAGCTGTGTGTGTGTGTGTTGTGCACATGAAGGGGTGTGGTTCAGTGGCTCCCTGAGATTATGTGCCTTATCAATTAGATTAGCTGCTATGCTCCTGTGATCTGGCCTGTGTGTCTGCCTCACAGTGGGACGCAGCATCAAATAAGTCCTTACTGAGCTGCTCTGGAACGGCGTGTGTGTGTAAATTTTTGTGTGGGGGTTTGCAGTGGTAAAACATTATGCATGCTCTAGTTGTTTAGATTAAAAAAGTGGCTCTTTTTGCTGTGACAGAAGATGCACTTGCATGTGTATCTAAAGGCTATGCTTGCATGTATCTGACAGTTACACACTTCACAGAAAGCTCCCAACATCACATTCAGTCAGGGCTGTAGAGTGCAGGATATACGGATACAAATGGATCAAGAGGGAATATAGATGATGGATGTTCAGAGAGATAAGCAAAGTCCGTCTTACACATTCCACACTCTGGCATTAAGAGGTTTTTTCTAGCAAGCTGCACATGAGATTTACATCGCAATTTCCCACATGTTACATCCATGGCTGTCTGTTGTAATCATGCTATAATCTTGAAATCCTTCCAAATCCTTAGAAATCTGCTGCACTCGAGGGGCCCTACACACGTTATATAGTACATATAGGAACAAACGCATACTCTATTTAACCCACTTCTTTACACTCGCTCCCTCATGTAAACAGCTTGTTAATGCTGTAAATTCACCCACAGTCGCTTTAATGTGTACATATGTTAATAGTAAAATATCTGCTCAATATATTATTTACTTCGTCTTTGAAATCAATATTTTCTTTTTGCAGGAAGTAAGTCAAACACATTGGATGTCTCTGAGGAGAGAGAGAGGTGGGGGTGGGTTTGAGGCTTCCTGTTGTCTCCCAGAGTCTGCAGACTGTCGCTAAGCATCCCTCCTGTAGTCACCATGCGCTACGTTACCGTTGCTATGGTTTCCTTATCTGCAGGATGTGGTTGAACCAGGCCTGCTCCTCTGAGTGCCAACCTACTGCTGATGCTGACAGCAACACAAGAGTGCACTCAGCTGCCTCTGCGCTGCTCTTTTTTCTGTTCAAATCTGCCCCAACAACCAAGAACTGCTGCCAAAAAAACCTGTTGACTCCAGCAGTTTTTTTAAAGCTCCAACATGGCGTGACCTAAAAGCTTTCTCATTTTGATGTTTCACAGATAGATACAAAGAAGTATAAGAAACCATTATTTTTGTTCTCCTTGGATGTAATCCTCTCATGACTCCAGGAACAATGGCTGCAGGATTAAATATGTGATGTCAAATTGAGATTATCGTGTCACTTTCAGATCTGAGGATGCCGTGCCATCGAATAAGATCTCTAACGGATTTTTTCTTTTCTTGTGCTTTCAGAGTCGGCAGATTAGGACTCCAAATGTCAGTTATCTAGATTTCTTTCTGGGCGTGTAAGAAAAAAAGAAAAGAAGAGAAACCGTAGAAACAGCATATCTCGTAGTTATATCTATGTATTGATATAATATCAATCAATAACATGTAACAAGTTTTCACTGTAAAGAAACGAACCCTTTTCACAACTCTTTTATTCCTAGAGGGAATACATTAAGAACATAACAGGCTATAGATTTGTAATAGAAAATATATTGTGGCACATCTACATACAAACAGAATGGTGTAATTTGTCTGTGTAGAACAGAGAATAAAGGCAAAATGCGTATTCAGTCTGTGGCCATTTTCAGCCTTTAGAAGAGATTCAAACCACTGCAGCTTTCAGCGAGAGAGAGAAAAAGGTGATATAATTACACCATTCAGCAGTCACTTCAGTCCTCTCTGCTGCGGCTTGTGTTGGTGTGATGGACAGAAATTAGGCTGCAATCCTTTTCCGCCTCAGTCACTGAATCATTGTTACTGCATTAGTTAAATAATTTCCTCTCTACCCTTCCCATTAGGCATTCTTTAGCATACACTTCAATTGATTAAAGAAAAGGGAATTAAAAGAGAGAAAAGAAAGGCTATTGTTGCTGGAGTGCAGTGGTGCAGGATAAAAGAGTTTGGACCGACATATAGACAGAATATTGCAGGAAAGGTCAGGCCCTTTTGAGGCTAAACTCCAGAGGATAGATCATTACATTAGTGGACTGTGTCCTGCACAGTATTTGATCAGTTCATTGCTGCTGTAAGCCGCTGGTATAGATCAGTTTGTGTGTGTTTTGCATTCACATGAATTCAAAATAGGCATGTGTAATACTGTTTTAAGCTTCTGTACATGGATAAATGTTGATATCTGAGCATGTTGTGTATGATATATACACTTTGTAAGCTTCAATGCATCTTTTCCTGCAGCCAGGCTTTTGTTGACCTGTGTGTTAACTATTTTACATCACTGCAAACTTCAAATTAACCACTGTTGTTGTCTTTAAGTACAAGGAAGTACAAATAATGCTAGAACTGATGTGTAACATATGAAATGTCCTGATAAAATGAGTGAGCTCTGCTGGCAGCTGCTTAACAAGATTATATAACACCTGATAATTTTGTTGGGTGTTCTTCCTTCCTAATCTTTAATAAAACAAAATTATTTTTCTACAGTATAAACCTGATTTGATGATATGCAGTCTTTCCTTTGTTTAGCTCGTGCAGTCAATAAAAAAAATGCAAACAGGCTGCCAATGATGAGTTCATTAGGCCTTCCATAATGACTGTAATACGGTCAAGCACATTGTAGTGTAGGAGGGAGTGTTTCACGCATGCGCATGAAAGCCTCTGCTCGTCTGCCAGCGCTAAGTGAATGCTGGAAAACAAAGGCAGTGAGCCGCGGCTGGGAAATGTCATCATTCATCTTTAATGGAAGAAACTGACTTATGACAATCACTGGTGGTTTTCTTTGAGGGGTAAAATAAGAGAGCTGTTCTCGTTGTTTCTGCTGTGTCTGTGAGCACGAGGCTCCACATCTCGCCAACAGTAAGTGACCGAATCGGCTTGAGAGAATCCACAGGTTCTTCCTCATCGCGCGATTTCTTTTTCTTGTGTTTTTTCCTGGATTTATCTGGACTGAAGGACAGCTGTTGTCGACGAAGGTCTGATTTGTGACTGGAGCGGCTGTCACGGACTTGTTTCACTGACTGTACGGAACAATGAAGTTAGTTCTATTGAGATAGACGATGAAAGGCGAGTCAGGGGTTTATTGGCAAATCACAGTTGAGTACGTGAAGATTTCACAGCCTCAACTCTTTCATACCTTTTGAAGTTTTAAATCCTGCCTTTCAGCGGACAGTTTAGTTTGGATTTTGACTCGTGAGGACAGGAGTTACCTGCGCGCGCATCTGCCGAGGAGAGGCGCTGTCCGTGGTCCTGAAGTCAACAACTTCTGATATCTTACTCCTGGCAACGTAGTAAATAATTCTCAACAATTAGAGGGACACTGTGCACCAGCAGCTCCAGAAAGAGCCTAATATGCTAACTCAAACCAGAGTTCATCTGCAAACTTTGGTACTTTTGATTTTGGTTGGTAAGTATCACTGTGCAAGGTGTTCAAATATCTTGAATGTCTTATTCCATCAGGTTTTCTGTTCCCAGAAAGGAAAAACTGTGCGATCAGGGGCCTTGTAAATAGATTGTGAACCTTCCAGATAGCCTTAAACCCACTGACGTCTGCACAGTGCAACTCCACAGCTCAGTGTCAGCACTAAAGCCAAATTAATCTATGCATTGACCAGATGACACACAACTTAAGCCCTTTCCCTTTTTCTTCCCCCTTTCTCTACTTACTCTCCCTGTCTTTCTCCCTTTCCCTCTGCCCTACTTCCGTGTGTTTGTATGAGGCCTCAGTAAAAGAAAAAAAAACACGAGATGAAATCGATGTTGTCACTGTCTGCCCAGAGGGGGCTTTAGCTTATATAAGTGCATTGGACCCAACAGTCACACAAAGACATCCATGTGGCAGGCTCACTGAGAGTAACGCCTCAATGCACTCTGCAAGAAATGTTTGTGTTTATAGTGCCTCCATGTCGCCAGCTGCTTCCTGTCTACCTCTAATTATTCTATATCTTGTTATTCATTCATTTGTCAGTCACTTCTTCCTCTTAACTGTCCTCCTCCTACAGTGTCCCTTCATTTATTCCGCCCTCTGCCAGCTAATACTAATGGGCACAGGCCATCATTAGTGCTTACTGGCGTGGATGATCTTGGATTTGCCTTCAGTATTGTGACTCAGGTCCCCCCAGTGCTCACAGAGCTGCATAATTGAATTTATGTCTTTTTAACGCCTACTGAGTTTTGCATCTGGCTCAGTGTGGAATTCAATGTAAGCGCAGAGAGACAGAGCTGACGACCTCAATAACAGAGACAGGGTCATGAGTTTATGACTACTGTCTGTCACAGTAGTTTGTGTGATTGTATCTCACAGTCAGGGAATATAGACTGAAACATTGTAGTTTCAAATGCACTTTAAAAACAGATGTAATCCTCCCATATATTGTTAATGACGAATAATAGCTGCGTCTTTTTGCACTTTTATTTTGAAATTCTTTTGCATTTAAAGCAGGCCCACTCTGAATCATTCAGCTTTGTTCAGTGACAGTATTAAACAACACTTAAAGCTCCCTCTGAACATGTTTGCATGGTTGCCTGGTTGATATTGGAGGTTTAAAGTTTCCAACTCATGTGGGACTTTAAACCTGAACATTTTAACTGAGCTTCTATCTGTCTAGGTGATAGGTTAAATGTTTGTAACATGTCTATGCTCCTCCAGTCCACCTGAGCCAGCAAGTATGTGTCGATGTCCCATCGGCCACAGAAGCAGTCCTGGGGAAGCCCATGAAGCTGACCTGCATCTCTTGCTTGAAACGAGAGGAGATCAAAGCAAAGACGCGTGTGGACTGGTACTACATGCCATACAAAGAAAAAGACATGCCCCTCGACAGAACTCATGTAGGTCACTGCCATATTTTTCGCTGTAATATAAAATTTTCTATGACATATGTGTTCATAATGTTGACTTCAATTCCTGCCTGCTTTCCTTTCCTCTCTCCTAGATATACAAGTATGAGGACGACAGTGCACAGGAAGTGGATGGACCATATAAGGGCCGTCTGACCTGGAACGGGAGCCAGGACTTGCAAGATGTCTCCATTCAAATCATCAATGTGACCTACAACGACAGCGGCGTCTATGAGTGCCATGTGTATCGTGAGTTTGAGTTCGACTTCTTCACTCCGTCGGTCTTTCTCATCAAGGACATCAAGTTGAAGGTGAAAGAACAAGGTGCGGTTAAGAGTTTTTTTTTTTTTTTTACTTTGCCCTGTTGTCTGCCAGGTTTAGCCAAATTTTTGGTTGCTAACATGGTAACAGCTCAGTGCTAAGTTCAAGTATGATTCTGTGTTAAGATAAACCAGTTTAGCAAGGTTCTTCCAGAGCTACACATGAGCTTACGCCGACCTTGGAAATTGTGTTTACCATTAAGTGCTTCCAGACACTGGCATGCCTCTGTGAGGTTACTAAAATTAGACATCAGTCCCAAGAGAGATCTACAACTCAAATCTGAACCTTTAGTGTTAGACCGTACAGTCTAAGGTACTGCATCACAAATGTGTTTCATTTAAACATTTTGAAATGAAACGGGCAAGAAATGCTTAAACAGCACTTAAACGAATTTATTTATTTATACATATAAACTCTTATAATTGGTCCTACAGTGTCTCAATAGAAGAGGTTGTACTACACAATAGCTCAAATTTCCTTCACGTTAGTTAGCATACTCTATAATATCAGTAGAACTGATTTATGTAGACAAATATTCTTAGAAATGAAAAAAGTTAGCTTTGCAGATGCAGCATATAGCACTTTTGAACAATGAGTGACCAAGCTACTATGTTAAAGACGAAGGTGATGATTGAATTGTACATGCTGAAGAGGTTCAGCTCAGGCGTGTTAACTTACAATCCCTCCTGGTAGAAGCACCCGTCTGTGCTGTGTTGACCTGAGTTCTCTCTTTGTGCTGTACGTGCTCCTCCTCCTTCGATGTTGCATAAAGTGTTTATCAGAGTGCTTTAAGTGGCTTTTTTTTTTTATTACATATTTCCAACTTGTTGTTTCCGCTAAGTGATGCATCAGGGTGAAAGCAGTCTGCCACTAACTACACCACTCTCCTTCTCTCCCCTTTGTTGTGACTGTACAGAAGAGGAATAATTGTGTGTTATGTTTTGTCGTCCTTTATCGTTCATCAAAGCTGTCTTCTGTTGTCAGTGAAGGGGTTAATTCAAACCAGCTACTTTTCTGTCTATTATAAGGGGTAATGTATTCTGCTTCCTGAATGCTTGGCTTGCTGAATGTGTCATGTTACACCTTGATCGAATATACAACACAATATGTATATTTGGAACTACTTAACTCTCCCCATTTCTATAACTCTACATTATTTATACCTGCTTGCACGTGGTATATAGTTCACTATCAGAGGCATACAAAGATAGGCTGTAGCTCAATCAAAGTGTTTGGTCTGTTTCTGAAAAAAGAAGAGTACAAAATAGACTATGATTGTGATTAACCTCCGATGTGCAACTTTCCAAGATATACTACTGATCTTTGAACATATTAAAAAGCATCTCCTTCATATCTCATGCAACTGTAGTATCAAATTTCATAAAGCTGTCTGTCACTGTAGTGTACATCACAGCTTGGGAATCATGTTACAGTAAAGCTGTCCATAGTAGTAGCATGGATTATTTTGCGGCAAACATATCTGTGCTTTCCCATCTGAGGGATTATCTTACACTAATAGCCTCTATTTGCAGAGGCTGCACAATCAAATCAGTGAAAGCTGTCAACTGTCCGGTCAGCAGGCTTTCTGGAATTTGGTACACGCTCAGTGGCTCAGTGGTTCACAGTGGTTCACAATGGCTTATTATAATCCTGAAATATAGGATATTAAAGGGTAGGTTCACGATTTTTTCAAGTGCATCTTAAAACAGTTGTCAGGTTCCCAAATGTACATTGAAACAGTTTCCACTTGCTGTAATCATTCCTCCTGTTAAAACTGGCCTTTGCAAGATCTCTTTCGAATGTGTTTCAATGTAAATGATGGGGGAAATCAATAGTCTTCTCTCTTTGCAAAACAACAATCCAACTACGGCTGAAAAACAGGGAGAAATAATCATATTGTGTTTATTTTTAAGGATAGTTCGGTTGCAAAAAGATGATTAGTGGATATCAGGATATTTGCTTCACAGTTTAAATTTTTTACTGAAAAAACAAAACAAAATCATGATGATGCAACTTTGTCTGCACCAAAACAAAGATATTTTCTTACATCTGGAAAAAAATGTATTCATTATTAAGCTGTTGGTCACACATTTAACCTTTATCAAAAAACTTAACATATGAGTTAATACATGAGTAATTATGAAATCCCAGTTCCGTTGTTTGCTAAAGTTAACATCAAGCTTCAGCAGTCTGAATTAGAAAAAAATATCTACCAGACATGAAATTCTTTCTTTCTGTTACTGTTCATCCTCCACAGCTTATCAAGGAACCACTGTCTGTTGGAACACTGAATTATGTACTAAAAGAAAATACCCACTTGATTTGAAATACTTCAGATGATTTTTTTGGACGCAACAAGGACTGTGAATTTAGCCCCATCAAATACAATGAAGTGACTGAATTGACTGTTTCAATGTTCAGAAGGTTATACTGTCCTAAACATTGGTATAGGGAGCCAAAATATGTCCCTAATTAAAACTAATCATATCTTTAAACCTGTGTCATGCACTGTGAACCACTAGTACTTTGCATATTCATCTTATGACATTTAAAGGTGTTCTGTTGAGTTTTTGACCACTAGTGATGCTGTGGAGCAAATGTCTGTTTTGTGCCTATCTTACCCACAGTGAGTCATCTTTTACTGTTGGTTTCATAATATTCCATTGACTGACAGTTGCAGTGGCACCATCATGTGTAGCTTTGCAGCAACAACAGCAGTGAAGAAGAAATAAACTGCTTGCGCGCAAACATGGCTGTAAACAACAATATACAGGAAGTCAAAGGCAAGAAGGCAATGTAACATGTTCTTTAGACCTTCTGGATTCAAACAATGCATTCTGTTAATAACTACTGAATGTAAACATAACTAGTGTGTGTAAAAAAAACCTCCACAGGGCACCTTTAACTCCCTATAGGCTCTATTATCAGGATTGCTCATAATGTTCTGTATGCTACATGGTTTTTGCATCATTTTAAAGTTTGTCCTCGAACAGGTACACCGGTAAACATGACTTTACTTAGCTTAAAGTTCAGCTGCATTGTACCGCAGTTGTACATACTGGGTTAAAACTGTGTAATTATACCATTTAAATGTGGCCTTTTCCATCATGGCTGACAGCTGATTGTGGGTCAGCAATGTGGCAAAAAAACAAAGTTAGCATACTTTCTTAAACCAGTGCATTAATAAGTCTCCCCGTCTCTATTCACCACAGAAACATTCAGAGGTAGGACACATACTGAATAAAACATGTTCCTTCCTGTTGTTTGTGCTCCACAGCCAGTCGAGACACCACAGCGCTCTATTCGGAGATCATGATGTACGTGCTGCTGGTGTTCTTGACCTTCTGGCTGCTGGTGGAAATGGTCTACTGCTACAGGAAGATCTCCAAGTCTGATGAGCAGGCGCAGGACACAGCGTGAGTCTCGCACAGAAACAAATGTACTAATGTACAACATTTTACCCGTGTGAGTTAGGGGTATTGAAAGGTAATTATTTGAAATCTCGGAAACACATCAGACAGGGCAATTTAGGAGGCTTCAAGAGGCAGAGCCAGCAGGACAGAGAGGAAGGGAAAGAGCCGGACAGGCAAACAGAGAGAGATGGACAGAGAGGTAATTGAGTCTGAACTGCTTCAAACTGTAACCCTCCTACAACAGTAATCTGTCTTCTCACTCAGACTGCCGGACAGCTCTGAATAATTGTAAGCTCTGCTGACTCGTTTTTTTCTTAACAACTTTTTACATCTGCTGTGGATTTGCGTCACCTTGTCAGCGCTGACAAATACATGAATGCCCCCGTACAGTCAGCTCCCACTGGATTGTCGCTGTGTTGACGAGGCCAGTCGATCCAGGTTGACAATTTCTGAGCGGGCAATTTATGTCCCGGACAGAACAATCACAGATATACGCGGCACAAGTGCTGATCCAGTTATTCAGAGTGCAGGGTTATTATGGTGCTGGAGAGGAATAATCCCGACTCCTGATCTGAGTCCTGCAGTGTCGCACAGAGAACAAGTACTGCACAATGTATTTATTACACAAAGTAAGTGTTCAGAATATACAGAAAGCAGGCAAAATGCATTATAACAGAAAAACTACTACTACTGCAATTCAATATAACACTATCTCAGTTACAAGCAACTAAGTGACATTAATAAATTGGAAGTGTAACGATTAAACTTCTTGGAGATGTTCAGGAAACTAGTTGAAAGTTTGTAGACCTGTATCATAAAGCTGTACTGAACATAATTAAAGCTCCTGTGAGGAGTTTTTATCAGGTTATGAAACAGAAATTAATTCGAATTACTCTACATGACCTACAAAAGCAGACCAGACCATCAGTGACAAGACTGATTATTTCTATATGGTTATTTTGAATGCCTGAAACTGCTGGAGGGGGGGTAGGTGTCAGACGAAGCGATTAACTTTACATTTTACAGGGCAAACATTTAAAGTGAGTGATACATATGACTGTTAATGAAAGCAGGATGAGATTTTGTCCGGTACACTTAAGCATGTACCGGACAAAATCAGCAAAGAGATAAGAGGTACGGCTTTGTCCACAGGGGGCGCCAAAATCAACACAAACGGAAAGTCCCTTACAGGAGCTTTAACAGAAATGAAATGTAAAATATAAATACAAAGAAATACAACTAAGGTAAAGACTGTCCTCAAAACGATTACATTTAAGTAACACCAGAGTTGAAGAGAATCAATCAAAAGTAGGACTGATTTTGTAGTCAAGAATGACTGAACATTTTTCAACTTTCTGCTTGTTGATCAGCCAAAATAAGCAGTTTGAGGTTGCCACCTTGGGTTAGATAGGTTAGAGTGGAATCTCGAAGATCTCAGTTTCATTCTCTTTGGCGGCAGCTATGGTGTTAAACGGTAATTGCAAATGCGAAGGCTTTCATCAGTTGGCCATAGGCTCAATCACCATTACTTACCTCATTCGGCGATAGATAATGACTTAGCAGACTTTTTTTTTTTTTCATGAAAATCTTCGAGATTATTACTTATTTATTACTTAGATACCTAGAAATACCTGCAGTAAGAATATAAAACATTAAAACTCAATAAGCAACATAACATATATGTATACCCATGAATTTTGCTCAATTTGGAAACTACAGTAAGGTCTCATAAAATCAATGAGGACCTTTTAACTCGGTGATGAAAGGCCATGGAAGGTAATGTCCAGTTTAATGCAACATTCAGTGGTACATGAAAGCCTTGAGGAGGCTGCTGACATGTTTCTTTAAGTAGAAATTATATCCCACTCTGCCCTCAGCATTAAGATGAAGTTTATTGATCCATGAGCAGATCAGGTGCACATTAAGTTAAGCATCGAGGGATCGAATGTGTATGACTCTGTAAACTTCATCAGTTCCTGCAGCTAAAGAGTTAATGGGTTGTGGCCACCCCACAGGCATTATTGACCTGTGTGACAACACGTCACTGCACACGCTCTGAGAGGCTCTTTGTGGACGGCTTTTTAGCTACCCAGGCTTTATGCATACAGTTGTGAAAACATTTTGAGGTTACATTTTGTGATGCATTAGTAGCTCGGATCATATCAGTCATCTTAGTGAGAGACGAGATAAAATGCAGCAGCAAAAATGATAATCTGTCAAAGATACAAGATGAGGCTTGGTTTAGAATCTGCTGACTGAGTCACAAAGTTCTATCGGCTCTAATACATTTTGCTTCGACAGTTTTTGTGCAACCCTTTTGAATTTAGAGCATATTTAATGAAGGTTTTATGATTTTTCAAAAGTATAAAAGTTTGCTATGAGGGCGTCATGTCTTCCTGATGTGCAGCCTGTAAAAAGATTCCCCACCGCAACCAAGAAAGTTATAGTTTTAACTTTTTCAAACAGCATTCCCTGTGGGGGTTTAATTGTTATGACAACGCATATTTACTCGCAAATATTAATGCTTAAAGCCGAACGGTGCTAAAATAAAGGAAATTCAGTCATGTCCCATTACAATAAATACAGTTTTAACCTTAACAGGTATAATAAGTAGGATTTTTCCTTGCATTTTGTCAGCAACACATTCAAACTGGGCCCCTCCTCCTGGGCTCTTCGTCACCAGAAGCTCACTCTCACTCTCTCGTGCGAGAACACGCCCACCGCACTGAGCTAACACCGACAGCATCACGGTTACCTTTGCGCTAGCATGCTAACCGCCGGTTAGCTTGTCCTACCCGGTTTGAGGCATCTACCTTTCCAACAGAAAGAAGGCCAACTCTGCATCGCTCTTTCGCCATGTTGGCCGGTCTGAATGGGGCCCAGTTGCTAATTTGAACCACTCACACTCACCTATACGCTGTGATTGGCTCAGGGAACCACAACAGCGCCCCTCCTGAAAATGTCCCGTGCAAAGCAGAACAACAGAATAGATGCAGATGGAAGGGTCTCACAAGGGTCTGCACACACACTCACCAACACGCATATAGAGGCCCATAAGTGATGATTTATGTTATATTATATTTGTTAAAGTCTATATTTGATGGAGACGACCCGACTACAAGCTCTTAGACCCTCCTCTATCTTTCTATCAATCTGCCTCCAGGACAAACTACCTAGCCATTCCCTCTGCGCAGAAAGCCAAACCTGCCGCTCCTGCCACAGAATGAAAGTGGTTGTCAGTTACACGGTATTTTACATGTGACTGAAATCATCCCGCTCTCTTTCAGCTCATTGTCTGTACTTTATCTGTGCAGTTCTATAAAGTGAGTCATGTTGCTTCGACATCTTTGTTCTCGTTCCCTTCAAAGGGGCTTTCATTCCTGCCATTTTCTTTTGGAACTCTTGTCTAATCACCAAGTCCACCATTGGTAGTCGCTCTCCATTCAGTGTACAATCCCTCTCACTACCGAGCATGAGGAATGTTAGGATATATTTCATGGGGGGTAATTAGTGTTAAATTAAGTTTTAATGACATGACTCATCTGTGAAATCTGTAATTTATCAAGTGAATCATTTCAACAGTTAAACATAACCATGACAGTTTCTAATATATGCACTCGAAGATAGATGGCATTTGCATGTATATTAAGCAGAGTTTCTGGGCTGTAATAATCCCAAAGGACACACTTGTTTATGTAAATTAGATGATGTTGAGTTGTTTATTGTTTTATATTGCACATATGCTTCTTAGCATATAAATCATTGCATGTTGAATAAGACGGAACTCTGCTCTTTCCAGGTATTAACCAATCAGGATGGGACTTCAGTGTCATGTGACAGGCATAGATCAACAGCTTCATCTACATCTCTATGAAGGAGTCATTACTTTCAGTCAGGCACAGGACTCCTGCCAAAAGACCTCCCCCTGTGTGCGACCGTGTCTTGTGAAGAGCCAGTCAAAAAAGTGCTCAATTTCTCTCCTCCTTTTCCTCTTGTGTTTTTTGTTACCTTTGTGCCAGGCATCTGATATCAAGTGCTTTCACTACTACAGCAGGTTAAAGGACAAAAAAACGTCACTGTTTTGCACTTATTGTCAGATAAATACCAGCTATGCTTCATTTGGACCTGCCCGTGTTTAGAGTCGCTGAACATTTTCTTAGTAGTTAGTGACGCCGCTGTGATTTATGACCTATAAAAGATCCCTACTGCTGTTGTACGAGACTTATACTGCCGCTGTAGTACTGTGTAGTTCATTTTGTTTATTACGATTTTATAGACCACGCTGACATTTTGAGTCACAATTTTATTTGTATTGGCGAATATCTTTATGATGTATTTCTAAGGAACACTATTTCAGAGCTTTTATACTGTGCGGATGTGCATTTTCTCCTGTTTTTTCTGTGCGATCAGTAATGGAAAAATACAAAAACAGACGCTCACTTTATTGTCACTTTATTCCAGTTGATCTTAACTCACCTTCTTTCCTATATACTCTCCTCTGTATAAATCCGTGTTCAGCACTGACGTCAAAGCTCTGGTCAAGTCTCACTGCATACAGATACTCTAACATTGATTCTTAAGCTTTGACTGTTGCTGGTGTTCTACAGCAGCATTGCTATTGAGACTAAATGTGTGCCTAATTCTATAGTGTGACACTGTAGAAGTGTTTATATTCTGTGATTCAATCATACCACGCCGTTCTTTGCCTACTAGTTAACTCTCCTGTGTGAGTGAGCTGCTTTGGAACTATTAAACACGACGCATTCCACCATTTGTGTTGAAGCTCTTTTGTTTGCTGCAAAGTTCTTCGTTTAAATTCCACTTTCTGACTTTTAAAGGATGTTGAAAAGAAAATGCAGTGTCGACTCTCAGCAGCTTATTATCTGCGTCAGGCTGTGTTGAAAGGAAAAACAGTCTATCCAACTTTCATTAACACTCTTAAAAAGAAGCTGACGCTACAAAGAGTTTCTTTTTGTTTCTACATGAAGGATACTCCTTGTATTTTAACTATCAGTGTAACAGAGCGCTGTATAGCGTCTGATAGAGAGAGAAAGAGTGTAATTCAATGGGAGCAGAGCTGGTCCAGATAACAGAGCACTTGGAGAAGACAAAGGAAGCCAGTAGAAGGTGAAAGTACTGGAGGAGAGAAAAGGGGGGGGGGGGGACTGTCAGTTAGAGCGAGACTTGATTTTCATTGCTCTTTTAGCTAGCCGTGACCCACAGCAGTGACAGATATAGCAGCAGCTGTTGTTATAGCAACTAAGGCATGCCTGTAGCAGGGCAGATTGCCCGGTGAAGATATTAACCTGCAAGAGTTGGGACACAAAAAAATCATCTTATCACTAACTATGCACAAAATTTTGAGCAGCAGTCACCCAGCATGCTTTGCAGGAAGAGGAATGGTCATGAAACAGAAGAAATTACCTCCAGAAACCTACAGCAAGGTCAGGTATATAGTTAGACAGGCCATGTAACAAGTTTACCCTCACCCTTCCATCAAGTTCACATAAATTGGTTATTGATTGTGCGACACATCCCATAAACTCTCCAACAGTGCGACATTATGGCTTTGAGATCTGTTGTGAAAGTGCAATTCAGTACCCCTCCCCCTCCTCTCTCTCTATCTCTCTCGGTGTCTCTCTCCCGCTCCCCTCTCTCCATTGTTACAACGTGCCTCCCTGAGGATACAACCCAGTAATATGCCCCACATTCTACAAATATATGTTTCAATTAAACCACCCGGCAGCACCTGCCTGTGTGCTCCGCTGTGCATTTTAAGTCACATCACATCACTCTGAGAACTCACCATGCCATAAACACTCTTAAATTGTAGCTAATTTTATTTGCTTGTAAATGGAAAAAGCTAATCACATAATGCGTCACAATGAAGGATTAAGTAGATCAATATCCCTCTGACAAAGCAGACCTCACATTCAACACAGCTTTTCCCCCTAAAATGTTTCTCACTTTTTGTGCTGGGGCTATTTTTATTCTAACAAAATAAAATGACCTTAAATCATTAATCATGCATGCAGCACACAATGCCTGTCCATCTATGAAGGGTCTTTGTCTCCCCCTAGTGTAAAGCATATTATGTCATCATGTGTGACATAACATCAAAGGCAACTGCTAAATATCAAGCTCTCTGTCTCTCAATCGAGCCCCTTACTCCCAAATAAAACCTGCTGTTGTGCACTCTTCTAAACGAGGAGGGCGATTTCTGATCTGCAGGTTGCTGATGGGAGCAATACACACCTTAAATGCAGATATTTCTGTTACTGATTTATTGATCCTACCTCTTTTGAAGGGTGGGTTGATCAGAAAGATTCGGCCGAGGCCTGAGTGTTTTGATAAAGCAGAACGCTGTTTGCTGCCAGACACTGCATTCACCCAGAAACAGTAGTATTGATCGCTGCTGGTCAATAGTCACTTTGCTGGAGCTGAGTTCCATCTGTTTTAGCATTCAAGAGTTATGAGAGATGGGGACATATTGATGAAATACAAAATGAGTGATTATTATGCTGTGGTTTTGACTTTTTAACTTGGATAACCTGTTTATCATAAAGCCTGTTTATTTCCTCCTCTCCTCTCCTGGTGAGAGGTCCACCCCCTGTGTGCTGACAGTCTCTCTGAGGGCTTTTCAAAGCATTGTATTAGACCTAGCTGGAGCTAAGAGGGTGTTTCCACAGTAATTCTCCTGCCTGTCCATTTCCATTTTTCTTGAAGTGGCTGAAGATGAATGCACACATTTCAAATGGAGGCGCAGAATCACTTTTCCAAGGAAGCTTTCCTAAGATATAACCTTGGGCAGCCCCCTCATAATTTTAAATCTCCACACATCGCATGCTGTGTACTTCTAGACAAGGCAGGGCCAGCTTATTAATTCATTTCTGGAATGTGTGAGTTCACGCTTCAATAGGGACTTCCAGCTGAGGAGCGATGACAGATATTTTTGGATTTGCAAACAATCTTTTAGTCGACATAAATCAAACTGGATTCAGAATTCAGAGTCTCAGACCAGGCTGTTTCCTTTCATCAGGCTGGGCTGATAATAAACCAGTAATTCTGTCTTCACACTCCCATTCTGAAAATAAATTATGCGATACGGGAAAAAACAAAACGGCTTATTTGAAAGGTAAGCCAATTTGGAAATATAACGCATTACTTCACAGTCGTCCAATGTTGATTTGGGATAAATAACTCTGCAGATACACCACATTAAACCTCAATAATTGATTTGGCAGTCATTTACACCCTAGAAAGGTATTTTGGACGTCAAAAAACAAACATTACAACACCACATTTACAGTTGCCTATTGTGGGGAATACGCTTTGCCTTGAGTAGAATAAGAGTTAGCTTGTTGCACTAGCCAGTTAGCTTATCTTAACACACAGGCTTGAAACAGCGGAAACGGGTAACGTGGCTCTGTCCAAGCGAAACACAATCCCACTACCATGAAATGAGAAATTCTACATCTAAGTGAACTTAATATGAGCTTGTATGCAAATATTTTTACTTTCAGACGGAGCCAGGCTAGCTGTTATGCCGAAATCTGGTCTTCGTGAGTTAAGCTAACTGTTAGCTAGTTGTAGCCTCAAACAGTATTTACTTAACCAGCATGGCAGTGGAAATGATCTTCTCATCCAACTCTTGTCAAAAAGAAGCAAATATTTCCAAAAATCATTAAACTATTGCTTCAGTAGTTAAAATTGTGCTACTCAGAATTGTGTTTTAGTGCAAAAAAGTTCTGCTACAAGGCCAAGCCTTGACAAGCTAACTTTTTTCCTGTTTTCCTGATTGAGTGCATTAATTTTCTTCTTAAGACTATGAATACAAATAATTTGATCACAATTTATCAGCAGCTACACTAAGGCCCTACTGTGATTCTAACTGTCTATATTTCATTAGCTCCTTCTCCTCTGACTCATACATTTTTCAAAGCCAAAGCTCATTACAGAAACAGAAACCTGCTGGTACAAACGCATCACTTGTGTTTTTAGCAACTTTGTCAGATGTTAAATTGCACCTTCACAACTTTTAAAACACCTCGTGAGAACCTTTCCACTTCGGTTTAGCATAATCTCGCTTAAAACAATGCACAGACAGTCTCTGAGAATTATCCCTGTGCGTGTGTATAATTATATCAACCTTGCCGTTATGGAGTTATCGTCCCCCTGTGGTGTCATCGGCACAAAGGACGGCTCAGAGGCAGAGGTGTTTGACAAACAGAGAGCTGCACCTGAATACAGAATGAGAAGCCTATCTTGTCAGGAATATTCATTTACTGTCATGTAATCCATCAAAGTGCATTTCTAACAGAAGCCGCCCGCCGGGTATTTCACCTCCTGTCACCTGGAGTAGATATTTACTGAGCACATATCTCACTTTAGCCTTCTTGTCATTTCATACAGATGTGTGATATTTGTAGAGCGATACCCTCAAACCTGTAACGCCTTCCCTAATCTCTTTTTCTTCTCCCAGCCACAAAGCGCTTTCGGTTTATTTGATTCTTGTCTAAATCCAGTGCAACGTCAGATGCAGCAACAGACGCAGTAGATGTAGAATCAACAACAAACCATATTGAAGACTGTTGCAGCATGTCAGTCAACATCATCATTTCATACACGAGGATCAAAAAGCACCTCTGCTGTCCCGCTGTGCTGCCTGCATTAGGAAGCGCAGGAACGTGTTTATTTTCCTCAAAGCTTTAGTAAAATGTTACAGCTGAGATGCGACGTTGCCTTTATGTAAAATGTGTTTTCCAAAGTAAATTACTGAACCCAAGCCTCGCCAGTGTCTTTGTTGTTGTATTTATCGCACAATAAGGTTCGTCCAACACTGATAATATATCCCCAGGCGGTTTAAAAACTCCTAATCAAAACTGAACACATGAATTAAACAGGCACCCTTCACTGTATACCTTAACCTTTCCTCCCTCCCATCCGTCTCCCTTATCCATCATCCCATCCTCCATTTCATTCATTTCAAACAAGAGGCATCCTTGATTAGCGAGACAAAGAGGATAGCCTTAAATAAAAAGACCATTTACAAGTCAGACTGGGAAGCGAGGCAGTGACTAGGCCCTGCTTTCCAATCTGCGATGAGAGGATGGAGCTGGCCTGTAGCACAATGACGTCGTAGCCCTATTGTTAGTGAAATGAACACCTGGCTGCCGGAGAAGTGCTAAATCACTGCTGTGTGTTTAGCCACACCTGAGGCCCTCCACACAGAGTGAAACAAAGCAGAACATTACATTGCAGCCTGGCTGAATTCAGAGGTAACTGTGCCGGAGAGATGCAGGGTTTTCTATCGACTCAATATAAAACTGGTAGCTCGATTGGATGTTAATTTATTGCAGGTTGCAGGAAAGACACTGACAATGAAACATCACCAAATTAAACTAATTAAAAAAAAAAGTGGAGGAGAGGGAAATTATCTCTGAAGACTTCCGTCTGTAGATTGTTATTTTGCTGTGTTGTCAAAAGTTGATACTGTAAGGGGAAAAAAGAAAGTTTCTAAACATTGCCAGACCTTTGACAAGCCTCATGCTTTATTACATTTATTTTGTGCAGCAGCCAAGGCTGCAGTCTGCTGATATCTTTCTTGACATGTAGTTAGAGAGAGCTCCACATTGTTTGATAAATGTTATTTTACCCCATCTGTTATAAATGCACTCATGCACACTCTAAGTATGTTCACATATACCTCAATCATTACAAATGATAACTCGTGACTCACATCCAGACACTTATATTGCTATCGCCGTGGATCAGAGCCCCAATTAATTAAACTCTTCAATTCCCTCTCATGCCAGCAGGTTCAATCTGCCGAGGATAAAGTTATAGATGGGCAGTGAGAAATAACAGCTGCTCTTCTCTCCTGCGAGGGTGGAGACCCTTATTTCAACAATAAATCCCAGGTCTGTGAAGACACTCGAGTCAAAACTCCTTTCCACAAAATCCCCCGGGATCAATTAACCAAGGGTGCACATGGATGTAAGAAGTTTCATGGACAGTTTTAATCTCTTGGAGTGCCAGATTATCTCTCGAGTGGGTTGGTATTATTTACATATTTCACAGCTTGGCATCTGTACTTTGATTAAGCCTTCAAGCTTATCTGGCAGAGATGAATGCAAGCATGCGAGCTGTGACTTAACTAATAATTTGGAGCAGCACCTAATGAACACACTGGATCAATAGCAAATCGCACAGCATAGCCTGTTATGGAGAAGTGCTTCCACATCCCTTCATCAGGAGACTACCAGTGGGAACAGCTGACCTTATCTGTCTCCACTTTGTGGAAGGTACAGGAACAGGAGGAATGGTGAACCAAAGGTCTATCCAGGTGTATTGAGAAGCTGTCCAGAACAAAATAGTAAACTTGGGGTTATATGATACTGAATAGAATATTTTGGTGTTGGACTTGGGAATGGACTTGTTTACAAAAGCACCACTTTCAATTTTTAATTCAGAAGATAAGCATACTTTTTTTAACTGAGCTTTCCACCAGAAACATGACCTCAACTGTGTTAGCATTGGCGTGTGGAGAGGTGCATCGGGAGTTTGTCGCCAGGGAAATCCAGAAGACAATTTTGTAAAATTGATTCTCTTCTATGCATGAATGACCACAATTGGCTTTCTGTCTACTGTGTCATATCCCCAGCTTCATTGATAAGTATGATTGGGTATCATCTGCATAACAATGAACATTTATGGGTTAAAGGAGTTCAGCCTAGTTCTGCTTAATCCATGATGACTTAGTTGAGGCCTTTCACTGCAGTTTGCAGTCAACATAACCAGTTACTGTGTTTGTGGTGGTTGATAATCGGCAGCCAGAATTGATGTGGTAAAACGAGAATAAAGTCCATGGCAGTGATCATCAAACCAAAAACAAACAACTTAAAGTGACGACAAGACTTTGCGCTTCAGTATTTAAAAAACATTTGCCCCTCCGCGATCAAACACCAGACCTAGACAGTGAACTTTCTACCTTTATTCCGGAGCTGTAGTAAAATAGCGACATCAACAGTTTAAATAGGAAATTACAACAAAATGTTTTTATAAGAAAACCCTAATTTGACTTACATTGAGTGTTTTCTGATGATATTATCAAGAGAAAGCATGGAAGATGAATGGAATCGGTCCGAGCACTGAACCTTGTGGAACTATTTGATAAATAGGATTTAAACCAGCCTAATGTGGTTCCTTTTAGGCCAATTGAGTGTTCCAAGGCCGATTAAGTGCATGATGGGAAAAGTTCGGGGATCACTTAAGTCACTAGGTTCATCATTTGGGGACCATGACAGACAATATGTACAACATTTCATAGCAAACCATCTACATGCCAACAGTGATGGGCCGACCAACGAATGTAAAGACCAACATTGCCTCCCGAAAGTGGAAAGGAACACCTATTATAATAATACTAGTACCAAAGCTAACACTAATGTTTATACTAATACTAATTTAGAGGCTCAAAAGACATGAGACAAACAAGACTGATTCAGTATTAAAGACAGAGAGAGGTGGAGCGAGGAAAACAGACAGCATCATTACAGCAGCCTCTCCAGACAAAACACACTACATTTCCCCTTACAGCACCTTTCTGCTGCACCTCTCAGCAGTGTAGATCAAATTTACTTCCCCTAGTGAATTTGACTTACACTGCGCCATAGAAATCACTTAGCCAAGTGAATTTGATCTAGGTTGAATTGGATCGGGTTACGTGTTGTGCAACTGTGGAAACCAGCAAAGAAAAGGTTTAATTGAACTGGGATAGACCTTGACTGAAGCGAGGCTTTTCCAACAGTTGTAGACAAATTGCCTCTCAGCAGCTGTCCACAACCAATTAACCTGCAGACACTTGCAAATATGAGTTTTGCAGTTTCACAGGAAGCTGACGGGGACATGAAAGCAAAGCCTGCCTGTGTAACTACTTGCCTTTAAGGGTTGATGAGAAGAAATGTCAACAGAATTACATATTTGGAGAAATGTGAATATATAACCTTATTTTATATCAGAGCCAAGTGTGGAGTCTCAGATCAAGGACTTCAAATAAAGCGTGACATGACATATGGTGTCCTGTGCTTCTCATGACTTTCGGGGCTATTCTGCCTCTTAAAAAACAAACTAACTATAAAAAACTAAATGACACATACTGACTGTGATTATATGCAGCTAGGTGATGAATATGAAAATAATTGAGATCATTATCCTTTCAACCTTGATTCAGGAAAAAAAAAATAAAGGATGCTCACGTATTTTTCTTCTACATGAGCATCTCATGTCCTCAAGGTCTCCTAATGGCGCAGATAAGTCCGTCTCTGTTCACTGACTGTGACTGATCTATACAGAGAGAGAATAGCAGCACATAGTATAAACAAGGGACTTGAGACAATTGAGTTTTCTTGTTATTGTGGTTGTACTCCGGCTTTCAGGTTCACTTTCCTTCAAACAAAATGGTTTTCTTGTAAAAGGAGGCCTTAATTGAGGGAGATGGAAACGCAAACACACACACACACACACATAGCCACTGCATGACACGTATTTGTCCAGCAGAAAATTAATTTCCTAGGAAAAAAACTGACAGAGCTTTTCTTGTTTCAATCTTGTCGTAACAGGTTGACTGAATATATTAGTCTCCCCGGCCCAAGCTGTGTAGACTTCACTAGGAAAGCCAGAGGATAACTTCAAGTTTCACAGCAAAAAAGGTAGAATATACGCGTGTGTCACTGAACTCTTTATCAATATCACAGTGTGGTGCCAGAGATTTCTTGCTTAGCAGGATCAAACAAAAAGTCACATTCAAATGACATAGTGTCACTTTGTGTGTGTCTCGGTGCTCATATATAACACCCCTGCATGCAGAGTAAATGAACAACGTTAAATTACCAACTGCCATTTCACTCATTTTGATGTTCAAACATTAAATAACCCTCCATGGGATCTGGGGTTGCTGCTCTTTTAAAACCACACACAAAGCTTTCGCCCTGTCTGAACCTCTTGCTGTGACTGTTGACATCTATTTTTCAATGACACGCTTGAAACATTTTCACATCCCCTAAGTACTGTGTTGAAACATCATCAGCATGGAAAATTAGCTGCTCCCGGGGGTATTTATCTTCCAGTTAAAAATAGAGTTTGCAGTGGCAACTGTGGGAAGCTTGAAATTAACAAAGGCCAGAAATGGTCTGAAAATTAGATATAAACTAAATTTAGATGTAAACACGAGGGTGTTTAAGATTTACAGACAGGAATAGCAGGAAAAGGAGCAGGTAAATCTTGGTGAGAAAGCACAAGGCTGACCGTCCGTGCTCTTAATTGACCTGTCTGAACAGCTGAGCAGAGTTAACAGTGGGGGTTGGTGGAATTCTTCATGTGGGGAAAGGAGACTGAGCAGCAAAGAGCCGTGCACGGGTTCAAAATCACTGATGCTCAACTGGGGAGCAGATTAGGTTATGTTTGTCATTCTCCTGTTGCCAAGCAACAAATATTCATGTGCCTATGAGCAAAGCATCTAACCTCTGACACCAGCTGTTTAAGTGGAGCCATTCCAAAGCCTGCATTATGGGACTGCAGTTGAGCCAAAAACAGCAGCAACATGTCAATGACCGTGCAGTAAATTAAGCCACTTGTCATATCTCCAGTTGTGTGGTCTATTGGCTCACTTTCTCTCTCTCAGAAACTAAACTGTGTGGCTAGCTGTAAAACGTATCCAGTTTATGAGAGATACATCAGAGGTAGGTTGTTGAGATCAACGCGCTGCAAAAATATAGAAAATAATTCTTTGTATGGAAATGTTAGTGTAGTGACTTTGTGAAGTGCTACAAAGCTACAAAGCTACAAGCTAGTAATGCATGGCCAGAAATGGTGCGGCAAAATAGCTAGTTAGCTATTTGTCTCTTAAAATGTGCTGTATCAGAGCCAGCTGTGGTGAGCCAACACCTGGACTTGTTTCAATAATAAATGACAGCACAAGGCCTCCTGTCATCTACCCTGAAACAAATCGACACCCCACAGAGAGGCTAGTTTCAGCGGTAGCTAGCTTTGCTAACTGCATGAGTTACAAACCCGCAGACATGGTGCCAAGAGGAAAAACATCTCTGCTCTTAAATTGCAGATAAACTGAAACGTAATAATCCTGCATTTAAGCTTTGGGTGCAGTAAAATCTTGATCGTAATCTATTTCAGATTGTTCGATATTTGAGGCATGTCGCAACAGGTGTAATAGGTGATGAAGGTGTGACCTTCCAACAGCCTACTGATGTTAAACGCCTTGAAACGTACATCCTCTAATTTGGCAGGACAGTTTTCATGCCTGTAGACACAGATATCGTCACAATGACTAAACAAATGTCACTTTAAGACTACATTTGAAACATCCATTTGCCTTCACTGTTTTGCAATTTGATCTGATAAAAAGGCCATACCAATCTCTTACAATGATAGTGAACGTAGCGGGTAAATAAGGACAACGGCTTATTTTCCAATGTGAGTTTGACGTATATATGTAGGCTATATTTCAGGAGTAGCCTACCATTAGCTTGATATATAGCGCCCCTACAGTCCTGGTGCACTTCCGTTGTGTTGATTGGATTTGCAACGTTTTCCGTTTGCATGCGTTTTCTGGGTTTGTGATTTTCACTTTGCAGTGTTTTGGACTTTTGCCTGTGCTTTTAAATTTGCATCGTTTCTGTAGCATGCTTCTTCTAATGGAAATCGCTTGGGCCGTTGCAGCAAGATTGCCCTTGTTGGCCACAGTAGTTTACGCCTCGCTGATCCCACATTAAAACTGTACTTTTCATCTTTGCCTGCATAAAGTTGGGACCTAAACTAACCAAAGTTGTTTAACAAAATGGAGCAATTAGTCTCCTGCTATCTGGGTCTTCTTTTAAAGAGAGCAGCCCATGACAAAGTTTTCCTCCAGTTCAGGACTTGATTGAAACTACCTCAGAGTCTTTTTTAATCATTCACACTCAAACAAAAGTTTGAAATAGTTTTGCAGTTGGATTTCGAAAGGGAGAGTGGTATCATTAAAATGCACCTTCCATAACTTTAAACTTAGACGGGGCCATCACAACATTTGAACTCATTAGTTGGAGAACTTGTGGACTGCTGTAGTTGGTGTTTTGGCTTGGGGAGCGAAGGATAGTGTGCTAATGAGCAGTGTATATGAAAGGTAGATACCTGCAGAATACAGCTGATTAAATGTCCCTAATAATCTTCTGCATGTAAAATAGGTCATTAATACTTCTTTGTTTTTCTCCATATATGTTTCATTTGGTAGGACTGCTATAAACTGGTATGTATATAAAGTGCTGGATGTCTAAGCTGCTTCTTTCTGCTGCTAAGGCATGTTATTTAATAAACAAGTGTGCAGATGTGGTTTATGTAGCAGTATCTAGCTCTTTTCAATTCAACGTTTCTGTTATTACTTCAGTTGCCATAATAAACAGAGCGAGAGAATGACTCTGCACGTATCTATGTGCCCTTGAAATCAACCCACACAGAGGAACATTAATTGATTGTGATGGTTGTGAAGGTCCCGCTGAGTGACAGTCAATAACACATTATGAAGTAAGGACTTCTGTCACCAGTCATAATAGCAGATGCAGACCAGCATTTGCACACACGCACAGCACGCATTCGCACAAACTCATTGAAACAAGGCCACACACACAGAGAGGGACAGAGAGAGCAGGCACGGACACAAATGTTCCAAATCCCATTGTGCCCTGCAGACCTGTGCGGCTCTGTACTGTACCTCTCCCTTTAAAGACTGCATCACTAAATATTTCAAAGGCACCCCCTGCCCTGATCCACTCATTAAACCTGCTGCTAAAATACAACACACAAGTTGTTTGCGCATACAACAAATAGTATTGGGAACTGCAACGTTTATGGAATGAAAAGGCAGCAGAGCCTCATGGTATTTGATTAGAACTGCGAACATGCCTGAATAAAAATGCATGTTTAAATCTAAAGCTTTTTTTTCGACTGTGTTCCCTGTAGCTCTAAGACAGCGGGGTACTTCAGATCTTCTCTTTGTGGTGTCATTTCATATTATTCATGGCCTCCCCACAGCCTCCATATGTGCCTCGTTTTCATTCCTCCCTTGGCCCCCATACCATCCCATCTTCTTATCTCTCCTTCTCTCCTCCTCCTATCTCTTTGTATCCACTTTCTCAGTCCTTCTCCCATCATCTCCTGCCTCGCGGCATTCGTGTGCCAGCACCAGAGCTGCAGCTGCTCAATGCTGTTGTGTGGCAGTCAAAAAGGACACTAAAGATTCATTAACACACAAACTGCACACGCACACACACACACACACAGGCAGGTTTAGAGATTTTCTGTCACGAGTAAATGACAAGTAGAATGGCTTTTAATGGGCTCCTTTTCAGAGTTCTCTCAATGGATGCGCTGACATCAGTGCACATTAAACTTCACTTCAAAAGAAAATGCTGATTTGAGAAGTCGTAATACAGTCAATAGAGATAGTGCAGTGCTGCAGAGATGACACAAAGAAGGAGTGAAGAGGAGAGGAAAAGTTAGCCAAAAAGGTGACTTTCTTCTCAAAGATGACAGCAGCAGTGAAGGTACGACATGATGAAGTGAGGGAGGAAAAGAGAGATGGAAACAAGGAAGAAAGAGACAGAGTGAAAAGGAGACACGCAGCATGACAGTTTTTGAAGTTGACAGGCTCCGTGGACGAACACATAGTACATAGGTTGCCTGAGGAGGCTTGTCGAGAGTTAGAGGAGACAGCGCTCGGAAACACCCACACACTCTGGGCAAGGAGACCTCTCGCCTGGTCCAGACTCCTTATGTAAATACAGAGCACAGCTTCTTTGGTTTTGGGGTGATGAATAATTCTAAAAAATGCCGATGCAGAGGGTGTTTTCACAGTAAATTCTTAATGCTCTGAGGCGGCAAATAACTCCAGTCCAAGCCTTGACATGAAAGGCGACAGGCCGAAAATAAGAGCCGTGTTGTAATGCAAGCAGGTAAGTCTAAACCAGCGTGTGCAGCCATTACACTGTCATGAAAATCAATGTGTGGCCTTTGACTCGGACTGTGCATGCTTCAGTTACACTCCCCGCGTTGGAGCTGGATTGTCTGTGAGGGACCGTGTCTTAGACACGGTTCATTTCTCCATCTTTCATGCGTTTCTTGTTTGCTGACACATTCGCAGAGGTCCGTGCTCCCATGCCGTTCAGTTCATTATTTTTCCTCAAGAAATGCACAATGAGACCTGTTTCGTCACACTTTCCTGGCTTTGATAATTGCAGGCATAAATTAATACATTTTCTCAAATAACATCCCGTATGGAGCTCCAGCGTGACCTTCACTAGCAAATAAAATGTTTAGCCGGAGCTGTGGATCCACTTTTAACTAATTACAGAAGGCCACTGCTGTCAGGTGGAGAGATCCGACAGCCTGCGGGTCGCTCAGCAGTAAAGGGCAAAGGCCTTAATGTGTGAGATAGATGGCCATGAAACTATGTTTCAGTACCACATATTTATTGATGAGCAGCTTACTATTAAAAATAATAGATTGGCCGTAACTTATTTGTCATTAATAAAGTAATTAAGTTACTTTCCTAATAGTTTAACAGTGTTACTTGTTACATAATTTCTTTTCAACCGGGTTCAAATTACAATTCTCAAGACTGTTGACATGTGGTGGATCACGTTTGGATTGACTTCTTCCTGGCACTGCACCAGGGGCATGTCCAGAGTTTTTGGACTGGGGTGACCCAGTTGGGCCACTGACTTATGCACGGGAGGCATTAAGAAGTGTGCGCTTTTATTTCCCTGTTCCCGGTGTACTAATACTAACATCGAGATATCATACAGTTGTTGCAATCCTGTGTAAAGGTGTTTAATTAAAAATAATAACAGCAGCAGACTGGCAGCATATAAATCTTTGGTGCTAAATTTAAGGACTCAAAAAGATGTATATCCAAAAGTCACAGTAAAAGTAGAAAACTAACAGTTATATCAAAGCCCAATGAAGCAGTTGGAACCTAAGCCCCGCCTTTGACCGGAGCAATAGCCAATCATACTTCTTGGGGTGGAACCTGGGGTATAATCAGATTTCAGGGGTGGCCCATGTGCGGATCATGAGACAGCGTTGTGCAGCCCTTAGCAGCATGTTCGAGTCATTTGAGTTACAATTAGAGAAGGAAGCAGAAGCCCTGCTGTCTTAAAATACTCACTTCATTTGGTCACTGAATGGTGAGTTCCAAAAAGCTTTGCTATGCAAATTGTAGTTAGCAGTTAGCATACACATGCAGCGTTAGCTGAGATGCCCCCATTTGTTCTCAAAGCTAGGAATGCAATGCTAACAGCTGGCCATGTAGCATTAGCTAGTGTTATAATACTACTGAACTGAACTCTCCCTGCCACCGAAAATAGATCATCAACAGCCCACTCTAAGCACAGGCAGCTGAAAAATAGACAACCACAGTGGACACTCAACAGCTTCACACATCAGAAGTCACCTGCAAACAATGCTAAAGCTAGGAGAAGGTAGCCTAATAGCTGCTGTGTTTCTGTTTCTGTAACTGATTCACGTAATTTGTGGATTAATTTCAGTTAAATATTATATATATTTCCAATTTGGGCTGAAAACATATTCTAATACTTTATAGATACGTACTATTGTGTACATAAGACCCTAAACAACTTGGAAGCTAATGTAGATTCGGGTTTCCAGTGGCTTTAAAAATAGCCCACAAGGTAAAGCAGCAGCACTGCAGGCCCAGCCCTCACAGTGTTTAAGCTAGCGTCGCTAACGCAAGTAATCCACTGCTGCATTTTCTTTCAGTAATTACCCTGTTTTAAAAGTTTATCTGAATGTGACGTGCTGCAGTGTTGACTTCAGAGGAGGAAAAGGTACCCAATGCAACAAGCTGACTGGCAGTGGTTTCCAACTTCTGTTGGGGTGTTAAAAGCCACACTACTCATCCGACAAATTAAATTGGCACACAGCGAAAGCACATCCCTTTGATCTGCACTCAGGCATCCATCTCTCAAACACTATCTAGCTACTGCCTTCACCAGGTAGAGCAACAGAGCACCAATGGCCCCATTTCTCATGTTGCCATATAATCCAGCACAGGAAGCACCAGGTGCTCCCCACAGCGCTTTCTGACATAGATGAATTGCATCACTATAGCTTTACTCCTCGCAGCTTAGAGGAAGCAGTGTCAGTGTTTGACCTGGATAAATCAGATTATTCTCTTATTTCCCACCAATTTAAAGTTGGACAGTTACCTTCGCTCTTCATCCATCTCTCCTTCAAGCCACTTGTGCTTTTGCACTTTGGTACTCTTCAGGTGTTGTGCCTAAAAATGTGTGAAAACACCAGCCGTCCTGCTTCCCAAGGTGCTCAGGAGGTTGTGTTACTGTTCCTCCCGTCTTTAAAAAGCAACTAAAACCACTTCTGCTCTTCCATCTTCAGCTTGGTTGACCTTTTGCGCAGATGTTTTGACATCGTGAGATTGAAAGGGTGAAGCAAGTCCCGTAGAGCTGATTGATTAGTTCTTGTCACATGGCCTACATTGTTCCTGCTGCAATCGAAGAAGTTGAAATTTTTCCTTTTCAGGGCGCCGTTAACACCACAAATGCGCGGCATGAAGGCATTGCTTTCTCTTTTAAGTGTTTGTCCTTTGCGTCCACTGAAAATATTGAATTTTTGTATGAAAAGAATGTAACATTTGAAGGCCCCTTTGAGCTGATCTCACATTTTTTACTTACTTGTTTCGCCATCTCTGCTCATTGTCCCCTCTCCTTCTCTCTCCCCTCTCTCACTCAGGAGGAAACCTCCACACTTGTGCTAATGATCACATCATAGACTCACTTCTCTGCACTCACTAGCTTCCAATTACAGTCAAGAGTTGGCTTCTTTAAAATAAAGATCCTTATCCTTCTGATACCAAGGGCACTTCAACTCCTGCCGCCTTCATTACCCGAGGTTCTTTGTCCGTACGCCAGCCTATCTGTCCCATCTGCCTCTCGTTTCATGTCTCCCTTTCCTTTGTTGTTTGTTTGTTTCTGACTTTCTTTAATGGAAGAAACTTTTTCTGAAAACTAGAAAAGTCTGATGCAAACTCTAGCCCTCTTCATCAAGTGATGCGAAGCATAGCATAGACCATGACTCGCATAACTTTTATTGAAGTTGTCATCAACAAAAAAAGTCATTTCTCATGCGATGTAGAAGAAAAACAACTTCTTTTGACTTTAGCTTTGTTTCCTACCTGCCATAACGATGGCTCAACACATGGGACACGATTTACGGCAGTGATTTGCTGAAAAAGGGAGCCCACCTGAATGCTAATAAGCTAAGCACAGCTGGGAGGAGAGAAATTTGGAAGAATTAACAAGCTTTTTGTTCGGAAACTTTGGAGCTCAATCATTGCGGTCAGGCCTGTATGTTGTATGCATTTTATTGCGTAGACTGTTGGGAAAGACTCTCCAGCGTATATTTCCATCAGCCACTGCAGCTGTAAAAGAAAATGAGGCTCTTTCAGACAGAGGTTGAAAATAATGAGTCAATCTGGGCTTTAAAAGGGAGATAGAGGGCATTTGGAAGCAGCACACTGCTGGGGTTAAAAACGTTCAGATTAAATATTCAGCAGAAATAGTTCATGTGTGCACGTTTTTCACTAAATGACAGAACTTACTGACATATAGATGACTAATTCATGATTCTCACAAAAACTGCTCCATTGTGCCGTTGTGCATTACCCTCCAAGAGAACTAAACGTGGTACATTCAACTTTTTAAAAGAGAGGCACATGCTAGCTTTCACTTGACATTTGTGAAAGCTGAATGCGGCAGAAGCCATGTTTTTATTTATTTTTTGCCACCACAGTGATGCAATGGACCTCAGAGGAACAGACGCCGAATGTAAAACATGTTCCCATTCTTAACTTTTTTACGCCGCTTTGCTTCACACAGAGTCTCTTTATATTCATTCTGCTCTTTTCTCCTTTGTCCCACACGCTCTCCTTTGGATTGCAGAGCACATAAAAGACGAGTGTGAGTCTGTGTGTCTGTGTGGTTAAAAACCACGGGACGTCAGGCTTCGTCACTCTGGGAAATCAAACTGTTGCTTGTTCTCTTGTCTCAACAGATGTTACCACAGAAATATCAGAGTGAAGGTAAGGCTCGAGCTGCTGTGCGACTGTCCTTTTTATGTATGAAAGATAAAAAAGCTCAAACATAAGCTGTCTATTGTTAGGATCAAGTTGGACAAATTTGTGCAGTGTGTTCTTTTTGAAACAATACATCATGTTTTAACAAGGATGTGATGGGTAACAGATGGCAGATAGTGTGTATGCTGCTTTATACGTTATGATTTGACTACTGTCATGCGTTTAGCTGTTAAAGTGATAATCGAGGATTTTCATTTAAATTCGAAACAAATTCGACGCTCAGATGAAGGCAAACAGTCTAAAAAGGAAAACGACTGTTACGAGGAAAATGAAGAGTTACTACTGTGACAAAGGGAGCCAACTGTCGACGTCTGGTTATGACGGAAGTGTGCCCCCGCAATTACCGTTTATGGCCATAAGGCGCTAAAGACAACAAGACAGAGATCTTCAAGATTACATTTTTAAAATTCGTTTCGGAGAGAGAGTAACATGTAAAGATCAATACAACTCAGAATTCTTCCTTAAAAATAAAAATGGATCCAAGAGATGGTTAGCTTAGCTTTCCCTATAAAGAATAAGAACTAGACGATAGCCTACAGCTAGCCTGGCTCCTTCTAAAGACAACCAAATCACCATAAACAGCAGCTCTGAAGCACATTAGTAACACAATTTATGTGCTGATTATACAAAAATATTTAACATTTTAACTGTTAAGCTTTAGAAGAACTGAATAAAGGATTTTGTTAGCTTTCAATGCGGCCTAGCTAGCGGTTTGCAAGTGTTTCCAGTCTTTAGACTAAGCTAGGCTAACCAGCTGCTAGCTTAAACTTCATGTTGTTCAGACAGTAATGCAGCACTGATCTTTTAACTCTCCTCTTACAAAACCTTCCTGTAAAACTAACTCAGAGAAAATTACCCCGCTCATACATTAGCTTTATTTTAAATTCTAACATGACATGCGCTCCACTGTGGTATTTTTTTGACTTCCTAAATATGTAGCTGGCACAGTATTGATTAAATTCATAGAGATATTAATGTGGTGAGGAGAGGATGGTAACTAAAAGTCATGTAATATAATATAACATGCGTCTGCCTCTGCGGTCTGGGGTCCACATGGAGCTGATTAAACCACCAGTGAAGCAATGCTCCAGCCAGTACCGCCCGTCACATGCTGCACAAGGTTGGGTTTTTTTATACTTGTCCTTTTATCTACTGTTTATGTGCAGAGGAGGCTGTCTGCTCTATCTTGATGCTCGACTACGATTAAACCATTTGCCAAATGTGCTTAGTGATGTCTTTGCCGTTTCTCTAATAGAAGTATACAAGTGAGAATTCTATTATAGGTTTATCTCTTTCCCATCATTTAAAAGATGAAACTAAAAACCTGGGAAAGCAATAAATACGCAACACTGTACGCGAGCAAAAATAAAGTTAAAATCTGACAACAGGAAGTGCAGACAAAAGGCAAAAAGTACGAAACTGTTTTGGGCTCAATCAAGCTGCTTTCCTATTTGGCCTCAGGATTGTGCATAATCGCTCCAAACTCACCGAGGGAACAGCTTTTGCAATTTTAAATCAGTCCGCAATCAGTTCCGAGCAGACGGAACAGGATACATGAAAGCATCGTAACAAATTCATTGCAGGCGAAACACTCTCTGTACTCAGTCAAAGGCGGCCATAAGGCTAACAAGCTTGTTTGTGAATGCAAAGGCAACTCCACTGTGCCCCATCACACTGTCCGCATGCTGCTCGACTTGGCAGCTTCAGCGACGAGTGACCTTGAAGATTCACAATTACCAGACCGTTACTGCTCTCTTCTCCGTCTCCATGTTCTGACAGAAACCACAGCCTGCATGCGATTCTCCTCGTGGACAGAGACTCATCGCCCCGGCCATCATGAAGCGATAAAACTGCGAGGGATAAGATTTGAAAATTTCCAGCATGAATTATTTACCTAACAGCTCCTCCTCCTCCTACACTTATATTTCATTCAGGACATCTCTTTCTTTCGCTTCCTACCTACCGTGCTGTAGCATCGGATAAAATGCAACAATGAAATTAGATGGAAAGTTGCCATGGCTGCTGTTATGCTGCACTCTGTAATGGGTTCAATCTCTCTCAGCACGGGAAATGCTACAACTAAACAGGCTTATGAAATAAACATAAGTCCTGCCTGCAGAAGGCAGAGTCTTCCTAGTGTTGACGCCGGTTCCATCTTCCCTCCATTTAGTCATCTAAAGTGCATAATTACACTGCCCGAGCAGTAAGCATACAGCACTTTTCTATGGTTTTCAGTGATATATCGCTAATAGAAGTAGATTTGACTATTTAAGTTTCATCTGTATCCACATTTTATAGTTATAGTTAGTTAGTCTAATTTTCTCTCTCCCCTCACTTTTTGTGGTTATCTCCTAAAACCACAAAACAGTTTACCTTTGTTTTATGTTTTCAGGAAAAAGTGGCAGGTTATCCAAGTTGTTGCAAAGCACTATACGAACAGGACAGAGACTAAGTGTGGTTTGTTTGGTTTTAAAGCTGTTTGACACCAATCTAAAACATGTAACAAGTTCTTAGTGCGCCTCTCAGTGCTTCTCTACCATATCTGTAGCACTCAATCGAAAGCCCATTTGTTCCTACTTTAGACGTTCCACACATGTTAAATAAAAAAATCATGACAATTATACAGTATATACATTAATATTTAAACAACAGCAGTGCATGTGAGCTTTACTTATGCACAATAATATTGAGCTAATGCCTACATGTTAACATGTTTACAGTTAAAATGTGTATATGCGGATAAGAAGCAGGAATAATGTTCACCATCATATTAGTTAATAGTGTTAGCATGATGGTATTTGGTACTAATAGCAATTGAGAAATATGAAAGTATAGAGAGTTTTACTAAATTTGATCATAAACCCAGGTACTGGAGATCTTAAAACTTTGACCTGATACATCAGAGGGTTCAGACAAGTCCTACACATGATCCTGACGGGATAATGAACTGTTCCATGTTTCATTGCATTTTATCCACAACTTATATCTCTTCATTCTACTCGTTACCAACAACATCAACCTACTGGTGGCCATAGAAGGAAAGTCATCCCATTAGAACACAGATTGTCTTTAAGAAGTGGATGCCACTGTGGCGTCAACTATTCATTTTTAGACAACCACTTTGAAGCTTTGAATTATGCAAATTGTCGTCCCCCATGTTTTTTTAAGCAAAAAGTGACCATGCAGCTGGAGAAGGCCACGAGATGAGCAAACCTTAAGCAAAGTAATACGATTTTCATGTAAATAAACGCCTGTTAAAGGAAAGGTTCTGTATTTTTAAACCCGGGCCCTATTTGTACAAATTTGTGAGTCGAAATGACTCATAGGAACAAAAACCTTCAGAATAGGAACAGCAGGTATGGCTTCCGCTGTAGCCGCGATACGGACTAGGGCAATTGCGCCCGATCAAAGTATGTCCACTAAAAAGTGTTTGTTTTTACCACTGACAGTCTCAGATTGTTACTCCAGGTGAAATGATCCCAACAAAGATTGTCCTTTTTGTGGAACCAGAAATAGTGACATTTCTAGGTAAAGAACCGAGACGCATGTAAATATGTTAGGACGACTTACATGATAGAAAGTTGCCCGTTTGGTCCCTGTGGTCTTGGCCGCCTCCTCTTGTTCATTTTGGGAACATGAAACAGCGTCTGCAGCACAGCCTGTTGATGAGAGGGGGAAATCCTCTGACGTGGTTACACAGCATTGTGTAGCGTCCCAGGTTTCATCCCTGGACACCCCTGGCCATCGAATTCAAACTCCTCATCTTCATCGCCGAAATCAGGTCAATATTCAGCCATGGCTTTTGAAATATATTCTTGCTGGCAGTCCTCTACGTGAACAAATCCTCTCCCCAACTCTAACTCACGTTTCCACCGTCCTGTTCAGGTAACATCTCACCACCCATGGGATTTCAGAGCGAGACAATCTTTCCGGTATTTGTAGAGATAATAAGTCTGGACCAAATCTGTGATGCAAACAATTGTCTGACTAACTGACGTCCTTAAAGCCAAATGTTTTCGCTGTGCTTTAATTAAGGATTATTTTAAGCCACAGATTAATACAACTTTGTTGAGCTTGTCAGTGGGACAGACTCAAAGTATACCACAGTGTTTATGGTAATGAAGGAACATGTCGACCAGGTGGCTCACTGATTTGTTTTAAAAAGTTTTTTGGACAAATACGGAGTTGTGCAGCACAGAGGAATAAGCTTCACCAGGCTTTGGCTGCTTTTTTACGAGGATTGGCTTAAAATAAGAAAAGCAGAAAATATTGGCAGCCTTATCCTTCAAATACCCGTCTTTCCCTGGAGGAAATGGAGCTGCTAGTAAATCTCTTATATCCGGATATCTCCTCTGAGTGTCTCTCTCCTCAACTCCCCTCCGTGGTTCCTCTGCTGTCACCATCGTCTTCCAAGTGTACTATGTCAGGTTACAGTGCGTGTGCCAACAGGGAACGAGCCTCGGCGTCAGGAGAAGTCTGTGACACATGCTTTTATGGAGCGAACCAGTGGTAATGTCATAAATTAGTTATAGGATGAGATCATCTTAAACGCACATGGAGTGTGTGTTGCATGTGTTCATATGAGTTCTAAAAAAGAAAGTGTGACTCTTGTGTGTCACACTTACGTCCTCCTTCCTGCCAGGTCTGTGCTTTCCCCGCCTCACCTCAAGTCGGCATCGGCTCACTGGCGGTGGCTCTGCGACTTGGCCCGGCTGAGAGAGCAGCATGTGTGTGTGTGTGTGTGTCTGTTTCTCCAAGTCCTGTTAAAGACGAGGCTAAAACTGAAAGCCAATTACCCGGCTACCCTCTGACATTCAGATTAAACGCAATATTGTGGATCTCGGCTGAGAGAAACCCTGGGTGGACTGTGGAACATTAGATTAGCGTCCCACGAGAGAGAAGCTGGTGTGAAATAGCATGAACTAAACACCGTCATCTATGATGCTGTGATTTATTTAGCATTCTGCCAACATCTTCTCATCAGCTCAAGTTAATAGAGGCCATATCAGGCGGCACCAGGCTGCCTTATGGCAGTCAGCGTTAGATGCGTTTGCCTCCCACACCAAGCCTGGGGACTGTACATGTTGGTGTGTTCACTGTATGGGCGTATGCGCCTCAATGTTAGTGTGATGTGCCAATAAGTGAGAAAGTCTAAACTGTGACTTGGCTCTTTGCGAAAGTGCACGAGTCCCCACAAAAGCACAAAAGTGAGAAAAGCAAAGCCATTACTTGTGAAAATGACACGCGGAGGTTGAATCATTAAGTAGCTCTCTTTTTAGAACCACTGACTCATTTTGTTTTGATCCGTTTTAGGGATTTAAGATGCTAATTTTTGTAATATCTCACCTTCTTCTGCTTGTGTTGCTCACTCTCCATTACTCGCTTCCTACATCTCCCAGAATGCCTTTTGGCAGCTTTGAGGAACACCTCCAGACTTGTTGCATCCAGCTGGATTTGAAAGATAAACAGCAACAACATGAGATAATATCAGCGGCTTTAGAAGGGAAACAATACAACAGTACATGGAACACAATATATCTTGCAGTTGAGTGGAGTCATGGGGGTTCAGCGTGCAGACATCTGTTCCTGCTCGGGTGAGTTTCTCTCTTAATTGGGATTTTTTATTGTCTTTAATTAAAAAGTTTTTGCCTTTATTTGATAGGACAGCTGAAGAGAGACAGGAAGTAATGTGGGGAGTAGAGAGAGGGGGAAGACATGCACCAAGTGATCGGCAGATCAGGAGTCGAGCCTGAGATCAGTGCGTTGAGGATTGTAGTCTCTGTACATGGGGCGCCCGCTCTACCAACTGAGCTAAACAAGCGCTCCTATTAAAACATTTAAGTATGATCTACTCTTCTATTCTTACTGCACCAGAAAAATATCTTTAAATAATGCCATGTTTCTGTGGTTATCAGCAGGAATGACTCAAGTGCCAAAAAATTGCACCCAAGAATTTAGAAACTTTACTTATAAAAGTATCAATATCAAAACGTAAATCCTCCAGAGATGTGGACTTGAGACTTAGTGAATTGGACTTGAGGCATGATGACTCGGATGACTTGCGTGTGTTCACAAGTTTGAATGTTAGCTGTTAAATATAAAATGATAAAATTCAATGTTGTCAAGCTTCAGTCTAACTAACAAGTATGTACGCAGCGCAAACTGGGAATCATGATTGGACGACTAAAGCTCCCCAGTATGTGATTGTCATGATTGGATGACTGGCTGTCAGTCAAACTCCTCGCTATGGCAACACGCTACATCAAAGCCCCCTGCTACCTGATGTTTTTTCCCCAAAGAGAAGCCTCATCAGTCAATACTGTCTCAGAGCAGACCATCATCATGGCTGTGTCTGTGCCAAGGTAATACAGATACAATTCATTGTCATACTTTTTGAACAGGTTATATAAATTGGCCAATAATATCATTATTAGACGGCCTACTAATACCTTCTCTTTTCTCTTTATAGAGACCGGATACTGCAGGTAAGAGTGCTGTATCTTAGGTGGGAAAAAAGTGACTTGTCTTGGCACTTGACTTGCCTTAACTAAGGACTTGACTTGACTTGCCCAAGAAAAAATGACTCGATACTTGCTTGAGACCAAATGATTTGAGACTTACTTTGGACTTGAGCAAAGATGACTTGCTCACAACACTGTAATCCTCTATTAAATCTTTTGATGCACAGACAGGGAGGCATTAGCTATACAATCTACTCATGTAAAAGTGCTTCTACTGAAATATGAGTTTGTAAATGCTGAAAGTAACAGAGCAGGCTCCAAATACATTATCCTGTTTTTTGTTATCTGATGCAATTTAGCATAGATTTTAAAAGATCCATTATGGCGTGTAGCCGTGAAAAAGTAAAGTGCAACATGAAAAAATAAAACATAAAATACTTAAATCAAAACCTTCTTAAGTGCAAGACTTGATTAAATGTTCTTACTTTAAACATGAAAATCAAAAGCAATGTTTCTCTCCCCTTTTGCGTCTCAGTGTCACACAGATATATGAGTTTAAAGGTAAAGAGCAGGTCAGCTAATCTTACTGAGAGGTCCTAAAGGTACCCAACTGTTTAGTGCTCTCCCACATTGTATCTCCTGGTAATGAGAACAAGGTGCTCTATTGATTACACTGTGTTGTAACATATGTTAGCCAGATTGCGCTTTGACAAAAACCCTCATTGAAGTCGCACCTGTGTGAGGAAGCAAAGCTGGCTGATGAAAAAAACACTGGGTTTTTACAGTCAACACATAGTGTATAACTCTCTGAAATAAGGAGATTTGGAATCAGCACTGTCACTGCTTCTTTCCAGTAGGATGCAGACACAACAAACTGGTAGCAGAGACTCAACATGCAGCAACATGTGTGTCTAAATTGAAAATGCTGTTTCATTCAAAAAACTATTTCTGTATCCGGCTGTCCTTGTATCCTCTTGTAAACATCTCTGATACACACTCAGACTGCCGGTTTCACGGTCAAAAATGGGTCCAGATGCAAGAAGAAATTAAGTGAGTAGCCAAACTGCTCTTCTCTTTAGATGCACACACTGAATCAGGTGTTCTGTGTGCGTTTGAGTTGGATGCATCTCAGGGTTTAAATCAATCAATGATGTGAAATTTGTGTTACGCTGTTTCTCGATGGTTGTCCTCAGGGCACAGAGCACAACTGGCTTCTCCTCCCAGCTAGTTAATTGCATTCACAAAGCATCCCATGTGGAAACTGGTTTCTGATGAGGTGAGGAGAGCCAGCAGAGATCTGAGGAATCACGTATTAAATAAGGACAGTGTGAATCAATAGATGAAAATAAAATATAAATAATTCAAATCAGCCAACCAACCACCACAGTCCGCCTATTCTGTCTTTGATTTCCCTCTACATCACAATCCCCGTCTTGCACTAATGCACTCAGTCCATCACACGCCCTTACATGAATATGTGCTCATTAATTAGAAAACGGTCCCTCTTCCAGATCTCGTGCTTCATATTAGAGATAGAAAACGTTATATTGTTAAATTGAACCTCTCTTTCCATCACTTTCTGATTGATAAAAAGCGCAGCGCGTGGCGCAAAGTAGAGGGAGGTTAATGTAAGGTGATGTAAGGTCTCACCAATTACAGTGACACTATAGGAAACATACGTTCCTGCGAGCGTTTAAACAGATGTAACCCCGCCTTGATTTCCCTCACTTCTTTACAGTCGCCGCGTCTCCTGCTTCCGTCAGTGCTGAAGGTAACTCCGTGCGTAAAGCTCCTCCACACCAGACGGACCCCGCGCAGTTACAACCTCTGCCTATTTCTCTTGACAGAAACAGAAGAAAATAGTTCCTCGAGGTTTTTGCGAAACAACCAGGAAAGAAGTTTGATTTAAATCAGTTATTTTATTGTGCGAGGGTTTTTGATGCGGTTTCCCCCCCCTAACAGCCGGTACTGATGCCTCGCACACGCGCCGCTGTCACCGACTCGATTCATGTATAAAAAGTAAACAATGTGAGAAGCAAATGAAGGATACTGTGGGAGCGGACTGTGGATGCTCTTGGATTTAACAGCCGGTGCCTGAAAAACAAAGATTCGGTCAAACTTATGGCGTGAAGGTAAGACAATCATTTCTCCTGTGTGACGCGCCGAAAACAAGATGATGCCCAAAAACAAGATTATCTTTAATTTCAATCTGTTTAAGCCCTTATGTTATACTAAGGTGTGTGTGTGTGTGTGTGTGTGTGTGTGTGTGTGTGTGTGTGTACACAGCATTACTAACCAGCAGGAAAAGGTGGAGCGGATCAGCCTACCTAATGGGAGATTCAGGGTTATACAAAGTGATTTATGGGCTCTGATTCTCGAGATACTAACTTTCAAGGTGAATTGCCGTGGCTCTTGGCGGACCATTTACGCGTCACCTTTCACCCAATATTTGTTCATTTCCAAATGAACACCAAGAGTCTGAGTGTGAGAATAAGAGCGCGCGCCTTAGCGCTCGAACTATGCATGTGTCACACACACACACACACACACACACACACACAGCTATGCACTACAGGGAGGATTTACGAACATGTCGATTGTTTACTGGAGACTATCGATCCGGGTTTGACTTCGATGTAAAACAACTAAAAGCAAACATTTGCTCTTCTCCGGTCCAGAGAAGTGCTCCGTGTGAGCTCTAGTGTAAATCTTGAAAGGTGGCAGTGTGCCTGTGTCAAGCTGTTCCTCCCAACCCACGGAGTGCTGATTTTAGATCTGTTTGTGCTATCCAGTTTGCAATTAGTGCCGGGTCCTCCAGAGGCTGCGCGTCCTCCACACAGATCTGCGCGCAGGGCAGGTGCACCGGCTGCTCTGGTGCACGACCTGTCCTGTACCCAGCTTTAACAAGTTACAAACAACGGGCGATGTGAGTGGAGGAAAGGCCTAATGCAGTTTTATGCCTAGTTTATCATTTTGAAGATGAGAACGAGAACGATGATAATGCTTACAATGATATCCAACTATTGTTATATCACACAAGAAGAAGAAAGAGAAAAGAACAATCACATGACAGGACTGACATTTTAGTAGCTCTCCTGTAAGTCAGCAGATGTGAGGAGCTCAACAATGTTCACACCCGGTTCCCTTATTGTTTGCTGTCAATAAAAAGGATACCGTCAGGTTTAATTTGACAAGAGAAAGTCATGTCAGCTCTCCTCGATGCTTTAATAATAGAGAAAAGTGAACAGCTAATCCTGAGAGAAAGCATGTCTACTGAGACTGGATGTCGTGTGCGTATTCGCTGTCCGTCCATGTGACTGTCTTCAGACATATTGTTCACCCATATGGATCCTGCTCCTTCCTGTCGCTGATCTGTCACATCTCGTCGAGAGGCAGCCTCGCAGAGCAGCCTGATGCCGCGCGTGTCAGGTCCAGCTGTTTGACACAGACAGCTTTATTGAATCAAATCACCTGGAAGCTCCAGACAAAGCGGATATTTCTCTCAGCGTGAGTTTCTTGAAATGATATCAGGAGAAGGCAACACTAACAAGGACTCAGATTCCAGAGCAAACCTTCAGCAGGTCTGCTTTGAAAGACTGGATTACATAGGGATATTTACTTTACAGTGGTTCACAGGTTTTCACAGGATTAGGGACATTATTAGCACAATAATTACAGGGTTTAAAGCCAAATCGCTTGATGCAGCTGGTCAGTCAATAGTGACATTTGGATTCAACATGCAGCTCCCAGGGGAGATGACAGGGATTCAACAAAAACAACAGCGTGTCGCTGCCTGTGCTTATTAAATCCAGTTACACACCGAAACAAATGTTTGTTGACGCGGCACTGGTGCCCAAAATTGATGCAGTCTGTGGAATCACAACCTCATTTAGTACATCTGAAAGCCATATGACAACATAACCTCGTAGAAGACTGACAGCAGCATTTCTTAAATTAGCGACGCTGCACACAGGAGGCAAAATGTCCTCGTGTCTTCACCTTCGCTCTGGACAAACATCTGAAACGTGGGGGTAATGATGTGAAACCGTCATAGACTTGTTAAAGCACTTAAACTACTTGGTTAAATGAGGAGAAAAGATCATGCAGTTAAAATAAGAATGATACTTAGTGTTACATCAGCTAGCTAGCATTAGTTAGCTAAGCTTTGTACATGTTTTAGGTAACGTATTGTAACGCTGGGTATAGTTCCTGTTTATGTTTGCTGTTGTTTTGCAGTTGTTTATTGTGGGAGGTGTCCACCTTAAGCACTTTTTCCACTGGTCAAAAAACCCACTAACACCCGGCTTGTTTGCTTAGTAGGAAAGGCTTCAATCGGCATTCAGACCCGGGTCAAATGACTCTGCAGTCAACCCGGGTAATTATTGCCTTGTTTCGGATCGACATTGATCGGAACACAAAACACGTGTCGACACGCTGATCTCCGCCCCCCTCTCTGGCGCGATGCTATGCTCTGTCGGTAACTTCTGCGACACCTCGTCATCTCATATACAAATTCCGGCTGTCTCCATCCCAGCAGCGCTCGATCGTCGTTCAGAATTTGTGGGCGGCAAATTTGATAAATAGACTGAATGAGTAATGGATACAATAAAGACCAAACCACCGTAACATCTTCACTGTTTACTAACCCTGTCTCCAGTGCGTTTGTGACGTCAGATGGTGACGTGGCAGAAAAGAGACCGACAGGAGTATACTCCACTGGCAATGGGAACAGAGACAATCAGCATCTATAGGCGGGCCTTCTCGGGTCTGAAAAACCCGCGTCAGCGCTTTAATCCTGGTGGGAAAGGGGTATTAGTGGAAGATGGAGTTAGCCAACCTGCTTGTCGTTTTTCCAGGGACACCTCAACCTCGGGTTAGCTCTTGCTGAAACAAGGAAATAAATCTGGGCTCTGATGAGCTAGCAACGCAAACCGCCTCTTCCTCATTCTTCCTTCATCGGTCTAGCTACTCCACAAAGCTACAATATGTAAATGACATTAAGCAGCTTTAAAGAACTCAATACTGACTCTTGGTTTTGAAAGTCCTGTGTCAGTTTGACTCTTTCATAGCCCCCGACCAACTAAATCGTTCTTTAAACTACTTGACCGGACATTCTACTATTTGCATCTTGCATTCTTCGATGTTCAGTTAAACCCAGAATGCAGTGGTCGTTTCCCACAATTGTGTCAGCGTAAGCCATAGAAATAAAGCTCAGAGGGAGCATTGTTTGGACCAGAATAAACAGAAAAGGCAGAGGAATGAACACCGGAGCTTCAGTGACCTTTGCGTGTGGTTCTGTCGGAAACATGAGTGAGCTAAGATGAAATAAAAATAGTTTGCAGCTGAAGCTAAAACACTCACTGGAAGCTCAAAATGGCTTAAAAGTCGCAGACACTGTTAACAAAGACTCCTCTAATTAGCAGAGGGATTATTGTATATCTTTATAACAGTTCATGGAGCACATGTTACAGCACACCATCTCTGAAAACACACCCCCGCACAGCTCTTCCATTATGTCTTACAGAATGAGTTTGTGGTCCAGCAGCCCCTTTGTGTTTTGACAAGTAAATCCTTTAATTGTATTGGATGTGTGTGAAAGTATCCTGGCCTACATTCTTTCTCTCTCCCTCTCTCTGTCTATATACTGAAACCCACTCCCTAACATGTCAAATACGTCAGCACCCTGGGGAGCGGCACCATCAGTGAAAGGGTGGAGGAGCCAATTAGGTCCTGAAGCCAATAGGAGATCCATCAAGATCTGGTTATGCTCCAGGTTACAGTTATATGCTGACAAAGTTATGTCACATGGCGGGTCGGTCTGAACATTAATGGTGTGTCCATGTTACATATCCATCCTTGCAGTCTATATCAGCAGTATGGTGCTTTCTGTAGGAGGAGTGTTTTGTTGCAATGGTCCGCCTGTGATTGTTGTTGTGTTTTCACAATATTCATCTTTTTAGCTCTCATTATATATGCTAATACACCTACAGTATTTAAAGTGGTACTGCAGTCTTGTGACCAAACAGATCCACAAATTCATCTTTAGATTTAGAACACATGCACATATACACATTTAAAAGCTGCCAAAGTGACTTTCTTACCGTTAAAAAGAAGAGCAAAATAACTTCTACACGCCTAAGGCTCTGCTGGTCAGACATGCTCCATATCACGCTTTTAATTTGAAAAACTGCCAGTTGGTGTCAGCCTTTTGCAGCACGAGCACCACGCAGTCCAAGCGCAGGGTGCGTTTAAAGAGCAGTGAACCTTCCCATTGGCTCTTTCTCCCTAGAACTACGCACAATACTCCCCTGAGAGGTGTGTGTGCGCGTGTTAGCTGCAGTTAGGCAGTCGGAGTGTAACAGGACAACGCACAGTGTGTGTGCTTTGAGACACACGTGCATTGTGAATGTCACTGGACAGGGAGTGTCGAAATATCAGAGGCTAGTGGCTTTAAATACTACTTCCTGGCCGCCTTTGAACCTAGCAGCAAACAATGCCGACCACCTGGATGACAGACAATGTGCAACGATTGACAGGGTGACTATTAGATCTAAGTCCGAGGAATGAGGATTAATAGCAAAGGAAGATGAGAAAAAAGAATTTCCCAAGAGAAAGATCCTCCCAATTATCTCGCTGTGTGGCGTCTTTGGTCTGGAACAGGACGTGAACGTGTAGTCCATTCAAGAGAGCCTCTCTGTGGACTCGAAATTAGCAGCACTAGTTCCAGATCATTCGAACTCCGGCAGATGGTGCCTGACACACACAATGCCTCAAGGTGTGGAAAGAAAGATTATTTATACCGCTCTCTCTTAAGCTCGTCTTTTGGCGCTGAATCTCAGCCTTTAAAAAGGATGAAAAATTAAAAAGGTGAAAGTAAGCTGAAGTAGGGTGATGCCTCTCTTGAGTCAAGTCCAGAATCAAAGCTGAGGTCTGACTAAACAGCCTTTCAGTCGTAGCTTCCTTGACATTTCCTTCAAGTGTTTGGGAGTCCTTTGTTTGCAGAACAAAGCGAGCATAGATGCTGCTGTCTGTGTGACCTTTTGCTCTTTTGCGCTTTGATAGATTATTATCCAATCAAACATTTCCTGTAGCAAATGCTAATCTCTGATAATATCAAGGCCTACACAAACACGGCTTTGAACTAATCAGCAGCAAGGCCTCCAACAGATTACACAAATGAGAATAGTAAACAGGGTGTTTAGTATTTCCTGTATAAAACCCCATTAACCAATATTTATATTATTAATGTTGAATCAATTACCTCCGGTTTATGGAAATGGTTGCCCACAGTGGGAAACCCACTGGGAGTAAACAGTTGCAGCTACTGTCAGCTCGTTCTGTTCTCCACTCACTGTGCGCTTGTGTTTGCTCCCTGATGATTCCCCCTAACCCCCCCCGACCAAAACAAAAGGCAGCCATTTCCAGCAGACCATCTCAGATTAGCAAATGGTACACTTCCTGCCCAGCATGAAACGGCAGAGAAATAAGAGGAAGTGGTGGCTGCTGAAGGAGGTCATCGAGCATTGATTATCCTGACATGTTCCTCAACACATTGTAAGTCAAAGCAGGGGGAAAAAAGCAGTTGCTTCTTGACTCAAGGGAAGGTTTTACCACATTCTGTGTGGATGTCCAATCAGTGGTGATGGTAAATGTTGTCAATTGAGGCAACCAAATCCTCAGCTTAAGCTATGCTGACAGAGAAAGCTTAGCTCTCCTGATTGCGGAGCCATGTCGACAGGGCCTACAAGAATGTACTACGCGCTAACAGCCTCGGCCTTGCTAAGATTTTTCCTCGTCCACAGCATCCTCTGCACTTGTCGATGCTATTTTTGCTGTTCATATACAGCATAGTTACACAGCTAGTTTGCAATACAAGGAAAGTCAGCGACTGTTATTCTTCAAGGCCTCCAACTACATTAAATCACAGCGCAGCATAATGCTCAGCTGGGCCCGAAAGACTCGAGGAACATCTGCAACAACGGCAGGCAATTATCACACCATAACCCTCATTCAGATTCAGAGCTGAAAATTGGCAAAAATGTCTCTTTATGTACATCAGGTGGCCAAAAATGTCTCCTTTGCAGGATGCTCATGTTGCTCTATGTCTGTAATAGGTGATCTGTTTGTAATTATATGAGGATTTTGTTGGGTTATACTCGGCTGCAGACACTTTTAGCTGCCAGGTAAGGTGAAATAGCTGCTCTGTATCAGCCTTGTGTGTGATGTCAAGCACAGATAAGGACAGACAGGTGTTCTGGTAGTGTTAGGAGCCTATAATGAGGGGATTTTAGGGCCGATCTGACTTGTAAATTAAATGTTAAAGCAATAGGCTGATTCATAGCACTCACTTATGAATCAAGCTCCTTCATAACTGAACCCTGCAAACCACCACGTTTGAGAAGTACCAGGTTATTTTACTGGGTGCAGTGATGATTCTGATGATAATCCTTGTAGTCTTAAAAAATTTATCGGTTTTTCTATCGTGCACACCTCTCAGTGACCACAAGGCAAACCCACATCTCTGCACTTACCTGGTTAAAGCAGTTTCCATCGTCTCAACCTATCTGTCTCGCTCGTGACCTTTTTGCAGGATCACTTGTTGCATCGTTAGCTCTACTGTGTTTTCTTTTTAACTTCCTGGTGGCAGAACCGGTGGGAGCAGCTACTTTAAATTAGATTTTAACAATCTGGGCGTAAAGTATCACATATATATTTATATCCCATGTTCACAAAGAAACAACAAGATATTCTTCCTTATTAGCTTGCAGCATGTGACAGGGCACGCCACTGACACGAGCCAAGCTGTGATACTCTAACTTTTTAATTAGAAGGAAGACAACTTTTATATGATATGAAGTAAGTTACCAGACAATTTAGGTGTCAGCTGATATTAGGAGATAAAACTAAAAATAACTCACAAGTCACTGAAATGTGATTGGGTCATGCTTTTCTTCCTCTCGCTTTGAAAGCAGGCCTGTTTTTCTACCATTAATTAAAGCCACCAGCTTTGCCGCAAATATTTCAGCTGGGCACAGTCTCATTAAAAGGACAGGATATGCAACAAAATATGGAACATTTCTTGTATGCTCGGTCTGTTGTTTGGCAACTGTGTATATTTAGCTACTATCAATACACTGCTATGAGTCTGCCAAGCACTAATGCAAAGAATCTGCCTCCATGGTCGACAGCAGCATCCAGGTCAGTGCCGGGCTGCAGGATAATAAACTGCCTCAGATGACTGTGCAGGAAGCTCAGGCACGGATCAGGCAGGGAGAAAGCCTGACCTCAACTTTCTTTCTAATAAAAACAACACAGGGCCCGCAGACAGGTACAGTGGGGCATGCCACTTGATTTACCTGGGGCTTACTTTGTAGAGCAGGCAGGGCGTGTCAGGAGAAGGCAGGAGCAGAGACCCCGTGTGTGCACCTGCATCCATTCCTATGTGTGTTTGTCCGTGTCTTGTAATGGAAAAGGAGCCGTGTGTGTGTGTGTGTGTGTGTGTGTGTGTGTGTGTGTGTGTGTGTGGAGTATGCAGCCTCACAAGAGACAAGTCTGGTTGTTAGGTTGGAGCTTCCCTACGACCTAATGAGGTCGATGGAGGCTTGTTACCAGCCTCCCCTCTCTTCTCCGTGCAGTGGGCGGGTGCTCCACCAGTCTTACTCTCATGGCTTGATTTGAGTGTGTAATGGCTGAAATCACCAGCACCAGTAACCTTTATGTCTCACGGTATCAATAACCCTGATGCGTAGGTTGAATTCGTACCCCGAGGGCCTTTCTGTTTGTGGATGCTACATTAGTGCTGCTTTTATTTAGCCCTTTATGTCCCTCTCTCTTCCCGTCTCTAAATGTGTCTTGACGCTTCCTGGATGGTTTCCAATATTTCATTTGGTTGTTTTTCACGTCCGTGTGACAGCGTCGCTACAGTGAAAAAGTCCCCTGTCAGTGTTAAAATTTGCACTCAGGATGCCATTTCCAGAGAAACAGGTTATTGCATATGTCAATCAAATAAATGACTGAGTGCCCTCGTTGGACTTTATCAAGTGAGGTTGCAATACTGAAAACAAATTTCCTCCTCTTATTCTCTTTATTTTTCAGTGTCAATATGAATCACATGTAAGCCGCCTTCAAAGATGGATTCATCGCATAATCAGTTGTAAACACCGTCTATCAATCTGCAAACGTTCGACTGTACATGTTTTATAAAAGCTATTAGTTTACCTGTTACAGAACAACAACACAGCACATTATCTTTCCTAATAAACGGTGGAAATACATCATTTCCTAATAACCATCTTCCACCTTTCCCGTGTCTAAATTGTAACTATTTATTACCTCTCTCAGGAACTAAATCGAATGCAAATGCACCTTCACATATGAGGGATGCTGAGAGAAAGGGGCCATAATTGCAATGCCAAGATAATGACACAGTAATTGCTACTCTGGATGAGCAGGTTTATTTTCAGCACAGCAAAAGTCGAAGCAGCTCCCACCTACACAGCCCGTCTGCAGAACAGGGCCTTCACAATCGTGATAACTTGCCTCCTCTACTCATTCAGCAACAAAGGGGAGCTATTTTCCCGGGGAAAGGGAATTCACAAGATAGTCATTGACTTTACCGGCATCAGTGATTCAGACCTGGAGTCTAAGAGGGCTGCTGGAGATAGAAAACTAATTAGGATAGAGGCTATCGCAGGGCGGAATCAAACACTTTGACAGTATTGACAGGGCGGTATCAGCTGGAGGTTTGGCTTCCTCTTTGCATAGACTGGGAATAAGGGAATAGGTTTCATGCTGCAAACCCTATTTGTAACAACGGAACAGCATATTATAATACAACTCTATGAGAAAATGCGGTGTGAATAATTGGCATAGTCACATTGGGGAAGACAATTAATCATGCAAACTTGATGAGTGAATACATTAATCAAAGACACTTGTCAAACAAAGCCTGAAGCTATAAAGAGAACATTGGGATTTGGGATGGGATTTTTTTTGTGTATTGTCAGGTGAAAAAAGGGCTGTAGCTAATGTGTGTTTCTGTTTGTGTAACTTTCTGCTACATCCATGCACGGTATATGTTCTTTAGTGTGCGACATGTATGTAGCCGTGTCTGTGCATGCTCGTGTGTTTGAGTGAGCTGCACAATCAAATCCCAGGCCTCTGTAACCGCGGTGATTCAATACAACAAAATTATTGATTAAATGCGGCTCATCGTAAGATTAGCTCCGCAGTTTATTGCGGGGTTTAATAAGCTGACTCCTGCATCGCTGCCTCATGATTGGATGACATTAGTACTCAGAAAGGAAAAAGGCCTGATTATTAGTTTTCCCTCTGCCTGATGCCAGCTCAAAAAAAGCATTTAAAATTATATGGGAGGTTCGGCTGCAATTACAAAACGGTCCCTTTAATGGAAGCGCGATAAAAGCAGCTAATTTGAGAATAGCGGCATCATTATCTAGTTGCAGCGAGATTAAAGGCCTAAAATCATGCTGTAAGTGTGCTCTAATTAAAATAAGACAATACTACAACTACAAAGACATAGTTACATGGAGGCAAAAGAAGAAAAAATGTGTGTTAATGAGCATATTAGAAAGAAATCATGCTTTTTAATTAGGATGAGCCAATGAAGGCTGAATAAAGTTATGCCTCTTTCGCTCCCAAACTAAATCATTCTATGTTGTAATTATGATGCGCCCCTTTATTAAAAACATTATCAAACTATAATTACTGTTGTAAAACTGTAACAAACAAACACCCTTAAATTGAATCTGTTGTTACACACCGTTATCTGATGAGAAACCCTACATGGAGGACGTGTAGCTACTGGATACGAGACAAACACTCTCACATGTGCGTCTTATCTGTTTCTGGTGGTCAGTGGAGGCCGCCGAGCTCGCCGCTCTGCAGAGAAAAGCCCCGTCACTACTGTGGAGATCCAGGAGAGCCAGATAATGCCTCTTGCTTTCATAGATCAGTGCCGGGGGTCACCTGGGAATAGGAGGACGCGGTTAGATGCAAGACTGAGGGATTGTGGGTAGAAGGTGAGGTCAGGCTATTTAAGGATTACATCCAGGACAGGTCAACTGCTCACAATAGTGAGGTCGCCTGGTTGGCTGCAGCACTGTTTAGCCTATTAAATGATGAGGGATGGATGCAGTGTGGCTGCTGCTCTGTTCTCTATCCGCTGAATAATAAAGAATGAGAACACAGGTGTGCGTACATTTGTGACTGGCTGTGCTGCATGTGAAGGTACCGTCACAAATTGATTAAACTTTTAATATGTTTTTCTTAATAATGCTGTACGTTTATATGCATCGTATTCCATCAGTTTAAAGACCCTCTGTGCCCATTAACAGCATCCCGCTTCTCAAAGGAGCTGATTTGGATCTTATGAGCCAATTAAATGGCTGTTATCAGTTGTGTTCATGGGTTAAGATATAAAGTAGTAGGGCCTGCATTACCTCCTAGTTGTTGGTCATTATTAACTATAGAAGTGTGCAAAGACCTAAAGTTATATATTTACGTGTGGGCACAGTAATGATGAAGCATACTAGGGTATACAAGGCTATTACCTCACAGCATAATGATTTTAATAAAAGTTATCTGCGTTGACTTTGGCCATTTACCCCGATCCTCGTCTCTAAGTACCTCAGAACTGGACAAACTCATAAAGTTGATGGATGTTTTCATAAAAACACTGAGTGAGACAACAAACAGACATATTACTAAAAACATTAGTGTGCTCCTCTTACAGCCTTTGGAGTATTTAGAACATTTTATGTCTTAGAAAGTCATTACATTTTATTATCTACCCACAGCGTTGTTCCAAACGACTCTGCCCTCTCACCATGCAGTATTGATAGTTTGGTAGTAAAAGTGTATTAATGTTGTGTCCTGTAGCTGCTGCAGACAGTTTATCTGAACAAATGTTAAGAATGGTAAAGTCCAGACTGCCCTTTTTTATGGCTGCACATTTTGCAAGACCATCATTTCTGACGTTATCATTTAGTTTTATTTCAGAAGGACGTTTTGTGAAATAAAACTTGCAGCACTTCATAAAAGAAAGTCTGGGCTTTTTTGTAAGAAGAAAGTGAACCAGTCTCCTCCTCGCAGCCTTATAATCATAATTTGTGATCACTAGCATGTAGCATGCTTGCAACATAACAGTGTAAATCAATTACATGTACATATATTCATGGGCACTTTTTTAATTTTCAATATGCTATACTTACTGAAACCCAAACCATGATTGGTGTGCATACAAAAGTGATAGATTGTGTAATTTTTCTTAGCAAGCTTTATTTTGAAAGTCTAAGTGGATGTTGCATGTTACTTGTTTATTATTGCTACAATAGCTTGTGGCCTGACCACTGAATCCTGCGTGTGCCAAACTGGAGATCCGTGGATCTCAACTGGTGGGTGGGACTCAAAAATCGGTCTCAGATATGTGCCAGTAGACCAGCACAAAAGCACTGTAGTAGTATAGACCAGTGGCTATCTAACTGGTCCAGCCTCAGGAACCACCACCACCTCCTTAATGACTGTTATTTAGTGACAAATGGTGCAGTTTGAGACGGAACAAAACATTAGTTGTGTGTCATCATCACAAAATACAACAGTGTAATGGTCAATCAAAATGACCAGCAGGTGGCAGTGCATCAGAGAAAAACATTCCCTCTGCAATTCATTCAATTAAAAGCCTTTTTTCAACAGAAATGAACTTAAAAAAGTGCAACATAAATGAAACAAAAAAAAGGGCTCATCATGCTTCAAGAATGTAGCGGTAGCTGGGATTACCCAATCAGTGCACGGAGTGTGAATAAACTACACAACTACTGTATGCTTGTCTTGGAAACCCATCTCCTTCAAAATAAAAGCGCAGCACATATCCCCAACCCACTGAAAACAGCTCCGCGTCCCACTTTTGGGTCCCGACCCTCCAGTTGAGAACCATATAACATCATATTTTTAAGCTTAGGTCCACAGAGCAAGCCGACGTATTGACGACTTGGCAGTGAGAATGCGTTGAAAACACAATGTCCCACAAACTGTCCGACAGTTGAAGCCAAAATAATTGAGGCACACGGTCCCACTCCCCACTATTTTTCTACACATCTAATAACTGATGCAACTGGTGCAACAGTTTTCACATCATTCCAGCAACAATAGCCTTTTTGACATTTTTTAGCATTGCTTTCACACTTTGTGTCCTATTGAATAAAACTGGCAGGCAGCAAAGACCCCCCGCTGGGCCACTTTAGTTTCTGTTTGTGATTGTTAACTTTGTTTTGAAGTTTAAGCTCCCGATCGATTCCTGGTTATTTTTATTTTTTATCTCAGTATGTGTGTGAGAGTTTTCTGAACCAGCAGCATATTGACTGCTGTTTATTCACACTCCACGGACACAAAGTGGCTTCTGAGCTGAGAGGACAATGGTGGACTGCGACACCACTGACAGCTGTCTGGCACTGCTTACTGCGGCCCCAAAGACTCGAAAACAATAGACGCAAAATTTTCAAAGAGGCACATTTTCATAAAGGCAGTGAGCATGATGGCTAAACACTGGAGAGCTTCAAAAGACTATACAGCTAAATGGACACTTAAAGTAATGTGCTGCTTGTTTTTAGCCTTGTCTTCTTTGTTTAAAAATTGAGAAGGGGATATGTTTGTTTGAAAACAGAGTGTTTTCAAGCAGGAAATCGCAGCACTCAGGAAATAATTACAAAGAAACGGGTATTGATTAGCAATACAGTTGAACCTTTGCATACATGGAAAGACCAATTTGTGCTCTGAGAGAGTCAAGCCTCCATATATTGCACCTTTGAGGTTGTTATTTTGGTAAAATGACTACATTCATCAATGTTTGATTCCATTTTCTAATTTGTGAGTCCAATTGCTCACCATTGTTGATGTTGTTTCCATGCATTAATGGTTGTCTATCCCTTCTTCATTAAAGGGAAAAAGTTGTTTAATCTTATTGCACTTGTTAAAAATGGAACAGAAAATGTGTTTCTTCTAAGTTGAATCAATCATGTACAACAACATACAGTACATTAAAACTAAACCTCTGTAGTTCCAAGAGGCAGTTTATTTAGCTTGCATTTACATTCTGCTCATAAAGCTCCAACAATGGGACAAGTATTTAAAGTAGCTATAGGGAGTTTGCCATAATGAAACGTATATGGTATTCAAGCAATTGAGACCATTTGAAACTGTAAAGTGGAGTTAATCTCTCTAATCAGTTTGCTTTGTGCGATGTGAGCTGTGTTTCACATTGTTCTTGTCGGCACAGTGCCATGAACCAATCGCAGACAAAATGACCGCAGAGAGGGCAGAGGGCCAAATGCTCAGACATTCCCTGTCCAAGTGTTTGGATTTTGTGGCCAGCTATCTATTTCAAAATCTTCGAAACTCTGTGCTTTGCTTAAAAATTATTACCTTGGGATAAAACCGATTCCTTTGAATCTTAATATATCTTTACTGAGCAAAATCCTTACTTGACCTCGTCTTAGCCTGGTGTAAAGAATGCATCAGCTTTGATCAGGACTGCAGACTCTGATCATCACTCCATTTGGCCCTTGGTAGACCATCTTATTCCTAATTCATAGAAGAATTTATTTGGAGGTTTGATCTCTGACCATGTTAGTCTATCTGGTGAGAATAGTTGGTGACTTTAATATTCACCTATAAAGGCCCTCTTTGCTCTAACTAAACCTGTTCTGGCACTTCTCTGTACTTTTGGTTTTCGCTCAGTTTGAGCATGAACTCGCTCACCGCTCGTGGTCTCTCCTTTGATTCTCTTTTCCATCATCTGCACTGGCAGATCACTTTCTTATTAATTTGAATGGACACTAACCTGCCCTTTTTCTGTTGGTGGTGATGTGTTTACCATTTGTCACATCCTTCAAACTTATCTTTACTTGATGGAGAGTGGGTGGGTGTGCGGGTGTGTGTGGCAGCTCAGTGACATCCCCTCGCCAACAATGGAGAGCGACACAGAGTCACAAGACAGATATGCCACAGAGAGCTCTTTTGAGGTGGAGGACTTCTCCCCTCCAGAGTCCCCTGAAGAGCACTTCAGTATGGTGGAGGACCGTGGCGGTCCCGAGCCCTATCATTAGAGCCGTTGGCTCCAGCCCCACTAATGCCTGAAGCCGGAACTTTTAGAGCTGAGGCAATGCAAGGGCAAGAGAGAATGGACGCAGTCTCTGAGTGGTAACGTAACGTTAGCTAGAAGGCTAATGTACAATGTGCTAGCAAAAATAGTGTAATTTTTATTTTATTTTTTGTGTATTTTTATAAATTTGGTAAGAATTGTCAATATTAACACCAGCATTGATGCTTTCATCACAGTACAGCAACATTATTTAGATTACAGCTCAAAAACATGTTTAAGTGTGCAGTTACTCTTTAAACACTGCCCTTTCTGGTCTCCTAGATTCTGTTGCAGCTTTTTCCAAAACTAGACAGTCTACACCCTGGTTCACGTCAGGTTGAGCCTATGTTCTTGTACATTTTGAGAAAAAAACCCAGCAAGTTTTCCACAGTAATAAAACTTTAAATTGTTCTTGTGTTAAACATGGAGTACCTCAGGGCTCGGTTCTTAGCCCACTGCCTTTTCCTCTTTATATTTTACATCTTGGCCAAATCATACAGAGTCATGGTATTCACTTCCATTGCTACACAGATAATACCTTACTTATTAAATTAGAGGCCTGCTTGTTTGCTGTAAACGAGATGCCACAAAATTCCCTGCTCTTACATTTTTGTACAATTGAGATGTTGTTTTTTGGCTCTGCTCTACCGAGACGGCATTCTAATCAAGTAGGGCTTACTCTCAACAGGAATGATATTTTTGTTTGTTGGACAGCTAAGAATCTTGGCGTTACATTTGATACTACTATCTGTTTTGACTGCCACATTAAAGAAATCCCCAAGTTTGCCTATTCTCAGCTATACATTAAAGCCAGAGACCCTGCTTTACGTCTGTTTAATCCAGAATTGATCACTGTAACGTTTAATACTAGGACTAAAGGTCTTCAGAACAGACATTGCTGCAGCTAGAATTCTCACAGAAACTAACACATCCCAACCATTTTACTTTCCCTTCATTGCCGCCCTATACTTCAGACTTTCAAGTACCTCTGATGACTTGCGTAATTATAAATGGGCACACCTATCTGATCTCCTTAAACCTTATAATACCTTCCCATGCTCTTTGCTTTCAGAATACAGGATTCAGGTTGGTCTCTAGAGTTAAAAAGAAATTAGTTAGCTGCAGGGCCTTTTCATGCTTCTCTCCTCCAAAATAGCCTCCTGTTGCCGTCACACATTCTGACTCTGTTAAGACCTTCAAATAAAAATTTAAAACTCTTTTCACCCTAACCTTGGGTTATGTATTGTTTGATTTCAACCTCTCCGTCTCAAATTTTTCCTGATAAGGAATCAGAACTTTCTGAAACCCACTGGCTCTCTCTGTCCCCGTGTTTCTTTGCTGTCCCACAAGCACATGGGTATGCAAGCTGTGTGCCTGCTTCTCTCTCCCCCTCTCTCTTACTACCCCTCTGCTTGTCGTTTCTTTTCATCCTGGCTTCTCTGTGCTGGACCATCGGCTGTCATGGGACCTCCCTCTCTCTCCCCTGGCTGTCAGTGTCTTGTGCCAGATGTTTTGAATGTGAACATTCATCCTCCAGGAGATTCAGCCCCTCCTTTTGTATCTGTCTACCCTGTGTATTTGCTTCCTTTCTTCTAGCTTTGTGAATTGTGTGCTTGAGCTTTCCTTCTCGAGTGTTTGTCCAGCCTGTCCACTTGAAATTCTCCCTGGACTTCCTCACCAAGAAGTTGCTTTACTTTCTTCTGTATCCCTATTCTCATAAATGTGTGGTCACCTTGCTTGTCCATACAGCAATTTAACAATGGTCTTCTATTATGTACAGATAAGACTAATGCATGTCCGTTTGTCCTGATAGACAGTACCTTCTCTGTTGCTCTTCCTGATGGTTCTTTAATTTTTTTTCAGGTGGTTTGGAATAATTTTCCTTCTTTGAATTGGGTCTAAGGATAGAGACTTTGGGTTATGCAAGTCAAATTGACTGGACGTTGCTTGAATCAACTCTCTTTCACAGAAGTCATGGTAGTACTTGCAATAATCAGTTAGGCTGGATTTAGGGCATTATCTTATCTGAACTGTGTTTGTAACGGTTAAAGTGAATATCTAACTATTCATAATTTAATCCACATAGTGCACTCCAAGCTGTGTGACAGTAATGCTAAGCTTCCCAGCTTATTTTCTTTAATCCCCCATCATGGTGATCAAAGGAGAAACAAGGATAAGCACTAAAGCAAGCACCACAGGGGGCACTTGATGAATGAAACTTTTTGTACTCTGTTGGGTCACAGCAAAAACATTTTTCTTTTGAAAAATTGCCAGTGATACTGCTCTGCTTTGTCATGGTCCAATTTTTGGTTGTATCAGCGAGTCAATGTACAACAGCCTCCATACATCACCTGTGTTGATTGCTTTGTCCATGTTTAGTTTGTTTGGATATTAGCTCTGGTACAGATTTAATGAAATTATCAGCCTTAGTCACAGTTGAGGTAAATGAGGTATTTGGTTTGGCAAATTCTCCAACAAAGAGAAAAGCCATGAACGGGGGCCAAAAGAGTCCTTTGAATCAAAATTCAGATGTTGGCAGATATTCAGTGTTTTTTGGCAGCGCTAGCAAAACCCTACTGTCTAGTAATAGAGTTAAAAACCAAACCCCCCCAAAAAGCAGAGGACCCTGCACACTGCCCTGGGGAACTCCACAACGGACAGGCATAGCCTTTGACAAGAGCTCACCAACATCCACTTGTTCCATAATGAAATGCTGATATTCACAGAATTAAAGTATAATATTGTAAGTCAAGTAGAATTGAACAGTACATAATTTTCCTTCTAAAGAAACAAGACAAGAGAAAAGTTGAGCAAGAGTTTCCAAAACCAGAAAGAAAATAATAAAGGAACATACAGTACGTCTAGTAAGATCAAACGATTTCTAAAGAATCATTCTGAGTTAAGGAAATAAACAATCTTTGCTTTGAAAAGATCTTCTTGAACCTCTGACTGGCATTCAGCGTTTAATCACCTCACCACGCCACACATTTATTCTATCAGACACAGATACAATAAAATCAACAGTACTGTGGGATCTGTCACAAAGAGACGCTGGTTTGGCAATCAGTGTGGTAGGACCAAATCATTTATGCAAATTTGCACGAGCACTGTTAATCATACGTTGTAGCTCCCAGGCGTCGGGTGGTCTGCTTGTTACAAATATCGAATTATGGAGAAAAAAAAAAGTTATTTATAGTGTACAGTTTACAAAGGATAGAATAACATGCACAATGTGTTTGAGCCCTCAGAGCAGAGCCAGTGACTTCGCCAGGTGCTCCACTACAACCACCGTACTTGTGGTTGGGAAGCCTGTAAGGTATTAGCATAAGCCCATCCTACTGGATGGTATGAGCCTGTGTAAAGATGGGATGGAACGGGTTCCATAAAAAATGACAGAAAAAACAAGAAGATTGCCATAATATGCTGCATTTTAAAGGATTCACGTGGGTTACTGGTTAACGTTTAAGCATTCAGAAAGGTGTCCTCTGTGTTTTAACATTCCTTGTGCGAGACCCTGAATCTGTTTTTGGTCAATGACCTTGGCCTCTTAGGAGAATTACATGATTATCATCATCATCATCATCATCAGACACAGGCCACTGGGGACAAAATTTAAAGACTAGGAGATAGTGAAGGCAGCAGGAAGAGAGCAGAGGGATGTTTGTATGACCTAGCAGTGAGAAACAGTCTCAAGTACTGTAAGTAAGGGTGTAGGGCGGACAGATAAATACGATTAGACAGCACAGGGCATCTGCAGGGTACACACACAGACGGATGCCCCCGAGGCAATGCTTACACTTCTTACCAGGAGTGCTCCTCCCTTTCTTTATTCTATTGCAGCTTCTCTCTAAACCCTGCTTCTCCCTGCACGGAGGCTTTCCTCTGCGCTCCTCTGCTAACTTTTCTTCTCAGACACGGCAGATGCTCAGTATTTGTACTCTGTGTTACACACATAAATGTACTGCTTGCACACACACTATGGACTTAGCACTGTTCCCTCTGCACAAATCCAAAGCTAAATACTTTGAGTTGTGTTCATCCTCCAGTTATGTAGCCAGCCTGTATTCAGCTTTAGTTTGCCCTTTCTTAACATTCAGTCGGTGTGCAAGTCTTTGTGCAAGTGTAAGTTAATCTAATTAATGCAGTGACATTCAGATGTACCGTAGGTGAGATGTACCCGACCCTAATAATAAATTCACAAATTGCTAAGACAATGTCCTTTGCGAGGGAGACGTGTCCTGAAAATGTCTGAGGTCTTGAAAATCAACAGCGATTATGAGTGCTCAGAATAAAAACACTTCAAGCTTGTATGAGTTGTGAAAGGGCACAAAAGCCTGTTTAAAGCACTTAGCCTTCACAAGTCAATGGTTTGGCAGGTTAAGAGAGTGAATTTAGAGATATAGTATTGCTGTAACACTCAGTACCAGAGCATTATACTCGGCTTAAGGAGGTGGCAGGAATGTGTTGGTTATGCTCACACGTCTAAAATAAAAGAAAATCCTGTATGTTGTTCAAAGACAACACGGAGGGGGAAAAAACACTGCCTGGAGAACATAAAAGGAATCAAGCTTCACATGTCAGGTTTGCTACAGATAACCTGGATGTGCCATACTGCCTTTGCCTTGGGTAATCTATACATAGATAAGACAAAAGACAACATCTCAAAAGGAAGAAAACACTTCGCATAGCAACACCAGGACTTAAAGGATATTCACATTTGCTTCAGATCCATCTCAGTATGTACTTGCATGGCCAGCCAATATGAGGACATATCGCTTTCAGGTAGCTGAATAAAGACACCTTCCTTTGTTACACCGTATAGAACAGGAATCCTTCTGTGTTTTCATAGATAGCACTGTTCCCTTGCTTGGCTGAGGGACAGTAAAATACAGGAATACTTTATCCGTTTCTTTTGATTAGTCTTACTCAGTCTGCTGAAGCCTTTTTTAAATCTAGTAAGAAATATTTTCTCCCTTATCTCACATATTGGAATCGCATAAGGAAGCAATCTCTTCCTCCCCTGTATGGAGAGCAGGAACAACTACTACATAAAACTGTTTCGAGTGTCCGTAAAGGCAAGTGAGTGGGGGTTTGACTTGACTTGGTGAACTTATATCATGTAGCATGATGCAGGGAGAATCCCGAGTTTGTTTGTTTGGTGTGGAAACCCTTTAGGGATCAGTGAATTTTGACATTTTCAGCAGGTGACTTTCAGGGTAACAAGTGCAGAATGAAATATACAACAAATGCAGAAAGAGGTCAACAACAGAGAGGCCTAAAATTAATACAACTAGCAGTTATGAAAAGCATATTCTGCGTGGTTCTTTTACTTTGTAACTTTGTGAATCCTGATTTAGCAGTGATGCTGTTGACTGTAGACAGAAGATAACACTGATAGATAACTGTCATGGCAACTACAACCAGGTAAATTATGAAGACAAAAAAGATCCTCAGAAACAATTACAGTGGTTAGAAAATAATTGTGCGGTTGAAGAAATTAAATTAGTTGCAGAGATAAAAATAAGTTTGATGGAGATAGGGATTAGAAGTCGGCAGGATCAGCCTGAAAGCCTGTGAAACCAATTAAGACGGGAGTGCGCGGGGAGGAGCGAACATGGAGATGGGAAAGAGGAGGATGACATAAACATTAATCTTGACAGGTGTGAGAGGAGGGCACAGTTAAGGGGTTTGTAAAATAGGATTTGTCTGTATTTTTTGACACTTTCATTGTGTTGAAATGGAAAATCAGAGAGCAGGATACAGCCTGTAATCAGTCCTGTTACAGCGTGTACCTTCTGTAAAGCCAAATGTAGGTTTTGCTTTAAACAGAATATAACTGAATCTTTTAAATGTAATTTGGTGAGGAGAATCTCACATTGCAATCAGCGCACACAGAGATGTTTGATTTGTTTCTGTCTGTATATAAAAGTCTTAAGATGAGAATTGATTTTGAAAATCAAGTGAATATCCGTGTCGGCTCCGGCGTGTCAACAATAAATGAGCATTTGCGCTCTTCATTTTGATCAAACTAAAGACACATTTAGTCGCCTCTGATGGCGTGCTTGTTCGGCACAACGCCACTAATTGCCGTTTCCCAGCATCACAGTGATCTGTCTGTCAGGGGACGAGAGCTTCACTGTTCATTTGCGTCTCAAATGCTGACACATCTGACACCTGAAACAGCGTCATTGTTTCTATGTTTGTTTTTAAAAGCTCTAATTACACTTTGCACAATTCATTCTATATTGAAGGCGTTGGAGGAAGACGCCTTGTTGTAGAGGCTTTGAATGTAGTGTTTCTTGGTAAAATAGATTAAATTAAATTGCACAAACTATTGGCCTTCCACTTAAGTAAACCCTGCAGAGTTTTTGAAAACAAGAACATTAGCAAAGGAACAATATCTTGATGAGTATGTCCCCATACCCCATTGCATTTGTCTCATGCTCTGCTAGCATGAATACAATGATGCATGTATGCACTAACCGGCACACAGTTGGTCAAATACCTGCCAGCTGCAGAGGCCGTAAGATAAATGTGTGGTGAATGCGAGAGGAACTTTTCCACCCATTATCAGTTTGTGAAGGTAATGGGCCAAGACGTGCAGCAGAGCAGCAGCAAAAGACAGGAAATACGGAGAAGGCTACAAAATGCAAACTGGATGTAAACAATGCAGCTTTACACGTGTTAAAGACCTCCTCCAGTGAAAGTCGAGTGTTTAACCTTGTAAACATCTCCCTGTGGTGTTCTTCATGTGCTATAAGACATATCAAGGACAACATAAGCAGTCATCTCCATGGCTGGGCCTGTCTGCTTTTAAACTGCAGTGTACCAAGGACAGTCTGAACAACACGTTTTCAGATTTGCAGGTTTGAGACGTCACAAACCTAAGGAGCCAATCCTGTTAATGGACGGGGTGACGCTATGCATATCATTATGTGTAACCTATGGCAACCACTTGCTTGTAATTTTTGCAAACTCACTACTGACTACTAACATTAACACTGCTAATTACTACATTTCAAGCAAGCTAAGTTTCAACAAGTTGCCAGTAAACGATGGCAGAGACGCGTTTTGTTTCCAGCTGTAATTTTACGAAAGGAGAAACGTAACACATAGTGGGCGGGGCCTATGCAGATTGGGGAATTTTTAATGAGGGAGAAGGAGGAGACACTTTGAAGTAATAAATTGTGTTTAATATGTTTTTTCTGCAAAATACGTTTAATTACCTTGTAAAAATCCTCCCAAACAGAGCATTTTATACGTCTGAAAACATGCTTTTTATGTTTCTGTGTGTTGATGTGAAACGTGATGGAAACTTGTTTGTTTACAAAAAAAACTCCACCTTCCCACAAAAACTTCAATTTCCTGACATCTCTTTTACATTCCACCTTTTCTTTCTTAAAAGAGTAAAAAGAAGAGCACATGAATATTTACAAAGGGTGTTTACTCCTACTGTGGTACAATTTCATGAATAGTTGTAATGGAAGAACTTTCTGTGCTGGGGGAAATACATAACTTTAACACATCACAATATGTTGTGGAGGATGCAGGCTTAATGCGTTTGAGGAGCCCGCCAGCAGCTACAGGAGCAGACTGAGATTCTGCCAGTTCTCCAAATTAACCACTTAGTCTTAATTTTTCCCTTTAAGCTCATCATGATGTTAGGGTTTTAATAGAGTTTGAATTAATGGAAACATGGTGGATGCTTTCTACATCACTTTATTCACATTAGGAAATCTCTCATTTAAAATGAAGATGGACCCATTATTGGGCGCAGCAGGGTTTAAGAGATAAAAGTTGCTTCTGCAAAGCAATTACTGCAGGAACACAGATTATCCTGAAAAGTACAGTTTTCGTCAAACTGTTTACATGAACATAACCTCATTAAAATGCAGTTTTCTCTCTGCGTGTTTTGCAGGGCCCACTTCCAGGCCTTTGTCACTCACAGCTAATGGATGTCTTTACCCAGTATGCCTACAACGACAGTTTCTACGACAATGGAACGTTCAACGAGACAGATCACGAGCAGAAGCATCCGTACAACTACTACGCCATGCTGCTCACCCTGCTCATCTTCGTCATCGTCTTCGGCAACGTGCTGGTGTGCATGGCTGTGTCCAGAGAGAAGGCTCTGCAGACCACCACCAACTACCTGATCGTCAGCCTGGCGGTCGCCGACCTCCTGGTGGCCACGCTGGTCATGCCCTGGGTCGTCTATTTAGAGGTAGGAGAGCAGAGATGTACACACGCACACGTGTCCTCTCTCTTAGGCTATACCCCTTTTTATCGCTTTGTTTATCTTGCGTCACTGGATCAGCATTAGAAAACAAAGTGATTTTAAGACTTTCAGTAAATGGACTAGAAGAAGATTCCTGTTTTAATATTACATTGCCTTGTACTGAACAAACCCCTTGTCTTGTGATTGACTGGTGATCAGTCCAGGGTGTAGCCTGCCTCTTGCCCAATGACACCTGGAATAGGCCCCAGTTCCCCCGTTCCCTGAACATGATAAGCGGTATAGATAATGGATAAATGGACATTTGAATACCTTCTAAGCTTAATCCAAAAGGGCAGCTGGACTTGGTTGAAGTTCTTGAAGACGTTTCACCTCTCATCCGAAAGGCTTCTTTAGTTCTAAACTGACTGGTTGACGGAGCTAGAAATATAAGCCTCTGTAGGTCATTAGTATGCTAGAGCTTATTAAAACTTCAACCAAGTTCAGTTGCCTTTTTGGATTTAGCTTCAAATTATCCTGACCTGGATGACTGAGAACCTTCACTGACACATTTGAATTACCATGTAGTATTTCCCCCTCACTTTATAGACTATTTTTGCTGCTCCTTTCCATACAAGCCTCTGTGGGCCCTATTTACACGGCGGAAGGTGCATGTCATATGACACAGTCTGTGAAAATGAGGACTGTGTCGGGTAGGAAATAGCAGTGACACTTGCTTTGGCACTTTGCGCTGGGTGTTTGATAGGGACCTAAAAAAGCAAGTCAGACAAACAGTGAAAGATTCATCATTATTTTATCTATTTATACATAAAGGGATTTTTAATGCCTGTAACAGATAGTACCGGGTCATTGTCAGACAAAGCGATTTACAGCACACAGAATGGAAGTGCCATTATTAATATTTTCTGCTGAAACATTTACAGGAAGAAAGGAGGCAGGATGAGGATGAGGACTCCTTAGCAAAGAGATGAGACGTACCACTTTGTCCAGAAGGGGTCGCCAAAAACAACACACCGAAAGTCCCTCGTAGTAGCTTTGATTTGCATTTGTAACACGATAAAATATGGAAAAGTTCAAAGTGGGGTGAGAACTTGTGCAAGGCAATGTATCTTCAATATGACAAATTCGTACACAATATATATAAAAATATAAATTTCCATTTTCCAACAATAGCAGAAAGCATATTATATACAGGACAAAATCTGGTGGCAGTGAAACACAGGTAAAAAAGGGATTGAGTCAAACAAGCTGGCAGCAGTTATCAGCAGGTCAGAGGCTGAAGGTAACTCGGGGGTGAAGGCTTGAATGTCCACATCATCATTGTAAACATCAGTCCTGCAGCGCTTAAAGGCCTGTAACGTAGCAGCAGCATGTAACAACATGAAAATGTCAGACCTCTCAAGTCAGTTAGAGGTCAGACACTTATGAATTATTCCTCCTAATTCTGGAATGCATTCGCCGCTGTGCTGGATAATGCACACCTGTGTTTTAAAAAAGCACTTATGACACATGTAGCCTGCTGAACAGCCTGCGACTACACTCAGGTCCAGCAGAAAAATCATCTCCAATCTTCCAAATCAATTGAGAGCAGGATGTGTGCTATCTTTCAGAAAACTCTCTCCTCTCCATCTGCGGACTGCTGCTCATTTCTCGTGTCCCTCCCCTCGGCCCTGAGGGTTATTTCTGACCATCAGGCTTTAGGTCACGCTATGTGATGTAGAGAAAGGCAATCTAAGACTACAGGGACTCTAATCCTCCTATGTCTCTCAGTGAGTCATGTTGATTAGCACTCTGATCAGATTACAGAGTGGAAATCCATAGGATCTCTGCCTGAACGTACAGCACAGAGGTGACAGGAAATGTGTCACTTTGTTACACTAATCTGACCAGATTATAAATACTTTAACCTGCGTCAATGGTGATTGATTACTAATCCAATACCATTTTTTCCCCATCGTGATTATTATTCACATTAATCACCACACTTTGTTTGTTTATCCATAAATATGCAGACTGCATCCTGTTTGTTTTTATCAGCATTGTTTACTTGCTCTCTCTGTTTTTGTGGGCAGCTGCGTACACACGGCGGGAACCCACATCAAAGCACCTCATGTGGGAGTTGAATTACAAATCGGTCACATATCAAAGCTCCCAATTATAGCAGAAAACTTTCACAAAAAAAAACGTTCATTTGGATTTAACAAATGAAGTGAGTCTCTGATGGTGTAAACTGTTTAAGTGATGTTTGACGCACTGGAATCCCTCTGAAGTCTTCATCAAATGTATGCACGTTTTTGATCAGGAGTTTGAAAGGTGTGTGACTTTTTATAAAACAGCATGAGGTGACCAGAATGCTTTAAGGGAGTGGGGGTATTATGCTAATCTCAAGCTTCATATTTCACCCTGTGATACCCATGGAGTAGCTTAGCATAATTTGCATAAAAAAAACCCCAAAACTCCTCTGCCTCTGCCTGAAACGACTCAGTCAGCTCTGTCCCTTTAAGAAAACCCGCCCCTGCAAGCCCACTTTCCTCTGATTGGCCAGCTCTCAGAAGCCTGCTGAGGCAGCACTTAGTGACGCCACAAAGTGCAGTGCGTAGATAAACCTGGCGTTTACACAAGCAGCAAGCTCCAGTGTTAAAAAATGAAGCCAAGTGCAAAAAAACTGCAGTTCCTCGAGGGGCCACTTGAGGCTGGCTCCAGAAACCAAGAAATAACATTACAGCAGGTGGGAAAATGCCAATTTTTACAGCATGAATAAACATGTTTACAGCCTGGTACAAAAAACAGTTTTGTTATAAATAGCTGATTTTATTGGTTTTATTGTTATTAAGATAACTGATAACTTTTTTTTATATCACACCCATTTTAATTATATTACGCCATATCACAGGGGCCGGCTCACTTGATTGTCTGTGTTGATGTCTAGCAGACAGCCAGCCACACCAGGATCCACCTGTCACACAGTCACTGAGCTTGACTTCACCTGTTTGTGTTGTTGGACCTTTCTGGGGATTTTTTCATTCAAAGTCAGGACAAATAATCCGTCTCTCTCTGTGGGATTGATGGAACTTTATGGCCATGTAAGAAGTCTGAGCTCCAGCTTTCCGGTGGGTTAAATGTTAGTGTTATTGTATTGAAAAATTTTAGCACTAAGTAGCAGGTATACTGTGCTCGCCATACCTGGCTTGTTAGCCTGTTCAGTGTTTTAGCCAGTAAATAGGAGTCAGGAGTTGTTGGCTTTTCCCAGACAGGGATTACGGCGGACCGCAGTGATGAGAAGACCGGTTATTTTAAGTTTCCCGTTACGTGTCAACTCGCCACTATCTCACCGGATGAGCAAACAGACAAGTCCGCTACTTCTGTAACATTATATATATATATACACGTCTTAAAATGCGAAACAGTATCATACCCCCTCTTTAAATAGGAGAAATATGCCACTTTAATACAGCTATGTCTTCAGGATTTGGACGAGAAGAATCCAAAATGGGTTAAAGGGATCTTCCACTGATTTATCACTGCAGTTCTATTACGTTGTCATGCCCCCTCTCTCTCCCCTGTTTCCTGTCTGCCTATTCACCTTCAACCTGTCCAATAAAGCCTAAAAAATATAGTCTAAGCAGAGATAACCTTGATGCTTCACTATGACGTGTGGTGTGCGCTTTAAAGGGAAAAAAAGACGGCAATATGCAGTAAATCAGGCAGATGTGAACAAGAATTTTTATATTTTATCCTCTGACATTATTTATTGGTGATAAAACTTTAACCAACCTGCTGTTTCTGATGCGTTCTGTTGGAAGATCCCCGAGATCATTTGAAACTGGATACATGCACAAAGGATCAATAATGGATCTATAGAAGCGTGTTGATATAGCTGACTTATTTATTTGATGGGTAGATTGAGAAACATTTATCTAAGGAATTCTGTCTGAAAATTTTGAAATTCTGAATTATTAATTAATTAGACTTAAGTGCTTTCTTATGGTTTCCTTTAGTTACAATAACATGAAGAGCAGGCCCATTTAAAGGCAACACTCCAGCCTCCCTGCTTTATGTGTTCTACAGACATGTATCCCCTGCACACCAATAACAACAATTTGAGTGAAACCTTCCTCACATTATAAATATATTGGAAACAAAGTGCTGGCTGTTTGTTTGTCAGAGTCAAACTGTATTACGCGGCGTGTGTTTGGATGCTAAACTGATCTTGGCGTGCTCGTCGTACGCCTTTGGGCTGCTGCTAATGTGTAGAGGGATAATCTGAGACAGGAGAGGAGGAGTGCTAGAAATCCTTGTAAATAAGAAAGTATGTAAAGAAGTGAGAATGATGTGACTGCAGATTCTCTTCACAGTTGCAGATTATCTCCACATTTTAATTTGAAAGTGAAGGCGAGCTACATTTGTTGTCTGGTTTCTATTACACAAAAACAAGCCCTTAAACACCTGATTTCTTTATCTCTGTGCAGACAGTGAGTGTTCATATTTCAGATCGCGGCTGTGACTGAGTTCATGTTGATGTATCAGCATGTACTACGATGAGAGCTTAGTCACACAGTGTGGGCAGGCCATTCAGCTTGCCCTTTATTATTAAATGCTGGATTAGCATTAATTAGCACGGTCCTCGCTTTCTGCCATGTGTGACTGATTTAAAGAGCATATGGAGGGAACATTATGTAAGACTCCAGGTCCAGAGTTTGTTTAATATTTAAAAGGTGAATTAAATGGCACAGGTTTACTGAGGGGGAGTATTAGAATATAAGACTGTAGTTATAGCCTTGGTTGAATTTATAAGGCGCTTATAGTCTTCAAAGGTTTGTTTTAAAGGTTGTTTTTAATTAATTTAATTAATGTGCACACTCACGCTGATGAAAGGGAGCTTCCACACAAGGTGCTGCCTGACCATCGGGAGCAATTTGGGGTTGTGGACAGGAGGAGGTGGGACCACCACAAGAGATATTCAAACTTTTAAAATCAAGCTTAAGTTTACAGTTTATTCTATTGAAAAAGTGTAGACAACGAAATCAATGAAACCACTTCTGTTAAGATTAGTCAGCACTTAAATTTCAACTTGTCAGTTACAGCTGCTTTGGTAATAGCCCTTAAAGTGTTATACTCTAAGTACCCCTCTAACATGTGTTTCATGCGCAGGGCTCAGACTCAAGAACAATGTAACATCTAAAAATACTTTTTATAGTAAAGCGATCGAGGTAGCAATCATACATATGCACCAAGGGTAAGACTTTCAAAATAAAGTCCTCTATTTAACAATAATAAATGTGCAACATCCTGTAAGACTTTCAAAATAAAGTCCTCTTTTTAACAATAATAAATATGCAAAGTATGGTAAGACTTTCAAAATAAAGTCCTCTATTTAACAATAATAAATGTGCAACATCCGGTAAGACTTTCAAAATAAAGTCCTCTATTTAACAATAATAAATGTGCAACATCCGGTAAGACTTTCAAAATAAAGTAATCTATTTAACAATAATAAATATGCAAAGTACGGTAAGACTTTCAAAATAAAGTGATCTATTGAACAATAATAAATGTGCAACATTTGGTAAGACCTTGAAAATAAAGGAATCTAGTTAACAATTACAAACATGAATTGTCCAGTAAGACTTTCAAAATAAAGAGATCTATTAAACAATAAAAATATGCAACCATCGTTAATGATATAAAATGATACATCAGGCAAGACTTTCATATTACAGCAATCATAAGCAATAATAAATAATCAAGGACTGTCCATCTTGTTAATAATAGATATGCAGCATCCTACTAGACTTTCAAAATAAAATGTTCTAGTTAGCCATAAATGTGCAACGGCTGGTTAGAGTAGTATAAAGTAATAAAGTGAGCAATTATGCAACATACAGTTAGTTTCAAAATAAAAGCACATTTTAAGACATTGTGAAAGTTATGAAACAGTCGGCAATTTAGGCACCAGAACTCTTAAAACCATCGTCTTCCTGCAACAATTAACCTCTCCCAAAGCATTACAACGACACTTCCACTTGAACACGTCTCATGTTATCTGGGATCTTACCCTTTAACCAAAATGTGCATCTCTGTATGGATCTTTCCCTTTCTGTTGTCAGACCCAGAGAACAATCTGAGCCTGTCAGAGGCAAATAACAGCAGTGGCACTGCCGCCAGGCATTATGTTGCAACTGTTGCAGCCTGTTTCACAGCTGTTGGATGACGATCTACTGTTCAGGGATTTTTTTCCTATTATACATTATGACCCCTCCCAAAAAGTATATACTAGCAGGATTGTGAATGGTCCCATCTGAGAAAAGTTTTCATGTATTACATAAAGCTGAGTTGGGATGAAAGCGCGATGTACATTTGATTCATTTCAGCCTGATTCTAAGCGACATCCTAAATTGCACTTTAAACTCCATCCTCAGGTCTCCAGACCCCATTACTCTATTTCCAATTTCCCAACACCTTACCCTTGCAAATAAGATGAAAACTGAGACACATTGAATTATGTTGGCATATGCAGTGTGAAGTATAAATTAAGTCTGAGTGGGTTGAGAAAGTGTGTATGTCCCGCAGTCAGCATTTCACAGCATCTATCCCTTTTTTAGCAGTTGTTTTAATTTCCTGAGACATGATGCTGTAAAAAGCCATAGAGACACCTAATGGTTTTCAGCCCTTGTGAGGCTTTTACATTTGTTATCGACTGCAGCACTGATGAGGATGTAAAATGGTTGTGTTAGTGGAGCTTGTGTCATATAAAAAAAGAGCAAGAAATAGAGGGATGGTAGCGAAGGAGAGCAACAAAAGCTGGTTGCAAAGAACAAGAGGAAGGAGCAGAGATACTGAGAGGACAAATGTCAGGAGCAAAAGGTTGGGAAAATGCAGGAGAAAAAAGGAGAAAAGAGGAGAGGTTGGGAGGGAGAGGGGCACTCATTAGGCTGTCAGATCAGTCTGCAATCACCACTAGTGTTGCAGACACCAGCAACAACATACGGTTCTTTAAACTGCCGCTTAATTTCATGAAGACACGACCCAGAGGCAAAGGTTAATCATCCACAGAGAGGTAGGAGCAGCCCCCCTGACACGTACATCTCTCTTCCCCTTTTCCGAGCCGTGGGAGGAAGCAGGTGGGATGTAGTGTCAGGCGAGGTGGGTGGCATCGGAGTGCTCAGACATGTCAGACAATCACTGGTGATGTGAGGTCCATGATGGGGTTTGAACAGAGCAGCAGAGGTATGAATACAAAGAGGTTTCGATCAGGTGATTGAAGGCCACCTGGGGCTGCAGACAGAGTGAACGAATGATTAACTCACCAGCTTTGCGATAATCTATAACGTTTGATTCGTCCTGTTGGGAGGGAGTCATGAAGTCGCTAAACAATCAAATCAGATTTTAATCAGAGTCTTTTTCCTCTATGACAGGTAACTCATCATCTATAGTTAACTGTGTACTGATAGATGTACATGACAGCCGTCTTTCACGACTCAGAGCAGCCATTTGAACATTTTAACCTTATTTATCCTCTCCACTTTATGTTCAGTCTCACTTTCCTCCCTTTGGGGAAATATTATGAAGAAATATACACAAAGAGTTTTGACTGTCAGGTTTGCCTTTTGTTGCAGAACAAAAACACATCATTTCTGCCGAGTGCAGCGCCTTTGTTCTGTCGACTGTTTCCTGTAAGCTGCCATTTGTTGATGTTTTTCTCTTCTAGGTAGTGGGAGAGTGGCGCTTCAGCAAGATCCACTGTGACATCTTTGTCACTCTGGATGTGATGATGTGTACGGCCAGCATCCTCAATCTCTGTGCCATCAGCATTGATCGGTGAGTTTGTCGCTGCGGAGATTGTTTAGCCCTGCCTCTCATGCTTCCTGCATTGATTTTCAGCCAAAATCTTTACCCTTTTGAATAACAAAGGAGAACTGCTTCCTTTAATTGGTTATTGCATCACCATCAATGGCCATATGTCTACATACAGGCTGAATGCCTCTTTTAGACATCACATAACAACGCCTTTATGTTATGTAAATACATACGAGTGCATACCTGTCCTAATTACTGGATTCCAGATGTTACAGGAGACACAATAAGGAAAAATAAGCGGAATCCAATTAACACCTTGAATTAAATGTCATGGGAAGGTTGTGGAGTGTTGCATATTGTCAGAACAACCTTCATAAGTTTCATTCCTAGACTTTTATCCCGACTCACACTATTTTCATGAACTTCTTCACAAACAGCTGCAGACTTTAACAACCAATTGCAGAAGTGCCTGGGCAAAACATGAAACAACCTAAAATTATAATACAGCCAACAATTAGTGTAAATGGACAGTGAAAATAAAATTACATACACAAAAGGACTCGATAACTGATCTTATTAAAAAGAGAGGTGAAACTAAGGTGCTTTATGAGGAACAGTAATTAACACAAAACAGCTACTAATATGCACGCCTATAAGCAACGAGTTATTAGTTAATATGTGTACCTTAAAAGGGACATGTTTTAGCTATGCAATCAATTTTCTATTATTCTAATATGTTTGTGAATCATGTTGGTGAAGTGTCATTTAAAAAATTGTTTACATATTTAATTTAAATATTTTTCGGAGCCTCTACTTCCTCCTGAAAAGAACAAGCCGTTCTACCATTCAAAGGTTAGACCTTAGCCACGATTGGCTGACAGTATTTGGAGTGACACGGGAGCAGCCGCCCTGCACTGTCACTCCAAAGATGTAGAAAACATGGCTGCTCTAGGATCGGTTATTCGGCCTTAAATGTACAAGCCAGAATCGCCAGGAGGTATCAGAATGGTAAGTTGAAAGACTTGACTACAAGCTAGTGCAAGAAGGCAGCCTGAGGTGAATGACGGTGAATGACGACAAAGCGAGGTTCTACGTAGAAACCTGCAGCTGTTCAGAAAGACCCGTTTCAGAGGCGACCTTTTTTAAAATGTCATTCTGGAAAAACACTTTTTCACTGTGAACAATAAACACCCAAAAATGTGAAACCCATGCAAAATATGAGAATATCCATTCAAAGGATATGGGCCCTTTAATAAAGTGTTACCAGTGTTCTATTTATCAACACTAGGGGAGAGTTTGTGTTCAGTTTAGTTTAATACCCCCCAAAATATATTTTCTTAAGCTCCCATAAGAGAGTTAGAGAACACCTAAATGTCAAAGGTCATCCTTTGCAGGCATGAAGGCCAACATAAATATTTAATACAGAGGTAAACATTATTTAAAAAGGATAATATTTTTATATCACTTTTTGCTTTGAGGCAAAATACTTGTTCTGTGGACCTCCTTGATTAGCTGAAGTGACTCCTGGATGTGGTCAATACACTGTGGCATACCTGTTTTTGCATTTTGTCCCTGTTAAAGGGCTTTTAGGGCAGTTCTTTATTCAATAGTAGGGGTCTAAGGACAGAGGCGGGGGCACTTGCTGTACATACTCAGGTTGACTAGATTTGACTGGAGTGTTTACAACACTTCTGACTGCAGGTTCATCTGTGATGCTGAATAGCCGCAGGTCAGAAGTGCAACCGCTTTGAAACTTTTCAACCAGAGGCAGTGAAAAACACTTCACAGCGTGGTGTGAAGCTGCCCATTAATAATGAGAGAAGGTAAATCAAACAATAGCATATTTACAGATTCAGCCGCTTTAAGCAAAATAAACATTGATATAAAGCTGTGTTTATGGGCTTCTGTAAAATATAAAGATAAAATGTTGCTGTTTTTAGTTGTTTTGATCTTTTCCAACACCTGCGGAGGGTATGTGGACCTACTAAATACTCCACTTTGCTCACCAGCTATCTGTGTCTGTTTGTGTAAGTGTAAGTACCTTCCAGTGCAGTTTTAGAGCTTTTGTTGGAAACAGCGGTCTGCTTTGGCTGAAAAAGATGCTATAAGAGCTGTGAAAGTGAATCGAAACCTTTGTTCCGGGCCTTATAAATACAACAATGCACAGTGCTATTTAAAACCCAAGTTCAAGACAGCGACTGTTCTGTCACAATACCCCCTCCTGGGATACATTAATGCCTCGTCCAAAAAATCCACGTATCTATTTGTGTAACCGGCCTCATGACTGTGATAAATGACAGTGTTGCTATTAAAGTAGACGAGGAACTGCTGATGGAAACAGAAACACTAAAGCTGGTCTTTGAAAGGCATGTAAAGCTCGAGCTTTTAATAAAGATAGCAGGAAGTAATCATGTATTGTTGACAAGCAGAATATGTATTAAAGTGGTTTATTCTAAATACGACGCGTCTGAAGAATACAAAAGACAAAACATCACACCTTTTTTATAGAATTCTATCACGTTTACATTTGCATGATTTTCTGCTCGGCTGCATTTTCATCTTAAATCCACATGAGAAATAAATAGTCGCTACGGATGCAGTTCAAACTCTCATTGCAGTGATTGGATGTGAATGCAAATGTGTCATATGTGGAGAAAAGCTTATTAGCATGACTGGTCCCATGGTACTTAGCTGTATGTTTTTCAAATGAATGTTACAAGCAGCGAGGAGCAGCATTAAAATTAACATTTAGATATCATTTATCCGCCTGCCTGTGTACGCGTGGAGACGAATCACGGAAATGATGAGTGTGACAGAATCGAGACTTACTTCCGCCTGTGATTCATTTCAGGGTCCGGGTTGATTTGTAAAAGTTCAGATAAGAGTCACAGACAAATTTCCAGCTTTCTTTTATCTATTCCGCAGCTCCAGGCAGGATTGTGGAATATTTACATCAAAGGATTGTTTCTTTGTCTACTGATTCAGCAAAGTGGATTAAACTGTGAGGCGGTCATATAATGGGCTCTGTTTTGTGAATCTGGGTGTATGCACTCAGGGTGCACGCACACACGAGTGACACAACTCCCAGGGCAGAAATGAGGGTGGTGTCTCTTATGTTACAAAGATGAAACATAAATAGCAATAAGAGTTAGGTCGCCCTCCAACAATGGCCAAACAAACAGCTCCTCACATCCTCTTCAAAGCAGAAGGCTAATGGGCCTAAGACATTGTGTTTGTGTAGGAGGTGAGATGAAGATACACAAGCCAATGAGCAGAACTCCAATTGTGTTGCCAAAAAAGAATCACAAGACACGTCCCTTTCATAATGTCCTCAGGGAGTCACAATGTGGACTAAAATATATTACAAGACAGTCATGAGAAGTTCGCTTTATACTTTAGTGACGCATAGCGAGGGGAGATGATTTTTTGCGTTTTCTATATATTATTTTTTTTTTACTTGAATGTGTTCACATCAAAGACTGTATAAAAAGATGGATGACATGACAGCTCCCTAAAAGTGAAGCCAAAACATATCTGGCTGCAGTATTGGTCATAAAGCCCGCCTCCTCCATGTTAACAGATGGGACATGAGTCAAACTATAAAATCAAAACACACGCCAAATACATTTTCATCAAACATGGTTTCTGCCATTATAGCTAGTTTTTATCATGCTGATTTACGTCCAAGTGTTCATTTTTCTGAAAAGTTTATTTTTAATTAGTCATTTGATGCTGTAAAAAGGATGATTGACAGCTCTGTTGACAAATACGGCTCCTGCAGCCGATCTGTTCCAGAGTAGAGGAGGAACGGCAAGAGGAAATGTAACTAAAACAATCACTACAGTCATTGAAGTTTACATGTCTGTGAACGTTAACCTCAGACCAACACAAAGAAGCTGTTCTGCTGTTAAATACGCCGGCATGCAGGATCCTTGCCGGGTTTTTTTCGTTAAGTTATGTGTGTGTTTTGGTTAGCGGAAGTGGCAATGGCGGCTCAACCCACCGATCTCTAATGTGCAGATTCTGGGTCCAAATGACGTCACTAGCTCAAGATGGCAGCGCCTATCACGGGGGATATTTTGGCTTCAGTTTTGTACAATGAGAGCAGAAGGAGACGTGTCGTCCATCTATATAAACAGTCCTTGGTTCACATAAAAATAGTGTGAGAAAAAAAAACTGTTTACACAAATGCACAGCTTTCCATAGTCATCTTCTCAGTGTGACACAATATATGATCATGATAATCCTGCTTTGAGGAAGGACGTTCCGAGTGTGTCCTCTATCTCCAGTGATTTGAGCTATGATAATACAAATGTAATCATTTATTGATACTGTTGAGTAGAAACGCAGCCCTTGAATCACTTTAAAATTATGTTTTTTGTGGATATAGATGTCCTTAAAAAGGAACCCTGTGAACATTGTGACATTCAGTGTTTTTCTCCAAAACACATTGTGTGTAGCCTTGAGGCCTAACAAAAGTCTTTTATGTACTTTCTTCCTCAAAGAAACATTCACTGAGCCGACTTAATAAACATTTTCTGTTTTTTGTGCTTGTTAAGGAGCTTGTGTTGTTCTTTTCCACTGTCTCTGCTGGTACATTTCATCATCTGAGTTACCAACTGTTGGCCAAAGGAGTAGCTTAAAGCTACAGTGAGCAACCAAATGGGGAACAAGTTACAGAGCAGGAGTAGTGACTAGGGATGGGCATTTCCAGTCATCTTAATATCAGAGTAATCTAATTACACCATGAATGAGTAATTGAGTACTCGCAAATTATATATTTTTAAAAAGACATACGTCTGACACGGACCTCCCGGCCCGGAAATAGTAGGCTATATGCCTGTAAGAGAACATTACTATCCAACACTTTTACATTAATGTAAATAAATAGCCAACAATAGAAAGCAAGTGCAATTTTAAATGCATTGAACAATCTTAACAGGCCCTTTAATTAACATTGTAACATTTCGTTGTCAGATGTCACAGCGGTAGCGGACTGTATGGACTTCTGTTCTGTGTTGCTTAACACGTAACTCACATTTTTTCCACTCTCGTAGCTGTTGTCCGGCTTGATGGTGGCTTGTACTCCAGCTCAACAAAGATCAACATGCACATGGCTGGATGTGCATTTCAAACTCCCTCCTTTATATCATCTGAACTTTACCATTATCATTTCAGTGAAGCCAAGAATATCATTACGATACAGGGGCATGGGAAGACTAGATCCTCCTTACAATGAAAGGCTCATTCGGAAATGCGCATATTTTTAAGCCTAGCACCAGCGCTCCACATTATAACTGTGGAGACAATAGGAGGCTTTTCAATACCCAAGGCTTATTTAACTCAGGTACAGTGTGTTGCACAGTCCATGACAACATACATGGCATGTATCATGCTCGGGAATACTCAAAAAAGACTGCGAGAAGCAATTAAAACAGAATAAAGGCTTACGGTAATTGAGGAGTCCTTGGGGAGGAGGAAAAAATCAAATATCCATTTAAAAAGTTCCATAAAAACACTAAAAGTATGAAAAGTTATCCACACGAGAAGCAAGGTGTAAACACAAAGGGGCCCAGAAACACTGGGTAGCTGAGGCTAATCAGGCACAGGTGAAGCTAATCAAGCACAGCTGAGAACAATAAGGGGCGGGGCAAACAATCAAAAAGGCGGGAAAACAGACAAAGGCAGGAAGTAAAGCGACATACACAAGAGGGGAGAGTGAGTTACAAAATAAAACAGGACATGCTAACTAATTATTAAAGTCAATTACATACAAAACTTAACAACAGGGATGATTAAATATATATATATATACAAACAAAAAATGTTGTCTAACTTGTCAAACTTTTACAGTCTAAAGTAAAAAGTTGTCATGTTTTTATCCATTCAAACTAAAGTGGCTCTTTTTCCTTCACCCCTCACAGCTACACAGCAGTCGCCATGCCAATGCTGTACAACACTCGCTACAGTTCCAGGAGACGGGTCACAGTAATGATCTCTGTGGTGTGGGTGCTGTCGTTTGCCATATCGTGTCCGCTGTTGTTCGGCCTGAATAACACAGGTAAGACAGAGTTTGATTCACGTCTCCCATACGGTCTTTGATACAGAAATGTCTGACGTAGTGTGTGATTTAATTGGCAGAGTGTTAGTGGTGCTGTACTGCATTATTAATGGCTGCTTCCACTGCACAGTACAGTAAAGTCTTTACATTGAGTGGGACTTTAGGTTGCTTATTTCACAGAACAGGGGGTTTAACGGAGGCGTACAGTTGAAGCAGGTTTCGATTAAGAGCTCTTAAGGCTTGTTGCTGACCAGCCCCTGCGGCTCGCTTCCTGTATCTTTGAAGCTCCACTCATCCCTTTGAGTGCTCCGGCGTGAGGTCGATCCTGCTGGGCCTCAGACCCTCAGTTATATTTGTGAACCACACAATGGCTTTCAAGTGAGCAGCGGTAACAGCAAGCAGAAGTGGGCGAAAACACAAAAGTAGAGGCCACAAGCAGGATCAACTGTAACTGGAGCAATAAAGATTTGTTTCTAAGCTATAGCAACGCATATTTGAAATGTTTCAATTTTTTGTTAGCATTGGGCGAAGGTCTAGAGCTGTGTAGGGACAGCCAGTTTATCAAAAGTGTCTCTGCCTTTTAAAATGAAGAATATAACTGCCTCAGAATTGTGTAGTAAATGGACAGCATTCTATATAATGCTTTTAAAGTGCTTTACAGTGTACCTCTCATTCCCTCATGCACACACACACACACACACACACACACACACACACACACACAATGTCACATGTTTGTGTGTGCATTTTTGCTCAGGGTTCATTGACGTGCTCAAGGCCAATTCAACACGAGCATAAAGGATCTTAATAAAAGGGACATTTCAGCAGTTAAGTGCCTTCCATTAATGTGGGTGGCTTGTCAGGGTCACAATTAAGACTAAGATATCCAGACTTTCAGTCGTACTAGAATGGATCAAACTCCCAAAAAATAGATCCTACATTTCCCATAATGCCTACTTTGTTCAAACCCAAATCCCCAGCTAGTAACAAGTAAACAGAATTTCAGATGTAAAATTGCGTCGCCCCAAAACCGCTCTTCCTCTTGAGCCACAGCCACACAGTTGCACATCGTTTACATGAACCATGCAATCAGTGGCATAACGTGTCAGCACCAGGCCCCAATGCAAGGCTAAAAGTGGGCCCTGTCAGTGACAATGCATCATAATGTTCTGCCTGCTCGTCGGTTTGCGACGTGCCTCGCCTATGCCTCTCCCCCGCCCTTAAGCACAGATTGCTCAGTTACAATAACATCCTCACTCTCACATTCAAATTTAGTCTGAATAAATTTGAAAGAATATCATAAACTTGAATGTTAATGACTGTTTCAGATACCTGTTTCTGCAAGTTAACAAATTCAGCACCAGGGACAGCGCCTGAAAGCTCAGCAGTGCTGTTCTCATGTTTTTTTCCCCCATCATGACAAGTGAATACAGCATGACTAATGCATAGATTAGCCATCAGTGGCCCTTTGCGCTGCTCACCAGCAGCGACTTCAATTCCACAATATCATTATCAGATGTAACATAACGTCAACGACGTAATGTCAGCAACGAAGTGTAAAAATGCAGCTTTAAAACAGCCCGTCCATCCGATTCCCTGCCGTCTGCTGCTGCGGGCCCCTACGCAGTTGCATTACCTGCATCAATGGTAGTCACGCCGCTGCATGCAATAACAGAGACAACTACAGTATCCATGAAAACGACTACATTTTTGTGAAAGCCTTTGTGGCAACAATTGTGGCCTTATCTGAAGCTGCCTTTAGGATCTGAAGTTTACTTGTTCCTTTTTGGTTTTGGAGTCTAGAAGTTGGACAGACAGGACGGTTCTGTCTAAAGACTGCTGCCTGTGTGTGTGTGTTCTGCTGTGAAGGGAGTTAAAAAAGTCAGAGACTTCAAAAGTGAACCAGTCAAATATAAATTATCATGCAACAAGTTCAGGGACTCAAATCTATATTTGGCACCAGATGAAAGGCCCTAGGGAAGCACATTCACTTAGTTATAAGGCTGGTTTGAGTGAGGTAGGTGGGAATAAAAAGGATGCAGTGGTCTTGGCGAATGGGGTGGGGGAGAGTAAGGGGGAGAAAATTGTGAGTAGAATGACCTCTAAGTGTGAAGAGTGTATGAGTGGTCACAGTTTTGGATGAATTTTCAAGAGATTGACATAAATAAGGTTCTTAGCTGCAAGGTCAAACCAGTCTACCTATTTTAATGTAGAAAGAGTCACATTGACTTGAACACTTGAACAAAACTATCCCTACAATAAAAAAATGAAGTGTCCCTGTGCTTATCTCCACAGCCACTCGTGACGAGTCCCTCTGTGTGATCGCCAATCCGGCCTTTGTGGTGTACTCCTCCATCGTGTCCTTCTACGTCCCCTTCATCATCACTCTGCTGGTTTACGTGCAGATTTATGTGGTCCTGAGGAAGCGCAGGAAACGCGTCAACACCAAACCGAAGCAGCGCGTGTGTCAAGCTGCTGACCCCGATTTGGCCACCTCTCTGAAGGTGAGCTGTAAAAGCAATATGGCTGCACACTTTTACGGCTGCAATGTGAAGCTGAGACTGATTTACACGTTTATAAAACCGAAGCTTTTTATCTGTCTTTATTTTATGATCATTGTAAAAAGAGTGTATTTCAACCAGAACATAAGAAATCTCCTGCCCTTTGAGCTCACTCGTTTCTTCATGAAACTGCAATCAATAATTTTCTCGACCCAATTCTACTCGATGGTTGTATGGACAGGCATTGTATTACGTAACAACATACCATAAAGGGAAACAACACGACGAGAGGAGGATTGATTTTCTCTGGAAAAACAACAGACAGAGACATTAAAGGGGCACGGCTCGGTTACAGCTAAAGCATTTCAAGTGTTTTCTATCCCTCTGTATGTAAATGAACTAACTGGTTCCAGTGAGGAGACCAGTTTTAATCTAACTGTTTCATTTACTGGCACGTTTTGGTGTCAAAAGCCGTCACGCAGCTTTAATAATGGCGGCCCTCAAATGACCTTTTGCTATTCTGGTTATTGATTTTACTGACACAGTGAAACTCAATGGGCTCTGCACAGGAAGCCAAGTAATGCTTTTGATCCAGTGCACTACATTACTCCTGTTCATGCACGGCTTTACAATGTATGTGTGTGTGCATGAGTGTGTGTGTTATGGAATGAGGTCAGGGACAACATTCATAACATTCATAAGGAAATATAGAGCTCAAATTACTGGGCCCCCAACACATTAATGATGTGTGAAATCCTTATATATTGCTGCATATTGACGCCGAACTCATTTAAATAAAGTTTCACTTACAAGTGTTGGATGATCATGTCATCACGATGAGCTCACACTGTCACGTTAATGGACTCACAGATGAAGTTGCAGGTCAGATTCTTGCTAAACATCCTTTAAGTGCCAGAGCTCCATGTAGCCTCGTTTGACCGGGCAGGCAGCGGGACCTGAGCTCAGACAGCCCTTTCGTCAGTACTGCTTTGACACTGTACTTCCTCCCTGACTGACAGAGCTGTTTTCATTGCAGGATAAGTGCACTCATCCAGAGGATGTAAGGTTGTGCACCATGATTGTTAAATCTAACGGGAGTTTCCCTGTCAACAAGAAGAAAGTGGTGAGTGCTATTTCCTTGTTCTTTTGTTTGCAGTTTATTTTGCCTAAAAAATACATTTGTTTTTGATTTCTCAGTCAATAAATAGCATGAAAAATCCCTTTTCTGCTTCTACGAGCGCAACAAGCTTAAATTAAAGACTCAATGCGCCTTTATTTGCCTTTTTATTGCCTATTATTTTAAATGTCAGCCATTGTGCAATAACCCAAATGAAAAGATTACCATCTGACTCCATGTTTTCCCGCTCAACCTTACCCTGCTCAGATATTCATCAAAGACGGAGTCCACGAGGGGGAAGATCTGGAGCTGGACGAGCTGAACAACAGCGGCTGCAGCCAGAAGCAGAAGCAGCAGCCGCAGTGTGCTCTCGGAGACACTCCAGCCACCAGCCACCAGCTTCTGATGCCCAACAAGGCCAACGCTAGCCCCACCTCCACACCTCCCACTCCGCCTGAGGACAGCCACAAAGCAGAAAAGAATGGAGATCCTACCAAGGAGGCCCTCGGGGATCCGGCGCCTGTTGTGACGAAAGCATTCCAGACGCAGGCGTTACCGAACGGCAAGACTCAGAGCTCCGTGAAGACCATGAGCAAGAGGAAGATCTCGCAGCAGAAGGAGAAGAAGGCAACGCAGATGTTAGCCATCGTGCTTGGTAGGTTGATTCACCTGTCACTGAATTATTGAAAAGATGAAAGTTTATGTTGTTTTATGTGAGCATGCACTCAAAGTAGAGCTGGTAGAGTGACATTTAGCAATAACTATGTTTTCTTATCATCTTTGCACATGCAAGACAACCCAGGGACTCTGTTAAAACTTAGCAAGACCAAATATTCATTCCTGCATTCAAGCTAATCCTGTAATTTACACTCAATAAAGCTGTATTTCTGTGCACAAGCTCCCAGCTGTCAAAGGGCTCTAGCTGCTTCTGCATTTTATTTGTACGTCAAATTTTTCTGGCACAGCCTCAAAACCCGAGCCTGAAAACAAGTCAGGCAGTGATGCAACGAGAAGAAATCTTCTCGACGCTCATATTTTGGAATCCAACTCCTCTAAATGTCCTCCATAATTGAGTGTTTAATATTAGAACCACCTTCACCTTCATATTTCCTAATATTTCCATTTTCTCCTCAGGTGTTTTCATCATATGCTGGCTGCCATTTTTCATTACGCACATCTTGAACACCCACTGCACCAAATGCAAGGTCCCCGCTGAGATGTATAATGCTTTCACTTGGCTGGGCTACGTCAACAGCGCTGTCAACCCCATCATATACACCACTTTTAACGTGGAGTTCAGAAAGGCGTTCATTAAGATCTTGCACTGCTGAACTGTGTCTGATCAGACTGAGGGAGGAGCGATGAATAAAAGCATCTCTTCTCGGGAAATACCTCATCCTGTTTAAGGAAAAAATAAAAAAAACGCACCGCAGGGGGGAGGAGCAAGCTTTTTAAAGTCATGGAGCTGAGTGACTGAAAAAACTGACAGTGTCTTATTGACGGGCGTGTTGGCTCTTAATGTGAAATGTTCGTGGAGTCCCTGTTCTCCAAATCGCTGAATGTACAACAAGAAATGTCTGTAACAAGAGAAAAGAGAAACTGTACCATTGTTCTATAAAATCATTGTGCTTGTCACGTAAGGGGCCATCTGTGTATACCACACACATACAAGTTGCTATTTATTGTGTGTGTACGTTCTGTTTTCGATGCTGAATATTTTCTGCAGATCTTCTAGATATCAAGTCAGTGTTCACTGCAGTGTTAGGACTGATACGTGAGCCCTAATCTGAAAACCTATCAATGATCCGAATGTGTATTAAAGAGACGATGCTGTATAATGTGGCTATGCCAATATACACATATTTGCAATTTTATAAATTGACAAATCCTATATTATTATTATTGAGATCATTATTAATATTATTATTTGCTGTACATAGAGTTTCTTAATACATTTATGTGATTATATGCCTGCAATGGAAATGTGATGCATGCTACACTGCTCCTCTACTTGACTTCTCATGAAATGTATGTTTAACAAAAAATGACAAAAGATGTCCAATAAATGAAGTGATGAGACACTGAGGTGCCACATGAATATCAATCAGTGTTCAGTGTGTGTTCACACACACACAAATGATGGGTCCGTATTCAGCAGCCTCGCTCTTGTTTCCAGCTCTGGTTTGCAGTTTGAGTAATGTTGTTTACTGGGAGTCACTCTGCAGTGGAGTTGTTTCGGGGCAAAATAATGACCTGTATGTGGGCTGTGCAGCTTCCAGGTATAATCATGTGGATGTGTGTGACCCCTGAAGCAGCTCCACGGGGTCTTTTGTTAGAAAGAATGAGGCAAACTTGGCAAAAGTGAAAAGATAGTTGGAGCAGAGCATCTGTGTGTGTGTGTGTGTGTGTGTGTGTGTGTGGTAGGTGTGTGTGTTTGATGGCAAGAAGAAGGCAAAGGCAAACCTGCAGTACTTTGAGTTCTACAAAGACATTATTATCAGCAAAGGTATGGTAATGTTTTGATGAATATCAGCCATAGAGTTCTATTGCTAAAGTTAGATTATAGATATGTGTCATTGTAAAGTCCTATATTAAAATCTAGACAAGAAAATTAAGTCTTTTATTGAATAAAAATGTTTTTAATGACCAAAACACATGCGTGCTTGTTTGCCCCGATGCTGATTCTGTAAATTGTTTGTGGTATTCTGTTTTTCAAAATGTATAAATAACTACGGTGGCCAACAAAGGGCAATCGCGCTGCAGCTCCCTAAACAGTTTCCATTGAAAGAAACACTGCAAATTCAAAAACAATGCAAAGGGGGGGCGCTGTGGAGCATCAAGGATGTAAGACACGTTTCCCCATTGCTCCTGAGAATGTGACTTAATTTAAACATTACTGCACAGTTTTGTTCCAAAATAGTGAGAAGACTTAGAAGTTATACTTTAAAGTCCTTGTATGTAACCTGCACTATCCAGAACGACCATAATGTCCGCTGCTCGTCAAAAATCCGACCCACAGAAAGGAGGCCGCTGCAAAGCCTTACCTGCAACTACTCAACAGGTGGATGAAGCTAATGCTGATAACACACTCAACGCCGAACTTTTGCAATCCATGATGGACTCCCTAACAGATGTCATTTTTGGGAAAATTGACTCTCTGTCCTCCAGTCTCCGCTCTGAGATTTCTTCGGTCCGGGAGGAATCAAAAGGGTCTATAGAGCCATTGCAAGAAAAAGTTGAGAAACACGGGCAAATTATGCTAGAGCTTGAGCTAGCGGCTACAGAACACAGTGACCGGATAACGGAGTTGGAGGCTACAGTTAGCAAGCTAGCGGCTCAAGCTAAACACCTGGATGGCCGATGTGAAGACCTGGAGGGGAGATCCAGGAGAAATAATATTCGGTTGGTGGGTCTTCCAGAGGGTTTGGAGGAGCCCCGACCAACTGAGTTTGTTGCCCATAAATTCTTCGCCTGGATGAAAAGCAGCTGCTTGATCGAGCCCATCGTACGCTGCGGGAGAAGCCCAAAGAGGGAGAGGCACCCTGACCGTTTGTCGTGAGAGTTCCTTATTTTCACATTCGTAATGAGATTCTACGTTGGGCCGGGGAACTCTCCCCTCTCCTCTACCGGGGTAAAAAGATCTCCATCTTTGCTGACCACACATCCACTGTCGCTAAAAAGCGGGCGGCGTTTGGCAATGTAAAGCGCCAGCTTCACTCATGTTCGGGAATCAAGTTTGGGCTGTTGTACCCGGCGGTACTCAGAATCACCCTGCCGAGCGGAGACACACACCGGTTTGAAGATCCTGCCACTGCAAGTGACTTTATCAACAAAAGATTAAAAAAAACAGTCTCTCCAAACAATGGGTGAAAAGATTAAGGTGAGCTAGCAGTGCTGGCTCTTGGACACTCTTGTTCTGTTGCTAAGGGTATGCTTACTTTGTGCGTGCTTACAATATTTTTACACAGTCACTGTCACTATTCTCTCTTAGGTAGCTGCAAGTGGGTTTTAGCTGTAAGCTATGATGGTAGTAGCTACGAGGGAGCGTTTAAAGCGTGTCTCGTTTGGAACTGTTCTACTCTGTATTTTTTCTTTTCTTTTCTGTTTGTCTGCTTGGTCTATTAACATTGATTACACTAATTTGGCACATTATTCACTGATATATATCGTTATGTTTTTTTTCCCCTACCTCTTAAGATGTTACTATGGCTTCACCTAAATCAACACAGCAGGATGGAGACGGCCTAAAATTTTGTAGCTGGAATTGTAGGGGCCTGAATAATCCTGTTAAGCGCAGCAAAGTGCTGCACCATCTCCAACTCTTGGGGGCCCAGATAATATATTTACAAGAAACCCACCTTAGAGTCTCTGAACAGACCAGGTTAAAAAGTAGTTGTCGTCCAAACCTATCACTCTTCATTTCATGGTAAATCTAGAGGAGTAGCTATTATATTACACAAGTCAGTTCCCTTTGTATGTCCAAAAGTGACTGCAGATTCAAATGGGAGGTACTTAATTGTTAGTGGTGAATTGTATAACATTCCAGTGGTTCTTGTTAACATATATGGTCCAAACTGGGATAATGATGGTTTTCCTCTCTGCCAGATATATCCTCACATTTCCTTATTTTTTTCTTACAAGCTGATTTTGAGGTGTTAGCTATGGATCATACAACAGAAATGCTACTGAAATCCAGATATACTCATTACGAGCATGGGGATAAGGCAAGCAAATTGATAGCTTATCGACTGCGACAGACGGAATCATCTCACCAAATTCCTCAAATTCGGACATCTTCAGACTTAACAGCTGACCCTAAAAAAATTAATGATGAGATTAAAGACATCACTGTATACTTCTGAAAACACAGCAGATTCCTCCATCTAAATAGTTTCTTTAATTTGCTTGATATTCATGTTGTTCACCCTGACTTTAATAATGATTTTGAGCGTGATATTACTTTACTTTACTTTATTATAATGGGGTAAATGTCCAGGACCCGATGGCTATACAGCTGAATTTTATAAAAAGTTTTGACATAAATTAGCCCCAACCTTAATTGACATGTTTAATGAGTCTTTTGAACATCTTAAACTACCTCAAACCCTCACACAGGCTTCAATCTCCCTTATCTTAAAAAAGAATAAAGATCCTTTGTCCTGTGCCTCGTTTGGCCCCATCAGCCTGCTGAATGTAGACTTTAAATTACTGTCCAAACTCTTAGCTTTGCGCCTTGAGGCTACACTTCCATCTAAAATTTCTCCTGATCCAACAGGTTTCATTAGGAAAAGACATTCCTTTTTTAATTTAATTTAATACAATTTACAATTCATCAACTTCAACTGCTTCAGAAGCACTGATATCACTTGGATTAAACTGCTCTATTCCTCACCTCACTCCTCGGTTCGAACAAATAATACTCAATCAGAATACTTCCCTCTACATAGGTCCACCAGAGAAGGTTGCCCTTTGAGCCCCCTGCTGTTTGCCCTTGCAATCGAGCCCCTCGCCATTGCGTTGCGCGCTAACCCCAACATCACTGGAATAACCAGATATGGTACAGAGCAGAGGGTATCTCTTTATGCTGATGACCTCCTCCTGTATGTTTCAAACTTATCTGGGTCTATTCCTGCCGCACTTGCCACGCTGAAATCATTCAGTTTCATATCTGGATATAAACTTAATCTAGGTAAAAGTGAACTATTTCCAAAAAATGCAGCTGAACGTAAGTACCCTCTGCACAATTTCCCATTTAAAATATCTCTGCATAGTTTTACCTACCTTGGAATCCAAGTTACAAAAAAAAATGTAAGGCCAATTTTACACCTTGTTTGGCACGTATGCAACAAGACTTTGAACGCTGGTCACTGCTCCCACTAAATTTGTTTGCGAGGATCAATTCTGTGAAAATGAATGTACACCCAAAGTTCTCCTATTTATTTCAATGTATACCTATTTTTATCCCTCAAGTATTTTTTAAAATAAATTGACAGTCTAATTTTGGAGTTTATTTGGAACAAAAAAAATCCAAGACTACGCAAGGAATTTTTACAGAGACCCAAATCACTTGGTGGAATGGCCCTACTAAACTTAAGGTCCTATTACTGGGCTACCAATCTTATAATCCTACAGTATCGGCTCAGATTTGATACACTTGACCCTCCTCCTGCTTGGTTAGCTATGGAGTCTTTTTCCTCTAAACCTGTGTCGTTGACGGCTCTTTTACATTCTCCCATCAACTGCCCCATCTCTTTCCATGTTAAAAATAGGATTTGGAACCAGTTTAAACATCATTTTGGTCTACAAACTTGTCCTACCTCTGCTCCACTAGTTTCAAATCACGCTTTTCCTCCGTCTTTATCGGATGGCGCATTTTCCATATGGTTCAACCTTGGACTTAAACAAATGAAGGATTTGTATATTGACAATGTATTTGCATCTTTTCAACAGCTCTTAGACCGGTTCTCCCTTCCTAAACATCATTGTTTTAGATACCTGCAAACTCGCAGTTTTGTTAACCTTATGTTTACCCAGTTCCCTAACCTGCCAGATGATACCCCATTAGATATTTTTCACCCAGCTTCCTGAGATGAAAGGCATAATTTCATGCATTTACAGTCAAACCTTGTCCACAGTCTCTTTAAACTCTGTGAAGGCTCTTTGGGAGGAGGAGTTGGGGGAGGGGATTTCTGAAGAGCTTTGGGGGGATATTCTTAAACGTGTGCATACCTCATCTGTCTGCGCAAGACATGCATTGATTCAATGTAAGATTGTTCACCGCACTCATTGGACCAAAGCTAGGCTCTGCAAAATGTATGACAGTATTGATCCTTCTTGTGAGAAATGTCATCTAATACCTGCAAACCATGTAAATATGTTTTGGTTGTGTGGTTCTTTGTATGCTTACTGGACTGAAATTTTTAAGACTCTCACCGAGGTAACCGGCACACTTATCGAGCCTGGCGCTATTACTGCTTTGTTTGGTATCTCTCAATTATCTTTATTGAGGCACCAAGAAGATCTGATAGCTTTTGTAACACTGTTAGCTAGATGTGTAATATTAATAAAATCTCACAGTCTGTGGGTAAAAGACATTTTTAATAATTTGCAGGTTGAAAAACTCCTTTACACACTGAAAGGTTCTTCCCAAGAATTTATAAAAGTGTGGGGCCCTCTTTCTGCCTTTGTAAAGAAAATAACCTTCCCAGTTATACTGGTTTACTTTGTATTTAATTTATTTATTAATTTTTAATCTGACCTGAATAGTGAGGCTATACTGTAACATGTGAAATAGTACCAAGCTGTCATTTGGTCCAATGTTTAATTTTGAGCTACTAAATACATGTTTTTTGTTTCGTTTTTGTTGTTGTTGTTTTTGTGGTGTTTGATTTGTTTTGATTTGACCTTATTCTAGGTCCTTTGTTTTTGTTTTTCTTTACTCTTTTTTCTTTACTTTCTTTGCACTGTCACTCACTAGTACCTTAACTGCATTGCCAATTTGTGCTTAAAAATCAATAAACATAGTTCATTCAAAAAAAACAATGCAAATTCAACAACACGTGCAAAAGTCCAAAACAAATGACAGAAAAATTCTGCAAATGAAAAAAACCTGCTACAAAAAGCCGAAACAAGCATTAACATCAAACGTGCTGCAAATACAGAAACTATGCAAAGTCAAAAACCCACAAACCCAGAAAACAGTCATCACAACATAAGTGTTCCAGGCCTGTAGGGGGCGATCAGGAGAGCAGCTAAGAGCAAGAGCTAAGTATTGCTTTCTAAGTTAGCCGTGCGGCTAGAGGTACTATTAACTGACTGCCCAGTGTCAGACTAGCTGCATGGCTAACTGAGATCCTTACCTAACAGATGCTAAACTTAGCAGCAGTTACTTTCGCAAAGCTATCTGCTGATCAGGAGCCATTTCTCAACAGAAGTCGGGTGATTTCTTTGCTCATGTTATTAGGTTGTGTTTTTGCACAGCAGTCAAAGGTACATGGCCAACAGAGACACTCCAGCTCCAGCAGTGTCTATTGTTACAAGGTCTGATAATTAATAAATTCACTGCCTCGTCTCCCTCTCTCTCCCGTCAATAATAAACCTATTACACTAAGCGCCACTAAGGCCTGGAGCACTTCTGCTGTGATGACTGAATAAGCAGCGTTTTTTTCTTTTGCATGTGTTTTCTGGGTTTGTGTGTTTTTCACTTTGCATCGTTTCTGTATTTGCAGCCGTTTGATGTTAATGCTTTTTTAGCAGGTTTTTTTTATTTGCAGTGCATTCCTGTCGTTGCATATGTTATTCACTTTTGCATGTGTTTCCAAATTTGCCTGTTTCTTCTCATGGAAACCATTTGGGCTAAGGAGGATGCTTGTGTAGGAGTAGAACAAATGCTAAATGATAATAAACAAAAGCAGACCTAACATTATCTGTGCTGTAATGTAGACACAGAAAGTGTATTGTCTTCGCTGTGACTGGGAATTTGCAGTTTTGACATTTCTTCTACTTTATCATGTGTTCATTCTTTGTGTTTACTAGAGTCAGACAGTCCAGCATTGTGACTTTCCAGGAAAAAATGACGTGTATTACAGAAAGCTAACATACAGGGCAAAAGCCAGCAGCAGCAACAACAACATGGTATTGAAGTTCCTGTAATCACTGACTCCAGCCCCGGTGAGAAAGCGAACACAAAAGAAAAGTTCTCGCTTTTCACGGCAATTCATCACTCCTGAGTGCTGCTGGCAGAGGGGAGTCTCAGGAAATGCACACTTCACCTTTTTCTGTTGTGAAACTGTGCTTTGAAGTGAAATAAATTAAATTGTTTTAAAATTGATGAATGGATGCCAGAGGACCCAGCAGTTTTCTCCAATGGAACACAAGTAAATAACTAGCTGCAGTGTAGAAAGCAGAATATTCTTTAGGGGCGAAAAGAGGTTATAGGTTGCGTTTGCTTTCGCAGGCTTTTATTTTGCTGTGAGTAAGATCCAAAGCAGGCTTTGGTTGCATGCAGGAAAAACAGTCCATGTGAAGAGCAAAAGGATAGGAAGGCATACGGCTGTAATGCCATCCCGGCTCCCATGTGACGTTAGTTAAGCTTTTTTTTGACAGATATCTGCATGCAGGTGCAGCTATCAATCCATTCTTGGACGTTGTATCTCAAATCCAACTCTGCTCTCGCTTCTCAAGTTGCTAGCCTGACTGTAACAACGCAGCTCGCGGAAAAGGAATTCTTAGCTGGGAGCCCATTATCGCTAACTGCTAGCTACACTGGAAGCCCTAAAAAGTTGGCCATCACTCCCAGAGGCTATATTGCGATGGGTTCAGATCATAGTGTCTATTAAAATAGTGTTTTTAAAGGTATCAGTAACAGCCTCTCAATGTTGACTCTCCTGCTCTTGCATACTAAGTCACCTGGCTCCCTGCAGTGCTTTGCTCCCATCATTATAACTATAGCCTCCAAGCGTCCATGCCTTAATGTAATTATTGGTTGTTTTAACTGACTAATCGATGATAAAAGCTTACTCGGCCAACCAGGAGACAGAGAAGGACCCTACTATTACTACTACTATTTATACCTCCAATCACAAGTGATAACGGTCATTTAATGGCAATGATAACACCTGAATCTGCTGTGTGTTAAGTCTTTATGCTAAGCTAAGCTAACTGTCACCCGGGGTCAGTCTTATATTACGTAGACAGATATGAGAGTGCTATTGATCTTCATATCTAACTCTCTGGAGGGGATTTAGTGTATTTCCCACATTTTATAACCATTTCTTTATTTAACAAAGTTTTTTTTAACAGTGTTGATCTAGATCAACATTTTGTAGCACTAAGCACTCAGTATGAGTTACATTATCTTTAATGGTGTAATAGCAGCCTGTAAAAACATACAGTGAATAAATAATGTACATAATTGCCTGATCTCTTCTCTGTGTGGAACAGGAACAGCATCAGGAGGAGTGTGTTTTGTCAGTCTCACTGAGTCCCTTTAGGCAGCGGCTGACTGATGTGATGTACCTGGTGACACGGCTTAATGGACTTCCAAGGAGTCCTCGGACATTTGGATTGTATTTGCCCTCTAGCAAACACTATAAGAGAACAGATTTTAGGGAAGAGCCAGGACATAGATTGTTTTGATGACAACGAAAGGAAGACACTGTAATCTCTTTAACTAGAGCCAGTGAAATCTGATTGTGTCTTATGTCTCTGTATATGTGCTCCAGCAGGTATAAAAACTTACAGTCTGTAATATGAATCATAAAAAAGCATGTAATACTGGGCTGTGCTCATGCAATTTTCTCGCAGCCTGGTTTATGAGTTAGTTTTCCTGGCACAGATCCATATATGATCCATGTGAACTCTCTGCTATATATGGATCTCCCTTAGTCCTGTGTGACATGTGTATATATGGTGTTCCCATAATATAATCCCGAGGGGGGAGTTTCCCACACCGACGTGCTGGACCAGCACCAATCATGTCTGACACGTTCTGTGCGTTGGCACTCCTCCTGTCTCCATAATAGCTACTGAATCATTTTAATTAGCAGCTGCACTTGTTAAAAAAGCGTGCAAGTGTTATTATTTATGAAATTCTTGGTCTGTCAGTTCGCTTAAATCAATCACAGAGAACATGTATAACGTCATTTGAAGAACTCAATTTAATTTGTTATGCTTTTGAATGTTCTTGCAGTGTCTTGAAGTCTTAAAAATTTGGTGGTGTCTTTTTTGGATACTAAATTATTAATGAGTTACTTTGACATTCATCTGAATTCAGTTTAAAATAAGAAATAGTCCCCGGAGATTGAGCACCAGCATTGCATCTGAATTCATGAATAATTAAACCCTTTTAGCTTTTTTTGAATGAAAGAATCACACGGACAATCCGAGACAAAGACCACACATTTACAATCATGCTAAGTGGTTAGCCCCCACAATGCTAATGCAGTCTTTTTGTACTCATTCATTCCCGTGTACTCAGTCTATTAACAGCTGTGTTTTTGATCCCTCTTTTATCACGGTTGCTGCGAGGCGGCTCCGTGTTTCTGATTAAATTTCTGATTACACCAGGGGAAGTCTCTGAACGCCGGCCAGGCTGCCCCCCCCCCGTGTCACTCCCCCTGATCTCCCTCGGGCTCTGATTCAAGCATCACTGATATTCTGAAGCTCTGAGGATCACTCTCTGAGACCAACACACCCTCGCTAGTACCTGTCAATCTCCAGCCTGTCTGCTAATATGGCATCTGAAATGACACATGACCAAGCCGTGGCACTCATCTGTGATTTATAATGCTACAGACCATTCAGTCTGATTCTGCTGCATCAAAGATGTCGTCAATAACAGAGAAGGTAACCTTAGAAGTCAGCTGTGCATGACAGGAGACGCTGCAAATTGAAACATGGGGTCTCTGAGGAGAGACTTCTTTACGTTTGTCCTCACCTCGCCTCACTTCCATCTCCAGTGGGTGTTTCCCCTCGTCACCTCTGTGCTGTCTGACAGGCACGTCCAGAAATAGCCCCCGAAGATGAAGATGGAGAGTTCAGACAGAGGTGGGTTTGTGTTGGCTGCATGTTCAAGCAATAAGGACACTTTTAATTAACTGAATCTTGATAGCCTACATGCATTATTAAAATAGCAGGGAATGGAGTCTATAAGTGTGATTACTGCTGGACTATCAACATGCAGCTTTTATTGTCTGCACAGGCCCTAAAGGCTAACTGCTCAGGGAGGCAAAGTGAAACAACATGGTGATACCTTTTGGAGAAGCTGCTGGGGATCCTCAAGAGTCAAACTGCTGCAAACTTGTCAGCCTGCTCAAGAGAAAGAGGAAATGTAAAAAAGGATACTTAATCTTCTGGTTTGAGTCGATTATCAAACTTAGATTTGGTGAAATTGACTCATGCATGTTTGCTTGAATTGATGCAATGTTTTATGTCACTTTCATATCCTATTTTTAAGCCATTTTGTACATGATTTTTGGCTGACCGCCGGGGCTGGGGTCTCCGTCTGACTGCCTGAGTAACTGACTGAGTGAGTGAGTGATGGAACTTTCAGAGCTGTAGAGAGAGAGAGTTGCAACATCACAATGGCAGATCATGGAGCACATTGGACCTCCACTGACGTGACTCTCTGTCTATACAGCTCTGGATACTTTGTTTGGGGAGTAGGCAGGGCTGCTCGTCTGCTGTCCTCACCTACGTCCACAGCGTGCACCTGTTTTTAAACACGTTGCCATCGGCCTCATGAGGACAGTCCTTGTAACACATTGCCCACAAAAGCACAGATTGACCTGATGCGGTCAGCCACATACTGGGTTTTGAAAGAGTCTTTTTAAAAACACAACTAATTCCAAAGTGCTTAAAATGGGAGGTGCACTTCTGCCATTCCCTTAGCATAGTTGTTAGTGCTGAAATTTCAAAGAAGACCTCAGATTTTGGTTTCTTGAGGTGAATCTGGTTTGTGTAAAGTTCAAAGGGACTGGGTGAAATTTCAAAGGAAGTTTGGTTGGGGGCCGGGGTAAAAGTTATTTCAGGCCATAAAGTTCTGCTAATGCAAAGAACTCCTCGTGTTTTAAGCTGTAAGAGATAAATAACAACTTGAAATAACAAGTATTAGCTTTTAGTGGTGGACCCAAAATGTTGTAATGATTACAGAATGGATAGGGAATGAAGACATTAACTGCTTGTTAACCATTAGTTAATGAGTAACCCCTAATCAAATTATAATGTGTAGTTAATGATCGTTTAATGATTGTTTAATTGTCAAATTAGTGAGAAACAAACCAGGAACAGGTTGAATATTGATGATTTGTTAAGTACTTCACTTACAGAATGATTCCTAATGGAGGACTACATCGATAATTAGATTAGTAGATAATGATGAGTTATTGGACATACTGAGGTAACTGTAAAGGAGTAACTTTCCCATGTGCAATCTGGACTTGAATGTGAGCTTGTAGGCTAATGCCTACAAGATCTATGCATATGCAATGGGTGCTTGTGTAAGAGCTGGTATGACATTTGAAGCAGGCCCTTTTAAACACAGCAGCCCTGCACTTGTATCATCACTCTGGCTCCAACAGCACTCTTAAGGGCTCTTATCAGGACCTCTTTGAATTGTTTCATCTATCACAGTGGCTGTCCAACAGCTAGAGCACCACTCCAGGATATCAGCAATTATTAAATCATTACATTTATTTGGTGTTTGAATTAAATGCCTGTTAAAGTAGGAATATTCTCCCCCTTGTCACATCGCTTGACTGTGGCAGTTCTTGCACTATGAAGCATTGACCTCACGATTCTCAAACATGTTTGTGTCTACTTTCTGTAGAGTTCAACAGGGATGAAAAGGAAGAACTAACAGGAAGAGGGAGCTTTGTTCAGCAGTTTAAAGAATGTCCGTCAATCTTGAGAAATAACTTTTATGTCCTTCATTGAATTCTGTTTTCTAGCATTAAATGCAGGAATGAGATATAAATAATTATTAGAGATAACAAAAGGAGAGGAATGCAATTCAGTGCATGGATGGATTTTTGAATGGGCCTGCTGGAGACATGGTCAGGGGCCCAAAGGGTCAGTGATCCCCCCGGGTCACAAACAAAATGTCACTTAAAGATATAATCACTTAATTAAATGTCTGTTAAGTCACTATCTATCACCGAATGAGGTAACACAATGGTGATTGAGCCTATGGCCCACTGATCAAAGCCTTTGCATTTGCAGTATATAGTATTTTTATGGGCTGGGTGTCACAAGGGGCGCCCAGTTAGTGACATGTTTTCCATCACCCAGCAGTGGTTGGTCTGTAAACGGTGAACAGTAATCTACTATGGCTGAACAAACAAAGAAAAGATCGATGACTACAGATACAACTTCAAAAATAAGTGAAAATCCAAAGAAAAAGAAACAAATTCGACGCTCAGATGAAGGCAAACAGTCTAAAGAGGAAAGCGACCATCAGCGAGGAAAATCAAGGGTTACAACCGTAACAGTCGGAGCCAACCGTGGACATCTGGTTATCTGGGACGTATGCGCCCGCAATTGCCTTTTATCACCATCAGGTGCCGCCAAACAGAACGAAACTGAGAACTTTGAGATAATCGCTTTAAAGAGAATGGGCTCGATGAGACAGAAAAAGACCAGAGAGTAAAAAAAGATTTAAAAAACGGATATAAAATGACTACAAAAAGGGCAAACTACCACAAATAGACAAAATGACCAAAAAGGGAAAGGTACCCCCCTCACCGTTACATTCAAAATGTCACTCAAACAGCCAAATACGACTACAAAGCTGAGCACGAGGAGATGCAAAAGGACAAGAAAGAGACACAAAAGAACTACAAAATGACATATTGACAACATTGAGATAAGAAATGAAAATGAGCAAACATAATGAGCCTGATAAAAAGAAACAAAATGACACTAAACTAAATAGAGACACGAAAATGCCCACTAAGAGACATTTGATGATGACGTCTGTTACACGTTTGAGCCCTTTTTGTCTCCTCCTATATCCAAATGTACCAAGTTCTCTTACTTTAAAAGTTAAAAACTACCGTAGGATTTATGTCGCCATTTACTGCTTAATAAACAGGGTACTTTTGGAATGGTTTCAGTCGTGTGATGTTCGCTTTCATCTGCATTCACACTGCATCTTCAGAAGAGATGAAGCTCTGCCAATCATGATGTCATTAGGGAGGAAGCGGCCCCTCTTCCACCAGGGAATCAGTGCACGGTGAAGGCGAGTTAAAAGTGTCAAACAACAACGCAGTAAATCTTCAAAACATGGAACTTGTTTAATCTTAAAGTTCACCTGAGGGGGGAAAGTAGTGCAATGGATATGATTGGACTGCTTTGATATGCTTCCTGTCTAGTTTCCTTTCTGAGTCTGCAAACTCGTCTTTATATGCCCGACAGTGAGATGTTGAAAGCAAATGACTGAAGTGAAGTTGAGTGAGCTGCTTCCCACTTCTGTCTAACCAAGTGATTCCACCTGGCTCTTCTCTGCTGTACTGGAAGGTCTGTGAAGACGGGTCAGAGTCATTTGTGATACTTATCCCCCCCCGGCAGAGTATCAATCTAAATCTTAGCACAACCTAGCAAATCAGAAGGCAGGGATCGGTGCAGGACGAGGGAATGTGTTGCTAATTGTGCTGGGAGTTAAAGTGAGAGATTGGAGAGCTCTCCTGGTGGAGATTGTCATAATCACATTCTTGGTGAGACGAGTCCTTCCTCTCTCTTTCCCTCTCTCTCTTCACTTGAGACGTTTAATGTCTTCCTCTTTTGCGCTTCGCTCCCCACAGTCCTTTCCTCTCTCTACTCTCCTCTGCAATCAGAGACAGGAGACGCATTCAAGTGTCACAGCTGACCCAGAAATGTTGGAAGACATCTGTTTTTTTATTTACACATTTGCTACTTTTTTTTACCAGTTAGTTCATTGGTTAGATTTAGCTTTTGGGAAATTGGACAGAGGCTGGCTTTGACAGACGTAGATAATGTAATCGGTATTTCTTATGGGGATTACTTTCTTCTGTATGCTTAAAATGCCGTATGCTGCTAATAGCTGGCTGAAAGTGGCACTGACAAGTGGCTTCAACTTACTATCATATCTAAGGGTCGCTCAGTGGTGGAGTCAAACATCTCTCAATCGGACGGTTGGGGGTTTGATCCCTGACTGCTACAGTCTACATGTTGAAATGTCCTTGGGCAAGACACTGATCCCCAAATTGTCCATGTCCATAGATCCTGATTAGAGATTGGCACTAAAAAGTTTGCCATCAGTGTGTCAAAGGGTGAATGTGACATGTAGTGTAAAAGTGCTTTGAGTGGTTGGAAGACAGTCCATAAAGTACATTTGATTGCAATTCTTTCATCACAATGGCATCAACCGTTGTGCAACGAAAACAGTAAGATAATAGCACCTTTGTTTCCATGGTAGCCATTGGTAGCAATCCCCAGGTAGCAGAAATTGTCAACAAAAGCTGTGAAGAAAAACAGAGGTAAAACAAGAATGGTTCTGAGACGAGCCTGCGCTTCATGGAGACAGCTTGAGAAGGTTTCACACCAGCAAACATTTGGCATTCTTTCTACTAGATCAGGAATCAACTAAACCTGCCAACTCTGTGTTTTACTCTGCCATCATAATTGCACTCAGATCAGGGCTTCTAGGTCAAATTGGGATTCTAAGGGCTGTTTTCTTGCTTTGCACACGAGCCAGGCTCTTAGTGTTCACAGATGTAGCTCCAAATTGCAAAGCTAGAGAAGGGATTGGAGACTTCAAAAGAGATTAGCGATTCTTGGTGAATTTAGGGTGAATCCAACAACTTCAAGGACTTCTTCCTTTTTTCTTTTGGCAAGCTGGTAGTGGACGGAGCTCATCTATTAATCAGCTGGCCCAGGTGTAATAAGGCTTCTGGGTAGCAGTCTTGACAAACAACGAAAGCGAGAGACGCGACTGGCATGCAACTTTTGCCTTTGGCCTTGGTATTCTTAAAGACTTCTACCTCCAGCTTTGTTTGTCACTTTTGGACCAACCACCACCAAAAAAGAAATCCTTTAACAAGAATCTGCTGCTGACTGTCTGAGATTGCCGGTCTCTTGGTTTGAGCTAGCCGCTGTTGCTGACCGAATGTAAACCCACTGCCAGTCTTCCCTTCCGAATGAACCTGCCTAAGACAAGCCAGGAACCAAACTCTTAATCATTCTCTTCACAGCAGGGCATGAATATCTGTACCAAGCTTAGTGCCAACCATTATAATGCTAAAATATTGCACTTGTTACAATTTTGTTTCTTTCCCTAGTCCACTCTTCCCTGTTACATTTGAGTGTGAGTCACCAGGAGATCACCGATCTCAAAAGTGAGTCAAGCTAACAGCAATTATTCCTGATTGATTCACGGATCACAAAGTAAACAGAAGCCGATTAATCAGAGTTAAAAGCGTTTGCTACCCTGATTCAGCTGTTATATGATACCAGAAAAGGTTCCTTATTCTATCAGCGCTTCAAAGAAAGTAACATTTGGGTTTATGAACATCCTTTTGACTGTTTCCTGTCCTCCCAGCATCTCATGCCTTCACTCTATTGTTGGCTGTTTACCCAAGAGACCAAATCTACATCCCTGCAGCTGAGGCACCACAGATACTGTCCACAGTCATAAAGAGTGAGTAATTTACTTTGACACAACTGTCACCTCGTTATGTGTGTAAGTGACATCGTGATACAAGAGCGAGAAAAGGAGAGTCACCGCTTATATCTGAATGACTCCATGTGAGTGTTTATGAAATGGTGTTTCTACAAAGAAAATGTCCTTATGAGCACTTGTGTAACATTAATCATAAACAGACACGAAATACATTGGCTCATTACAGGTTTTAGGCCCTTTCCAATCGTCTACGACCCCAATCTCACCTTCATCAACACTTGTACTGAAGGTATTGATCATTTTCTCCTCTTGGTCCAGGCTTAGTGTGGTGGCGTGAAGATGGCTCATTTCATGTTTATACCTTGCTGCAGAGACTGAAGGGGTTTTCAATGCAGATATAGCCCAATTCTATTGACACTTGAGATAAAGCATGTGACCTTTTTCAGGATTATAGATGAAGGTATTATAGGAGACTACAGTGTCATCAACACAGCTAAGATAAGCCATTGTGTGCCATTAAGAGCTGGTGAAGCAGTAGGCTCCAAAAAATGTCTGTGACCAACGAACAACGAAACCAATGAAGAAATATGGAAATGAAGCTGAAAAAGTAATGGCGATGTTCTATAACTGCTCTTACAACAAACACAACAGCTTCTTCTTTTTCAACAGCGTAGAACTATTTGCTGTGTCCCAATCCAGGGGCTGCAGCCTTTGAAAGGCCTTTGATCTACGGACCAAGTGCCGCTCCCGTCGCCTAGCAACAGGTAACTAACTAGCATAACTAATGTCACGTAACTTAACCTATTATCTTAGAGATAATTTGTTTTCATTCATTTTTTTTTAAAACATACAACGCTAGCTATTAGACTGAGTTGAAACCAAAAAACTTTTACCTTTAAGAGCAGCTACCGTCAACTTACACGATATAAGGTAAAGTGGGGGTTATTGGATAAAACCTACAACAGTACAACAGTGGAATACTTTTGCTGTAGAGTTTTATTCCATGAAGAGCTGAGTGCATGTTTCTGATCAGAATCTTAAACTCACCTCAATCCTGCTGTGTCATCATATATCTTTCATCTCTCACCGTCCCGTCTCACAGTGCAGTAACTTTGTGCGCCTGCTGTTTGACACGTCTGCGTGCCGTTCCTGACTTGCACTCAATAATGCATATAGTAAGTGACAGCAGAGCCTGTTTAGAGTGACAGGAAGAGAGCAGCAGCACTAACTGATGGTTGGAAGTGTCTAGTTTTAAAGGAAGGAGAGGCTTGAGATGAAAACAATTCTCATTCATCTCTAGAGGTTGGATGTAATCTTTACTGAAGCCTGAAGGACAAGAGGTGAAGCCAGGAGGAAATGAAACATACACACATCTGAGTGGTGTTTATTTCACTGCCGGTCCTCCTGGCAGCTCATCCAAGGACAGAAGTGTTTGCAAGTTATGATATTGCGATCTCAAATGCACTTGCTCTACAGCAGTAATTTATCTTTTTTGTCATTAATCTGCAGAATGAAACTTTTAAAGACTTTGGTAAAAGTTACTAAAATGTCTTGCACAACTTTTTCTTTATTTATATATAGAAACAGAACTTTTTCTAATAGGTCATGACATGAAAAGCCACTATTCCGCCCCTGCAACCACCCCACGCGGCCCTTGAGGGCTGGTCACTGCAATGCGAGACCCCAGTAAACACATACAGCACACTCATCGATTGGTTTCAGTGAAAACGTGCTATTCTTACTTGTTTAATGGGAATGGTAAATGGACTGCACTTATAAAGCAGTTTTCTAATCTTCAGATCACAATATCACAATTTCATTTAGCAGATGCTTTTGACCAAAGCGACGTACATTTCAGAGTTAATACAACACAAGCAAGGATCAAGACAGGAGGGAACCATGGAGTCAGTGCCAACAGACAGCTTCAAGTTTGATCGGACAAAGGTGCCACTGATCACTCAAAGTTCTTTACACTACATGTCAAATTCACCCTTTCACATACGCATTCACTAATGGCAGAGGCTGCTAAGCAAAGTGCCAAGCCACAACCAGGATAGAACTACATTCATGCACATTAATACACTGCTGGCTATGCAATTTGGGGTTCAGTGTTTTGCCCCAGGACACTTTGAGATGCAGACTCTAGCAGTCAGGGATTGAAACGCAAACCTGATTGAGAGGCAACCAACTCTACCACTAAGCCACCCCGGCCCCGTTTACGATGAACTCACGTCTTCCAATTAGGCTATGTGTTTGAAGTTGTTTGTCAGCATGACTATGGGGAAAACACAAGCTGGTTTAACACTTGGTGGAAGGGTGAAGCACAGGCCAAGGAGGAACCCTGAAACAAGCAGTAATAGTAGCCCCTTTTACACTGTCGGTGCAAGGTGGGATTATTACACCATGGAGGTGTAATGGCCGACAGAGACAGACGTAACAGAGATGAAACGGGCTGTTTGTTTACACCTCGCGCACGTTTTGCTTCAGGAACGGCGGAACGCTATTGAAAAACACACACTGGGGTGCCTTTAGGCCAGCGTTGTGAGGTCCAATGTAAGCGGCATAATGTAAGAGCATTGCTACAGCGCTGTGGCAGAACTGCAATATAAAAAGGGCTAGTGTATCAGACTCAAAAGCATGCGTTAATATTGACCACATTTATGGAAAAGTGTAGTTTATAGTGAGATGCAACCAAATCACCTCAATGTAGAAACAAATTGAACACATAGTGGTTGGACTTCCAGATTTACATATAACAACTGGTCATTTGTCAGGTCTTTGTTCTCAGTGGACCTTTTTGGTTTTTAAACTATTTTAACTCATCCAAACAGGCTACTTATCATTAAATATCAGTTACAATCATTAAACTTTGCACAAGCCTCTGGCCTCTTCTCAATCTAGAATCAAGAAAAAACACTTCAACCCACAAGCCCAACACATACCTGATATCAGTGTTTCAGATATTGATTCAGTTGCAGTATCAAAGGGCTCCCAAATAACTATGAAATAAGCAAAAGAGAGAATACATGTTTCATACTAAACTGTAAATTGCTTTTTTATTCATTCATTTTAAAACATATTCATTATATTTGATTCGGGCCTTTGAGACAGAACATAAACATGCATTACAGGCTGTGTTAATGCACAGGCGCTGTGCTGCATTATAAAAGCAGACACCAAATCCTTGGTAGTCGAGTATAAAAGCACACATTATATAACCTTACACAACAGACAAGCAGTTCCTACTTTCCTGCATTTCTTTCAAAATTACTCCTTTCACTATCATGAGTTGATTTAACGAAAAACACTCATAAGACTGCTCATCTTTATGGCTGCTAATGGAGTGCTAACTCAACATCTTGATTGTATTGTATGGAGATGAAAATTGCTGTTCCTGTTAATTAATTCAAGGACTCGCTATTCTTTGACCCACTAACAATTTTAAGGAATGTGAAAGGCGAATGCATGCGTCAAGCTTTAATAATGGATTAGTTATTATTATAAAGGATCTGAATGGGGTTCTTTTCTGGGTGAAAGATAAACTAAAGGAGAGAAAGAGGGGCCTGATGCATGAAATTAACACACATACTCTCGATTTCTACAAACCAGGGGGACATGCTTTCCTCTCGAGTGTGAGATGCTGCTCAACTATGCAAAGTGTACTAAAGGGTCGGTGCTCTGTGCTCGGGAGATACAGTAGGAGTTAGATCAACCATTAATCATTTTACAGGAACATGACAACAGCAAGGAAAAGGGAGCTGAGAGGGGAAGAATACACTGGAGACAACAAGGGCCATCCAATAGCTGTGTGAGAATAGATTATCATTTTAAAATCCCCCAGATGATAATTAAGAATAATTTCGCTAAAGTCAATGTGTGCTGTTTCTTTATACAGGTTTTATAATGAGAAAGTCATTTGCAGGGCTGACTGAAACTCTTTCACTGAGGTGAGAAACAGCTGAAACAACCATGGGGATTAAGAGAGGCCGACCTGGGGTGTTTTTCCTCCATCAGACTGCAGAGTGAGAGGTCGCTAAGAGATGACAGGGGCAAAAAAATGTTTTCCATATTACCTCTCTGGAAAAAAAAATCAACCCCTCTGGAGACATGATAAATCACTTGATCAATTATTGTAGCAAGGACCTGAGACGGCCCGCTCGGCCCTGCTGAGGCGGCACACCTTGATCAAAAGGCACAGCTGCATCAGTCATGATTGAAGCTGCTTAACACCACAGGGCACAGCTCAGTGCTGAGTTTAACCCTGCCAGTTAAGAGGGGCTCTGCGGAGAGCGTGTAATGGCTCTCCTCTGAGAAGCTAAATATATCAATAAGTGGCCAGATTACAACCCGTCATTAAGATGAGAGCTGCGTGTGTCAGACGCCTTGGTGCAACAAAATCACATTTTGAATCTGTGTTTACCCTGGTGAATAAAGCCTATGTCAAATTAAAAGATTGAATTGAAATATGCTGAACACTATAGCAGCTCATTTGCAGCATGCATACATCCAAATGATCTAATAGCGTGAGTTGAAAATATTATTACGTATGCAAATTGCTCCAGATGAGTTTGACAATAAAGTCTTTAGAGCATTTGAATGCAGCAGCACATCTTTAATCTGGGTAGGTGGGAAAACAGGCGGGTGAGCTGTATTCTATTAACGCTGTGAAGCGGTTCAGTTAAAGCAATTATCAGGTGAAGTTTCTGTTTAACTTTTCTACAAGCTGGTATTATTGCATTGAATCATAAGCAAGAGCACAAGGAGGAGAAGCATCTTTAAGGTGTTTTAGGCTGTATGTGATATAAGTTAGGAAATGTAGTAAAGACTATCCTCATATAACAGCCCTTTTCTTTCCTAAGCTCTTGTTGTTTGTGCTACAAGCAGCTTACATGACATTATCTTGTTCCTGCTTGTCTCCCTATTAGAAAATGAAATTAGTTTAGGGGCCTGCAAATGCAATTACCCGCCAATATAAGGTATCCGATGTTTCACCGTATGTGTAAAAAGGTTGGGGCAGCACCATTGATTTCAGTCGGCCTGATTAGATGTTGCAGGAAAAGTGAGTTTAATTTTTCAGGAATAATTGTAAAGTTACAAAAAGCAGGTTTTATTTGATTGTAGGAGGACAGATGTGTGTCATTCCCATCTGTTCCACTGTCCTCACACTGTTTGGATAACAATCAAACAAATGTGTTGAAGACATTGAAGGCATTTCAAATGGGAGCTGCAGAAGTACAAAGGACTCTTTCAACTATAAATCATCCTGCAATCTGAAATACACCATCCTCTCTGGAGGGCTTCTTTTCATAATGTGAGAGCTGTAATGTTTGAATGACGGTGAACGCAGCAGATACTTCACTTTGTCAGGCTTCTGATAAAAAATAAAACAAAAGACATCTAAATCGGAGGCAGCCAAAGCGAGCACGGCTTCCTGATAGCGATCTATGATTGGAAAATAAATTGAACACAAATATGACACAAGCAATTCTATCGTGCTTTAAATGTAAATAAATGCCTCTGGTTGCTACTTTTAGAGTTTAGTGTGAGGCTTTTATTTTGAAGTAGCCTCGCCAGCTTAGTTAGGCTTTAGCTGAGGTCTGAAGTTGATGTGTTTGAGCATGTTTGGTCAGAGGATTGGTTTTACACAGCGCACTGGTCAGGTAAAAAGCACAGGCAAGTGTAATTTTATTAAGACTTAAACCTCCAACACACACAGTTTGACGTTTCTAATACTACTAGGATTAAAGGAGGATGGATGGATGCTTCTGTGTTGTCATTAAGACATCAGAAATGGCTAACACTAGGGTACTACCCAAAAAAGCAAACACCGAATATACTTAAGGTCAAACTTCTATGAGGAAAAAGAACAAGTTTCAAAATAAAATAGCCATTTAAAAAAAAAACTATAGTCAGTCTGAGTCCAGTAATTTCATGCAGCTCAACTCCCAGCCCTCCATCACATTCAGTCTCTTGTGGTTCCAGGGAAAACCCTGTGAATGTGCAGGTCAATACAGCCCCTTAATCCATGCATTTCATTTGGATTTAATAAGATGTCACTGTGGTAAATGAGTATGGCAGAAGCGGGGCAGTGCTGCCCTCAGTCTGCAGGGAATGACTGATAATCAGACTCTGCCTTGTCATAAAGCACACATGTATTTATGGCTAAGCGAGTGAGACGGAATTAATGCCAATAACAGTGAGCCACCAGTTCTATTGTCATCTATATTTTTTACTAGATTATTACACACATAAAACCTTCATAAAGTCTGACAGGTTTAATCAAATGAACGCTGCTATAAGTCATAACAACAGCAGCTCTTTTTAATTTTAATTTTCATCTGCATGTGGCAGCAGGAAAAGCTCGCAGAGGGATCAGCAAGGTGATTCGAAGAGGGAGATCGATCGTGTTTTGTCCTTATAGGGTACTTCACCTCATTCTGACCCCGGGGATTGGCTCCCTCTCATTCTCCCCTCTAATGTCCCTGCAGGATTTACAGACGTTTGTGTCTTTATTTGTTGCATTGGAGCCTAAATTGGCATCAAAACCTTATGAGGTACTTCTGTTTTAACTTAAATAGGGGTTTTGTGAAATAACTGTGGAAGAATTTGAATCTATCCTAATGCATCTTGACAGATTAAGACAAGAAGTATGTGTGCATTTTACTCATTATTGTGTTTTGAATTTAAATATTATTAAATATTCGTTCTAAAATTGATAAAACATACAAAAAAATCTGTGAAAATCTTGCTTTGAGCTGGTTATTAAAGCCATTTGTATTGCTGTCACTTCCTACTCCTCCAGTAGCTGCACTATGTCCCATTTCTCACACCTTCGGGCCACATTCAGAGCGCTGGATCCAGAAGAGTCCAGCAAAGTCCTGTCTGCTCCGTTCAGCAGCAGAGCCTTTACGATAGGCGTGCAGCCGTGCTGCACAGCCAGGTGTAAAGGTGACACCTTCCCTGAGTTCAGTGCATTGACGTCTGCATGATGTGAAATCAAATGTAGGACACTTGGGAAGCTGATGCTGGTGCACGCTGTGTGTAACGGCGTCCATCCTTCACTGTCCTCTGATACGTTTGGGTCTGCTTTGGCTGCCAGGAGGTTTGCCACCACCTCAGGCTCACTCTGGTGGCAGGCCAGGTGGAGCGGGGTCCATCCATTTGCACCTCTAGCGTTCACACAAGCACCCTGACTCTCCAACTGGACCACCGTGGCTTCATGTCCCCTCAGGGACGCCAGGTGAATGGGAGTCCAGCCCTGCAGGGTCCTGGTGTCTGGGCTGGCCCCGTTAGACAACAGCTGCCTGCATATGCCCGTGTGACCCCTCAGAGCAGCCAGGTGGAGTGGAGTGTACCCTCTGCTGTCTGCACTGTCAGTGGTCACGTCACTCTTTAGTAACTGTCTGACTATTCTGTTCTGGCCTTCATCGGCTGCTAAGTGAAGAGCGGTGGACATAGAGCAGTCGGTAGCGTTGGGATCTGCTCCCTGAGAGAGGAGGAGTTTGGCAATGTTCAGATGCCCGTAGGCGGAGGCTAGGTGGAGCGGCGTCCTCCCCTGTGCTTCACGTTCTCCGATCGCTTCCTCCGACAGCCGTGAAAGCAGCAGGCGCACCACTGTTTCATGGCCGTTCTGGCAGGCCAGGTGGAGAGGCATCCAACTAGCTTTTTCCCGGGCATCCGCCGCAGCTCCTCTGTCCAAGAGGAGGCGAACCGACCTGTCATCGCCGCTCTGTGCAGCAAAATGAAGAGCAGTCCACTGGTCCTCATCTCCAGTGTCCGCTGCCGCACCATTCTCCAGCAACAGAGAGATGATGTCATGAAGCCTGTAGAAAAGAAGTGTCAGTCAGTCACCATATTTACACAGCGGCCATTTTCCTCTGACATCACACTCAGGATGGGAAGCTCTAATGCTGTCATAATGTTGTACTACAGGTTATAAGTCATAAAATCAAGTGTCAAATCATTACCATTTCATTTCACAGCTTTCAGATTGATCGGCAACTTAAAGGAGAATGGATAGTAAAAATCTGAAGGGACATCAGGCCATATTTCAAGTGAAAACAACGTATTTGATAAACAATCTCCAACAGCCAATGTTAGCATTCAGCCACTAAACAGCTAATCTCACAGTGAGGTAGAAAGAGGCTAAAAGCTAATATTACTGTTTAGTAGTGTTACATAATAGATGAAGAAAGATGTAAATTCCTAGCTAACGTAACATAAGCTAGGAACGTACTTCCTATAATGTTAGTTAGAAAGTTGTTGAAGGCTAACATTAGCCGATGTCTAACGGAAGCTTATCTGGCCTTTTCAAAGCAAAACAACACTTTTAATAACCCATTAGCTTCTGTTAGGTATAATGTTAGCATTCAACCACTTTCAACTAACAGTACTTTAGCTTGGACGGTAAATGCTAAGCTAACATTACGTTCACTTGGAATTTCCATCTTTTCTATCGTTATGTAAGACTACCAAAGAGCGATATTAGCTTTCAGCTTCTTTCTAGCCAACTGAAATATTAGGGATAGGTGGCCAAACGCTAACGTTAGCTGTTGTCTGACCATACGTAATAGGTTATCAAAAATGTTGTTTTTACTTGAAATATGGCCAGACGTCCCTCCAGCTTTCTACTGTTCATCGACTTTTCAGTTCCTAATTGTTCAGGAAGCAGTGACATGATAACAATTGTCGAATTCCCTAAATGTATGTGACTGACAACCTGGAACACAGCAGTACATCATTATGACAGAATTTGAGCTCCCCACCCTGAGTGTGACATCAGAGGAAAAAGGCTGCTGCATGACTATGGTGCAGACGTTATGAAAACAGCCCCTTTTCTTTGTGAAACTGTTTTTTTCTTTATATTTTTATACAAACCTTTGCAGCACAGCGACAATAAGAGGAGTGTAACCTCTGGCAGTCGCGCAGTTGACTTCAGCACCCAGACTGAGGACATGCTCGACACTCTCTGCATCCCCACTGACCACCGTGTAGTGGAGGAGGTTCTTGTCACCGAGAAACTGTGTGTGTATATGCTCTCTTTTCACAGTTTTTCTGAAGCTACCAAAGTCCTTTGTGGAGAGCAGAGAGAGTATTTTGGCCTCGCCATGTTGGTCATCTGCGAAATGAAAGCACAGGGCGTCAAATGAAGAAAGAAGGTGCATGAATTCTGATTATAGTGAGTCATAGGAGCTATTTAAGATGAGTGTACTCATGTATTTGTGTATAAAAGTGCAGAGGGTTAAAGTTTCTGGAGGCCGTGGAGCTCAGTCAATATTAGCAGTGAGTGTGACATGTTTACCTTTGGCATTTGAGCTTGGATAAACATACTTTAGCTATTTTATTTTAATAGAGACTTGAAGTATAAAGGGTTAAGTATAGTTTTGTGAATCATCTCTTCAGTGATAGAGTAAACAGTTCAGAGAAAATGATCTAAGCGGTTGCATGGATGTTTTCGTTTTGTCCCTCTTCCACTGATAGTTGACTCTTCTTTGCTGTACCAAAGGTAATATTCAAAATGTGACAGCACTGTAAATAGCACTTTTTAAATGTCAGCCCTCCAGGCTTTGTACTGAATTGAGCATGATTTTCCATCCTCCTCTACCCATGTGTTTACCTGAGGGAAGGTCAGGCAGCTCAGGCAAAGCAATCTAAAATGGAAAAGAAAGAGGATACTACAAATGTTATTAGCCGTGACATAAATCATCACAAGTGATAAATACACACATGTATCAACATGTGAGCATGGCTTTTAAAGGGTATGACTCAACAGTTAAACAGCTAGCAAGTTTCTGAAGAAAAAGTATATCAGTATACCATTCTTCTTTTACCCATGATGCCTAGAGGAAAAAACCTAATTACATTGTTGACTGGTTTTTTTATCAAGCGCAAAAGAAATTACATTCCCAAAAGCCTTAATGCTAGCACGCTAATTCTAAACTAACTTAGTGAACATGATAAATATTAAGCCTGCTAAACATTAGCATGTTAGCATTGTCATTGTGGGCACCTTATAGTGCATTTGTTAGCACTAATTCTGACTATTTTCACAATGTGTCAAAAAACAATATGGAAACAACATGACAATGTGGAAACAACATGACAAAGTGGAAGTGGTTGCTTTTTGTGGTAAAGCAACTAGCAGAGAATTAGCATCCAAATCAGCAGCTGCCTCGGCTTACAGAGCAAGTTTCAGCTCCTTATTTTGCTGCACAGCTCACAACTTTACTGTTAAGTTTCACTCTTGCCACTCACATGCTACAGCAAGCAGCTGATCTTTGTGGAAAAGCTCTGAAAGCTGACAGTACATCATCTGCTCAGCACCAAACAGCAGCCAGCGTTAGCAACTCTCTGGTGAACATATTGGAGCATTTAACAACTGCAGACCAAGATATCTCCCTCAGGTGTTAGTAGAGGTGACTGATAATGTTGCTCTCTAACGTCTGAACTGCATTCTAACAAGTTTGCCCAAATAACAAAAAGGTGATTATACTCTAAGTCAGAGTTTTCTGCTACCCCAAGTGGCCAAATGTTTAAAGCAGTGCCTGATTACCATTTCACAGAGCTGCTAGCATGGATGAGGATTTGTTTCTGTAGTGTAAACTACATTACCTTATCCCACACTCCTCTTTATCTTTACTGTTCACTCACTGGCTTCAAAGTAAAGCACAAAAATGGTAACAAGACAAGCAGAGGGGCTTACTGTGCATGCATTTTAGAAACAAATAAGTGGTTCTGTAATAACAAACAGTGGGGATGGAAGAACTTAAATGCTAAAAATGATTAAAAATGAAAATGATTTTTCCTGTGCTACTATAACGTTTTTCATATTCATAAAAAACAGGATGTGAAAGTTCCCGAACCATGCATGCGTTTTCATTCTTCCTTAAAAGATACAAACCTGTGCTGCTCATTAAGCCCAAGATGCATTACAAACCAAGTATGAAGCAGATCTCACCTTATGTATCGGAGAGATTAGCAACGGATACTCTGATTTCTGTCTGCTGTCACTGTTTGACATCGTGAGTGGTCCGGGGATCTTCAGGACTTCACTCAGAGCCTCAGTTTTCCTCACAGTGTCTGCAGAAAAAAGAAGTCAAGTAAGGGACTGTTTCTGAATTGTCCTTATCTATCAAATATATTCCTACACTCGAATCTCGAAAGAGTTTTTTGTGATCATCACAAATTGGAAAAGCTGCTGTTTATAAATAAACATGACACTGATTTTAATTCATTTAATTTATTCCTCAGGCCATAAGTGCTTGTCTTAACAAAGGTGACCCACTTCCTCTTGTGTCAATGTGTAAAATCTCATTTGAAAGTCTGAGTTTCACTTACGCACTACATGAATGTGTTTTCTATCAACATGTTGCAACAAATTGCCTGTTGACTTGATAATGGCATACAAGGCCATTGGGGACAATGTGGTTGTTTTCTTCTGTGCATTATTTTCATAGAGAATGTGGAGGGAAAGAGGGACGAGTGCCAAATTGATTTCATGGCAGCAGAATAAAACATGATTGTTTCAATATGTCAAAGTGTGTGTTTAAGCATAGAGCTCATCCATTAGTTAAGCAATATCACATGAGAGGGAGCGTTGTTGTAGCTACTGAATATCATCACGGCTGTGATTCAGTCATAGATGATGATATTCAGTGTAACCTCACGACCTTGAGTGTGATATTGCTTTTATACAACAGTTATACAAGCAGTAAAAAGTAGTAAAAAGTAACAATAAACAACAGATTAGTTTTTACTCCACCAACTGAACTAGTTCCACAACTGAAACTGAACTTTTGTTGCCAAGCAACCCAAACATTCTCCATTCCTGGTTACCACAGAGCAGCTACTTTGTATGTTGTACATTCATTTCATTTCTCATTAACCAGTGAAATAAGAGTTTGCTGTGAGATTCAGAGGTACCAGCTTGATCAGCGTAGACATACATGGTCTGCTGTACCATTAATTAACAGTATTCAGAACACGTGGCTGAGGCAGAGTGATACAGAAAGTGAAAAATCCCTGTGATGTTATTTTCTATATCAGCACTCATGGAATGCTTCTTATCCAATCAGATTACTTTGTTAGAACGAACTGTTGTATAATATACTACAGCTGTGCTAACCTTGTTTTTGCTTGAAACACCTTTTTCCTTGCAAGCTGTACAGAAAAAATTGACCTAATGTTGACTTCCTCACTAATAATGTTTCTGAGTAGCCTATCACAGCTTTGTTCACACTAAAGTGTTTGTGCTTGTTAATGAGATGAGATACAAGGATAAAATCAATTAAACACAACACCAGACAAATTTTAAAAAAGTAACAACACAAATGTTACATCTTACTGGCGTGATAGTAATTAAACCAGTCTTTGTACATTTATTAATATAAATATGTCACTCTGTGTCTAGAGTAAGCAGATGCTATCAAGAACAGACCAGTGATAGGGACTCATATCTGATAACATGCTCAGGAGGACTAATCGTAATCATATCAATCTGCAGGAAGAAGTCTGGTAATTTTATGCTGGTCTGCTTAGCGTGGGAGAAAAAAGAAAAGAGACGTAAACAGCAGAGAAAAAGAAAGAGAGATTATAAGACACAAAAAGCCGTGGGCTACAGCAGAAATCGACAAACTGAAGAAGGCAATCGAGCAAACACTAACACTGTATTTAACACGACAGACAAGAAAATCATTACAAGACAAAAAAATGGGTCAGATTTATGATTTTTTTTGTGAGTAGCCATTTAATAAGCAGGATAATGTACAGTAATGTACCAGCTCACTGCCCTTACATTATATAATTCCTTGAGCTTAGGGAACTTTAATGTGTTTTGATTGTCATGTATGGAAGTTTTTATGAATGAACAATGGATCTTGGATATGACTTGTTATAATTCGTCATCTATAAGAGAAAATACTTTTTCATCATGATGCATTTTGCTGTTTCTGTTAAAGTATCAACCTGCTGCAGTTCTGTTGAGAACTTTAAATACACATTACTTTTCTTTGCACTTTGTACCTGAGAACTGCGGCCTCTTCCTGTGGTCCTGGTCCCAGCACTGCGTCATGATGCGGACCATCTCATCACACTCAACCGGCTTCGGTTCAGGTATTATCCCGATACAGGGTCTCTTACCATGTGACACCTGTAAGAGCACCGTGGTCACACTGCACCCTGGGTCCAAAAAAACAAACAGATGTGAGACACACAATGTTCACGCAGCGAGAGATCACAGCAGCAGAGCAGGTTTATTAGTTTCACATTCTTCAACTTCCCATGTGTACCTGTGAGTTATGTTGGCGGAATAGTTTGACAAGACATGCATTGTTTTTGTACGGAGACAGACTGGCTGTTTACCCTTATTTCTAGTTTTGAAGCTAAGCTACGCTAACCATATCCAAACTGTATCTATATGTTTAATGGATAAAATAGATTTTATCACATTTAAAACAACTGTATAAAATAGGCTTTAGAAACACAGAGATGAAACTGTCTTCCGTGTTGTGCTGTTTAAGTGAATATGTTGAATATTTCAAGACTTACTGCTTAAGTCACATCTAAGAATCTGTTTAATGTGGAGCTGTGAGGCATTCGATCTGAATTCATCCCTACCTGCAAAAGGTTTCTGCTGCGTCAGAATCTCCCAAATCACTACTCCAAAGCTGTAAATCCAAGCAGAGGGAGGCAAATCAATCTGTCTTTTTCATACCCTGCATTTAGTGAAAATTGTTCCAGTCTCTATTTTACGTTAAAAAAACACTGTTTAAAAATGATGCTCTACAAAAAAAACAACTTTTTAAGGATAAGAAAACCAGTGAATATAAGAGCGAAAGAGAGAGTGAGTCAGCCATGAGTAAAATTTGCAATAGAGTAAAAAGATATACAGTAGAGAGAAGGGTTACACAGTGTGAACTGTGGATTTTGCACTGAACCAGGGAAGAAAAGCAGTGACTCTGATGGTGTAATTTCAAAAATGCCCTTGGCAAGTCACCTGTAAACATCAAACGCAATTCCTGGAGGATCAGGACCCTGAGTGAAGGTCTCCGGAGGAATATAACTTATGTTCCCTCTCGCTGTCAGATTCTCCATGAACAACTTCTTGCTCATGCCCTCTTCCCAGTGGACTAAACCAAAATCTGAAATCTTGTCAGAAAAGCGAGGATTCAGAGTTGTACAAGATTAGTGTTAGTTGCTCTGCAGAGCAAAGAAACATCATAAGATAAATGTAAACATCTAAAGTATTTTGCTGAGTTTCACTGACCTTGACATGCAGATGATCATCCAGGAGGATGTTGGAGGTCTTGAGGTTAAGGTGGAGGAGTGGAGGATTCATGCTGTGGAGGAAATTCATGCCCATGGAGGCCTCATGAATCATCTGGAACTTCTTTGGCCACATGAAGGTGTGACTGGCCAGGAGATTGTTCAGCGATCCATTACACATGTGCTCCATCACCACGGCTGTCACTTCGCTGCACAGTCCATAGATGGGCACGATGTACTTGAATTTCACTTTGGCAATGATGGACATCTCGTCTATTATTCTCCTGTGATGGAAAACATAATGATCAGATAAGTGGTTTTTGAATTGTGACCACAGGAAACAGACACTCAAGCATTGTAGGGTTGCAGAGACTAATGAAGCTAAGAATCAGCTGTAAACTCAGACAGTCATTTATCTGACAGCTTGTGCACAAAGGCTTCATCATTTACATCCCACCTGTAAAAGTTGTTTGCATTCAAGGTTGTGTCAAAGCTTTTCAGGGCACATTTTAACCGCCAGAGCTTGAGCTTGACCTGGAACACCTGACCAAATCTGTTTTCCGCCACTTTGATCCAGTCAGCCTCGAAGTCGTTCTTCTTGAAGTTCCTGAACTCCCCGGGGGATCCATGAAGGTAATCCATGAGAGCAGGGATCCGCTCTGACACAAACCCCCTCAACACACTGAATGATTAATGCTGGGTTTATCCTCCAGATCAGCATCGATCAGCGGCACGGCAGGAGCTCGCGTCTCATGCAGGGAGAGAGAAAGTTGTAGAACATGGTTACACATTCAAATCAGTGGCGGCTGACTGTGCGAAAGGCGTGTGGAGTCACATTTATACTTGGCACAGTTGATCAGTGGGTGGAGCTGAGATGCAGAACTTGTTTAGACTGTAATGTTGCAAAACTGGTTTTTAGACTGCTGACTAAGCTGTCTTCCCGGCAATCTTTATGACTTCTTACATTCTGACAATACCAAGACTGACCCACATTCCTGTGAAAGAAAAACTAAGCAAAGGGATTTATAGATCCAGCACAAACAGAGAATCAATTATGGTAGTTTATATGACAGAAAGAGCCATTGTTATTTTGGTGGGTATACAGTAAAATAACTGCCTAATGAACCATCCACTTCTATCAAACTGCACTTTAAAGGCACTTAACCCCCAGCAGCTCCAGAGGAAAGGCTCAGCAGCCTGCAGTGTGAGTTTAGGGATTTGACAATTCTCCTAGGGTTAGATGGTGTGTGTGTAGCTACACTACAAACCAAGCGCTGCCCGAAATGTCAATTTAACATCACTTGATTTATGTATAACAAAACCAAACAATAAAACTAGTTTGTAAAAAAGGCATATGTCCAATCAAATTTTTAGTGCAAGCTTGGTTTCCAAACTCATTAAAGGACTAGACAGAGCTAGATGAGAAGGCTAATACCAGTCTCATTTTTTATGTGAAGCAACAGCTAACAGATGGTTAGCTTGGCTGAGCAAAAACAATCTGGAAACAATGGGAAACTAGTTAGCCTGCCTCTGTTTAAAGGTAATAAAATTGACCTACCAGCAATTTATGAAGCATTTTTGATTTTCAAACTCATTAAGGGATACTGAGTGGTATTACAAGGTCGATACCACTCACATTTTTTAATATGAAGCTACAGCTGGCAAATGTTTAGCTTAACTTGGCTAAGCTTAGCGAACTAGCTAACCTGGCTCTATCAAAAGACAATAAAATCCACCTACCAAGCTCTATAGTTGTACTTGAATAAATGGCACACGGAGGTCTGTGCTAAGTGTTAGCATAGCATGATTTTATATAGATTCTATGCCCTGTGTGAGAAAAGCACACAGGGCCTGCACTGTAGATATTGCTGCACGGGATTGTTGGATTTTTTCACTAAAGCTAAATAAATTCACTTGGATAGTATTTGGGGAATTTTTGAATCTTTTTGGAGCCTTAACCACGAGGCCATCTTTACACTCTGGTCTTTTTTCGCTGATCTGTAGTGTTTCTTAGCAGGGCACAGTAACTTCCTGATGTCTTGATTTATGCGTAAGTGTACAGAAATGTAAATAAAGCTTATTCATGGAAAAAACGTATGTCCTATTTCACCTATAAAGCAGACTTGCGTTCCAAATTTATCAAAAAATAAAGTTAGAGTTACATTCAAAGATTGATTGCACTCTCGATTTTGAATATGAAGCAACAGCAAACAGATTCTAACTTGGCTTAGCTTAGCAAAAAAACTGGAAACATGGGGAAACAGCTAGCCCAGCTCTGGCCAAATGTAACAAAACCCGCCTACAAGCGCTTCTAAAGCTGTGAAGTAGTACTCGGGTCTTTTGGCCAATCTATAGTATATAGCAGAGCACAGTAACTTCCTTCAGACAAAGCAAAGCAAAACATCTGGAAACATGGGAAACAGCTAACCCAGCTAAGTCCAAAATCCACCTGCCTACCATTATGTGCTTGCTGGCTCCAGCTTAGGGGGGTTAAATTAAGTTCATGAAATTGAATTGAACTTTAAGGGTGCTGTTAGGTTGTTACCCTTTTACATAACCAGGCTGTTTAACTCTGTTTCCAGGGTCTATGCTAAGCTACTTTGACCAACTGCTGTCTGTTTATTCCAATGACTGTATATGTATGGAAAAATTATTCACTCTTTTGCCCTACTGGTTCTGGGTAAATTGCTCTTTATGCAGCTTAACTTTTAAAATTGTTACATTATACTTTGTACCAGGAAATGCAAAGCATTACCATAGAGCAAGGAGCAAAAAGGAAGAACAGTTAGCCCAACATTCACATCCACTTAAAAGGCTGTATTAGCAACACATACACTTTAGACACCTAGCATAATGGCTAGCTTGGTTAGTAGTAAACTCTTCACTTTTAACAAACTCTTTCACAAAGTGTAGCTACAGGTAATTCAAGAGGAGCATTTAGGTTTTAATAACATTAGTTTTTTTTATGTTTATGTGGTCACATATGTGGCAAATGGCTTATTGTATCAAGGTCAGCTAAACTGCTTTATCACTGAGCTAGCAAGGGATGCTACTAGCAAAACAGTATTCAACAGAAACTAGCTTCAGGCAGCAGATTAGCAATTCAGAGATATTTTACCTCATCTGTTTAGATATGGATGAACCTACTTTAAATCAAAGTCAACACATATAGCAAAGTTAATTAAAAAAAATGACATATCCAGGGAAATCAAATATATATGCTGCAGCTTTACTACACAAATAACTTAAATTCAAAGTTAGCATGTCCAGCTAAAGTTTATACCAAACAATATGTATATATCCAGGGAAATCAAATGTGTAGGCTCTGATTTATACGTAAGATGTATATTTAAAAGGTTTCTAAAGAAGATAATACGCAGGATTGAACAGAAAAAGGAATATATTATTATTTTACAGTGTTTTCCTCTCACAAGACACCCTGCACCTCTGTTGACTGGATCCTGACTCACCGTGTTACTCCTCTCGTTCACGTACCTTGCATGTTTATAATTCTTTTTATACAGTCTATGGTTTATTCGTATTTACGGCAAGGACATAAGAGAGGTATTGATCTTCCCCATAACTCATCTACTCTTACAAAAAAGCAAACTAAATGTGAAACTATTCCATTAGTGTTAATTGTGAAACTGTTTTGAGTAGGTGGTGATTGCTCTCTGAGAAAAATGAGCTCTCTGGTTGGTTTGAAAACTGATTTGAATACCAGCTGGTTTCCCAGTAATTGGTGGTGATATCAAAGTAATTCAAAAGGAAGTTATCTTAATGGAGATTTCCGAACCAGTGAGCAATCGCTTTAGGATTATGTTGCGTGCAGCTTCAATCCAAGGACACTTCAAACAATGTTCTATTCAATACGACGATAATGGATTAAAATTAATTATTGAATTTGAACTTCATATTCATGAAAACATTTTGTACTTTCTTATCATTTAAAGACGTATAAAGGTGGGTTAATTGTGCCGAAAAGCTGACTCTTTAAGCTCGAGGATTCATTATGTATGAATAAAATAAACATCTATGAAATGTTTACTGTGTCGACAGACAAAACTGAGCTTAATCTCTCTAATCTTAATCACATACAGCCAAACTGGCAGGTTTTTCCAGCTCTGTTTAAGACACAGAGACACAGTAAACAAAATGAGATTAAAAGCTTTTGAACTGACTTGTGTGCCGAGGATTATTATTTTTAAAAGTCAACAAGGAGGAAATTATTTCATTTGCATAAAACTTTCCATCCCTGTGTTCTCTAACAATGTTTCCAGTTTTAACAATGTTTTAAATGAGTCCAAAGCTGCAAGCTGACTTTAAGTTTCTTTCCTGATGGTGCACGGACTGTGATTTGTGAACTGCAACCTTTCCAGTTCCCAATGTGTCAGGACATTTACTGCCTTCTACCATGACTTCGTATTAGACCTCGAAATCATGCATTTCATCTTTCTGCTTCGTTACAGCAGGGTGTTATTTGTGAGAAAAGATATGCAGTCCCTTGTTTATGAGAGGATTTGGCTAATAGGAAGCTCATTCAAGAAGACGGGGAAACAAAGATGTCCTCTTTCACCTTCCTGCTAGTTCCCACCTGCTGTTCTGTTTTATAGGCTCGTCAGTTATGTTTTATCACCTCTCAACCTCTTTATGGCTGAATTTATCTGGGGACATGAGGTATTTTGCTTCAATGTTAAAGAAAGAGATAAACACACACAAACACATCTATACAAATTGCTCCTGTGGTGGGCAGCTATACACTTTGGCAGTCTTATAAATATTTGGGCCATCTCCCTTGGGCTTCCTTCTTCCTAGCAGATAGCACATTTAGATTCAATCTGGTTCCTGCTGAGTGCATGACGCAAATCTCAAATACAAACTCACAATTGTGTGCAACCCTCACCAGGCAACCCGCATCGTCTCTGTCTTTCTGTAGTTGTCATGACCTGTACATGTAGATGTGATTCATTGAGGATTTCAGACTATTATCTGTGTCTCATAAGAGAGCAGCTACAGTATTCTTCAATCGTATCATCTCCTCTTCTTCTATGCTCTGAGGTGGCTCTTTGTTCAGGCTTTCCTTTCGAAGAGACACAATTTTTTATTAATAATTCTAATTCAATAGGAGTTATCCCGTCCTGCGCCTTCAAAATCTGCTGGCTCACCCTGCAGGGCTGCAGGAGGGAGGGGATGCACCTCTGTATGTTGATATGTCTGTGTTGAAATTAGGCCACACACACCTTAAATTGGAAAAGCTGTAAACACACTATTACTTATTAAATACTTTGTAGCATATAAATAGACATTTTTATGGTGGGCTGTCATACCGTGTTATGCTGATATATGAGAAGACATGAGCAGAATAATCAATAATAAATCAGTGTAAAGATTACAGGCGAACGATTTTCTGCACACAGTGCATTAAAACCTGTTTTCGGTACACATTGAACCTGCACTGCTCGCAACACAGTGTTCTCCCAAACACCAAACACTTCAGCTCCTCCCTCTCAATGAATGCTGGCGTGGTAATAGATGAATTTAACATTCACTGACAGCCATAGTTTCATGCTTCACTTACTCAAACTATTATCTGGGACAGACTCACGGATTGATGTTTCAATGAAAACAGGCGCTCGTGATCTGGTTCCTGATAGGCTACCTGAGGGGAGAGGCCTATCTCCGTTGATGGGACCTATGTGTCGCAGATCAGCCGGTCGCATTAGCAGGCTCCACCACACCGAGCGAGCTAGTGGTTTTTCCTCCGCCCCTCATGTCCTCTGGTAACTAACAGGCTTAACTCCAGTGTCTCTGAGCCATAGTCTGTAAGCAGAGGAGATCTTAAGCATAACCAAACAAAATAAGAAAGAGTGCAGAGCAATGAGGTGAGCAGGTTGTCGGATCTCCTGCGTGCTGTGGTAAATGCTTCAGTATGTAAACTGTGTCTGAGACTAGAACATTAATTGGTTCCCGTGTATCTCTCAACAGCATTGAATGTTTTTTAATTCAAATCCTAATCTTATGCAGATATTTTAACATGTGTAGTCATGCAGAATTATAAACATGCAAGGTACATGAGAGAGAGGAGTAACACGGTGAGTCAGGATCCAGTCAACAGAGGTGCAGGGTGTCTTGTGAGAGGAAAACACTGTTGAATAATAATATATTCCTTTTTCTGTTCAATCCTGCGTATTATCTTCTTTAGAAACCTTTTAAATATACACCTTACGTATAAATCAGAGCCTACACATTTGATTTCCCTGGATATATACATATTTTTTGGTATAAACTTTAGCTGGACATGCTAACTTTGAATTTAAGTTATTTGTGTAGTAAAGCTGCAGCATATATATTTGATTTCCCTGGATATGTCATTTTTTTTAATTAACTTTGCTATATGTGTTGACTTTGATTTAAAGTAGGTTCATCCATATCTAAACAGATGAGGTAAAATATCTCTGAATTGCTAATCTGCTGCCTGAAGCTAGTTTCTGTTGAATACTGTTTTACTAGTAGCATCCCTTGCTAGCTCAGTGATAAAGCAGTTTAGCTGACCTTGATACAATAAGCCACATATGTGACCACATAAACATAAAAAGCTAATGTTATTAAAACCTAAATGCTCCTCTTGAATTATCTGTAGCTACACTTTGTGAAAGAGTTTGTTAAAAGTGAAGAGTTTACTACTAACCAAGCTAGCCATTATGCTAGGTGTCCAAAGCTTATGAGTTGCTAATACAGCCTTTTAAGTTGATGTGAATGTTGGGCTAACTGTTCTTCCTTTTTGCTCCTTGCTCTATGGTAATGCTTTGCATTTCCTGGTACAAAGTATAATGTAACAATTTTAAAAGTTATGCTGCAAAAAGAGCAATTTACCCAGAACCAGTAGGGCAAAAGAGTGAATAATTTTTCCAAAGGTCACCCTCAAACATGGGGTGATTAGCTGGCTGTCACTGAGGTGGGGGTGACAAACAATACATCCATTATGAGCAGTCTTTCCTGTAAATAATTCATAGTGTCACACTCGGTTCTTAACAGAAAAGGTGACAGAAAAAGTTGTGTATTGTGTGTAAAAAAATATATATATACTTTTTCATCCTAGCCACACCTGCTTGTCATTGCACGAAGTGGGTGTGAATGTCGGATTAGCGTTGTTTCAGCTGAGGGGTTGAGGGGCGTTCAAAGCCATTCTACTATCAACCATCTGACCAGCAGTTTTGATGCAGGATACTAGTTACCTCAGTCATCATTTTTGTTACTTCACGTATTTTACACTTTCAGAGGAACTCTGATCTATTAATTCTGTTTTTCTTATTTGAAATCACTGTCATGAATTTGTTATCCAACTCTGTTTTTACAGTTTTACAGTTACTGCCTGGGAAAATCTCAAAGGCATACTGCTGCCTTCAACCTTTGTTGGAAGTGTTAAGCTCTCTGCACAGGTGTACACCTACACACAAAGTGAGGAAAAGTGTTCTAAATAATTAATGATCTTTCACTGATTACTTAAAAATGGATGAAGCTTTATGATGTAGACAGTTTTTTACCGGTTTATATTTTTTCATTGTGATGATTAAAGATTCAGCTCAGAGAATCAGAGCGAGAATTAAAGTCTGAGTCAGTAATGATCAAGAAATCCTCCTGAGAGACAGATCGGAATCAGTTTCTTTCTGGGTAGATAAACTGTTTAATATGTGTTTATTCCATCATAAAATGTTAAATAATGATATATGATGATATCTTATAAAATACATCAATGCAATATGATATCTTCTTCTTCTTGTGTGTTTTCAGGCAAGAATATATTAGGTTGATTTTCCTAACTCAATGAAAGACATTCTCCCTGCACAGTCGATCACAGGGGTTCAATATAACAGTCAGGAAACGAATGCATACATTATACTAAAGCAGCATTAACAAGCTATCAATCTCAAAGTGGGCTACAAAGAGTATTGATTTGTTGCCACTGAGGGAAAATAAAGGGATCAGAGCAGCTTTTCTATTTGGGGAAGGTGTTTATTTTCAGTGAATGATAATAGACTGTTCATGGTTAAGTGTGAAATTTGACTGCAACAGCTGTGTCACCTATGAGAGGAGGTGTGAATTGGATTGCTCCTCATCGTCTAGTCTGGCCTATACCGCCGGATACGACCGGCCGCCTCTGCTCTATGGATAATATGATTGACTGCTCCTCTGTCTGTTGACTAATGTAATTGTCGACAGCTATTCTGGTGAGGATGTGATCAGTGTAATTGGCAGAGGTTCCTCCTTGGTCACGGTAGGATCAAGTCTCCTCCTGGGCGCAGACAGCCACAGCAGACTGGTGGTGGAGCCGCAGATTGGAGCAGCCAGATTGCCCTCCGACGGTAGGCCAGCCACACCAGCAGCAGCGTCACCGTGACAACAGAGGAGCCAACCACCAGGCTGACGATGACAAGAACCAGGTCCAGCTCTGACGGGTCTAAACAATAAAGGTTTAATGGTACATGAGTCTACAATCATGATGTGCTCATCCATCTACCGACACTTTGCCTGTAACTGAAGTGTAACTTTTTATTTTGGAGTAAATTCTGTCTGTTTCACTAAATCTGCTATCCCACAGCAGGAACTTCAGCTAGGGACCAGGAACTTTTGGTTTTGGTTAGTGCGTCCCTGCAGGGACCAGGGTCTAAATATGGACTTTATCTTACCCACCAAAAGGTCAGTTTTCTGGGAGTATACTTTCCAGAAGTATAGGAAGGGAGAAGCCTTGCAGCGCTGAAAATTCCTATTGGTCGATCATTTGGTGGTTTGACCTATCTAGATTTGTTGCTATACCATGCTTTTGTATTGACGATGTTGTCAAGACGTACTTGCTGTCAATTAAACCAATATACACCTTAGTAGGCTTAGTATTAAAATCAGTGCACGGGATTATATATAGTTTTAGATGCTGACTCAGAGGCGGACCAACCGTTCTGCCTCCATGCATTTTACAAAGAAGACGAAACATAACAGAGGCGTAATAATCCCGCCTTGAAATGGCAGGGTAAAAGGGGCTAATGTCTACCGTTACAAATAAGTGGCATTGGTGTTACTTTTATAAATCTGTAATAAACAGGTGTTACTTTTCATATCTCAGCAGCCATATTTGCCGAATCTTCACTGGTCTTTTGGTGGAAATGCCTTTAGCCCCTTTAAAAGACGCTCCTGGAACTAAACGTCCCTTACTTCAGGTGTAAACTGCTGCAAAGGACTCACAAGACAGTTGAATGTCCCCTTTTTAACTTAGTTTCTCTTTATTTAATTTAGAAAGACTACTATGTTTCAACCCCAAAGGCACAGAGGCATCCTCTACCTGATAAAGAGTCAATTTGGGCTCAGAGCGTTCTGCTTTTTCTAAATTTTATAAAGAAAAAGACTTAAAAGTGGGAATTCTGCAGTGTTTCAAGCCCTAAGAAACATGAAGTATCTACAAATTGAGTTTTGACTCCTGGAAAGAAAAGGTGTGATTGTGTTTTAAAGTAGCTTTCCACGATAAACCCGTGGAGAGCTGTATGTATTAGGACACAGAGAGCCACTTAATAATATGGCTCTTTTCCTCACATGCTACAGATAAATGGCATGGCCATCTCTCATTTCCTGTCCTGCAGCATCCCCCCCCTTCACGCTCTGTTATCTCAGATTGATCATTTTAGTTTTAAGGCACAGCCAATAATTACCTATCTCCTCCGGGAAGCTAGAATTGTTCACTTCTTTCAACATGGGACCAAAGGATATGCGATTTCTGAGATTGGTGACAAAAGCCTCTGGACCCTCCGGGGGAAACGCACTTCTCTGCTGGAGGCACTGCTTTAAACAGACAGGGGAAATATGTTGCATGTGAGCATGAAAAATGATAGAGTTGCAAACAGGTAATTAACTTTTCGGAAGAAGGATAGTGTTGTTGTTTATCATTAAAAATAGAGGGGAATGCACAGAAATAGTAAATGAAATCATGCAGGTGCAACTGTCTGATAAATATATCTAAAACTGTTTTTCCTTTGTGGTATTTTTCATTTGGATAAAAGGGCAGGAGCACACACATCTATTTCAAACACAGAGCTAGAAATATGATGTTGGCTTGCAAACACCATTCATTTTAATCTAAGCTGTGCACTACGGCTCAGAGCAGTTCAAACAAGCTAAAACATGGAGTCTAAGTTTAATGTATATAAAATGTTTGCAGGGGAAAACGGAGCCCGACATCAAGAAAAAAGAGAAACAAGGCAGAAAAACATCCATAGATGCACTTTGAACAAAAATAAGTTGTGGTGTAGGTGCAAAACTTTGAAAGCTTGGTTTGTGTGCAAACACTTTTTGAAGTCTTGTTCAAGCGAGGCATTTGAGTATCAGTAAACAAGTCCAAATAGCTGTTGTGAATTAAAACGGACTGTATCCTGCAGCAAAAAAGAACATTTAAAGGAGACACTAGAGACGTCATAGCAGAGCTAAAGTGGTGCCCTACAAAGGCAGACATTAAAATAAGTCTACAGTCCTTGTTTCACCTCTGCCCTCGAACGTGTCCTTGTCAGATGATGCCATTTTCCACATTAAATCAAAGTCCCTGCTCCCATGACAGCAGGAGACAGCTGTTGGTATCAGCGCTCTCTTAACTCTGTACGTGTGACTCTGTAACTTTGCGCGGACCTTACCTCACCTTCAGAGTGAATAATGACATGACAGATGTTTTAGTCTGTCAGCCTCAGCCTAAGTCAGCTCATCTCCCTCTTATGGCAGCATATCTTAATCCCCTCTTCCTCCCCTCCTGCCTATTTACATCCCCTCGTTTCCTCCTCGTCCGTCTTCCTGTTTTCACAGTGTCGCAGCCCGTGTCACTAAATTTAAACCACTCTCCGCTGCTCAATCTCTCGTTCTTTAGCATTCATTACACTGCAGCCTTACCCTTTCACAGTCAGAGCGGTTCCTCAGGCAGACACTGAGATCACAGTGCAGGTACGCGACGGAGTAATTAATCATTTGGAAGAGACTGATGGTGAAGCTGGCACTGGTTGGCAGGGCAGTGGGCAGCAGCGTGATCCCTGCTGGCTCTGCAGCTAACCTTAGAAAGCAAAACAAACACACAGTGTGACCTCAGCTGCAGTTGCTTAGTCAGTTCATTCACCTTCAAAGAAAGAGTGAAAACTCAAAATGAAAAATGGTAAACAAGAGTAACCAGCAGCTTATCAATAAAGCAAAAGCAGAAGAAAGCACAGAGCAGTGAGCTATCAATATTTTATATTGAACTGAGGTGAGAGCTCACGAGAGAAGAAGTAAAGTCAGGTAAAGGTCAGCTTCCACTCTCTGGTGCTGTCAGATTACTATCATTACTCATGGCAAAAAATCTTTATAAGTTATGAAATTCAATTCAGCATTATCATCTATAATAAATTCACCAGCGTGTTGGTTCTTTTACTAAGCATCTAGGAAAGGATTTGTTTGGATTTCAGGGTGCTTTAAGTTTTTCTTCATCCCCCATCGAGGACATTCGTATTCAAAAGGTTTGTCCCGGGTGGACACACTTTCTATAAGTCTTCTGTTCAGACAGTAAAACTCAACAGCCAGCCCATTCACATTTTGACATACTTTAGAGGCTTTGGATTTATACGGTTGCCTCCCCAAGTGTGCAGGAGTTTGCTGTATTTCCATCTATCAGAGTGATGCTGGCTCAGAGAGATAACACCATCAACCTACAGCAGTCCTCTGTTTACTGGGCTGAGAATACTGAGCTCTAAAATATGAACCTGGATTTGATAGAAATTGTAGTAACTCTGTTACCCAGTTAACATGTTTGAAAGCACTGGGAGTCTGGCCAGTTGAGTAAAGCCTCTTAAAGAGGTTCTTTTGTTGCATTATTCATCAATGTATGCCTTTTTTTGTAGATAAAGCAAAAGTCTGGTTTTTGACATTTATTTAAAAAAAACAGTTTCTTCCATATTAGGCGTCAATTCAGCTCAGGTCAATAGGCTTGATTACCAAAAAAAAGTTATAATAATAATGTTAAGGGGTGACTACAAAGGGGGGTATTATGCTAATTTCAAGCTTCATATTTCACTCCCTCTGCCTGAAACGACTCAGTTAGCTCTGTCCCTTTAAGAAACCCCACCCCTACAAGCCCACTTTCTTCTGATTGGACAGCTCTCCGAAGCCCGCTGAGGCTGCACTTTGTGACGTCACAAAGAAAAAACTGTGTGAAACCTGGCGTTCACAGCAGCCTGCAGACTGAGCCGAGAAGCCTTGGGGTTACTCCAACAGACTTTAGATCTGAAACTTCACCCATGTTTAGTATGAACATCCAACATTGTAACATTATAATTAAATTTTTTTTTTTTTTTTAATTAAAATGTGAAACAGCATAATACCCCCTCTTTACAAAAATAGAGCTTATCATCTGACATAATGTCCGCTTTTGTATTTAATCTTGTCTATTAGAAGCATTAAAGCAGCTACAATTAAAGAGGACGTCATTTTCCTTTCATGAAACATCTAGATGGCTGCACAGGGGTCACTAAATGCACTGTAAATTTCCAACTGTGCAACTGCTGCATTTGCTGAGTCTGCTTTCCTATTATAAGTTTTTACACTAAAGGAAAAAAGCTTCTCTGGGCAACTTTTTTTCTTACAATTGTGCCCGAATTAAGCCTTTTTGACCTTGACATAAAATCTCTCTTAAATCCACCTTATATAAGACTTCCCTGTGTACCTGGAGAAAAGGCAGCAGGTGGAGTCAGTGAGGTCAGGCTGGCTGGTCGGGGACAGGCAACAGGAGGTGACTTCAAGGTTTAATCGACTGTTGTTTGTCTTCAGGTTGATGACCACTCTGAGGTTCCCCCGGGCCGGCACGGCATCACCGGGCTCCACATCTCTGCCCAGGCTCAGACTCATCTCTGCTGTGTAGTTCCCACTGCCGCACAGCTCGTCTGACACCTCTGTTACACTACAGAAAAATTAACATTATTACAATTTGCACAACATAATGCACTGTCCATTACGTACTTATATTTTGACCATACCAACCATAGTAGTATTTTCATTTTTTTAAGCCATAAAGTACATTCCCATTTAAACATTATATTACTGCTGACTGTGGTCTAAAAAGTTTTTGCAGGTTTGAGATTGATTCCTTACCTTCCAGGCAGTCATTTTTTTCATCCTTTTTGCTGTAACTCAACTTTAGAGAAGTGAAACTTGCTTGAGATATCCATCACAGTGACTGATTACACTGCTTTTATCTTTTGTCAAAAATGAACAGGTACTGCTCAGAAAACTGTCCTGCAGCTCAGTGTCGGTGGATTGAAGGGAGCTCTGACAAGGATTCAGATAAGCTGCCAATCGGCATCCCATTCAAACAGTGACTCCACAGTCAAACACCACATTAGTGGATCTTAAAATGCACAGCTTTGCACAATTAAATGGTAAGTATGTGAACATGCTCTCAATTTCAATGCTAACATTCTGATAATTAGCAGGTCTAATGTTAACATGTTCACCACCTTAGTTGCATTTTTACCATCTTTTTTTAGAGTGTTGGCGTGCTAACATTTACTAATTGGCACTCTACACAAAGTGCACCTGAGGCTGATGGAAATATCATTACCGTTTCTTATGTATTTGACCATAAACCTAACTGCTGCATATAAAACACTGAAATCATGACGACATTGTGTGAACAATTAAGGAATTGGCAAGGCTATCGACAAACAAAATTATCGACACTGGAATGAGGCTAAAATATGACCAAAGTCGACACGAATGATGTGACTTTTGGTCTATTTTTTCTTCTAGGTTTGATCCTCCATCATCATACATCATAACTGCAATGTTTCCAAGCTGTTGACTCCCTAATATTGGTTTTCCGAGTGGCATAAATGCATCACCAGGAAGCGTCTTCACACCTGACTGCTCAGGTACTGCCTAACCATGTGATGATGTTAATTTATGGAAAAATAAAACAGTTCACTGTGATGGATTTTCAACCGTATAGCCTAACTCATTACCAGTACATGTCTTTAATGTGTTACCGCATGATTCATGGATCATGTTTAAATAAAAGGTTGCACTATAGGATTACCCTGATAGATACAGATGAGTTGAGCTCCTTCTCCTGTGTTTCAGCCTCAGCAGCTCTGCTTCAGACGCTGGCTCGGGAAGTAACAGCCTGCGCCCAGACTGCTGTAATGCAACCAAAGAATGCGCTGACCTGGTTGCATTTTGCACCTCAGATATCTCAGCTTTGGCTGCTCTGTTTAATATTGTTTTTGTAGTCATTTCATTGGGCAGTGTCTGCTCAGTAGCTTTTACAATGGTTGCTTCAGGTTCAGATAAGGCGACCTCTGTGGCTGCAGAGGTCTCTCTGTGAGACAGTCTTTGTGTTGCATTCTCAACATTATCCAGCTCAAGTATCCCTTGTCTCGTCTCAGTTTCAACAAGTGCTCTCCACGTTGAAGTTTCGTGGATCATACTGTTGGCATTTTGTGTCATAGCCTCATCAACAGAAGCACGGCCAGATTTGCTGGCAGCTGCATGGACGGGGTTGGTGGCATGTGGTGTCACATTTCCAGGTACAGGACAGCCAGTGCTACAGCTGCCATTTCCTGGTCCTGTTCCAGGAGTGTGTGATGCATTAACGCGATCTCTTCTCGTGTGTCCGGCGTGTGTTTTATACATTTTCTCTCGAGCGGGGTGATTAGTCTCACCTGCTCTAGTTGTTTCGTCACTAGTCTGGCTTGATTTAGCACATCCAATTGTCCTACAGCCCGTTTCATGAATAATCTCTGTAGGTAAGATCCACGTAGGTCCAAAATCAGTTGAAGGTCCAACTATCATTTGGGTTATTGAGGTCTTTGCAGGCTGGTCTTCTCTGTCCGGTGCATGCGCTGTAGGAGTCCTCTCATGTGGAGGACGTTTGGCTTCAAAAGCACTCTCTGTCGTCATGGTCGTTTTGATGTCTTTAAATGATGAATATTCCACTCTTTTAACCGCAGTAGGTGTTGCTCTGTTAAACAAACGTGTCTGGACGTCCTGCAGAGGATCATTGATGGGACTTGTCATTGCAATAATACCCGACAGAGCATGCTGGCTTTGTTTGATATCCTGTACTGAAATTTCACGCTCGGGCTGCTCTTCATTCCTCGTTTCTATCGTGTATTTTCTGTTCACAGCAGGGATGAGTTTACCAGAAGTGAGAGTTACGGACTTGATATGATTACTGGACGGTACTGAACGCTCAGCATGTGATGACTTTTCAGTTACAACTTGCTCATTAGCGGTCAGCGCTGATTCGTGAGCTTTTAGGGACGAGATTGGAGCATTTATGCTATCAGCTGGTGTCAGAGACACAGAATCGTTGGTTTTAGTAGTGGTTATCTGAAATTTTGGAGTAACAGTCATTATCCGGCCTGCAATCTGCTGCCTGGATATAATGGGGATTTTAAGGTCACTCCTGAAATGTATGTGAGTAGCAGTGAACGTGTCTTGTGGTGTGGAGGGATCATGTTGCTTTTCAATAGTCCTTTCTGCAGGGCGTTGTATGTCAGAAATAGCGCTGTTAGTCACATCATTAGCCTGGATTATGGGTATTTCTGGCCTTCTATCCGCGCCGCTGTCAGTTCGATCATTTGTGTCACGCACAGGTGTAGCAAAATCCTTCGAAAGAGGCACAAAATCCTCATTTACTGCCCGCTCAATCTTGCGGGTGGTCTGAATTGCAATTGTGAAGGGCTTAGCACTTGTTTCATTATACCCTCCTAACTGGGAGGGATGATTATTCTGGAGGGCAGCTTTCACTGGGTTGTTTGCTTCGTGCTCGCCTTCTACACTGAACAGGTCATTGTGGTTGTTCTCATTAGTGGTTTTTACTGCTAGTTCCTCCGTCTGCTTTATAGACAAAGAGTTGAATTCATCAGTGTTACTGGCGTGGTGTTTACGCCTGCCAATTGGTTGCGTTGTAAAAGGGTAACCGTCCTTTTCATTTCTGCTCCCTGCCATTTGCTTTGTGGCTACATCTGAATATTTTACCGCCAAGGTCACCATCGTTTGCTTGCTGTCGTACTCCTCGGTTTGATTTGTCTCATCGGCAGAGCCAAACGAGGACTCACCGCGGCCGCCTCCACTATTTGCATATTCAGCGTCTCTTTCTGAGGCTGACCTTGTTAGCTCCGTGAGGCTATAGGTGCGAGGTAAACTGTCACTTCCAAACAGCACGAGATTTAGTGGTGGTGAAGTGCCGCTGAGAGGAAATTGATTGTTTCTTGCTTTAGGGCTCATTGATGACATTGGGGCCTGTACAGATCTCTGCTCGTTATCATCAACAGGAGCATGCAAAGCATCCGAATCGGTTGTCTGTTTGGACAGTTTAAATGAGCATGGCTGGCCTGAACTCATGTCAAAGGAGGACTGAGTTACCTGAGGGGAAGACTGACCTTGGTGAGGCTGCAACTGGCCAATGGAATCAAAAGCTGCGTCTGTGGGTGGCTTGCTAGATGAGTCATTTTGCATCAGTGAGAGCAGAGCAGGAGTTACAGAAGTAGATCCATTTACTCCTTCAATCATGTTAGAGGTTAAAGGGCCCTTGACACTGGATTCAAATATGGTCGCGGGTGTAATCCGTTCGGCTTGCTCTCCCTCATTCGCAGTCTCTAAAAGTGAATTTGCCTCCAAACCTGAAGTACTGAATTTCTCTCTTTCATCCAAGACGCTGTAAATAATTGATGCGCTGAGAGTAGAGCTATTTGCTTTAAAGTGGGGCTGAGCTCGCAAGAATCCAGCTGTGATTGCCAAACGCGGGGTGGTGACTGACAACATATTACTGATACTGTTTGGTACACGGGGAGCTGATTCATCCTGGGAAAAGGTTGGCTTTAATGCATCATTAAATTCAGATGTGCTGACTCCAAATGTTTGGGAGAGTTTTGGGAGAGTTTTTGGTGTGGAAGGCACAGAAAACGAAGCATTTACAACTTTTATCTGGGCACTTTCTTTGGTGAGTGGAGACGTTGATCCGTGGTTTGTAGGGATCGCTCTGTGTGTAGATGGATGGGGTTTAATCTGCGTGTACGGCTCGGAGGGAGAAGATGTCATACTTGATAGTTTGGGGCTCTGAGATCTCAGAGTTGAGTGAAGTGCTCTGTGATTGCTTGTCACTTTGTAGGAAAATGGCTTATTTTTCATTTCCACAATTTGTGCAATCTTTCCGCCCAGATGTACGCCCCCATGCTCCGTGGTTTCCAACTGTTTAATCAAACAGTGGCAGGACGACAGGCTTGTAACAGGGTGCCCTTTGTCCCTGTTAAATTCCTCAGAATTAGTATTACGTCCAGTGGGGGAGTTTGTCGTGCCCTCTCTCCCAATTTCCCTGTTGTGTTGAAAACCTTTCTCGTCTGCTGTTTCCTCTGCTCCTTCCTTCAAAGCCTCGCTCTGCTTTTCAGCAACATCTTCAGTTGAAGTGTGTGTTTTTATTTTAGTCACGCCTTCTGCATCAGCACCTTCTTCGCCCCTTACTCCCTCTTGTCTCAGATCTTTGTCTTGTCTTAAAGCTACGTCCTCTTCTCCAGTGGTCCCTCCACCTTCCTCTCTATGTGCCTCACATTCTTCTTCTTTATCCTCCAGGTCCGTGTTTTGACTTATCTCTTCTCCACTTGTAATTATGTTTTGTACTTTCCCATTTTCCATCTTACCGGATATAAACAATTCTTCACTTCTGTTTCCCAACTTTTCATCTTCCTTGTTTTGCTCTTTTTGCTGCAACTTCGGTATCTCTTTGGCGTGTGTAATTTCTTTGTTCTGCCTGCCCTGCTCTTCTCCCTCATCTTCTACATCTACAGTCAACACCTCCATATTTTTATCACCTGGTTTAGGATTGCGGACTCTTGGTGCATCACTGATAACATCCCCGCTATATATTCCAAAAGATTGGCGTGTTGCCACATGGTAATCATTGCTAACATCCAACATCCTCTCTTGAGTGATTTGTGATTCCCTCCCTAAAAGTCTCCCCGTTGTCGGCCTCTCAGAGAAAGACTTGCTTGTTTGTGTTGTTGGAGTCAACGTGGACACGTCCTCATCAAAGTCCTGTCTTGCTTCTGAAAGCAACAACTTCACGGCAACAACATTTCTTGTTGCAAAAGTTGGAATTTGCGGATGTTTCATAACTGACCCTAAGGGATCAACAAAAGACTGTTTAACAATGCTGTTTGCAGTGCTAAACGTCTGAGAGTCTTGAGAATCTGCGAGCTGTCTCTTTGTGGGTATAGATGCAATCTTGGAATCCTTCAGTAGCAAAGTCAGTATGTGTGCTTTTGTCTGAGAGGTTGCTTTAGTTTGCGGCGCAGAGACTGAAGAATCAGCTCTTCCTGTCAGGGCGTGAGAACTTCTGGCGGCGGTTGGCCGACTAAGGCTGAAAAGTGTTGCTGCGCCACGAGCATCAATTAACGCACTGTTGTGATCATTACCTTGGAGAAGAACACTTGTCCTACAGCTGGCCGGCGCGTCAGTGATGGCGGGCGTCTTGATTACTGAACCACTGCTGAAGTCCAAGATGGTTGAGAGAATTTGGAAAGCATTTTTATCATCTATTTCTTTTGACTGTGGGTCCCCGGTGCTAACCGTCTTTCCAAACATTTCTGCATTTCTTAATGGTTTCCTTAAAGTTTGGAGTGCCTTTGATGAGCCGTAAAGTACTGTGATCGCTGAAATTGGCTTCCTTGTGACAGAAGTTTCACTTGAAAAGGTTTTCTTTGATTCTTTCCTGGTGTCTTTTTGTGTCACCGGTGATATCTCAGCATGAGACTGTGTTTGAAATGCAGCTGTTGAGAGAAGATATCTGATTTGGGAATCATTCAAAATGCTTAAATTCACAGTCGTATTGAAGGATAAGGAAGGAAATGTCAAACTGTGAATCGATTGTCCCCCCACACTGAAACTAGAGCGCTTGGTGATGCTTTGCCGACTGATTTCTTTGTTCAGTATGTCTTCTTGTTTTCCAAATGACCGTGAATGTAAACTGGGTAATGAGGTTGTAAATTGATTGAAATCTAAAGCGAGCCCCTCCGTACTCAGAGAGTCTGAAGAGCCATCAGGTGACAGTTCAGGCTGAGCCACAGATTTCTCAGTGGACGCTCCTCTTCGATCTTTCTGGCAGGTCAAACACAAGTTTGTCCCAGTGTTTCCTCTCACTGAATCTTCTGTTGAATCACCTTGGAAGATGGATTGCATCGCGCCCGATAGATACTCGTCCATCCTTCCCAGGTTTGAAATACCCTTTTCATCCTCGCCTTGAGGTCGTTTGTCATCATTGTCATCACTCGGCGCGGCCAGGTTATCAATTACACGGGGATGAGATGCAGATAGGATTGGAACTCCGGGCCCTCCGTCAGCAGATGTGAGAGTAATAGAGTCTGTGTTTCTCTGATTTCTGTTATCACGCAGAGTGTGAGGCCCAAGTGAGGCTTTCAGCACATCCGCAGACAAGCGGACCTCAGGCTCCAGGGTGCCATTCATCATCGATTCAAATGCAGCTTGTGTAGAAGAGAAAGAAATCATCTCATTATTAGAGATCAATTGTTTTTCTGATTCAGTGTGAATCCTCATACCTGATGTGAGATATTGGCGCCCATTTCTCGTAATGAATCGTTCGCCACTTGCTGAGGCAATTACAGCCGATGCTTTTATGTTTTGTGTCGTCTCATGAGGTGGCGTTGGTCCGGTGTCAAACAAGACCGCCCCTGGAAACTTGGCAGTCACTGCCACAGCGGTGTGTTGATGTGGATTTTGTTGAGGTATTGCTTCTGTGCCATGACCGATCGTGTTCTCCTTTCTCAACAGCAGATCTCCTCTGACAAGTGTGCCTTTTGTTTGTTCTGTGCGGTAACCTTGGAAATCTTCTTTTTCTGCCCCGACTGCAAAGAAAAAGAAATCAATCAATCGGCTTTCTTTCCTGAAAGCTGTCCTGTAACATGCTGTGCCATCACTTTTACCACATTTAAAGAGTTATCTCGAGATGTTGCTGTTTTTGAGACAATAAAATATTATCAAATAAGTCATTGTTATTTTAAAGGTATCCCCAGGGATGCAGGAATCATACAATTCATAGTTTATAAGCAGATTTGTATTCAACACATATAAGTCAGTTAAGTCCAAAAACTACCAGTTAACTGTGAGTATATGGTGTTTATTCCCGACACTGTGTGGATGACTGAAGGGAGCAGTCCTGCCCTCACTTCACTCGGGCTGCTCCCCGTCAGTGAGATGAAAGAGGAGAGTGTTAGGTGATAAATTAGGATGGTGCCAATTAGGCTGTATTTTTAGACGTCTGCATCCACGTCAAGCATCACAGCTACACAGCTAACGCTCACTGGGAGACGGTGAGACGGTGAGTGATTATAGCTAGGATAGGGAACTTATTTAACAGGCATTTTGTGATACATTTGTTGAATCACATGCTGACATTTATCATTAAACTAAATGCTCTGCCAAAATCAATCAGATATCAGTTGCTGTTGCAGGCCTGTAAAAAAGGTGACTATTAAACTCTTCCACAAAGCTAAGCAAAACTTAAGCCTTTGCTTAGAAAGGTTCCTAAATAAGTTAAACAACCTGAAAGTAATTACAGGGCAGCTATAATAAGATATGTTTGAATTCTGGAGCTGCATTGTTTCATTTATCATCTTCTTTAGAAAAGGTTACAAGACTTCATCCCTTAAAAAAGGAAAGAAGATAGTGTCCCAGGATTCATTGCATCACCAGTGATGCACCATTTGACCATTCATGAAAACAATCAACATGACAGTGGTAGGTTTGTATGGAAGCCCGAAGTAGACATGCATCCATACATACATTATATTTACTCTGTTTTCTCGGGATAACGAGTACAAGTCATTCCCAGTTGTTTTCTCGAGATCTTGATTTATTTATCTCATTATCTCGTGATAACAGGATAATTGTCTGCCGATCTGGAAAACAAAACAACATCTTCGCATTAAACTGTTTCCAGCTACAACGTCTCCTATTTACAATATGTTGCTAACGCTTCGTCACAGACACGGACTGTCATGATCTCCATTGTAGCCGCCACCGTCACAACAATCAACGTTACCGTACGCTGCCACAGCGGTACCACACCAGTAGCTAGCATTATTGCAAAGTCGACATGGCGAAAACAGATGGTAGGCTGTAATTTGTGTGTGTTTTGAATGAAAATAAATTGAAATAGTGTTGAACTAACTTGTATACACGTTTTCATAGATAGCTTTTTGCCACTGGGATACCGAAAAATAGACTGCGTCTCATATTCCAGTGCGACTTATATTCCAGATTTTACGGTAAATAAAGTGCATGTCCACTTAGGACTTCCCCAGGCTTGTAAGCTTTTTTTCAGGAATTAAACACATATTTTCTTCAAACAAACAAATTGGTATTCATGTAGATAAATATGAGGAGAGGAAAGGAGGGTAAGAAACTATTTCTTTCTAGTTTTGGTGATCCGTATTCATTTTCATTGTTTTACTTTGAACCTTTAAATCTAGATTACTCTTGACGGCTTCTCAAAAGAGGCCTATCCTAGCTTTAGGGTTAGCTTTAGAGAAATGTTGAGTGGATGAGTGTGTCCACATATCATTAGTATCACAAGGACTGTAATAGCCACAGAATGGGCACGACAGGTTTAATGTGCATTTATGCCTCTCTGCCGATGTGTTCGTGTTATTGTCGTAACATGCAGCGAAGGAATCGGTCTATATTTCCGCTTAGCTTATTTTATCAGTTGATTGGTGTGGGTAGTAAAACGGCACATGCAGTGAAATGTGCAGAACTGGGACTTGGGAAAGACAATTTAGTGACCCGAGCTGCACAGTCAACCTTCTTGTAAGCTCCACAATGTGACAATACTTATATAAGGTGCCTACATTTCCAGACATTTCCCATAGTGACGGTTGGTAATAAACAGTTATAGACAAAAGGAGCACATGCATAACATTACAAATACATTCATGCACGTTAGTTTGTTTTCTGCAATAGTAAATGTATTTGACATTTGTTAAAAGTAAGCAAAACTAATGGCTCCCATTCAAACCTCCGCAGGGTACCTTTAATAATTTGAACCCTGTTGTGGCAGATACAAATTCAAAGTCGAAGAATGATGTTGACGCCCCTCGGTGTGAGTGATGGCTTAGATATAAAATGTTTGAGTTGTACTCTTCACTGTTTGTTGTAGCAGTATTAAAAAGCAGTTTTCTAATTCATTCAGATGTCATCATGTCAGTTTATCATTTAAAATAATGACAGTAACAACACCTGTATTTTAGAGGAAATGATCGAATGATGAGATAGTGTGGGAGACAAAAGAATCTAATTATGAAACACTGCTGATGGTGTTTTTTCTGCACTGTAAATGAGGATAAGACAATGCGAGGTAGACCCATTAATTTTAATATTTCACTGAATGTTGTTAATTAACACATTAGGTAGAAATTTTAAGAAAACCTCTTTTGTTTTTCTTACTTTAAAAGCATTATTTAAAGCTATCCAGCTGCTCCTTGTTTCTTTAAGTCCGAACTGACAAACATTTCTGAAAAGAGATTTTTGCTTTTTCTTGGCTTTGATTAAAATGTATATACAAAAGAAAATTGCAGAAAAATGTTCTCAGAACATGAGTCCCTGCAAATAAAGTTTACAATATTTATCATCAAGGTCAAAACTGAAAGCTGTAAAAGTATTTAAATGTAAAAATGTATCCATTTGATTTTAATCAGATTTCAGCAGTGGTTTAAATAAGCTGGCACACAATAGAAGGAACTTTTGTGCTGTACCTTAAAAAACACCAGAGATGAGTACATACCTGTCAGCAGGAACAATCCTATAGTGAAACAGTAAAGCCTCCTCATATCTGTTCAGTCCTTTTCAGCCAATTACTCAAGCCCCAGTGAATGAGTGTTGTTATTACAGTTTGATCCAACTGAGCAGACGGTATCAGCTGTTTGCAGGCACACACAGATGGTGTGGTACCTTACAACGGAGCTTTTGTCCTCTGCAGTTCATCTACAGATTCGATTTCTCAGTAACCTTTCCTTGTACAGTCAGTGCCGATGAAACGTCCCAGTCGGGTCCTAAATATGAAAATATGACATGACAAGGAAATACAAAAAAGAAATGGGATCAAAATTCTAATTTTTGCAAGTAATTTATGGTTTAACTATGAAATTAATAGTCCGTAGTTACGTAAATACGCCTTTCCTTGCATTTACACCTGTATGCTTGAAACTGGGACCTGCCTGGTGGTGCAGTGGTTAGCGCTGTCGCCTCAGAGCTAGAAAGTTCCTGGTTCGAATCCCAGTTCAGACGAAGTGGGCCTTTCTGTGTGGAGTTTACATGTTCTTCCCGTGCATGTGTGGTTTCCCTCCGGGTACTCCGGCTTCCTCCCACAGTCCAAGGACTGCTCATTAGGTTAAAATGGCTAGTATGCGGGAATGTGGGCGTGAAAGGTCGTCTGTCTCCGTGTGTCAGCCATTTGATTAACTGGTGATCAGTCCAGGGTGTACCCCGCCTATCGCCCAATGACAGCTGGGATTGGCTCCAGCGGGGTTCAGTGTCTTGCCTAAGGACACTTCGACATGTAGACTGAGGAAGCTGGGGATCGAACCACCAACCTTCCACCTGAAAGACAATCCACTCTAGCACTGAGCCACAGCCGTCCCTGAATAACTGAACTCAGCCAAGCTGGAGCAGTTCATATCCATCTCACTTCTCAGTGTGGAGGGGACGATCTTCTTCAGCATCCTATCCAGAAGGATGTCCAAGTTCCTCCTAAAGAATGGATACATGGACGCCTCAGTACAGAAAGGTGGCATCCCAGGAGTCCCAGGGTGCCTAGAGGGGAAGGGAGACCTGGTTGTGATTTGGCTCGACCTCGCCAATGCATACGGCTCAATGCTCCACAAGCTGGTTGAGACCCCCTTGGATTGGCATCATGTACAGAGCAAGATCTAGGACATCATCCTGAACTACTATGGAAACTTCAAGCTTCTGTGTGCGACCTCTGGGAGCTCAACATGTGACTGGCACTGGCTCGAAAAAGGGATGATAACAGGATGTAGGCATTCTATCTCAGTTATTCTCTTCGCCTTTGCCATGAACATAGTAGTCAAGGCAGCTGACACTGAGTGCAGAGGCCCGCTGTCCAAATCTGGTATTCGGCAGCACCCGATCAGGGCCTTCATGGATGACCCGACTGTCACCACTGCATCAGTGGCTGGGGGCACAAATATTCTCCAGGGCTGGGAAATTTTATGGTAATGTGTCCATAGAGATATGGAGATATTTCACCACAGATGTCACCCTGGTGGTGGCGTGGAGGAAAAGTCAGGAGGAGATAAGTCATTAGGATTCATCTTCTAAAGACCATGAATGTCTATGCAAAATGATTTGCTAATCTGTTTTATAGATATTAATCTATGATACATTAAAACTTGAAACTGGAAAAGGTCAGGGGATCACCACCTCTGGCTACCGTATATCTGTGACAAATTCTGTCTGATCATCCCTCTGATTGGAGAATCACTCTCCTAGAAAACTCAATATGGCCTTTTGTCCCCTCCTCAGGTGTTACAACGCATGTAATTGTCAAGCGTTAAAAACATTTCTGATACCAGCTTTTCCCCCATGGCCATCCGATTTAAGGCCACAGCACACCCACAAATACACTCTCACCTGCCTTAATCCAAATCCTCCACACTATTAAACTGTTTCACAACATAGTGCAGCTATAGACTACTCGTCTTGTCTCTCCCAGTAACACAACTCTACAAGCCATCACAGTGTGCAAACATTATGCCAGCAGAGTTATAGCTCTGACCTTCTTGCAGTGGTGTGGCTGAACACTCAGTGGTGCAATGGTTATAGCTGCAAGACAAGTTGCATGATAAATTATTGGGCCGCGCACTTCCTGTGAATTTACAAGTTATGCTCATAATTCAAATACATGCAGATCTGGCAGATCCCTAACTCAGTCAACCTGCAAACTCTTTAAACGCATATTTTAAGATTTCGAGATGATTTGTACCTCTATTACTGCCGTCCAGAGAATCCAAACACTCGGGGAAAAGCTGTTTTTTTCATCAGCAATAAATACTAAAGATAAATGTTAAAGCCTGGCACAAGGAAAGTTTACCCACTAGGGTTGCAGTTTTTTAGAACTTGTAATCATGGCCACATTGGTGGATGAGACAGCCAGTATTATCAGATGTTAAGCAGGCTGTATGCTGCATTATTCACATTTAACTCACAAAATAATGACACCTCTTTAAAAGGGATGCAATGTTCTAATTATTTACACACTTCCAATTCCTATTTATATTCCTAATACCTATTTAAGTGGTGTATTCTGTCATATATTGAATGTATTTTCTCAGTACAAAAGTATTCAGGAATTTAGTTTAATGTTATCCGCAGCCTCACAGCTGGGGCCTTCCTGTGTAGAGTTTGCATGTTCTCCCCGTGCATGCATGGGTTCCCCCCGAGTACTCCGGCTTCCTCCCACAGTCCTAAGACATCATGCTTCTTAGGTTAATTAGTGACTCTAGAATTGCCTGTAGGTGTGAGTGTGAGCGTGTCTCTGTGGATCAGCCCTGTGATTGACTGGCAATCAGTAAAGAGTGTACCCCGCCTCTCGCCCACTGGCAAGGCTCCAGCCCCCCGTGAGACCCAGAAAAGGATAAGTGGTATAGATAATGTATGTATGTATGTATGTATGTATGGAGAGACATATAAAGGAGGTTAAACAAACTGCACTTAAACTTCCATCCACACGTCTTCATGGTAATTAATTAAATAAATTCACATGGGGTTAAAAAACAAGGACAGCCTGGATCAATATGAATGTTTATGACATTTATGCAGATTAAGCAATTAGGAGCAGAATCTGATTTAAATGCAACAAATATTTAATCTACCACAACAAGTCATTAGCTTTTATCTATATATATATATATATATATATATGTATATATTTAAGTCAGACTTCTAAGCAATGAATCGTGTTTATAATATAATTAAAAAAGTTTTATTTTTAAGGCTGTTTTTCTTCTTGGGAGGAGTTTTGGTTCCTCACACAGAATACAGAAGAGAATAAGACTGATTACAAGCAATTGGATTATATAACATGTCTCTGTTGCGTGTTCATGTGATGAGCTTCATGCAGGAGTGCAGGATCTCAAGGCCGTGTAGTTCTCGAAGTTCATTCATATATCTGCAATCAACAAAAAAATGCATTAAGAGAAAACACAATGAGAGTGGGTTCAATGTGTTGTCACAGTTAAATTTACACGTGATTTTCTTAACTAAAACTAAACATCAGCACAGTCCCAGCACAGCTCTGTCGCCTTCAGGCTCAGTAAACATGTTCCTAGCAACAAAGAGACGATGTTTGTTGCTTCCATCTTCTACCATTAAAGATAATTGCACCAACAATTACCCTCACATAATCGGAGGTGCGTAAGTGTAGAGAAGATGGGCCACAGCACAAAACCATTGTTCAGGAGAGGATGCACTCAAGTTTGATTTTACTCACCTCGGAGAGTGGAAATGAAAGGATATTCACACTTAAATTTCAGGATAAAAACAAATCATTTGAAATACTGAAGAAAGATAGAGAGAACTATTGTAAATCTGGAGGTAATATACACTTGCAGCTGTTTTATAATATTTCCACAAGATACTAACTAATGTGGACAAAAAACAATCAAGCAAATATAAAAACCTACAGCCAAAACCAAAACAAGACTTGAAACCTGTGACCAATATTATAAAGTTAAAACACTTTCTCTATGACAGTCTTTCCCCTTTTCTTTCCTTCCCTCTTACAACAGTCAGGGAGAGTCTAAAAATGCATTCAGTGCAATAAAGGCTGTTGGCCATTAGCCCGTCCATCATGATAAGGCAGTAAACCGACTGCAAGCATTAAGAGACGGTAAAGCTAATGTCACGCATGAGCGTAGTTAGCAGATCATCACATCAAAGAACGGTCATATTGGTGGGTGTTTGCAGGAAAAAACAAGACAAACTGAAATCAAGACATATATTGAACTATTTGAAAAACAGTAAATCAGATGCACAAATAAATATACTACACAGATAATCTTTGCCGGACCCATAACGTCACATTAGCTCTTTGTCAGAGTGGCATTTAATCTAGTCTAGTGAATTCTCCTCCAGGCTACTTTTGCAGATGTAATCAACAGCATGCGGTATATGGAATGAGGTGAGAGGGCACCTGGGCTCAGATCGACACAGCTTCCCGAGAGCGATCGCTGCATTTTGCTTCACAGCTGTCCTCTTAGCGTCCCCTGCAGCGTGGCGCAGAAGTAGCGGCACAATATCAGTGCCCAGCAGGCTGATGGCAATTCCCTCCAGCTCGAGGCAGTGGGCCAAGCACAGGGCTGCGTTTCCTGTCACCATGTCATCACAGCTGGCACCCAGCAAACGACGTAAAATGGACAGGTCTGTGTGGAACAATACATGAAAAACAGATAGGAAGGGAACTGCACTTTAAAATGTGTTAAAAGAAACATGTTATGGTGTACATCTGCAGATAAACTGCAGAATGCACTCACACACATACAGTGTGCATACAGCCCCGTTTACACTTGTACACACACACTTAATTTGCATATTAGGTCAACTTTCAAATGTTATTCATGGAGTAATGAAAGAGCCTGTAAAAGTTGTTCCACTATGTCAATCATTTCTCACTTTTATCACACTTCACCAGCTCCTCCCGGGCCAACTGACTGGCAGCAGTGCACACTGTCAGAGTCTTAATGGCATACTTCGTAGCAGCCTGCCCTGTCCCCTGAACAGGCAGACAGAAAAATAACAATTACAAAAAGTAAAAGGACTGTATATATAAAAAAACACAGGACTATAAACTATAACAGTTCATCAGAATGTTTGATTTAGATTTGTTATCTGGATTGTTTTTTTATATTGATTTTGAACTATACCGCATGCAAATTATAGCATATGATAGGACTTCCTTAATCATGTCAAGATTTTATTTTGAAGAACGACAAATCAATTTAAAGATAATTGGAAAAGAGTGAGAGAAAAGGTAAGATAGTGCCGATGTATTCACAGAATATGTACTGTATATACAGTACTACACCTTGAGCAGCCTGCGCATAGTCCGGACTACGCCACCCTGAATAACGTGCTGCAAAGCCTCCGAGGACTGAGGCAGGATAGTACTCAGCACACCTGTGGCTCTCTGCAGGATGAAGAAGGATGTCGGCATTAGAACGGGAGATGATAAAAGAAAGAAGCAGAACAAGAAGAAGCAAGAAAACAAACAGGAGAACCGCTGTTTCAGGAAGTTATATCAGCACTTATGCAGCAATAAAGTAAAGAAAATCCATTCAAAAAGGAGGTGAGAAAGTTGCCTGAAAACACGTTTGGAGAGCAAGCATTAGAGAGAATTAGAAAAGGGTCACACACGGGTGCCTGCTTTGTGTTGCATGCAGGATCTGTTGAAGGACACATTATTGTTGCATAGAGAAAATTGAGGGCACGGCTCAGTAATTTGAGGTCACAAATGAAGTCATTTTACAGTGTAAATCTCTCAATAAAGGTTAGACAATAAGCACATTAAGCAGACAAATTTGAGAGATTAATTAGTAAGTCAAGGGCGCAAAATTACTCAGCTGAGTGAATCAGTTATTAAAAAAACATTTATCTGAAGAGATTTTGATTAACTTCCGTTTTTACAGCTGTCATTTGATTATCACTGGAAGCCATTTACACAATAAAGGCTCTAATTAGCCCTCTACACACTGACTCTACAGCACCAAAGGGAAGACTTAGCCACAGACCCAGATATCTTTCACGGGAAACGGAAGTAAGAGGCCTCCAACATTAAACTTTAATTTGGCCAGAAACACCAGCTTCATTTAGATGATAATGCATCATGTGTGCAATAAGGAAAAAGGAAACTTTTTTGCTAACATGCTAGCATTAACAGCTTTTCCAGGGAATAATATGACTGTGTGTCTGGCAGCTTGTTTCTGACTTCTTCAGCCCCCTAGTGGCCAAAAACAGAGTAATATGGCTTTAAAAATTCTGGAGGAATGTTTTGATAATAATTCAATGACATTTTTTCTCATGGTTGAAGCAAGTTGATAAAAATGGAAGTTAATGGCATGGACAAACTCGTCAGTTTCTAACTCTTGTTAGCTCTCACACACACACATATTTCTTACACCTATTCTAAAAAGGCTAAACGTAATTGTATATAAGTAAAAACACACTGTAGAGTCATGCTTTAGGGCTATTAACTGCAAACCTACCAAGATGCATTAGGGGCAGAAAGTGGGTGAAGTCGAGACATGAGCAGAGAAAAATATAGAGAAAATAAAAACAGGATGTTGACACCAGGCGACAAGGAAGAAAGAGTGCCAGCCAGGCAGTAAGTGAGCATTAAAATAGAGTAAAGAGACAGGTGGCTGAAAGTGTGGGACTCGAAGGGCTTTACATAGGCAGTGTGAAACTGCTATAACAACCATTAGCACAGACAACAGCACCTGGAGCTAGAGTTTCAATCAAATGTAATGATATGTATACAGGAGCCTAAGAATATTGTGGATTGCTGTTACCACCATTTGGGGCAGCAAGCTCACAAGCCCTTAAAAAGGACCATTACTCAAGACTAATGTCTTTTATTTGTGTCTAGTTACCTGAAAGTCAAGTTTGGAGAAACCAACATGAAGAAGTTTTCTGCGAGAACCTTCAACAAAGTATTTTCATGTTTTAAAACTCTCTGGGTCAAATCAGACAAACATGAAAACCTAAACCTACAGGGACTTTTGATGCTTTGAAGCAGCTTCATATATGATGTGTTCCTACTCATAGTCTTCTTTATACTATAGTGTACTGCCAAAGTAAAGTACTGCAAAAGTAAAGTTCACTCACAGTTACGACTCCTCCGTCAGTATGCCTCAGCAGGCCCAGACAGCAGTCACACAGTGAAACAGCATGCTCCTACAAAAAGGGGACAGAAAAAGGGCTAAACCAATTTTCACATACATTTCACCTCTGATTAGGTGGCTGATTAGGTCACACCACGGTTCACACAAGTACTCCTCCTTCTGCTTCCCATTCCACTGGCTTTTTTTGTTTTTCTTAAAATGAAGTTTATTTTCATCTTTTGGACTTCAGTGGTATGGGGGACTTTTATAGAAGATAGTCGCATCATATCAAAAAACAATAGTGTCCACTGTTGAGATGTCTGCAGATAAGATACAAAGTTCATATTTTCCCTCATAACATATCAATGTATGACTGAAACTCAACATAAATATCATAAATCAAACGCATCACACATCACTGGCTTTACCTGAATGACTGCAGAGGTGATAGTTGACAGGTTGATGATCAAACCAAGCAGAGGGTAGAGTACCTCTTTGTGATCATGCACACTGCACTGCTTCTGCAATGACAGCCAACAACTGTAGACTGAATAAAATCCCAACTGTTTAAAAAACAGGTCAACATTTTCATAATATTCACCATTTCTAATTTTGTCATTCAGACTATACTGAGGTGTTTCATGCTTGTGTTGTACAACAAACACCTGAATTGTACTGAACAATCAGTAATGATACTAACAATGGCCACGACAAAAGCCTTCCAGCACCCCGGATCATGAGCAAAATTGCGACGGATGACATCATCTCGAGCCAGACGGCCAACAGCTGATATCAGTGATGGAAGGACATGCTGATTGGATGCGCTGATATTTTTCTGAAAAATAAAGCCAACAAATGCAAATTTGCCCAGACATACACATAAAAACACACAACTATACATATTCAGTGCAGTTCAGTGCTGTATATAAGCTGAATCTTTGCATCTGTAGGTCTTACCAGTATTGCTGTGAAAGGCGCAATGACAGAGTCTGTCGACACGCTTCTTAACTGTTTGCAAAATCTGTAAGAAAATATGAAAACACGTCTCCTAAATGTGAGTTTTCACTGATTATTTGAGCTGCAATTCAATTAAGTGCTGAAAAAGCATTGATTGTCACGTCTCTGAACCACATTGAGGCAGAATAAGGCAGACGGTTTTGCTGCACAACTGCACAGCATGGCCAAGTTGCTTTGACTTATGACTTAAATCTATAACTTAATATGCTGTAAGCCATGTATAAATACTGTGATTTACAGAAGTGTATGGGCAGATTAGGAGTGGGAATCGCAGGGTAACTCACGATACGATACGCAATACTTGGCCCACTATAACAATAATATCACGATACAGCTGTTCTGTGATAATTGATATGTTGCAAGACAATCATATAATCAAACATCAGGATATTTGATTAACTGTCATGTTAAGTCATGGAGTAGTGGCGTAGTAAGCTTAGCTTCTATAATGAAGAGACAACTCTGTAGGATATTTCTCTCTTTGAGCTATAGACAAGAAAAATTGATCTCCCCATTTCACTGCTTGACGCCTCGACTCATTTCCTGCTGTGTTCAACAGCCTGAGTTGTCCTTTCATGTCTATTTTCATGAGGCACCAGAGAGGGAAACAGGCTTAGAACGGCCTTTTGCCTTCAAGTGACATTAGCACTTGGATAGCACATGTTGAATTATTGAACATGTCACACTTTCCATTTCTCACGGGACCCCTCCTGACGTGATGTGAAAGTGCTTTTAATATACATGGATATGATGTATGGGAGGATAATAGACTGCTTTGAGGGTCATATTCTGAACTCTGCGGAAGATCTGAAAATATAGATTTCCTCATGCAGAGATAAAATTATTAGTTTCTAGCATGTGAGGAGGATAACTCTGTTTGAGCAGGCTGCTAATCAGTAAGTCATACTTGTTTTCTGCCGTTAAGTTCTCCAGAATATCGACTGCTGTTTTTTCTTGCCGCTGCGATGGCTCTGCGATGCACGCCATGAGGTTCCCCGCTAACCTTTGGATCCAGATTAAGAAAGATAAAGAACCAGAAACAGAAGAGAAAGACAGAGAGGGACACAAAAAATAATGAGTTTTACTGCTATCACTGAATATTTTGAACCCAAATAATGAAGTTGTCCACCTTTAGACTAATATATTTGATAACAACACCAAATGGAACGAAAATCCAATCAGCTGCAGCTCAGATATAATCAGAACTAAATATAATATGAAGTCACTTGGGCCACAATTTTTAAAACTATTTCCCAGAGCAATGATACACAACATTTATGAAATCTCATTAATGGTCATGGAAATTGGACTGAAAATCACAAACAAATATGGCTCAGGGCTGACCTAAAGTAACCCCAACCCTGATTTAATGTAGGGGGAAATATGAAACACTACATTGTTGCTTTCATCAGTTGTGTCTGAAGACAACATAAAGAAATGTCTTACAAGTGCACATTCAGGTTGTCAATGGCCAAACATCTGCCATGTGGCATCTGTGAGAGCAGATCCAGCAGTGCCAGACATTCTGTCTGCACATCAACATGCTCTGATGTCACCAACAGAACGACGGACTGTCTGGTGAGCGCGCATGTCATCAACATCTTCTGGTTTTCATCTGAAAAACAAAAGAAACAGGGCATGTACAAAGAATGAGTTCACTGAACACAGTACCCTCTTATGTCCCCAGTGAACAAGCACCCAGGCTGTAAACCCAATAACACGATCATCAAGTCACTTTACTTGTAGTAGACACATTGGGAAAAGCTGCAAACTGTAAACAAATTATATCAGTCTATGTGCTGAAGCCCACGTGGCCTGTTTGAGTAGGAGCAAAAAAAGGCTGTAAAAAGAGGGAAGGCCTGAGTATCACACTGACAAGTCATAATCGAGCATTAGTATTTCATTATTTATTTTCCTCTATTTCCTGCTAACTCTGCAAGAGCAAATGGCTACATGGACAAATAAAGAAAACAAAACGCAATTCAATTACCAACATACCATTTCCACAACAAATAGCCCTCCATAATTTCAGTACAGACACACACATCTGCTGGCTGTCTGGATCCTTTGTTTCCTGCAACAGGCAACTGTGGAAATCATAACGTCAGTGATCTTAGCTTGGTTCTCTTCTTAATGACATCATACAAATCAAAGGGAAATATTACTGTCACATAATGAAAGTGTTGTTTTTATGAAAGTATGCCAATAAAATATAATTAACACAACACAAAGCAAATAAAGCGGAAACTAAGGGTATAAAAACACAATGTTACACATGACAAATGTCCAATATTTACTTAATGGCCAAATATTAATTGATAAAACCAGACGCAGGCTGTAATTTACATAATGAGCAAAATGTAATTTAATTTCTTATTAACAACAAAAGTTCTTGATGCAGCAGCAAGCTTTTTTTTTTGGCTTTTTGCCTTTATTTAATGGAACAGCTGAAGAGAGACAGGAAATGTTGGGAGAAGAGAGTGAGGGATGACATGCACCAAATGATCGGCAGACCAGGAGCTGAACCTGCGATCAGTGCATCGAGGACTGTAGCCTCTGGATATTGGGTGCCTGCTCTACCAACTGAGCTAAACCAGCACCCCAGCAAGCAGCATGTTTTAGATACCAATTGGCACTCTAGTATCAAAAAATAGTAAGAAATAGGATTATTTTAATAGGGCTATAAAAAGCAAATAAAGTACAAAAACGTGCCATAAGCACAAAAACAATGATTTATGTATGGTAATGATATTTAAAGCTCGGTTTGTGTTGATTTTGGCGCCCCCTGTGGACAAAGCTGTACCTCTTATTTCTTTGCTGATTTTGTCCTGTACATGCAAAACATACAAAACCTGCCCTGGAATAATAAACAAAGGCAGCGTGCAGTTGATTGCTTCGTCTGACACCTAACCCCCGCCAGTGGTTTTCAGGGACGCACTGCCGAGTGCCGTAGATAATCACAGCTGTGCTAATATTCAGTACATCATCACAACCTTGAGTGTGATATTGTTTTTATACAACAAACAAAGTATTCAGAACATGTGGCTGAGGCCGAGTGGTACACAGAGTGAAAAGTCTCAGTGATGTTGTTCTCTATATTACCACTCATGGAATCAGATTACTTGGTTGGAACTAACTGTTGTATAATACACTTTAACATCATAATTCACTGAGTCCTTCCATTTATGTACATTTGATGTAGGTACCTAGGGTAACATAGCAACATAGTAATCATTCACATCAGTGTTATCCCACTTAGACCTCACCTAACTCATCACTGTTGTCTCTACTTTGAAGAACCTTAGTCGTTACTAAGCCATCCCAACAACACTTTTATCTCCTTAATGTATACTTTTTGTCCTACGTTGCACTGTTTTTTGGGACTTCTATATTTTCAATATCATGGAACACCCTTGTTTACTTCTTTTCCAGACCCCTTCCCAAGTTTTACTCTTCAAAAAGAATTAAGGCTCCTTATAGCAGTGCCAAGAGGACATGAACTCCTTCAGTGCTCCTTCAGATTGGGATCGGGACAGGCAACAAAGCATCGGCCCTCTTTGCTACAGGGCCCACATAGGTTTCAGTCGACTGTATCTGGCTGACAGCAATATCCTTACTGGCTATTTCCATCATGCTCAGACTGCAATTTCTTGGCGCTGTCTACTTTCCGGACACTGTGTTCTAACAGGAATAATGACAGCGCCAACAACGGACAAAATGGGAAGTACGTGACAAGTTAATAATAATCTTACTGAACTGACACGCAGGAGTCATAATTTGCATCTTGTACAGAACAACCTCGCTTCCTAGGACAAAACACAGAGCTTTTACTTATTTCAGAGCTCATATCAATCTTCAGTGCGATCATCTTTTCCTCTTTGGGTTATTGCACAAACAACCAGTGAGAGATTGAAGGGGGAGAGAAGGAGGAGGAGAAGGGGGAGTGATGTCTCTAGTTTAGACCATCATTGTCTCTGTATTCCCCTGTCTCTGGGTCCATCTGTCAAAGTACCACTGAGAGCTGACAGCTACCTCTCCCTCTGGCCTTCTTACCTCCTCACCATGTCATTGCTGCTGATGATACTGAAGCCATTGTTCAGTCTGAAAAGGGTCTGGTCTGTACCTGTTGGAAGAGAAGAGTAGATAGTGTAAGAAGACAGAAAACCATACATCATCGCCAAGTGGCCTTGAAACACAGCGCCTCTCAGTTTTAGTTTAGCTTGTAATTGTTCACTGGTTTACAAGGCCAAGAGAGAAAGAATAAATAATATGTTGATAGAGTCAGGCACAGCGAGGAGTGGTCTATTTCCCACTCATGGTGAGCATACAGAAAGTAGAGCAGAGCTGTGAGGTAGTACTTTTAGAGGAGAAAGCTTGTAATGTCAGCCCTGCTGCGGTCCTTTCAGTTGTGAGTTATGTAAGTTTTGCCCTTTTCCTTTGAATGGCACTGTGAGACAGGCATTATATCATTTGACAGTAGACTTTTATTCATCTGAATGATGAAAAAAGAGAGAACGGATAAGGAATGTTTCCCCATTTGCAGTGGACATTCTGCAGGGTAAAAGAATATGATATATGAGTACTAGAAATAGTGATACAAGGACAGAGAGCTAGCGTTACACTGAGGGCTGGGTTCTAATAGCTGTATGGTTCGATTAGGGACCAGCTTCAAGCTTCCCTCTTTTATTCAATCAGCCTTGGGTGTGTGGTCAATGTAAAAGAACTGTAACAACAGGGTGGAGTGTGTCAGAATGTCTTGTTTCTTGGCTGGAATATAACAAAAGAAGAACTCCTCAGTGTGCCATTAACCTTGATGAATTGTTCGACAACGCTGTTACACAAAAGCTGCAGTTTCTGCCTTTTGGCAACAACTGAAAAAAAGTTACTTTATTAACTGCCGGCAGTTTCAAAGTCATTTAAAGAATGTTGAAAGTATATCAGCAGCTGCAGAGTAGGGGGGGGACAACCTGAGGGAGAGCAACTGCTGTCTGTGTACAATGGCCCCCTTTTCATTTAGCAGGGACAGATTTAAGTAACTTTGTCAACCTGATGCAATCATTATCAAATGAGTGCATGCAATGAAACATTTTCCTGCCGACAACTTTCCCAGCAAAACATCACAATGTTGTTTCTGTGCTGAGGAGAAATTAGAGCTGTGAGGGCATGTTCTTTTATTTGAAGCCCATCTAAAGCTACAAGCACCAGACTATAACAATACATCCCATCGAATGCAGTATGGGATTGTGTGTGATATTGTGGACCAGAGCTGTTCACTGCTCTTTCTTGATCAGAGAACAGGCAGGAAATGTTTTCTGTGCCCTGACAGGATCTCATTCTTAATTATATATAAGCATTGATAATCCCAGGCATGTTCCAGAGCCTCTGTTCACCTAGAGGACCTCAGGCTAGGCTGTCATAAATGTGCAAAGCCAAAGGACAGGTACCACCCTTCACTGGCTACGGGCTCTGACAGGATTGAGTGCAGGTATGCCTCTGAGGTTGTGATGGACACCTGCTATCACAGGTGTTTCATTAAACTGCACCTGAGACAGCTCCAGAAGGCTTAATAGTGTTTGCAGCCAGCCAATAACAACCCCCCCTCTATATTTGCTCTCAACATTGCCTACACGACCCTGTACCTATGCTAAAGGCTATTAAACAATGTTAATATAAGTGATTTCATTTAAACAGTTTGCTACACCTTAAAATATCACTTGAATGATGGAACAGCTGACACTGCTGGCTTGGAACAGCCCACTCAGCAGCTCGGCAACTAAATCACATCATCATTTATGCATCAAGGGAATATCTTATTCTGCTAATAGAGATGATCACAATCAGATCATGCCATCGCTGGAGGTTTCACCCATCTCTGAGCATTGCAAATAGTATAAAACTCTCTGTCACTGATCTGATAACAGAATAAACACGGAAAAAATGCTCTACACAGCAATTTCCATGACACTGTTTAAGTGTCATCTTACAGTGTTATGTAGTGTTTTCATGTACATATACCCGTCCTCTGCTCAGCGGCCCACCAGGCAGCAGTGAAGTGCTGCTGTTACACTGTGGATTTACAGTCTATATCGGAAATGTGCTCAGTATGACAAGCAAATGGAGCATGAGGAGAAATCAGTGATGGACAGCATAAAGACTTACCTCATTCTAAAGTATTGCATCAACTCCCTTTTTAACCACCCCAGGCTTACCAATACTGAAGGCCATTTTAGCCATACAACCAGGACAATAGGTGAATAAGTGACGCAGGTTTTATGTGAAAGAGTGAGGACAAAGGGGTTAGAGGATAAGGATAATTGTGTGAAGCTCACTCACAGTCAGTGACTGCTTGTGACAGAATCTCCACTCCTCCGCGATAGTAGAGGGGCATCTGCCCGGGCTTTGACAGCTTCTCCAGCAGCTGGGGCACTCTTCTTGCCTTCCCTCTTCCCTTGTCAAAGTCTTGCATCGCATTTATCTCCTGACCCTCTCTCTCCTCTTCCAAATGTACCTGTGTCAGGTATTCTGAGGAAAGAAAACAAAGGAAGGAAGAGAGGGAAGACGAGAGGGCAGACTCCCATCTGACAGGAAATTATTTCATAGCAGTAAATGTAGTTTTACTGTCACAGAAGTGAGAGAACTGAAACTCTCTTCTTGTGCAACAGACAGCCAGAGATTACCACCCATCCTGCCTTTTGCTGCTATCATTGACTCAGATCGAAGTAGGTCTGTTGCCAGTGTATGAGATATAAAATGCTACATAGCATATGACAATAGCTAATTACTGCAAAACAAACGCATGTGGGCCACAAAGTAAAGAAAGCTTTATGATTGCGTAAGGTAAAAGTGCTTTTTATGCCCTGCCGTGTTGGGAGAGCAGGTACTGAGTGAGTGAGTGATTCAGTGAGAGATTCGTGTAACTCGATTCAGACCTTCTGCTCAGGGGCAGGGAGCGAGCTCCAGGCGCCGGACTGCGGGAGCGAGTACTGAGTTGAAACAAACGCCAAAGTGGTTGCTTTTCTCACAGGGCCAGACTTATACAGTGGTCTCACCTCCCCCCTCCTACCCCTCCTACTAGCGGGTAGGAGGGGTAGGAGGTGGTAGTGGAGATGAAGACTCGTGACTACTGAGACAGTAAAAAGAGTCGTTCCTTTCACTAAAATATGTAAAGAGCACCATATCAGAGTTTTCAGGTGGAATATTTTCAATGCTATGTATTTAAAAAAAAGTATAATTTAAAACACAAAATTCTTTTATGGCAGGGCAACAACAAAGTGACATCAAGCTTAAGGTTGTAATGACAGCCTTACAACTGACTGGGCTGCAGTCAGTGACACATCCCCACTTCACTAAAAAACAACTACACAACGACTGTATTATTAATAGACTTTACTGCAACTACAGTTGTACCCATATATGGCAATACTCTTCTCCATAAAAAAGATGCAGGCAAAATAATGGCATGAATTAAATCCTCTAATGTTTTTCTAACCTAACCCATGAAAAAAAGCAGTCGTTACCTTTCACCATCTTGTCCATCTCAGGTTCCATTTCCTCGATTTTTTTAAAGCAGTTTCTGGCCTGAAAAACAGAAGAATTGGGTTCATCACTGACATGAAATCCATTTATGATTCTAGCAACTCAAAAAGACCACAGCATCTCAGCATAAGGGTCTGATACATAGAACACTGTGATACACCTATAAATAAAGATGTTTACCAGATTCTGTTGTTCAATTCAAGCATATTTCACAACGAATAGATGGAAATACAAATAGATCAGAGTTTTGAGACTGCGTCTTGCTTATACAACCCAAAATATATAGCCTTTTTATAGCTATAGTCAGATTAGACACCAATCTGTATGCAAAAGCAATGTGTAAAAATCTGGTGTGATTAGATGTAATGAAAGGTAATCATTCTCACCTCATTATATTTCTTCGATGCCAGATATGCTTTCCCCATGAGTAGATAAGCCTTTATGCAGCTCTCATTACACTGAAAAAATGATCAGGGGAGTGTATTAGTTAAAGCACTTCATCAGCAGCCCGTCATCAGCAACCCGTCATCAGCAGTGTAATGATGATTTAATGTTTGTGCATTGAAAACACTACCAGTTAGAGAGATATGTTCAATCTGAACCACAGAGACATACTCCGCTCCTGAAAGCTCAGTACAGTGACTTTTTGTAAAGAAAAACATTGATCATGTTTTTTCTTCAGTGAGCATCCCTGCACGGTTGGTGACCTGTGTCCTGGATCTATTACTGTTGGATAAGTGCAGTGCAGACAAACCACAACTTACTGTTAACCTATCCAACCTATTTCCAACCAAACATATTTCCACTGAGGTCCCAGGTTCACAAAGAACGATGCCTCACATGACATAATGACTAATGAGGCAGCAACTGACCCCACTTTCTATCCAGGCCTTACCTTCAGGGCCCATTCACAGTCACTGATGGCCTCCTCGTACTTCCCCAGCTTGATGAAGGCCTGCATAGATTTAAACATTAGACAGGTGGTAACTTAGCATCAATAATTTTAGATATTAGAAGGGATAGATAAAAGAGATTGGACTAAATGCCAAAAACATAGGTTGAAGATATTCACTTGTGCTCGGTTGGTGTACAATGGCTGCATGTCCCGTAGCTCAGCCAAGCCATCACTGTAATACTTCACAGCAGTTTCATAGTCTCCCTGTTTATAAGCTTCATTCCCCTTGTCTTTGAGTGCTGCAGTGACACAAACAGAACGTTTAAAGGGACTGCTCTGTTGGAAGCACAACAGAGCAGCAAAAACAGCCAACTTTTCACTCTCAACAACATATTTAAGAAACAGAGAATCACACACCAGTCGCCTTTTTCTCTTTTGCAATCCTCCTTAGTCTCCTCTCTTCAGCATCCCTCTCCATGATCTTCATGAAATTCTCTGGTTAGAAGAAAATGAAAACTTTTAAGCATAAGTGCTACAAGGAGGAAGGGAACTATAAAGATATTGTCATGAGGTCAGTCAGAAAAACTACTTTTTAACAAGGTTTTAAAGGTTGTGTTCGGTGAAATCCCACAGGGTTTTCACTGTGTGGGATTGTTAATGCAAAAAATGTTCTCCCAAAGACAGATTCAGGATTGCTCCAAGTCCAGTGTAATAAATATCAGTGGGGGTAATTTAAAAACTGTTTTGCTGTCTCCTAAGCCTCGAGCACAGTATTACTTCTCTTCCGCATTTTATGAATAGAATGCGTGATGTGTCAACTTCAATATTAGTATTTTTCACACACAGAGGTGTAAACGGCTCACGCATTTGCAGCGTTACAGTTTCTGATGAGTTTTATCCCCGGAAGAATTGAAAAGAAGGTTTGATTGGATGAAAAGTTGTTTTATATGTGATTCCACTTTCAAGTTGGTGGGGCTAAAAGGATGTGTGTACATGAGGAGATGTTGTAAAAAAAAAGTAATACCAGCTTTTAGACTCACCACTGGGACTTCTGAGTATGTTAATGTACTGCATGTTCAATTAGGGCTGGCTCCAACTTGCCAATTATCAAATGTTTAAGCACACAGATCAATAATTAGAGCCTGGGTATTTTTAATGGTTAATACTACAAGACTCCTATCCACTAAGAGGCCTCTGAATTAAAAAACAAACAACAACGACAGAGAAATTATGTCAAATAATTTAAATTCTGTTATCCATAGCTGTGCCCTCCTCACTGAGACATACTGACAGTTTGGTACGGGTGTCCACATCACAGCTATATCAAACCTCTGCCAACTAAACTGACAAAAATAGCATAAAGTGTGAGGGCGTCTGAACTGGTCTCAGCAGACAAGTGACAGATAGTACAAAAAATAGTCAACCTTGAGAGGAAAGATCCCAAAGGGTGCTTCATTGCTTCATAAGGACACACCTTGTACCTCTCTCCTTCTACTATGGCAGATGGTGAGTCACCTATCTGCCAGACAAGCGCAGTTGATTAAAACATCCCACTGCGCCTGATAAGAATAGGAACAAAATGCACAACAAAGTACTTATTGTACAATGAACAACAATCAGATGTGGCACAGAATAGGTTTTAAGTTTATAATGTGGATTAATCAGAAAGACTGATTGACATTTTCCAAGACCTGAAGCGCTTTATAGTCAAGGATGTCATTAAAAGCGGCTACTGAACTGGACTGTGTCTTTTACAGCTGTGTTTGTTCAGATCAGTGTAGTAACGCACATCATTCAGCAAAAAAAAAAAACAGTCAACACATACTGCTTCATTAATATAGTATATTTACTGCTGTGTTTTCTTAGTTTTTTGTTTGGCTATTTATGCATTCACAATTAGGACATATAAGTTTGCTTGAACAAAGAAATAACCAGCTCACCTGGACTCTCATTCTGCAGTTTCTGTAAAACAGAAAAAAAATACTTTGAATAGAATGTTAACAAAAACCTTCATTGTCACATCTGAGTACATCGCAGTACCCCTTGTTACCTGACAAGACTGAACAAGGCCAGCAACACAATAAGATAAAGTGTGTGTGTATTGGAGGGACAGAGCAACAAGAGTGAGAGAAAGATAGAGAGATGTAAAAACAAAGTGAAAAAAAGACTGAGACAGAGAGAGAGAACAGTACTTTGGTGACCTTGTGTGCATGTCTTTACCAATGAAGGTTGCTGTGGTGGGTTTGTGTTAATTGTAGTCTTGTTGACTTTTGTCCTGCAGGGTTCATTCAAGGCAGCTACGAAGCAATCAGCTTTTTCCATTGCTTTATGCTGGACATCGACTTCAGAAGACTTAAGATCCTGCACTAGCTCACCTGAAAAGAAATACAGATGGATTTTTTGGTTTACAGCGATGTGTTTATGAAAACACATACTATATGTTGTCAATTGTGCATGTAATGTGCTTTGTGTATACTTGTTATTTATTTTGACACTAACTAAGTTCTGTACAATTCATGCATATTTAACTATATGTGTTTCTCACAAAGAAGGTTCATATTTCATATTAGTGGTGGCGTCTAACCTTTGGCATGATAAAAACAATGGACTGTCCGTTTCTGTTAGCTAACGCTATATGGTGCAACATTACTATGTTGACTAACGTTAGTAGTGTAGCGTTAATTTACAACCCCTCATCTGTCCGTTTAGCCAACAAACCGACATAACGTAAATTTAGCTCCCCTTGGCAGACATATAACAATGTTAATTGTAAGCTAGCAATTAGCATTAGTAAGGTTAAAAAGTATATTACTCACTTATTTTGTCAACATTCTTTAAAAAACTCTCGAGGTCTTCGAGTTTGTCCATCTTGCTTTTGTCCTTTTGAGCCTGCGCCTCTTCCTTGTGAAGCTTTGTGGCTCTATCACACATTAAACAAGCTAACGCTAAATTTTCTTCACGCTCAAAGTTTTCCTCTAAAGTATCAGCGTTGAGTTGCCATAGTGACGGGATGCATTTAAGACCACTCGTAAACTCCCACACCTAACTTGAAACAGCACACAAGTAACGTTAACGTTATTCAATATTACTTAGTTTGAAATAATAATAATAATAATACAAAAATAAAAGACCATTAGAAGTCAGTGGAGGTCGTTTTTAACTGCCCCTGGTGGCACATGCAGAACGGAGACTAATGAAGGAAAAAATTAAAAAAAAATAATAATAATAACATAGCATAGACAAGGGTTAACTGTTGAATTGCTATCCGTTTCCTGACTGTGTTGTTCAACAAATGTCTGACTTGTCGCTCATTTCATTTTCACGAAAGCCTTAAAAGGCAGCTCTTCTTACTTTGCATTTGGGCGGTCAAATTATTTGCCTCAATCCAAAACAACATAAATGTCAAATGTATTTATGTTAATGAATCCAAATACATGATTTAACGGCTGGCGTGCTATTTGATATTTTATTCTTTAGACTAAAGTGCTGCAGTCACCCCCTTTCTCTGTACACAAATTCTGTGTATGCTGCCTGTTCAATACAGAGTGGTCAAAGACAGCTACTGTATATCTCTTCAACACTTCAATGAACCTGCTTTTGGAGTGGCCATCTCTACATGGAAGCGTTTTCCAGCTTGAACTCCTGCTTTCCTTTTGGTGAGCAACAGATCAACACTGCCCCCCTGTGGTTAAAGACACAAGAAGACACACAGCTATGCAATGACATGTTCTACAGTACATGAACATTTAATGTTGCCATAACTTTGGGAAGCAGTTAGAGGTCTACATAAATGTCTACATGTACACTTACAAAGATTTTAACATAATCACAATACACACAATACACAATACACATAATAATGATTAAATAATTATTAATAATAATAATATAATCATCTGTATTTGATGCTGGAAAGTTTGAATTTTGATTGACAAGACACATTTGTTATAGAGTGAACCAGTTTTGCATCAAATTGTGAATTCCATAAGCAGAAAGTTGCAATGCATATCTTCACAAGTTTATACTTCCACAGCTCATAGGATGTGGTTACAATAATTGCAGAGGCTTCGCATACCGCGTGGTGGAGGGGCCCAATGTGGTATCCTTGGTTTTATCTCGGGTACTTGTTGTTAAAGATAACATCATCATGTAAACACCAAGAACTGCTATTTTCTTTATCTGCAACTGAAACTTGAATTTAACTTTCCTCTTTCAAAACATAAACTAATAACTGTCTGGTATGTGTTGCACATACAGCATGATCGAGTAACTAAAGAAGACGTGCTATCATTTAAATTCCATTATTGATGCAATTGTTTTGGGAATTCTCCCCAATTAAAGTTGTGGACGGCTGTTCGATGAGGACAGGCATTGAAACCAGTTACTTCTTGTGTGTAAAAAGGAAAAAAAAAAAAAAAAAAGGGGGAGTGACAGTACATGACATCACTTGCTAGAACTGGACATTCTCAATATGTTCTGAGAAAAGAAAGAGAGCATTGAATTGATCCCTCCAGGGCCACTGCTCACTGCTCGATCCCAGTCAAAAGGCTCTTTATCTTCATTTGCACAAAGCAAATGAGGATAAACACATTCCTGAGACACGACTCTTGCGTTTTATTTTTATCTTGTTTGGTCAAAACATTAAGTTCTAGTTTTGCATCATCGATCTGAATTGTTGGTATCTTTTAAAAAGTGCTGTGTAGTACATCTTGCACTTTCCACTGTGACAGGCTTTCAAAGTCTAAAAATTAGAAAAACTAGAAAGCGCTTTCACTACCAGGATTAAACACATGCACGAACAAAGTTACTCAAAGATGAGAAGAGAAATGAACAATTTGCTCTCAAAATATAGCTAACATGTAGTTTAATGTGCAGCTGCTGCTTATGCATCGTGTGTGTCAGAATAATTACCAGAGCTTCTTTGTGCATTCTTCAGTTCTAATAATAACAGCAGATACACCGCAGTAGGCTTATCTTGAAGCCGTGCAGAATGTAGTGAATGAAGTTGTCGCTGTGATGGCTTACTGTGCAGACAGTACAGTAAGCAATGGCCAGACTCCAACTGCAGCAGATGCCACAGTGTCGTGTCTCAGAGGTCGACAGATACAGGCAGCACAGTGCTCTCATTGATTAAATTCTTTCCTATTATCTGCCTCTAGGCCTTACATCCGCTCATGACTCCAGTCTTTCTTCTGGGGTTATCTCAGAAGATGAACCCCACTTCAAAATGCATTACAGGCTAAATCTGATTCCAGTAAGGCTTGCAAAGGTTTTAAACCAATACAGTAAAAAGACCGTTTAACTGACGAGCTGGATATCTGTTAACAGTCTTTTTAATTAGGTTTTACAACCCGGTGTTACACATAAAAGATTCAGCAGTTGATCATAATGTCATAAATTTTTCTTCTTCCTCCTTTTGTAGGCAAATATGGATGCCAATTTTAAGAACACAGCTTAGATCCCATAGTTGACCTAAAGAAATAAAAAATAAAAAATTAGTTTGACATATATAGAATAAATGTGCAAAAAATCACAGTAACACATACATTGATAAACATGTTAACAAATTACATCAATAGACAAATTTACAGCCTCTTTTATGAGAAAAAATGGAAGCAAATGCAAGAAAAACAACAAATGGGGGCATTACAAACTAGACATTATAATTAAACAGTATTAATTCTGTCCTTCACTCCTTTTAGATAACATATAGGACTAAAATGGGGGGGAAATGGGGAAAACAACAAGCGCTCTAAGCATTGCAAAAAAAATCTTGAACCTTGTGAATGCCCGTCATTGTCTTACAGTCAGTGTCCGCCCAACAGATCTCCTTAAATATAAATATACAACTCTTAAAGTGATTCAAAGCTTGTCTTGCTCATTTCACATACATAACATTAGATACGTATGTGTAGACCAGTCAACTTAAAAATGGAACACAAAATAAGATGAATAAAATTGTTAAGTCAGATTTGTCAGGTTTGACTTGTGATGGTGTGAAACGCAGTGGAAAGTTTACAGGTTGTTTACCGTGAGAAAAGCAAAGTGAAATACTTCAGAATTTACGTCACACAGCAACTTCAGAGGGTTTGATGGAACACTTTGGTTTTTGTGGGCAGCAGCTGCTAACTGCTGCTGTCTGCAAGAGGAAGAGGACCATCAGCACTGTAAACTAATGCAAATCTATCTTGTTGACAATGATAATATCTGTTCTTTAATTGATAAAAGAATGGACTTAATTGGAACTGGTTGTGGAATTGTATTGTTGTGTAATCATTAGCTATGTTGCTGATTTGATGATGATGATGACGAGAGAAATCACTGGAAATAAAAAAATAAAAAAGGTGGTCATACTGCTGCAAAATGTTTATGTGTTAGACTGCAGGTTCTGAACGAATGAAGAACTGGCATGGAAATAGTGGACTTGTGATCATAATCACTGCATTATTCTGTTTTTTCAGATTTGACATATGATTGCCAGTAACAGGAAGCAAGTTAAGGAACAATTGGTAACAAACCCCTCTGATTAAATGACCCAGTTCCCCTCATACAATAAAAAATAAACCACCATAACGAATCAGTTTGCATGCTGATGATGACAATCTACCTGCAGAACATCTGCAGGAGACGCTTCATGTTGTGCTGAAAAGGCGCTGGAAGTGGAGAGCATTTAGATCTATTACTTTAAATTTAAAATGTAATGCGATGTAATATTCAGGAGGCTCTGTGCAAACTGTTCCTGATGTGAAACTGATGTGAGTTTACTACTGTAACGCAAACACTACGTCCATCAACATACATACATCTATCCATCCATTCATTTTCTTTCGCTTATCCAGGGCCAGGTCGCGGTGGCAGCAGGTTAAGCAAGGTGACCCAGGTGTCCCTCTCCCCAGCAATGTTTTCCAGTTCCACCTGGGGGATTCCGAGGCGTTCCCAGGCCAGACAGGATATATAATCCCTCCATTGAGCTCTGGTTGGGCCCAGGGGTCTCCTCCCAGTTGGACGTGCCCAGAAAACCTCCAAAGGGAGGCGCCCAGGAGGCATCCTAATCAGCTCAACTGGCTCCTTTGCGAAGGAGTAGCAGCTCTACTCCGAGCTCCCATTGAAGAGGTGTGTCAGCCAAGACAGCCCAACAATGTCCAGAGCCTTTAGCATCTCAGGGCAAAACTCATCTACACCAGGCACCTTGCCACTGAGGATCTTCCTGACTACCTCTGCCATGAATAGAGATAAGGCTTCACCTGGACCTTCGGACTCTGCCATATCCCCAGTCAGCAGTTCATCCCAGCTGAAAACAGCTTGAGCCAATCCCTGCTTCCCCCTCCTGAATTGTCTCGGTTTGCCTCTGGAGACCCCTGGGGAGACCCTCCTTCTTCAGCCTGACAGCTTCCCTTACCATCGGTGTCCACCAACGGGTTCTAAGGTTGCCGCCATGACAGGCACCGACAGCCTTCTGGCCACAACTTCTTGTATCCACTTCCACAATGGAGGCTTTGAACACGGTCCATTCGGATTCCATGTCCCCAACCTCCCTTGGGATGCAAGAAAAATTCTTCCGGAGGTGGGAGTTGAAGACCATGGGACAGGGGCCTCTACCATACGTTCCCAGTTCACCCTCACTACACGATATGATCCCAAAGTTGATCATTGATCAATGGCCTAGGGTGTTCTGGTATCAGGTATACTTATGAACAACCCTATGTTTGAACATGGTGTTTATTATCGCCACTCGGGTTCAGATCAGGCAGGCTGTTCCTCCCAATCACCCCCCTCCAGGTTTCTCCATCATCTAAACAAGCGTTAAAGTCCCCAAGTAGAACTATGGAGTCCCCAGACGGGACCCCTTCCAGGACCCCGCCCAGTGACTCCAAGAAGGCTGCATACTCTGAACTGCTGTATGGTGCATACACACAAACCACAGCCAGAGCCTTCCTCTCCGACTTGCAGCCACAGAGAGGCGACCCTCTCGTTCACCAGAGAAAACTCCAACACAGTGGCGCTCAGCCGGGGGCTTGTGAGTATCCCCACACCCGCCCGGTGCCTCTCACCCTGGGCAACTCTGGAAAAGGAGATAGCCCAGCCCTTCTCCAGGAGATTGGTTCCAGAACTAGAGCTGTGCATGGATGTGAGCCCAACTATATCTAGTTGGTAATGCTCCACCTCCCGCACCAGCTCCGGTTCCTTCCCCGTCAGAGAGGTGACAGTCCACATACCAAAAACCAGTCTACGCTGCTGGGGATCAGCACGCCGAGGCCCCCACCTTTGCCTGCCGCCCGGTTTGCAACACACCCGGCCCCTATGCCTGTCCCTGCAGGTGGTGGGCCTACAAGGCGGCGGCTCCACGTCTCTCATTTGGGCTGAGCCCAGCCAGGCCCCATGGGCCAAAACCCAGCCAATACACGGTCGCCATCGAGCATCCCACCCAGGTCTGGCTCCAGGGGGCAGCCCTGGTCTCCATGATCCGGGCGAGGTAGCTGTAATACGTAGTTGCCTCTTCACAGGAGTTTTTTGAACCGCTCTTCGTCTGGTCCCTCCCCTGGGACCAATTTGCCTTGGGAGACCCTACCAGGGGCTAGTGCCCCTGACAACACAGCTCCCAGGTTCACAGGGACCCGCAACGCCCTCCACCACATTAAGGTGGTGATTCGTGTAGGGGGCAAAAACTACAATAATGTCAAAATGTGTGGATTTAACTGTATTTTTTTTAACTCAGCTAAACTTGCACAGGCACATCTGTCACTTTAAAGTTGTGAAATGTTGTAGAACTATTGTACTCCAAAACTATCGACATTCACTTTTAAAGTTTTTATAGCTCCATTTATTATCTTAAATATTGTACGATTTACTACACAGGAGAGGAGAGAAAGCCATACGAATTTTCATTGTAGCTTGGTATAGTGACAATAAAGTTAATTCTATTCGGACCTATATGTCCAAATCAGCATAAAACCTGTAATGAACTATAATGATTTTATCCCTCTGTTGTTGAATTTGTCTTTTATTATATGTAGTGTCCTAAATAAAGAAATCACTATTCTATTCTAATCTGTGTGTGTGTGCCCAGTTATATGTTGAAGTACATCACCTTCAGCTATAGAAACAGGCTGGTGTAAAGATTCACTGGGGGATTAAATACTTTTTATACCATTTTAAAACATAAACTTTTATTTGTTGAGTTTTGGGGAGATTAGACTTTGTTTTTAATGTAATATATAAGAAGCTTTGTTCTTGTTCTTTGTTTTTGATGTTTAGAAGGTTAATTATTTAACAACTATAAATGAATAACACATCTAAGTGCTTCAGTTGAATAAAATTGTTGTGCATTACAGATGTGTCATCAGTAACCATAGGTGTTAAACTGAATGTGAAAGCAGGATTTCAAAGTTATAAATAAGCCTTTCAGATGTTTCCCTTTATGTATGGTTTAAACTGGCCGTTACACCCAAAGTTATGAAAGATTCCCAAACAGTCCCCATTTCCAGTCATGTATTGAAAGGGTTTTTTTTTTTTCAAATGGTTACTTATATAGCTGTTAGTCTTATACACCCCTTTAAACTCCTCCCATAAAGAATAAAAGGGTGCGGGTAGCAAGCCCCACTACCCATTGGATCCTGGCTGTGTCCAACACAGCATCACTTCTGTCCACTTCAACTGAGACGGAGAGCCAGTATGGAAAGTGGCCAGTCCCGTGCTGTGGCTCCATCCTACTTGGGATGGTCCATCTTTAACACATTATGCTGTTGTCTTCCTCTGGGGATTGCTGCCATTGTCTGCTCCTGCCGGGTAGGTCACTTTTTACAAGCGTCAAACTATTTTTAATCTGCTGCTTTCTACTTTTGAATTCTAAGACACGCCCTGAAATCAAAAACTTTTTTTCTGTTTTCCACTATTGTACAATTAAAAAAAAAAAAAAGTCTGTAAGTAAATTGAAACTTTTTTTAACACTTGCTTTTTAAAGGCACAAAATGCAAACGACCAGGGAGATACAACTGCAGCCATGGATGCATCAAGGACGGCCAAGATTCTAAATATCATCGCGCTCGTCTGTGGAATAATTCTCATCATCATATATATCGCACTCAGTGCCCTTGGAAGTAAGCAACACTGAAGGTGCCTGATGTGTTGGAGTCTCAGCAAAGGTTTCTTTACCATGAACTTCCCCTCCTCCAAACAAAGGACCACTTAATGAAAAACAGATGTCTGTCTGTGTGCAAACATGTAGCACACATGTGTATGTCTGTGTACTTCTTTTCAATAAGTTGATCCCAGGAAACCCATTCTTATGCAATGCTTGTGGTGGAATAATTCCAAATAACATGTAATTTGTAAAAGGAGAAAGTTGCCTCGAGTATATCATGATACGACTGTTTTGTTTAAAAAAAAATAAACAATACAACATGAATGTTTTTGTATTCCCTGATTATAATAATTATAGAACAATGCTCGAAGATATGGCAAAAAAAAATCAACGAACTATGAAAAAAAATTAGGTAATTTGATTTGATGTAATTTGTTAAACTTTTCCCTTTTTTTCCTGACAAATCAATTCCAATAAAACAGTGAACAGATTAAAAATAAGTCCAACATCATTATTAAACTGCACAGGCACATCTGTCACTTTAAAGTTGTGAAATGTTGTAGAACTATTGTACTCCAAAACTATCGACATTCACTTTTAAAGTTTTTATAGCTCCATTTATTATTGTACGATTTACTACACAGGAGAGGAGAGAAAGCCATACGAATTTTCATTGTAGCTTGGTATAGTGACAATAAAGTTAATTCTATTCGGACCTATATGTCCAAATCAGCATAAAACCTGTAATGAACTATAATGATTTTATCCCTCTGTTGTTGAATTTGTCTTTTATTATATGTAGTGTCCTAAATAAAGAAATCACTATTCTATTCTAATCTGTGTGTGTGTGCCCAGTTATATGTTGAAGTACATCACCTTCAGCTATAGAAACAGGCTGGTGTAAAGATTCACTGGGGGATTAAATACTTTTTATACCATTTTAAAACATAAACTTTTATTTGTTGAGTTTTGGGGAGATTAGACTTTGTTTTTAATGTAATATATAAGAAGCTTTGTTCTTGTTCTTTGTTTTTGATGTTTAGAAGGTTAATTATTTAACAACTATAAATGAATAACACATCTAAGTGCTTCAGTTGAATAAAATTGTTGTGCATTACAGATGTGTCATCAGTAACCATAGGTGTTAAACTGAATGTGAAAGCAGGATTTCAAAGTTATAAATAAGCCTTTCAGATGTTTCCCTTTATGTATGGTTTAAACTGGCTGTTACACCCAAAGTTATGAAAGATTCCCAAACAGTCCCCATTTCCAGTCATGCATTGAAAGGGTTTTTTTTTTTTCAAATGGTTACTTATATAGCTGTTAGTCTTATACACCCCTTTAAACTCCTCCCATAAAGAATAAAAGGGTGCGGGCAGCAAGCCCCACTACCCATTGGATCCTGACTGTGTCCAACACAGCATCACTTCTGTCCACTTCAACTGAGACGGAGAGCCAGTATGGAAAGTGGCCAGTCCCGTGCTGTGGCTCCATCCTACTTGGGATGGTCCATCTTTAACACATTATGCTGTTGTCTTCCTCTGGGGATTGCTGCCATTGTCTGCTCCTGCCGGGTAGGTCACTTTTTACAAGCGTCAAACTATTTTTAATCTGCTGCTTTCTACTTTTGAATTCTAAGACACGCCCTGAAATCAAAAACTTTTTTTCTGTTTTCCACTATTGTACAATTAAAAAAAAAAAAAAAGTCTGTAAGTAAATTGAAACTTTTTTTAACACTTGCTTTTTAAAGGCACAAAATGCAAACGACCAGGGAGATACAACTGCAGCCATGGATGCATCAAGGACGGCCAAGATTCTAAATATCATCGCGCTCGTCTGTGGAATAATTCTCATCATCATATATATCGCACTCAGTGCCCTTGGAAGTAAGCAACACTGAAGGTGCCTGATGTGTTGGAGTCCCAGCAAAGGTTTCTTTACCATGAACTTCCCCTCCTCCAAACAAAGGACCACTTAATGAAAAACAGATGTCTGTCTGTGTGCAAACATGTAGCACACATGTGTATGTCTGTGTACTTCTTTTCAATAAGTTGATCCCAGGAAACCCATTCTTATGCAATGCTTGTGGTGGAATAATTCCAAATAACATGTAATTTGTAAAAGGAGAAAGTTGCCTCGAGTATATCATGATACGACTGTTTTGTTTAAAAAAAAATAAACAATACAACATGAATGTTTTTGTATTCCCTGATTACAATAATTATATAAATGTCAGAATAATGCTCGAACATATGGCAAAAAGAAGAAAATCAACTATCTAATTAGGAACTTTGATTTGATGTAATTTGTTAAACTTGCCCCTTTTGTCTTGACAAATCAATTCCTAAAAAACAGTGAACAGATTAAAAATAAGTCCAACATTATTATCAAACTGTAAAAATCTTTGAATTTTGTGTAACAAACCCATCTGATTAAATGACACAGTTCCCCTCATACAATTAAAACTGACCCGCCATAACGAATCAGTTTGCATGCTGATGATGACAATCTACCTGCAGAACATCTGCAGGAGACGCTTCATGTTGTGGTGAAAAGGTGCTGGAAGTGGAGACTAGTTACAGTAAGTACATTTCAGACAGCATTTAGATCAAAGAAGTTCCGTTACTTTATAAATATATAATGTAATGTGATTTAATATTCAGGAGGCTCTGTGCAAATTGTTCCTGATGTGAAACAAATAGAGTTTGAATTTACTACAGTGTACTAATGTAACGCAAAAACTACAATAATGTCAAAATGTGTCTATTTAACTGTATTTTTTAAACTCAGCTAAACTTGCACAGGCACATCTGTCACTTTAAAGTTGTGAAATTTTGTATAAGCTGTTGAACTGCTAACCTATCTACATTCACTTTTAAAGTGTTATAGCTTCATTTATTATCTCAAAGTAATAATCTTGAAGATTTTCATTTAAATAAATGTCTGTTAGGTCACTATCTATCGCTGAATGAGGTAGCACAATGGTGATTGAGCCTATGGCCCACTGATGAAAGCCTTTGCATGTGCAGTATATAGTATTATTACAGACTGGGTGTCTGGTGTGACCTTTGCGGAAAAAATCCAAAGCGGCGCCCAGTTAGTGACGCGTTTTCCATCACCCAGCAGTGGTTGGTCTGCCAGAGAGGGTAGGCGGAGCTAAGCAGCTGCTTTTCCGGTCTCTGCAAGTGTTGCGATTAAACAGTGATCTACTATGGCTGAACAACCAAAAATAGGTCGATGACTACAGATACAACTTCAAAAATAAGTGAAAATCCAAAGAAAAGGAAACAAATTCGACGCTCAGATGAAGGCAAACAGTCTAAAAAGGAAAGCGTCCGTCAGCGAGAAAAATCAAGAGTTACAGCCGTGACAAAGGGAGCCAACCGTAGACATCTGGTTAAATTGTCATACCATTTATCATCATTAGGTGGCGCCCAACAGAACGAAACTGAAATCTTCGAGATTGTCCGTTTAATTATTGTACAATTTACTTTACTACACAGGAGAGGAGAGAAGGCCTTAGGAATTTTCATTGTAGCTTGGTATAGTGACAATAAAGTTAATTCTATTCTATTCTATTCGGAACTATATGTCCAAATCAGCATAAAACCTGTGATGAACTATAATGATTTTATCCCTCTGTTGTTGACTTTTATGATATGTAGTGTGTTTTCTATGCTGATATGGAGATTCTATGTGTCTATTCTAAATATCTCTGTGTGCCCAGTTATATGTTGAAGTACATCCCCATCAGGCTGGTGTAAAGTTTCACTGGGGGATTAAATACTTTTTATACTATCTTAAAACACAAACTTTTATTTGTTGAGTTTTGGGGAGATTAGACTTTGTTTTTAATGTTACATATAAGAAGCTTTGTTCTAATCTAAAAATGTTTACAAGGTTATTTATTTAACAACTATAAATGAATAACATACTTAGGTAAAGTGTTTCTGTTGAATACAATTGTTGTGCATCACACACGTGTTATCAGTTACCACAGGTGTTAAACTGAATGTGAAAGTACATTCAAAGTTATAAATAAGCCTTTCAGATGTTTCCCTTTATGTATTCTTTAAACCAGCCGTTACAGCTAAAGTTACGAAAGGGTATTTTTTCTGTCAAGTGGTTACTAGCTGTTAGTGTTATACACCCCCTTAAACTCCACCCATGAACAAATAAAAGGGTGCAGGTTGCGAGCCCCACTACCCATTGGATCCTGACTGTAGCCAACACAGCATCACTTCTGTCCACTTCAACTGAGAAAGAGAGCCAGTATGGAAAGTGGCCAGTCCCGTGCTGTGGCTCCATCCTACTTCGGATGGTCCGTCTTCAACACTTTATGCTGCTGTTGGCCTCTGGGGCTTGCGGCCCTTTACTACTCCCGTCAGGTAGGTCACTTTTCACAAGCTTCAAACTATTTTCAATCTGCTGCTTTCTACTTTTGAATTCTAAGACACACCCTGAAATCAAAAACTTATTGTTTCTGTTTTCCATTTTTACACCATTAAAAAAAATGTCTGTAAGTAAATTGAAACTTATTTTGAACACTTGCTTTTTAAAAGGCAGAAAAGGCAAACACCCAGGGAGATACAACTGCAGCCACGGATTCATCAAGGACGGCCAAGATTCTGAATATACTGTCGCTCGTCTGTGGTATAATTTGCATCAGCATTTATGTCGCAATCAAAACCAATGAAAGTAAGCAACACTGAAGGTGCCTGATGTGTTGGAGTCTCAGCAAAGGTTTCTTTACCATGATCTTCCCCTCCTCCAAACAAAGGACCACTTAATGAAAAACAGAAGTCTGTCTGTGTGCATACATGTAGCACACATGTGTATGTCTGTGTACTTCTTTTCAATAAGTTGATCCCAGGAAACCCATTCTTATGCAATGCTTGTGGTGGAATAATTCCAAACAACGTGTGATTTGTACAAGGGGAAAGTTGTTTCGAGTACATCATGATGCAACTGTTTTGTTTCAAAAAAATAAACAATACAACATGAATTTTTTTGTAGTCCCTGATTATAATAATTATAGAACAATGCTCGAAGATATGGCAAAAAAAAATCAACGAACTATGAAAAAAAATTAGGTAATTTGATTTGATGTAATTTGTTAAACTTTTCCCTTTTTTTCCTGACAAATCAATTCCAATAAAACAGTGAACAGATTAAAAATAAGTCCAACATTATTATTAAACTGCAAAAATGTTTGTGTTCTTGAATTCAAATCTACTGTATCTTGTTGACAATGTTAACATCTGTTCTTTTGTTGATAAAAGAATCGACTTAAGTGGAACAGGTTGTGGAATTGTGTTGATGTGTGCTGTTGCTCCATTCTGGTTTGACATTTGATTGTGTTACATGCAGTGGAAAGTTTACAGGATGTTTCACGTACAAAAATCAAGGTAAAATGCAGTTCAATTCAGAATTTAGGTCACACAGCAACATCAGAGGGTTTGATGGATCGCTGTGGTTTTGTTGGCAGCAGCTGCTGAACAAACTGCTGCTGCTGTCTGCAAGAGGTGTGAACCATCAACACAACAGACTAATGCAAATCTTGTTGGCAATGATAAAATCTGTTCTTTAATTAATAAAAGAATGGTCTTAAATGGAACTGGTTGTGGAATTGTGTTGTTGTGTAATCACTAGCTATGATGATGATTTGATGATGATGATGACGAGAGAAATAATTTGAAATAAAAAAATAAAAGGGGTGGTCTTACTGCCGCAAAATAGGAAACTGCAAATGTATGTGTTAGACCGCAGGTTCTGAACGAATGAAGGACTGGCATGGCAATAGTGGACTGTGATCATAATCACTGCATTGTTCTGTCTTTTCAGATTTGACATATGATTGCCAGTAACAGGAAGCAAGTTAAGGAACTATTGTTAACAAACACTTCGGATTAAATGACCCAGGTTCATCTTTTAAAACAGTCTATGATCTACCTACAGAACATCTGCAGGAGACGCGTCATGTTGAAGTGGAGACTAGTTAAGTATATTTCAGACAGCATTTAGATCTTTTACGTTAAATATATTATGTAACGTGATGTAATATTCAGGAGGCTCTGTGCAAATTGTTCCTGATGTGAAACAAAGAGAGTTTGAATTTACTACAGTGTACTAATGTAACGCAAAAACTACAATAATGTCAAAATGTGTCTATTTAACTGTATTTTTTAAACTCAGCTATACTTGCACAGGCACATCTTACTTTAAAGCAGTGGTTCTCAAAGTGGGGTCCCTGGGGGTCAGAGAAATAATTATAATACATTTATAATAAATTATAAAACGGTGCTGTATCATTAAAAACAGCATGTCTACACATGAAGACCGTTTAGGACCACGATATTAATGCTGTCAAGTTAAATCCACAAGACATTTGAATAAAATGAACTTCTGCATTTGCAAATTTATGGACTGGGTCTCTGGTACGACTTTCGCAGAAAAAATCACAAGCGGCGCCCAGTTTGTGATGCGTTTTCCATCACCCAGCAGTGGTTGTTCTGCCAGAGATTGGTCGGCCAAGATTGTAAATATCGTGCTCGTCTGTGGAATAATTCTCATCATCATTATCACACTCAGAGCCTCTGGAAGTAACACTGCCTGCTGTGTTGGAGTCTCAGCAAAGGTTTCTTTACCATGAACTTCCCCTCCTCCAAACAAAGGACCACTTAATGAAAAACAGAAGTCTGTCTGTGTGCAAACATGTAGCACACACGTGTCTGTCTGTGTACTTCTTTTCAATAAGTTGATCTCAGGAAACCCATTCTTATGCAATGCTTGTGGTGGAGTAATTCCAAATAACGTATGTGATTTGTACAAGGGGAAAGTTGTTTCGAGTACATCATAATTTGCCAGAGACAGTAGTGTGTGAATAACTATTAATGAATAAAACATCTAAGTAAAGTTAAATAAAATTGTTGTGCATCATAGTTACCATAGGTGTTAAACTGAATGTGAAAGTAGGTCTTCAAAGTTATAAATAAGCCTTTCAGATGTTTCCATTTACGTATTGTTTAAACCAGCCGTTACAGCTAGAGTTACGAAAGATGCCCAAACAGCCCCAATGTCCTTAAATAGGGTGTTTTTTCTGTCAAGTGGTTACTAGCTGTTAGTGTTATACACCCCCTTAAACTCCACCCATGAACAATAAAAGGGTGCGGGCAGCGAGCCCGACTACCCATTGGATCCTGACTGTGTCCAACACAGCATCACTTCTGTCCACTTCAACTGAGACGGAGAGCCAGTATGGAAAGTGGCCAGTCCCGTGCTGTGGCTCCATCCTACTTGGGATGGTCCATCTTTAACACTTTATGCTGTTGTCTTCCTCTGGGGATTGCAGCCATTATCTGCTCCTGCAAGGTAGGTTACTTTTTATAAGCTTCAAACTATTTTGCTGCTTTTTACTTTTGAATTCTAAGACACGCCCTGAAATCAAAAACTTATTGTTTCTGTTTTCCATTTTTACACCATTAAAAAAAAAATGTCTGTAAGTAAATTTAAACTTTTTTTTAACACTTGCTTTGTAAAGGCACAAAGTGCAAACGACCAGGGAGATACAACTGCAGCCATGGAAGCGTCAAGGACGGCCAAGATTATAAATATCGTCGCGCTCGTCTGTGGAATAATTCTCTTCATCATTGTTATCGCGGTCAGAGTCTCTGGAAGTAAGCAACAATGAAGGTGCCGATGTGTTGGAGTCCCAGCAAAGGTTTCTTTACCATGAACTTCCCCTCCTCCAAACAAAGGACCACTTAATGAAAAACAGATGTCTGTCTGTGTGCAAACATGTAGCACACATGTGTATGTCTGTGTACTTCTTTTCAATAAGTTGATCCCAGGAAACCCATTCTTATGCAATGCTTGTGGTTGAGTAACTCGTGTAACGTGTGATTTGTACAAGGGGAAAGCTGTTTCGAGTATAACATGATATAATTGTTTTGTTTAAAAAAAATAAACAATACAACACGAATGTTTTTGTAGTCCCTGATTATAATAATTATATCAATGTCAGAATAATGCCCGAACATATGGCAAAAAAAAAAATCAACAAACTATGAAAAGAAATAAGGTAATTTGATTTGATGTAATTTGTTAAGCATGCCCCTTTTGTGTTGACAAATCAATTCCACTAAAACAGTGATCAGCTTAAAAATAAGTCCATCATTATTATGGAACTGTTTTTTGAAGTTGGAGACAACCCTGAACTGATCAGAAACTTGTTTTTAACAGCAATATGATTAATGTTGTCTGTATCTGTTTAGATATTTGGTTTCTTAAATGGATTTTAAAACATACATTTTAACATGCACACTAATATGGAGGTATTCAAGTCTCTACATCATCTCTACAATGGTTTACCCAATGTATTTGCAACTTTCTGTGGTTTCAGAGCTTCGTTCTCTCAGCAGTCTTTCAACATGTGACAGCAGAGATGTTTCTGCATGCTTTTTCTGAAGCTCCTGAACTTCCTGTTAATAAGACAGACAACAGCAAACAGGAGCTAAGGTGGCTCTGGTTACTCTTCAACTCCTAACAACATCTTGGCACTCTTGCAAAGTACTGTCAAAAACAATGAACAACAGAAGTAAAAAATAACGGTAAAAGTGTGACCATCTCCAACACAATAACAAAAGATCATAGTTAGAGGGCATATTGTGTTCTTACTACTTCAGACAGCACTCCTCTGCTTGGTTTGTGAAACCTGTAAAGCTCTGAAAGAGGCCGCTTTAAGCCTCCTGAAGGGGCCCCTTGGTCCTGACACAACACACACAAATTGGCTTCCTGTTCAGATGGGGGAACACCCAGTCTGGCCTGAAACAGCTCCCCTAAACAAGCCTGCAGTGTCTGTGATATCAAAAGCACAGAACAAAATTAAAATGAATGGCATCATTTTTACAGACATCAAACTAACAGTGCAAAGTTCTGCTTTCTGCAACAAAATGTCCCCAAACCGTGACCGATCCTTGCACACTCCCACTTTACCTTGAAGAAAAGCCTCTGGAAAGGAGGACTTGAGTCAGAGCTCATGTCTTTCATTTTGACGTGGGACAGACAGTGAAGCAGCAGCAGAGAGAAGCCTCCAACTGACTGGAGCCGCTGTCGACGGATGAAGAGCGTCTCCTCTGCCTCCTGTCAACAAAGCAGTCATTTACTGAGTGGTATTCACAGCAGCATATTACAGCTATAGATTAACATGCACACTTTACTGATAGAGGGCAAGCAGGGCCTCATATACAGCTTTACATGTATGGTACAAATATAAAGGTTTAGTTTTACCCTTTGATGCTGACATAGGAATAAACTTTAAATATCGCAAACTCTTAACGTAAACTCTGTTTATTAAATGTTTGCCTAGAGTCTGTAACTCCCTCAGTTATGTATGAATCTATCTCAACTCTTAAGGAATCTGACACAGCAAAAGTAACCCTCCACAAGACACAAACTTCACTACCCACAACAAACCCATAGGTTGAGAATTTGCTTGTTATTCACTGATTTGTGAGGCCTTTTAGTGTGACCTCTTTCCCCTGCGAGTGGACGAGGGGTGAGCAGAGACGAAGCCTTTTGTGTCCACTGAACGAGGTGTTCTCTAAAGCTTTTCTCTGCTGGGACCGTTCACTGAATCGTCAGCTTAGCGAGAAGATGTAAACGGCAGATGGACACAGCAAGCTGCTGCTGTGCTGTTGTCTGAGCAGTTAGTATTCAGGTACTGAGAAAGTTTGGTGTGAGTGAAGTTGGTTGTATTGATGCTGCTGGTTGCTTCCACTAATTCACTACTTTCTGCTGCATTTCTGATTATTCCCTTATCTTCTGCTTAAATGTTTCCCCACCAGAGTGTTTGATTCAAATCAAATTTGAAAAGTCTCCAGTCTCATCCTTGTTACTTTCATTTACATGTTTTGAGTGTGGTAAAAGAAATCAGCGCCAGCGATTTCTAAAGCATCTAACAGAAAGAACGCTAAAGCCACTTCCCCAAATACATGAAAACCGCACAGGATACCGGCTACTCTTCCATGTAGAGTCCATCACGTCCACAATGCTGAGGGGCGCAGTGCAACTTCCCTCCTTGGTCATTGTTGTGCAACTAACTTCGCAACTACCTCTTTCGCAGCTAGCTTTGCAACTACCTCTTGAGCAATTAGCTTGCTACTGTAGCTTTCACTTGTGGAGGACGTGGCACAGGGGGTATTTTGGCTACTATTTCGTACAATGAGAGCAGATGGAGACGCATCGCCATTGGACTTACATGACATGTTTATACCTATGTTGAGCAGGTTCAGTTTCACCATCTATAATTGTCCCTCTCAACACAGTCAAACTAGCGGGAATCAATCAAACTGTAAGTACAAAAGTTTTCCAGTGAGGTTATGAAGTAAACATCTAACTCCCTGTCAACAAGTACACACAACATCCATACTCCTACAGTCCAAAGACCAAGAATTACACTAAACTAACACACTAAAGTCCTCACAAGGTTGAACTGGAGAATGTAACTTAAACGTTTTATTTTGAAGAGGAGTGTCTTACATAATACAGGAAACCACAGGGATATTGAATTAGATCCTTTAAGGCGCTCTGTTATCTGTGGCGCGCACGCAAGCAGTACAAATATCGTGATGAGTGAAACAACCTGCAGCTTCAGTGTGTGAAATTCTTTGATACTTGAGCCTCCAGATAGCTGCAAACTAATCTCTACAGCCTGTTTGGTTTTAGATTATCTTATCTCCCGATGTCAGTATGTTTCATTGAACACAGCAGACACTCTTTTTACAATGAAAGTGTTATCACCCTTTACACAAGCAGTTGGCAGTTCTTCCAGGCAGTGTGTCATGTTCAAATATCCGTGAAATTGGTTGTATTTCTTACATCCATCTTTCGGGTATTTGGGGAGTTTAGGTTATTATGCACCGTCTATTTTACTGGACAAGTTATTGGTGAATTAATCTGTAATATTACTGTAGAAATATCAATCTATGTGATGACAACACACATTACAGAGAAACAGTACTGGTACTACAATGTACAAAGAAAGTCTCAATTACCCAAAAGAGAGCGTTAAGTTTACCTGATAAAAGAAGGAGTTCCTGAGGGCGTTGTTGGTGTAGTTGTTGTTTGGGAGACTTGCTGCTATCTGAAGTGAAATGGTTGGAGTCTGTTGGAAAAGAGAACAACAATCAAAGCCTTTTTTCATAACTGTACGCCTTCTCAGGAATACAAAAATCACACAGAAGAATAAATAAAAAAATAAAGGTCAGTATAAGCCCCTGAGCTCTCACATCATAGCCAAGTCACCTTTGGTCTTTACAGGGATAGTTAGGAGATTTCCTGTACTGCATGCTGCACATGAGGCTCATAAGAAATTAAAATATGAAAGACTGCTTGGGGCCATGTTGCTCAAAGCCACAAAATCAAACAGGAAATCCATTTAAAAAACAGACAAGCAGCAGGGTTGATAGTAAGAGTGAAATTTTGGCACCCACCAGTTTTAAATTATGCAACGTGTGCATTAGGAATAATCCATGTTGGTAGACCAGGAACTCTCTCGGGTTAAGGACAGACAAGTCCAGAGGGATCAGCTCTCCCTCGCATTCCCACTGAGCTTCAAGGACGTCTACAAAACTCTGGCCTCTGTCTGGAGTCAAAGTCAAAGCACAAGCAACTTCAAGCACAAAATGTTGTGTGCAACATAATTTGATAGCCCGTCAGTAAGACAGATCTGGTGAAGTCTTTTAATCAAATCCTGAGTCCCTTGAGCCAAACAAACTAAAATATACCTGAACACTCAAGGCTCAGAAAATCTCTACAACCTGGGTTTCATCAAGTCTAGAAGGGAATACTCTTAATGTTTGTGTGTGCAAACATACAGTATGTAAATATCTGAAAACAGTTTGTCTGTCGAAAAAATAGGCAACCCCAACCGCAGCAGACTGACCGGTGAGCTCTCCTCTGAGAAGCTTTGCCCCACAGGCCCAGCTCTTCAGCTGCTGCTCCACCCGCTTCAACAGCTGGAACAGAGGAGAGACCTCCAGCAGCCTGCTCCACTCCTCTTCTGGAGGATAAAGGCAACATGGATGGAGTTAATGAGCCACACCACATGTCATATATTGTAACTTTGTATTATTTTACATAATGATGTTACCTGGAATTGTGGGGAGTGATATATGTGTAGGCTGCACAGACTCTTTCATCTGCTGGCTCTCTGTAGGGAAATCATGGTTAGAGAAAGTACAATCACAGCTAGCTGTCACTTAGCATAGCTTAGCACAAGAAGGGGGAAACAGCAACATACGGTTAGGTTACATCTAACATAACAAAATCAGTGCATCAGCAGCACTAAAGCTCACAAATTAGGCTGTAACATGTCCTTAATTTAATCTGTATAAAAGGACTAAAAAAGGACAAGGTGTGCTTTCACACGCGTTACTGTATCTGCAGGACTTTTTCTTAACCAAGTGTAGTGAAATCCTGGAGTCTCTACTGGTTGCCTGACCACGTCTGATTACAGCAGTACTCCAAGAAGTTACTTTCAGGTCAATTTGTTGCGAAACCACAACTTGTCTTTACTTCAGTTTTTCTCAAGTTGCTCAAGTTTTGCTGCTGTTTCCCCCTATTTGTGGTCTTTATGCTAATCTAAGCTGTTTGGCTGCAGGCTTTAGCTTCATGTTAGATGGACAAATATAGGAGTATTTCCTGTCTTTTCATCTTATTATTGGCAAGTAAGAGAAGTATGTTGTGCTGCAAGGATTTAAACAATGTATCTAGTATTGATCTGTGGGTAATTTACCAGACTCTTGTTGAAAATACATACAAACAGTACAGCCTCTCACACACAGTAAAGAAGCACAGCACAGAACAACACAGGGTGAAAGAGGTCTTAAATTCAGCCCTGCTGTATGATTTGCACGTCGTCTCACCCTGGGAGTGAATGCCAGAAGATGTGGTGCGTCTCTGTGAGTTGTGTGTCGGCGCTGAGCTGGTTTGCAGGCCTGTGTCCTGGGACTGAGCTAAATTGGCCGGCTCCCTCAATGACTGAGTGGAGATTCCTTCAGAAACACAAACTGTCAGAGACCTTTTAAAGACTGCAAGCCAGAGATCAATGCAATCTATAGCAAAGAAGTCAAGCAGCTGTTAGGCTTTGCTTTGTAGAGTTAGTTCTCTGAAGACCCACTAATTATTTTAAGGTAGTGCACTTTACTTCAGAGGGCTGAAGTTTGATATAAACTTTTTAGTGAAACACTTTCCCTTCTGGTTACAGATTCTGCCATATACTGTGCATACAAGCCATGTCTTGCCAACCTTTTCATTTTGAACACCTATCATCATATTATTACACAGCTGTGTTAAATACTTGATTCTGATTAGTTAATTACGGCATTCCGAGGTCTGTTATTTCTCGATAACAGACCGTTGTTATGAAGAACAGACTGTTGCTAGGGATGCAGCTCTAATCACAAAATCCGGAGGACTAACTGTGATCATATTAATCCGCCGAAAGAAGAAATTTCATGTCGGTTAGGGAAAAAAAGATACTAAACGATGTAAAAACTGTAGGCTACCACGGAGAGATCTACAAAACTGAAGACGGCACATGAAGTAAACATTATACGGAACACAGACTGAATGGAAAAGAAAATGTCAACAGACTCTGACAGTGACGAGACAGAAAACCTAAATCAGGTGCTCGATGATTCCTGCTGTTCCGTTCACCTTGTCTTACTTCACAATCAGTAGAAGTGTTTCCATTTAATGTGAGTATAACACAGCTAGCTTAGGCTACCTCATAGCTTAGCTCATTTTAATGTGAGTAAAAACAGCTAGGTTAGCTCATTTTAACGTGAGTAATAACAGCTAGGTTACCTCATAGCTTAGCTCATTTTAATATGAGTAATAACAGCTAGGTTACCTCATAGCTTAGCTCATTTTAATATGAGTAATAACAGCTAGGTTACCTCATAGCTTAGCTCATTTTAATGTGAGTAATAACAGCTAGCTTAGCTCATTTTAACGTGAGTAATAACAGCTAGGTTAGCTCATTTTTACAGTGAGTAAAAACAGCTAGGTTACCTCATAGCTTAGCTCATTTTAATATGAGTAATAACAGCTAGCTTAGCTCATTTTAATGTGAGTGATAACAGCTAGCTTAGCTCATTTTAATGTGAGTAATAACAGCTAGCTTAGCTCATTTTAATATGAGTAATAACAGCTAGGTTACCTCATAGCTTAGCTCATTTTAATATGAGTAATAACAGCTAGGTTACCTCATAGCTTAGCTCATTTTAATGTGAGTAATAACAGCTAGCTTAGCTCATTTTAACGTGAGTAATAACAGCTAGGTTACCTCATAGCTTAGCTCATTTTAATGTGAGTAAAAACAGCTAGGTTACCTCATAGCTTAGCTCATTTTAATGTGAGTAATAACAGCTCGCTTAGCTCATTTTAATGTGAGTAATAACAGCTAGGTTACCTCATAGCTTAGCTCATTTTAATGTGAGTAAAAACAGCTAGGTTAGCTCATTTTAACGTGAGTAATAACAGCTAGGTTACCTCATAGCTTAGCTCATTTTAATGTGAGTAAAAACAGCTAGGTTAGCTCATTTTAACGTGAGTAATAACAGCTAGGTTACCTCATAGCTTAGCTCATTTTAATATGAGTAATAACAGCTAGGTTACCTCATAGCTTAGCTCATTTTAATATGAGTAATAACAGCTAGGTTACCTCATAGCTTAGCTCATTTTAATGTGATTAATAACAGCTAGCTTAGCTCATTTTAACGTGAGTAATAACAGCTAGGTTAGCTCATTTTTACAGTGAGTAAAAATAGCTAGGTTACCTCATAGCTTAGCTGTTTTTAATGTGAGTAATAACAGCTAGCTTAGCTCATTTTAATGTGAGTGATAACAGCTAGCTTAGCTCATTTTAATGTGAGTAATAACAGCTAGCTTAGCTCATTTTAATGTGAGTAATAACAGCTAGCTGAGCTCATTTTAATGTGAGTAATAACAGCTAGCTTAGCTCATTTTAATGTGACTAATAACAGCTAGCTTCGCTCATTTTAATGTGAGTGATAACAACTAGCTTAGCCCATTTGAGTCTATTTTTAAATGGAAAACGGAAAGATAATCATTTTAAAATTAATAAAATCATTTCCAAATCAATATGTTGCGTCACTTCATTTCGTAACTAAAAAGCCGTGTGTTTAGTGAGCAGGGTGAGACAAAAGTCCTGCTCACCCTGTCAGGGTTCCATTCTACAGTAAAAACCTGCTCACTAAACATTATCCCTTACATAATGAACTGATTCTTCAGAGAGGCAGAATAACACTCTGGAGACAATATTTCTTATTTTTTGCAAAAACAGTAACAGTGCCCATTTACACTGCTCTATCCTCCTGCAATCTGATGTCCAACATACTTTGCTTCATGCTGTCTCACACTCTTTGTACACTTAATCACAAGGCTCAAGTGGCTTGAAAAGTACATACCTTTCACCACAGGCACAGAAGCTGTCCAGACTCTGGAGGCTATCTCCAACCCATACGCCTGCTTTGTCGATAGACCTGAAACAAGCCAGGAATCAAGCTTAAAGGATAGGTCTGGAGATGTTCTTCATATTATTCTCTACAAATCCAATGAAAAGACCAAAACCAACAATGAACTGAATCTACTAATAAGTACTGTCTGTTTAGTCAAGGCCTGATGTGCTCTTCTGTGCCAGACAGACATCAAAAACAGTGACCATGGGTACTTTCACTAAATATTTACCTACTTCCATTATTTCTTTCCTGTTTAATTGCTAAATTCAAAGAGCCCATCTTCATTGCAAAATTAGCTAGCCTCTTTCTAATTAAACATTTACGTTTTTTGATGAGTTTTTGTAATTTGCTTAGTTCTGCTTTTCATGCTCTTTTCATGGGATTTTGTTGGCAATCAGCTTTAACCTTTAAGGCACGGCAAGTTTATTTATAGAGCACTATTCATACATAAAGCAATTCAAAGTGCTTTACACAGTAGCATTAAAAACAAAAGAAATGTGACACAAAGTAAAAAATAGATACAAAAGTCCAGTCAGAACACGACAATATTATATGCTTACTTCCCTAAGGACGTTTTCTAACACGTAAAGTATTAGAAACGCCTTTTGAAGTTTTAACTCGTCAGTTAAACTTATAAGTCATGCTCCCAGAACAACCTTTTGACCTGTACAGGTTCCAACCCCTTGGAGATGTTACAATCACATGATTTCTAAAAGCAAAATATAGTTTGTTGTTTATTCAACCTTCTACCTTCTAACTGATTGAGACAGCCTCAGGTACTCTGGTAGCTTGTTCCACAGTTGAGGAGCGTAGAAACCAAAAGCTGCCTCACCCTGCTTGGTTCTGGTTCTGGGGATATTTAGTAAACCTGTCCCAGCGGACCTGAGGGGCCTGGATGCCTCGAAGCGTACTAGCATGTCTGATAGGTATTTGGGCCCAAGATCATTTAGTGCTTTATATACGAGACCAGACTTCAGGTCAGACCTGTAAAGACACCGTTACAGTAATCTGGCCTGCTAAAAATAAAAACATTAACAAGTTTCTCTGTGTATTATTTACACAGAAATCCTTTGATTCTTGCTATTTTTTTAAGATGGTAATGTCTTAGTCTTTATGTGGCTGTTAAAATTTAGGTCTGAGTCCATAATTATACCAAGATTTCTGGCTTGATTTTAGTGTCATGGAGTCAAGGTAAGCACTGACTTTTAACCTTTCTTCCTTAGGGTTGAAGACAATCATTTCAGTCTTTTCTTTATTTAGCTGTAGAAAATTCAATACACATATTCAGTGAGTGTAAGGGACTGTAGTCGTGTAATGACACTGATATATATAGTTGTGTGTCATCTGCATAAGCATGGTAAGAGATGTTGTTTAATTCCAAAATCTGAGCAAGTGGCAGCATGTAGATATTGAATAGAAGGGGCCTAAGAATGGATCCTTGGGGAACGCCACATATTATTTTTCTACACTCGGATTCATAATTACCAAAGGACACAAAATAGTCCCCGTCATGCAAGTATGATTTACACCAGAGAGGCCCACCCACCTTTCCAGTCTATCGAGCACTTATTTAAACACAATAACAGAAATGTGTAGGAAAATGTAGATAACGTCCTCATATCTGGAATATGCAGGCTCCCATGCTGTAAATACTAGGAATCGTGGGCTGCAGGACAGCAATTTCAAAGACTGTATATCAAAACACTTCAAACCAGCAGATCCAATGACACAGACAGAAGCAGAACATAAGTATAGCTATAAAATGGCATTATTCAATGAGGACTTTCTCTCAAACAACATGTGATATATTTCTGAATGTTTGCCTCCTATCATGTGTTCATACCCCGTATCATGTGGCACACGTAGTGCCCCTATCTGGTGACTGACCGGAGATGTGCTGATTGCAGGTGTTAGGGGAGAAGCTGGCGGGCTGTTTGTCTTCCAGGAGCTGGTTCAGTCTCTGCAGCAGAGGTAAAGCCTTCTGCTGTAGCAAACCCATGACCTTTACAGTGTGTCTGTGTACACTGCACTGAAGTAGACCATATTCTCTGTACCAAAAGTTCCCACACAGCACTGCCTGCACAAACAGAGAGAAGGATGTGGCTCAGCAAATCATCATTTCTCAACTTCTTGATGACCCTCTGTAATTATGCAATAATTCATCTTTAGCTTTGAAACAGATTGTTGGCAAAAGAGTTCATAATGAGAAAGAAATTGTCTTTTTGTATGTGACATTTGACCTGAGCAGTGTCGGCCCGGAGCTGAGAAAGGTGTCTGGCAAAATGCAGCGCATCAACAGCAGCCTCCATCTCTGTCTGTACGGAGCAACACTGCTCCCACAGCTCTCTCTGTCTCAGCTCTTTGTCCTGGGGGATGAATAAAAACGGGCTTACGAAAGAAAAAGCAGGAAGTTCCTATTGACATTAACATGTTACAGATTGCACCTCACAGCACAAAGCTCACATCAACATTTTAGTACTAGACATTTAAAGCTCCCTATAGCATGAGTCATATAGATTTTGCACTGAGGGTAAACCTGTGTCATCAATTAAGCTACAGGGCCACAAAATAGACCACAAAACTATAATTTAGACTAGAGATAGACCGATATGTTTTTTTCAGGGCCGATACCGATACCAATTATTAGTAGTCAAGGAGGCCGATAACCGATATTTGGAGCCGATATTCATTTGCAGTAAAAGTGAAAATATTGGCGTCAAAATTTTGAATAATACAAACTCCAACACTTAACTTTGTTTAAATGCCTTTAAGCATATGTTTATTAAACAAACAAACAAAAAGCGCAGGGAGTTCCCAGGGTCAGCAGCATCTCTTATAAAGTTAACTGAAAATTTAAATAAATAAATAAATAACTTCCTGAAGTTTTATTAATTAAATAAAACAAAGTTAAATAAAATTTGCAAAGAAATGAACTTTTTCTCCTCTCCGCCATGTGTGTGAGCACTCTGCACTCTTATCGGCCATCGGATAAAAAAAAAAAAAAAAAGGCCGATGCCGATATGCGTCAAAATGCCGAAGATCGGCTCCGATAATCAGCCCGGCCGATAATTGGTCGATCCCTAATTTAGACTGTAGGAGCCAGTTTTGTGTTCTAATGTTTGTAAATAGTTTGGTGTACATATTGTTAGAATTTTTTACTTTGACTACTAGGGTGTGTATTTGTGTTGGGTAATTGGTCACATGACTAGGTCATGTGTTTATAGGTTACAGGTGAATGGAAGTTAAGGGGCATAGGTGGAGGGAACACACGGTTCCTACCATAAGACCCAAACATAATCACAGTAACAGATTTACCATCATTCATATCATCAAACGGTAATCACTTTGTCTGCTCATACTCATTGCAATAAACGGGAACATCACCCAAATATATTTTCATGCTGGACATTAATCATTGGATCCGCGTCAAGACCTTCTCACACACACATATGCAAGTGCCTAAAGGTAGAACATTGGACATTGGATAGTCACTACACAGACCATAGCATGGAGGGTTGAAGCCTGGTCTCGTCCCTGTGTCATCCTTTTTTCTTGGTCCTGCTGCAGCTGCTCCAGACACACATCCACCTTCTCCAGGCCAGATATGAGCTCCGAGTGCAAAACACACTGCTGATCCCATTCCTCCTCGTCACCTACACACAGACAGACGACAGACAGAGACGTGCTGCCAACCCAAATAAAAAACTGAAATTATGTAAATTACTCTGCAACTGAAGAGTGCGATAGGAGACGCTGGCGTGAAGCGTCTCTCTCTTTTGGAGAGCGATGAATAGAAACGCAGAGCAGGTCATGAGTGTAATCTCCTTCACGCTTTTCATTCTGCCAACTTGCGAGCCAATTTTACCCAGTGTGAGGATGTGTAATACATGTGGAGGCAAGATCAGAGCCAAGTGGGAGCGCTGAGCCGCTCTCCTCTGGGCCTCGGTCTGCGATGAATCCTGCAGCTCCACAGCTGCTTCTCTCAGCTGCCGCCCTGACCACTGCACCTGCGGCAGAGACCACATGCTCACACTTGGAAGACAAAAAGTGGAGGCAGAAATTTGCAATACAAAAGCCACAAAAGCAGACACTCATACAAAGAGTGACTTTGCACTTTGTCCTAAAAACCTGAACCACAAACTTGCTTACTCCCAGTTCATGCCAGTATATGAAAAGCTTCTGTAGAATTTGTTTCTATGCTGTTGCCTCCATCTTTTATACACCCACTTACTCATTTCAAAATGTTCAAAAGGTTCAGTCCCTTTTGATTTTTTCCTCCTACACTCTGAGTCCGGGGCTATATGAGATATTTACAACCAAAACTCCTGCTGACCTGATAAGAGTTTGCTTCTGTGGCTTTAAAGAGACACTGGAATAGAGCTGAGTCCAGATCAGAGAGAATATCTTCCTCCCGCTGCCTCTGCTGCTGCCAGAACGTGTTTCGCACACACACCTCTCTCTGCAGCGCCTCTACCTGGCACACAATAGCAGCAAAAAAAAGGACAAACATCAGATTCTGAAAAATTCCATGTCAGGAATCATGAATCCAGCAGGCTGCTAAATGAAAAACTGGAAGTTAAGTGAAAGTAAAAAAAAATCTGCCTCTGACGAATTAATTATAAAAACAGACATAAGATTCACTTTGTGAAAGTTGTATTCTTTTTAATCAATGAAAGATCTTAATTAATTTCCCACCTGCACACTACTAGTTTGATCCATCATCATTAGCCAGTAGGAAGCTGTGACAGGTACGACGGTTTTTCTGGACATATCCAGCCTGGCTCCAACCACTGGGGCCAGCACTCCAGTCACTGGATCAACTGTCTGAGATGCATAACGGATTGCAACTAGGCCTGTGAAATACACAGCAAACATACAGGTTAACTCGTTTGATTCTGAATTGTCCAGCGGAATTTAAATGTCAGCTGTAATAAGCTTGTTATTTTACCCTTTCCATCAGGGTCCTCCATGGTTCCTGCCAATGGTATCATTAGCCCAGAGACATGGTCGGTCTGACACCCCAGCACAGGAACACTAACGCCAGATCCCATGGGGTCAGGGTACTCCATCCCAAGCAGAGCTGGCACGCATATATCTGAACCTGAGAGAGGCACGTCTCCTGGTTTGAGCAGCACAGGAGAAGTCAAAGGGTCAGAGTGCAGGAAACAGTGTGATAATGCTCGAATATTTATTTCAAAAGTATCCCTGCCACACATTACTAGCAAGTTAGAACAGAATCAAGTCTCCAAAACTTTGTAAACAGTGTAGAATGTGTTTAGGAGTCACTTTACTTCACCTTAAAGCAAAGATAACACACTTTCCTTAGATCAAGTAAGCCTCCAAACAAAGACAAACTAAACACAGACAGAGTGTGGTACAGGAAAGAGGATTGTGGCTGCACGGCGCATCAGGCTCAGCATATTAAAACAATATAAGAAGCAAAACTAATTAGCAGATTACCAAGCAGAGCACACGACCATACAAGCACAGCCGCTGAATTAGCCACAGTAGAGTTGCAATGTAAGCAAAATGGAGAGAGCATGATGCCTGACATAATGGGCAGAGTAGAAGCAGAGCTGAAGTACTGACATAATGTCATTATTGAACTAAAAGGAACATGTGAACATGAGCTTATGGGGCAATTAGCTGTCATATTTAAAGAATTTAATTGGAGTGAGACTTTTATTAAACATGCCACTTTATGAGATAAGGCAGATCTTTCAAACAGTATTGAAGATGTTATGTGTTATGGCAGAGTGAGTATAGCATCTATGTCAGAGATACCACTCTGTGTTTCCTGTATCCTAGAATATACATATGTGCTATTATGGTTAAGTAGGACAACAGGTCACATGCCAAGGTTGCTTGTGACACATAAAGGCCACGTGAGAAGAAAATGTCATCCTCCTCAGGCTCATGAAACCTTTCCAAAGCTCATTTTAAAATTACAAAAATACATCAGCTCTTTAATGCAAGAAACTTTAGAAGGCACTTTAGGACAACATTAGAACAGCATTAAAGTTATTCAAAGACTGCATTGCTTTTGTAAATATTACATCCACAGCCTTCAGAATTTCTACTCACATATCAAACTACAGAGGGTTAAAAAGAAACAGATTAGCAAATACAAAGCTTCATATTTTTCTCCTCAGCAATAAGCCGATTTATGTCAGTGATGACAAGCAGAGATTAAACGTAAAGGTAGGCTTATGAGGCTTTTAAGATAACATTTTAGATAAAGATAAAAAAGATAGCAACACAATAGGGAGGAGTGGGAGAGGAAGATATCAGACATCAGTGCAGAAGGAGCACAAATTTAAAAAGTACATTTGTGAAGTAAAGCTCATAAAAGACAGCTGAAATCTATGTGTCCTCTCACTGGCATTTGCTCACCCAGAGTCCCTCCATCTTGCTGGAGGCCTATCGCCCAGCCCAGCTGGATCTCCAGCCTGGTCTGCAGCTGCAGCTGGAAGTGAAGACTCCTCCCCCAGGCCTGCTGAAGCTCCTTGGCTGCAGCGAGAAGATGATCTTGTCGACCACTTCCTCTCTCACTGCGGTGGTGCTGCTGCAAAGTTATATCCGACTCCCACTCATCAGTTAGAGGCTTCAGGAGCTCCAACACTTTGAACATCACTGCCAGGACCTACAGTATATGAAAGACCAACTTTTATTAAAGTCAAACATCTGCTAAAGAAATCTGCTATCCGTCTCATTACATTGTCCTAGTCTTTTATAGATTTAATTTACTTATACTACAAAAAATAGAATATATCATACCACAAGTAACAGCTTGAACAGGGAGTATTTATTCAATAATACAATGTAATTGACACAGTTAAAGATTCAGTAGGTAACATTATTAAAACTAAGTTTTTGTCATATTTGTTCAAACTACGTCTTACACTAAAAAGACTGTTCAACCGGAAAAAGACAAAAGAGGAAAAGCAAGCTAAAAAGAAAGAGTTGGAACAAGACAGAAACAAAACGAGCGTAAACATCAGAGTGGCATTTCTGAGGTGGACAGAGCTACGGGCCCTGAGAGGATAAAAAAGCGATGCTGAATTAGACAGTTCTGCTCGACAGGTTATTACCCCAGCTTAATTTCTGCTTTATGTTTCACATTGTTAAGATGTCTGCAGTTACTGTGACGTTGTGTTACGTTGGTGTTGCAGTCAGGCTAACGTTGGTTTGTTCCCAGTGTGGCTACTGTTCAGCATTGTTTCATGGTGGAGCGGCTGAAAATAGGTTGTAATCTTTCAAATTTTGAAGCAAAGTCCACTCTCTTCTCCATCTTACCTACTGCAGCTTTAAACTGTAATTAAATGCAAGTGTGGTCATGCACCTTGCTGTCGAGAAGCGCTTGGTATCCTCCTGCATTAGGTAGCAGTTGCCCGGCCCGTATATTGGCCCCTCCCACCCTCACCATCCGTCCACTCAGAGGCTCTATAAAGGACTCACTCAGCAGAACTCCCCCTACTGGCAACACAGCTCCTACACAAACACACAAAACCAAATCATCACACTGAGGATATAATAACCTCGACACAGGTTGTGCTGAAGAACCACCTGCAGGACTTACCCGTTACTGGATCTAAACTGACCCCAACAGTGAGCACGAGATTCCCCGTCCTGGAGTCCAGCATGGGATAGCCAATCTGTATGGGCTGCGGCAGGCGGGTGAGAGGACAGACGTGCACCCCTCCCAGTGGGTAGACTAGTCCTGTCTGCGGGTGGATAGTTACAGCCAGGATGGGCACCGGGACCCCCGTGTCTGGGTCTGCCATGGGAGCACCCAGCTGCAGTCTCTGGCCTGGTCTGAGTCCTCTGAGCCGAGTGCTGGGCAGGGGCTGGTCTGAGTGTCGGGAGGTTGGGTAAGGAATGAAAGGAAGGAGGGTTCTGTCCCACTTCCTGTTGTCTCCTGAGGATGAACATAAAGTTGGTCGATGAATTTCTTGCTAACTGTAAGCTAGGAATTTGTATTGTCTAGCAATATCAAACAGTAATGTAAGCTAGACTTTGATTGATGCTACGACAGACAACGGCTAGCCTGCAGCTAGCATTCAACCTATTCTTGGCTAACTTTACTATTAGCTTAGGATTTGTATCATGTAACACAACAAGACAGTGTTAGATAGGACTTGATTGAATGCTACCACACACAGCTAGAATTCTGTTAGCATTCGACCTGTTCTTAGCTAACCTCTACTGTAAGCTAAGGATTTGTATCGTGTAGTGTTAGCTGGGAAATGATACTATGCTAATGTTAGTTGTTGTGTAATTGTACCTAATGAGTCTTTAAATATGTTGCTTTATCTTGAGATATGTATGAGATGGTATTAAACTTTATGAAAATGGCTAGTATATAAAGATGCTAATGAGCTTTGACTTTATGAGGCTGACAGTACAGCCTTGACTAAAGTATATGTGCTTCAAATGTTTTCAGCCACAACAAGATAATTTAATTAGGCAACCCCCTAAAAAACCCCAAAGCACCCCTCATGTTACCTGTACAACAAGAGTCAGTGGTAAACACGAGAGAAGAGCTTGCAGGATCGTACGCCACGTTGCCAGCTATGGGCAAAACTCTGCCAGTCTGTGGGTGGAGAAAGAAATCAGGGGGCACCGCCATGGTGTGGCCGCTGTTCAGCAGCATGTGGCTGTGAGAGTTTGGCCTTATGAGGCCAGTGACTGAGTCACAATGAAGAGCCGGACAGGCACGCAGGGACCCGTCCGTACCTGGATTGAGGACGACAGAGAAGTGGATGAGAATGATCTTGAAGTTGTTTTAAAATTAGAGTACAGTCTAACTTAGGGTGGACAGCTTTTTTCTGGTGTTTTTTTCTTAAAAAGAATGATAAGGTGTATAAACTAAGGTCAAATTGTTTCTTTATCATAAGGATACACGTTACCCTCCAACAGAACTGTTATCGTTACTTAAAGGCCTATATTCCACTTTATGAGATACCTAAAAGAACATATTGCACCTGACCTTAACAATAACATTTCATTTTCTGGAAGTGTCCAATTATTTTTTTATCTAGTTCTTGCAGATATCATACACCTCAGACTGTGCCATTGATCAGATTACAGAACCTAGTGTATTTTGTGAAGAGTAATTCTGCAAAAGTGAAGGTGTATCTGTTTAAAACCACAATAGAAAGTGGAGATTTCAATATATTTAATCATTCTTAGGCTAAATCTTATGTAATAGATGTGTTTTTTTTCTTAGTTAGGGCATCTTGTTGTTGCAGTGCAGGTTTTTAGCAGCAGATGGTGCTGTGTCTCTTATATTCAAGGACAGATTTGTAATCCAACTTAACTCACCAAAGATGTGGTCCTTGGTCAGCACAGTTCCAGTGTCAGGGCACAGCAGCTTGGCCCCTGTACCCTCACCCAACAACCCCCAGGCCCCCTGACGCTGGCACTCTGCTGACGCCAGCTCTCCCATCTCATCCACCAGCGATGTCAGCCTCTGGATCAAACTGAGGATGGGAAGCGACAGATTGAAACTGAAGGGGGATTTACTCTGATATACTTATTGTTTTTGACACTTATATAATGGTAAATGAAAGCTTTACTTTTGCTGGTGTAGCTCACAGGGTATCTGGCTGTTGTTATAAACCTTGGACAGCAGCCTGGTGCTCTCTCTGAGCTGAGATGTGAACGCACTGTGGACCCTCTGCTGGGCCTGCTGCTCTCGCCTCAGAACCTGCAGAAACCAACAAAGCAGCCATACCTAACTTTACAGACTTACACAAACTACGGAAAGATCTAGAGCTGAAACAATTAATCATTTAATGAGCAGAATATTGATTATTTGTTTATCTAAAGTAAACACCTGGAGCTGACTTTCGAGCAGAGTCGTCAGCTGCGAGGCCAGCATCTTGCGTCTCATCACCTCCCTCTCCACCTCCCTCCTCATCCTCTCATAACCCTCTCCCATCCTCTCCTCTGTGATCAGGCGTGGGTGGAGCAGCTGCAGTTTCCCAAGCACTCCCTGGTATAGCTCCTTTACCTGGAAACACACATATATGAAATAAAAAACTGCCACATAAACAGTATCATCAGATCACACATAAGACCCCACCCAAATGAAGCTAGCTAACATGCTAACACTGTCTGAGACACTGAATAAGTCACGTGCGTGCATGTTTGTGGGATGACAGGGGGGTGCAAGATGTGCCATCTCCCCTTACATCTTTATCACCTGAGCTGTCCTGAAGGCTGTAACAACACCCTCCGTCTCCTACACCGAAGCCAGAAACTTTATGGTACAAACAGGAAGGACGCAGCAGAGAGAGGGGTGCAAAAGCATTCCAGTGTGACACCCAATCTGTTTCAATAGGAGTTGAACTTTAGGAAGGCACAGTAGTGGGTGTAAGAGAAAAGAGAGTGTAAGAGATAAGAAGTGAGTGATTGGATTGAACCAATGCTTCCTAGAAATGAGGCCACTTTATACAAAAAACAATGTTGGAGTCCTGCCCTTCTCCCCCGTATTTGGACAAACTCAAGCCCTGATGTTCCTCTAGCTTGCTGTTATTACACCTATAAGACATGTGACGATACGGGCAGTGGTTCTCATCCCATAAAATCCAAATAAATGCAAAACCAAAGACCAACATAAGCATGAGTAAAAAAAAAAAATTGAATAACCCATGTTTTTGTCGTGTACTTTCTTGCTTAGATCTGGATGAGAAAATCACTACCAATCTCTTATCTGTACTTTAAATATGAAGATACATCAAGAAGCTGGTTAGCTTAGCTTAAAACAGAGAGTATATCGGAGTTTATGTGGACATTTTTTTGTACTCTTCCACTACAGTTAGAGATTGGTAAAAGAATCATTAGTTGTGTAAAAACGTAACCACCCTCGGCCAAGCAATGGTCCGGCACATAATCCCTCTTTCCTCAAAAGGTCTTTCCTACACTTACATTTTTGTACAAATTAAACAAACAAGATAAAACACACTAATTTTTTACGTTAACAGGTACTCATAGTAAGACTTTGTTAAATTTCAAAACAGCCTGGCTTGCTGTTAAGCCCTTAAGCTAAGCTTAACTTAGACCTGCAGATAATATCTTTATATTTAGGGTATTGAAATGAGAATGTCACCGACATCTTAAAATTCTTAAATAAGTCTATATCTCTAAATGTCTAACTTTTGACTAAGGATGCTTTAAAATAATTTGCACTGATTATAACACAGATGTGTTTCGAGATTTAAGTGATTCAATGTGTGCAGGATGTTTTGCTACCACTGGGTAAGTAGAAACAAAAGCCATATTATATTAATTGTTGCCTGAGGCCTCTTACTGAATTATATATTCATAAGATGTTCATAAACATTAAACTGGCAGGTTTTAGATTTAATATTAATCATTTTTTTAGGTAAACACCTTTTCAGAGATGCTTTCACATATCTGTTTGTTTATTTAGCATTTAAATGAAGAGCTTCAGACCTCAGTGGTGAGCTGTCCCAGCCGCGTGGTGACAGACAGACTCTGTTTGAGCAGGAGGCTGTAGAAGGTGTTGCTGCTGAATGCCTCCAGATCCACCTGATGTTCGTAATCCCAGAACTCCTCCAAGGTGTCTGCACAGACTGTTAAGCAAGAGAGTAAAACACGGAGACAACAAGAGAGATCAATATAAATAAAATGCATTAAAAATAAATAATTTCTCTCTTTGAAAGGACTTTTAACAAGGAGCATAATGGGCAGCCTTAAAAGGTTAACAAGCTAGAAACATGTCAACCATCCTAGATCCATGTTTGTTTGTTTTAAATACACACATTATTTCATTTTCTGAGCTTAATGTATGTGAGCTTTAATAAATATTTTTTAAACCAACAGTACCAACTGCTTCCCCTTGTTTTTCCCATGGCCATTTTGGATGAACTTTTTTTCCTCTGTAAGAACTAGGTGTAGGCATAGGTGAGGAAATGTTATTTCTTCTTATTTTTAAATTAAAACCTGTGCCTTATTTTGAAAATATAGAACTGTTTAACCATAAATAACCTCAGGTAGTAAGATTTAGCACTTTATTAGAGACTTGTGATCCTCAAATGTCATCACATTATGTAATCACGGGTGATTTCCCAAGTCCTGTGACATTTGAACTGTTGTCATTTTTACTGTTAGTCACTGCACGTGATATCAGGTGTGTGACAACAGGCTTTTCAACCGTAATTGGTTGGGTGGGAGCGAAGCCCAGGGGTCAGTGTCAGTGTTACATAAGAAGACACAAGGGTCTTCAAAGACCAACAAAGAGTCAGGGTGTTTCTGTCAATCTCTAAGAATGTGTGCGTGTTTGTGGCATTTGTTGACTTGTTGCAGATTATGTTTGAATGTTAGTTACGTAACATTTTGTCCTTTAGGCTTTCCAATGAATGTGCTGAGTGGTGTGTGTGTGTGTGTGTGTGTGTGTGTGTGTGTGTGTGTGTGTGTGTGTGTGTGTATTGCACCTGGCTGAATGGAGTCTTGTGTCATCCTCGCTTGTTGGTTTCGGTGAATCTTCCTGAGTGAGACCACCCTCGAACCTTTTGATGAGTAATCGTCCATGTGATAGGCCGACTGCAGCGAGCGATACCGCGCTCTGATTGGCTCCTTCTCAGGCCATCCATACTCACGGAAGAGAATCTACACATGGGATAGATTTGCGTATTTTTTGATACATTTTTAACTTGATTGTATGTGTTTGTGTAGGTACACTAACCAGAAGTGTAACACATATGCAGAGGATGACAACAGCTCCAAATAGCAGTCCTCCGGTCACCAGCCAGTCGGGCCTCAGTAACAGGTTGCGTCTCCTACTGATTCCCATCCTGGTCACATGACGAGGGAGGGTGGGGAAGAAGGTGTCGGGCTCATAACACTGCCCGCCTGAAGGCATCACCCGCACATACTGAGAAAGAATAATAGTGTGGTGTCAGTTATGACTCACAATGTAAGGGAATACTCAACTGTATCCGTTTTTAGGAGTTGTAGGAAAGAACTTCACTTAGACTTCAATTAATTAACTTGTTTTAAATGTTTTCATTTTAAATTTATATAAAGTGGCCATAATTAATGCTGGACAGACAGCATGATCATGTTCATCTTTATGTCTCCCGGGTTAAGACCCCCCTATGAAATGTTTGACCACTCGTGGTGCTGTAGAGAAATATTAATAATTTGTATCAAGCACGCAGCATCAAATACATGAGGGCCTCCGAGCATGAAACTAAATACACACTTCTGTTTGCTGTTATATCAAAAGAAAAACAGTCTGAAAGGCAGTATCATTACATAACACAACATTGAAAAAATGGCTTTGCAAATGTCGGTAAGAAATGCACTCAAAAGGTTTGTTTGGTTATAGGACAGCCAGCGCAATTTGGTGAGGAATATTGGTTGTAAAATACTATTATTATTTTAATTTTAGTTACCATGTGTTTGTGCTGATGGCTGCTCAGTGTAAAAACATAAACTCCAGGCTGGCTGAAGACCACTGAGAAGAAGCTGGGAGGCGTCCAGGACAGAGACAGCTCTTCTTCTAGCCGTCTGAATGCACCCCAGTCAAAGTCACTGTTTGTGTTGTACAAGTTGTCACTAAAAGAATGAGGAAAGAAGCTTAAAGCAGGTCAACATAAACACATAATGTTGACATTAAACTTGTACAAGCATCTGACTTACAGATCATATTGAGGGTAGTGACGTGTCTCGACAGTGAAGAGTATAACATCACCCAAATGGAGACACGTTGTGGGGTTCAGAACTCCAGTTACACTTGCTTCTCTCACGTCTTCGTTCATGTTGTCCTTATTTCCTTTCTCGCTGCTGGAGTTGGTTTCTCTGGCATTATTTATATATTCAACTTGAACGTCAGAATCGCTTTCTAAAAAACAACAGCACAAGACCTTCATTGTTATAATGAAATCCAAATGGAAGTAGCATCAAATTCTCTAACACTTTTAGACTTTTGTATTCAGCTGAGTCGCCCACTGCTGGCTATTAGAAAAAAAGTTGGTTTTAAGAAAACCTTTCAGACCAAGAGGCAAGGTACATTTTTTCTACAGTCTATGAAGTTATTCATGTTTTAAGGATGTGACCAACCAGCTGAGCTCTGAGTGACAGGTAACAGTTGCTGAAGCTCCTTCGGGAGGCCGCTGAGTAGTCCGAGAAAGCCTGCCTCTACAGTCAGACATCCAGAAAAAAAGATGTAAGAGACAAACAGACAAATATAGAGATGTGAGCAAGACAGAGATTCCCTTAAGCGTTGTGTAGGGAATGATGCGTCTCCACCTGTTGTCTGAACAATATAGACAGGATGTGATGAGTTAACGTAGCTGTTGCACTGAAGAGTCCCTTGGGAGTCCCACTGTTTAAATAGAGTCTCCAGCGTGCTGCCTGAGATGCCTGACGCCTGCACAAACACAATAACACACAATAACAGTGTTTACCATTAATAGGTCAGTGCAACATAAGATATGTGGCTGCTGGTGTAATAAAGACGACATTGTATGATGGTTTTGTATGCATTGTCTAACCAGGTAATGTTCCTCTGAGAGTTTTAAAGCTGTGTGTAAATATTGCTATGAGAGGAAGTCCGCACTAAAAATGAACCATGCATTTGCCTGTGTTACAGCTTATTGCAATCATTCCAACATTTATAGTCAGGTGGCAAAATCTAGCATTATTAGTGTAATGCTAATGCCAGAGGAAAAGTGAAGTGATCTGTTTTTAGAGCTGAATAGTTCATCCAGAGCTCCAGGGGTGATTTGTTGGTCCAATAACCACAGGACTTTAGCCCAGGGGAGCCTGGCGTTTGAGTCCCATGTACAACCATAAGTCAACTTTTTTCTGTCTTCTTTAGGGCTTTGTGCATAATTCCACTTGTCTAGTAAGTGGCGACAGCATGCAGCTGGATGTTAGCTAGCAGGACCTCCAGGTTAGCCAAATAGCTCAGACACTCCAAAGACAAGGAAAGGGAGAGTTTTTGACATTATTCAACCATACAATGTAATTAAAATATAGATATACCCTGCACCAAGTCGTTACTGAAGAGAAGTCTGTGTGTAGCGGATGGTCGGGGTAGTATGTCAACACTTCACTCTCGACTCCACTACCAAACTAAGGGAAGCACCACCCTATGGCGCTATATGGAATTGCAGTAATACAAAAGGTGAAGACAGGTTACAGGACGTAACATTAATTACGTATGTGACTTTACATACAGGAGAAAATGACAACAAAGACTCTTTCGGTCTGCATGCTGTTAATCGCCTCCTTTGAAACTGACTTGGATAGAGATAATTCTTCAAGATAATGGTCTGGCTTTGCTTCTGTGGTTCATATAGAGGAATCAGAATTACATTGAGTCACTTTAATAACCAGCTAAAATCTCGCAACTTTTATTAATTTAACTAATATAATAGCATAATTATTTAAACCAAATAGGATTTATTTTTCTAAACAAAAATCAAGTAGTATTGGTGCCCTAACCTTAACCGATGTTGACGTGTTTCTTTCTTATTTGAGGGTAGTTACAAACAATCTGTGTGGTCGTGTGTGTTGCAGGACTTGTGGTGGTATGCATATCATGAATAGAACACTTCTCAGACACAGAGACTTTTCAGATACGCTGTGTTTTAAAATACTATAATGTATCTTTTCTTGATTTTGCCCTTTTGTGTATGCATGTTCTGGTGAATGTGACTGTTGTTGTAAATCTGCAGCTGTACTTGCTAACCTGATTGTCATGGCCTAACACCAGCTCCATGTCTCCGTAGGACTGGCATTGGAGCTTTAGCTCAGTAGCCGGTCTTCTCCTGCATAGGCCTCCACATGCAGCTCTTCCAGGAGGCTCTCTGCAAACACACAGACCCAGCTCTCCATCATAACCCCTGTAGTCCTCTGCAGATTGACACACCTGCAGGAAAATAACAAATGCAAAGTTTATATCAACTTTGTTCTAATATCCTATATCTCAGCTTTTTTTCTGGGAGTATTTTTTACATTTAAAAACATCAAAACTGTTGCATTCTCAACTTGTGCTCGGTTTGAGTGTAACTAGGTGGAAGGTCATTTGTACCAATGGAGGACAGTGACAAAAATAAACACTGCACACTGAAGGCCTCACTAGCTAACAGTCATAGGAAGTCCTATATAGTTAAATATTAAGTGAGACTGATCCAAGTCTGTACTAGATAATCTACTGTGAGGTTCACGGAGGAAAGGGCAAAGACATCTGGGTTGTACTCATTAGCCTTGTCTTTGATGTACAGTTTTATCAGTATCATTCTAACAGATCTTCAGGATGTGTTCTGTCACCTTTGCTCTACTTTAGTAATGGCACACGGTCTAACCTCTTGCCTGCAGTGAAGTGACCACTGATGTTTGTCCAGACAGCCTCCGTACTGTGTTCGGGTTTTACCGTCTCTGCAGACATCAAACAGTTTGTGAAGACATGCTTCTCCATTGTTGGCAGGCTGGTAGTTGAGGACACATTGGCACCGCCCATCGCTGCTCTGCAGAAGAGGCAACCGGGTTCAAACATTGTGTTGTATAACAACACGTACGGTTCACTGTGTGGTCACATTGTTACCTAATGTGCAAGTTAAGTCATCTATCTATCAATCTATCTATTGCATTCTTTACCTGGTTTCCTTCCTTCCCTACTTTATGATTCCTGTAAATGTATTTCCTTCCTTCCTTTTCTTATATACATTCATTCACATTAGTTCTCACGAACCCTATGCATTAGTCAGATAAATAAAATCTCATTCTCCTGATTGTGATCTGATGAGTGGAGGGTTCAACACATATGCAAGCTGCAGAATCCAGGTAACCAGACCCTGCTGCAGGGGAACCTGATCAGGAGCTCTTTCAGCTTCAAGCTACAGATTGTTCTGTCTAAAGTTTCCTAGAGAAGCTATTTTTCCATTAGTGTACACACACTAAAAATCATAGGCGTGCAATATCAGAGTTTTTCTTTAGGTTAATAAAGGCAGAGCTCACAGGACAAAGAAGAAAGTAGGTGACTGGCGCAGTGGAGGGTGCTGGTATGAAAACAAGGAATTCATGTTCACATAAACACACAGATCAGACACACACTTTGACACCTGGAAACTCTGCCCCTCTCCCAGACAGATACATGTGTCCTGACCAGCGAGAGGCTGCTGAGCTGCAGGGCCGCAGGGCAGAGAGGCCGGCAGGCCCTGTCGTGGACAGTAGTGGTGAGGAGGACATTTCAAACAGCTGTCTATGGACGCAGCACCAACAGAGGGCCCATAGGTCCCCTTTGGACAGGGGACAGGAGTGAGGCTTTCCAATGGACAGAAGAAACCTTTGGGAAAAAAATATCACCACTGTCACTATCAGTGATGATTAATGCCAACAAAACGAACGACAAAGGTCCCACATGGTTCAGTCCCTTGTCATCACAAACTTCAAAGAAACCAGAAGCCATGTCTCATTTGCAAACAGCAAAAAATCTTCACAATCGCTGGAGCCCATTTTTGCTATTTCCAAAACCAGTTACCATTTCTCAAACATGAAGTAAAAAAAAACGCATCTCATTTGGTGCAGAACAGCGCTTCACTTTTCCTGCCATCATCACACTAACTCATAAAATCTTTGCAAAAGAGTTCCATGGTGGAGAGATACATTTTGTGAAAATGATTGTGAAACTATTAAAAACTAAATATATTATCCAAGGGGCTAAATATATGCAGACAATCTTAAAGAAAAAACTGATCTGATGGTATTGATCAATGTTTTTTGTCATGTAGTCGTGTGCAGTCAGGACAGCCTACCTGGCTGGCAGGGCCGCCTTTCCTGGACATGTTGACTCACGTTGTTCCCTTGAACCAGAGAGAGGAGGATCAGCCACAGCACACACCAGCATCTGCATGTCCTCAGCATGGTTATTATGTCCACCTGCTGAAGCCAATTAGATTGAAGGTTTAATTCTTCATCCAGCATCTGTTAACAGTCTCTTGGTTGCCCGCCATGTTTGGGTCATAGCAAAGAAAGTAGTTATGACTTTGTTAGTAGCAACCTCTCTGCCTTAATGAACATCTCCTGTCTGCTGCAGCTCTGCACACATGACCTGATGTGTCCGTTAGACAGAGCTGTGAGTTAAGCAGCGGGCTAGTTAGTCTGCATAACTTTCACTGGCCCGCTGAATGATTTATGGGGCCTGTGAGGTAAGGTGACAGCGAGAGTGGAGGGACTGGATAGCAGCACAAAACAGAGAGCACAGCTGCCTGCTGCTGCCGGATCACATTACTGCATTTGTTCTTCTCAATCCCACCGTGAAACTGATTAATGATTTGGCTCCTGATGTTCATCGACGCAACTTTGCTTTAAGGGAGTCTGGTGAAAACTCAGTGCGTCACAGCAGCTGCTGAATTCACAGTGAAGTTCACTCAGCAAGCTGCAACTTTTAACTTGTAAATGAGCCAATTTAAGGAACATATTTAAATGATTGATTTTCTTTATTTGTGTTTACTTGTTGATTTTGTTTCACAATCTTGATAAAGCAAAATAAAACCATGGTCAAGGTCTCTGTGGCCACAATGTCATTTGCATAAATAGTGTTTTATTGGGAAGCTGACACAGTTAACGTAGAATAGTTCAGAAAAATGCTTCAAACATGCTTTAATTTATGTTTATTACATGGCCATGTTAAATACTTGATTGTGATTGGTTAATCACAGCATTCAGAGTTCTGGTATTTCTTGATAACAGACCTTTGCTAGGGATTTGGCTCTAATCACACAATCCCGAAGACTAACTGTAATTATATCAAGCCGCCGAAAGAAGTCTGGAAAATTTCACGTTGGTCTGTTCACAGGGGGGGGAAAAGGAAAGGGACAAAAACAGCAAAAAAGGTGAAAGCTAAAAGATGCACTATACATTATCCCTTACATATAACCTGCATCTGGCTCATTATAGTTATAAGTTATAATCTCGAAGATCTGAGTTTTGTTCTCTTTGGCGGCACCTATGGAAATAAACTGAAATGAAAGTTGTAACTGATTTCCCTCGCTGACGGTCGCTTTCCTTTTTAGACTGTTTGCCTTCATCTGAGCGTTGAATTTGTTTCTTTTTCTTTGGATTTTCACTTATTTTTGAAGTTGTATCTGTAGTCATCGATCTTTTCTTTTTTTTTTCAGCCGTAGTAGATTACTGTTTACTCGCAGCACTTGATGGAAAACACGTAAAAAGTCGCACCAGAAACACAGTCCAAAATACTGTAAATGCAAAGGCTTTCATCAGTGGGCCATAGGCTCAATCACCACTGTGTTACCTCATTAAGCGATAGTGACTTAACAGACATTTAATTAAATGAATATCTCCTGGATTAAGGGTCCCCAGTTTAGCTCAGCAGTTAAATAGCGCGCCCCATGGCGGCCCCAGGCTTGACAAACACCCTCCATCCCCACGTTCCCATCCCCTGCCCCCGACACCATCCACTGTCCTATCTCTCTGAATAAAGGCATAAAAGGCCAAATAAATACATGTGTAACATATATTATCAAAATATAAAGTAAGGTTTTTTTTAATAGATGTTGACCTTTGACCTGCATACAGTTCATGCACATCTATGCACAGTTATTCAGGTAAAATTGCTCTGTATTCCAAACAGAAGAATCAACCCCAGTGTTTTGAGCAGTCAAGTCACTTCACAACCTTAAACAAACATCTACAAATGATTGCTCATGTGCATTCATGTATGTAAATAACAAGGCCATCTGTGTGCACATACAGTATGTTGATGTTGCTAACTCTTCAATAATCAACTGCACATCCGCAGAAAGCATCCAACAAACTGTTTTCATGAACAGTCACCTTCTCTACTGTTATTGTATTGAAATAAATGGTGGACTTTGGATAACTGGAATAACCTAGATATTTCATCAGGGACGCCATGGACTCTGATCCTCTAGTGACGTCACATAACTTACCTAACTGATGAGGATTCAACTTTCACCCACATAGCCATGTTGCCTCCACATCACATTCACGTATACGCTACGCTAAGTTAGTAAGATCATAGACATGTCATCAAACACACTCCGTAAATAAGCATGAAAACACAATATTTCCCTTCAAGTTGACTCATACATTGACCTCTTTCTTGTTTTGGTGGCAACACAGAAAAACACTTTTTTTTTTCATCACAATCAGCAGTGTTTACTCTGGCAGTAATGAGCTGCTCCATTCTGCATAACAGCACAAACATTGATGTGTAAACTGTTGACTGCCAAGAATTCAAAACAAGCCTTCATAATGCCGTCTCCATGACCCAGTCCAAAACTGGATACACTGAATTCTTACCCAATTTCAAACATGCAAAAACACAAAATTCCAACTCAGAACTTGTTCAATACTTGAAAAAAAAGCCACAACAAACACTGTGGGTCAAAGAAGTGACCCTACTGTAAATATTCATATCATTCTGGTTCATGGAAAAGTGAGCGTTTGACGTAAAGACAGAAATCCAGCATCTTTGTTATCTGGCTGCGGACAGACAAACTTGAACTTGTTGAACTTCTTTTCTGTTGCTCCAAAAGACGTTAACCTCATTCTTACTCTGATTACCAAATTAAGATTGCAAAATAGTTGTTGCGTTGGCAGCTTTTTTTTTTTTATCAACATTACAACAGCGCTCCTATTTTATTGCACTTTTTTTCTTATTCCATCTCACTACTTATCACAGTACTTTCACCCTTCGAGACTCTGACATCATTTCCATAAATCAATGCTGCAAGAATCCCGTCAAGTTTTATGAACAGTGGAGGCTATTGGCGGGGCCTCGCTCACTGTTTGTGTGCGTGTAGCTCAGTGTGTAAATGCGTTTTGTGTTCTGTCATCATTGTGACCCTCCACGTGTTGACTGTTGACACAGGCAGAGTTTGGGGCAGCCCCTCTGATAACAAGGACCTTTATAAGTCCGCTCAGAGGTGCAGTCAGTCTGCAGACCTCTGATCCTCAGGTAAAGGCCGGCAGCTTTTTCACATATTGATCTTCTTGGATTCATTCTTAGACTGAGAGAGGAGTGTGTGTACAATTGATTATAGATAATTCATGGAAATATTCAGTATTTAGTCATCATTTTGTTGTCTAATCTGATGTATTTCTCTCATCTGTCCCCCTACAGAAAGACAAACATGTATCTTAAAGTTGTGATCCTCACCCTGTCATTCTTGACAACTTCAGGTATAAATTGCTCCTGAAATGATATTTAAAATAGTTTATTGTGCAAGTTTGTCCTTTTTTTCATGTATGTGTTTTTTGTTTTTAGCTTACCCAATTCACCGTAACACCAGAGACGCAATCTGGACTGATTCAAAAGCAAACCAGGCTCATGACAAGACAGAACTCACAAAGGATCAGGAGTAAGTTCTGCAAAACACCTGAAATAAATCTGCATCCAAGGAGAAATATTTTAAGAAAATGAATATTAAAACACTTTCTAATGTAAGTGGTTTTGTCTCTCTCTTCTCAGAATAATCTACAAGAGCCACATAGACAGCAGCAGCCTGTACAACCCAGACGATCAGAGCAAACCCCCTGTGGCAGAAGAGATGCAACAAAAACTCAACATGGAGTCAGAGCGCCTGCGCATCCGCCTGCGCCAAGAGCTGGCTGAGCTGCGGCAGAGGTTGTCCCCATCTCCGGCCGACCTCGGCTCTACCCTGGCCAGCATGAGGGAGCGCCTGGCTCCCCTCATCCAGCAGCTCCAGAGCTCCCTCAGCAGCAACACCCAAGACCTGTGCGGCCAGCTGAGCCTCTACCTGCAGGGCATGGAGACAGTTGAGGCCCAGGCGGAGGCCGGTCCAGCTTTCTACCAGGAAGTCTTTCAGTGGATGGGCCAAACGCTGGAGCACAGCAGGTCCAAGGTGGACGACATCATCAGCGACTTCCATGCTAAAACAGTAGGGGTGATCGAACATCTGAAAGAGGAAGAAGCAGCCAAGTCAAAGCTGTGGCAAGAAGTGAGCTCCAGGCTGGGACAGGAAGTGAGTTCACTAAAAAAGGAGGCACAAAGCAGGATCGAAGTGCTAAAAACTGAGCTTTCCTCCCTGTTTGAAACTGCAAATCCTCACAAGACAGAAGTGACAGCCAGTATCGAGCTGTTCTGCCAGAATGCAGCCCTGCAGAGCCAAGTGTTTCAGGCCCGCATGGAGAGGCTGTTTCAGGGGCTGGAAGAGGAGCTGGAGGTCCAGAGAGACTCCAGCCTGTCTTCTTCATCTTCCTCCTCGTCCATACCGCAAGGCGGCTCTTTGCAGGAGGACTTCTCTGTTAAACTTTCTGCTCTGATCCAAGACATCCTGCACTCAGTGTAGAGACAGAGACAACTGGACAGTTTGATTGTGATCACATTGAAGTGATATTAGACTCGCTTTATAGTTCATGAATTTGGCTTATTGTTGCCATTGTACTTAGTAAGTACAAAATAAGTAGCCTGTAAATATATCTGAGTGCATGCTTTTAAATAGATGTATGTGTTTCAGTCTGTATGTGGATGTGTGTAGCTTTTAGTATATATTAACCATGTAAAAAGATGCTGCTTGTAAAGAGTAAAGTTGTTTATGTAAAATAAACACCACCATGTGATTTCAAACCTTATTTTTAATTTGTATAAAATATAGAAACATGTCCATCTTGTACGATGCAGATGTAATAGAACAAAAATATATTTTTACAGTTAAAAGAAATGGAATAAAGATTCTGTACATGATCAAAAAAGGCTGTTCAGAATCATCAATGTATATATACAGTAAATGTGTCAAAGCAAATTCATAAAAACATAAAATATAAAATTGACTCTATTCTTCAAATAAACATAGTGGAGGTTTGATTGATCCTCCATAAACAGTAAATAACTTCTGAATACAGATGTGGTAACAGTAGATCAGCTGACAAGAACATCTGATTATCACTGATAGACCACAAAATTATCAGACATAATGTATATTAAGTAAAAAAACAGTGGTCTGAGGTGTTGAGGCATGAAGACGATTTGCCAGTCGAGCTGTCAGTCATAGGTGTGAAGTAATCCTCCCGCCCAGTAAAACTTCTTCACGGCGAACCAGCCACCCAGAACCAGCAGGGCGGCAGCAGCCGAGCCAAACACCACCCCCACCACCAGGCCTGTCACGTTCCCATCATCCCTCTCTGGCGCCATGTTATTACCTGATGTAGCAGAGGGAGATTAATCCACATTACTTATTTTGGTTGTCGTAACGTCTTTTCAAGATCAAGATGTATTTCTAGACTATTGAATGTGATCAAACAATACTCACTGTAGCCAGCTGCATATGGCCTGTCTGTAGCAGGGGATGAAAAACAAGAGTCAGTGAAAAACTTTAACAGCACGGTGGTGTTGTTTTTTGATTGGGTCTCACCTTCGCTGGCGGTGTAAAGAGGTCCGACTGACACAGTGGCAGAGTCGGTGCTTTCTTCTCCAAAAGGCGTCAAAGATCTTTTCCTCCTGTTGTTACAGGCCTAGAAAAAATACAATTGAGGTTAGTTTGATCTGTGTTTTATGATGTAAAACTTTTCAGTATGCATATTATTAAGTAATCTGTAATTCATTATTTTTATTCTATGGTAAAAAATGGAAAATAAATCACAACAAAGACAAATTGCCCTGGTTGTCTAGTGATGTAAGGGGCAAACCATAATTTCCCTGATTCCAAACCAGTCATTTCCCATCTCTCTACCTACATTTATTCATCTAAAAGGACAAAAGTGCCCTCTAAAAAACACATCCTTCTAGCAATGTTATCTGCAGCAAATGCAATGTGTTTTACATGTATCATGTGCGTTTGAATGCACTTATTATCTGCTAAAAAATGAGGACCGAAAATGTCTTATTTCTCCATTTTCATTTCTACTTTCATTTACTTTTAAGATACAGAAAACATCTTTGCCATCTAGACTACCTTTGAAATCTGATTTAGCATCATTTGCTCTGACGTGTTTAAAGCAGAGTCATTTGTTCTTGACTTACAGACAGCAGCTCTTGACATTTGCTGGGCTCACACAGTCTCAGTATGCAGTGCAGATAGATGCTTGACTTGGGCCGGTCACGATGCTGAACAAAGCGGAAGGCCTCAAAGTTATACCGACCATTCTTGGAAAGGCCGTTGTTCGTCACATACGTCCTTTGATCCACTGAACATCTAGTGGAGGAGAAGAATTGTTTAGATATATTCGAAAATGCAATGATGATGACGCTAATGATGCATGCTGCCGTACCCAGTGAAGAAGTTGTGCTGCTCAGTCTGCGACATGTTATACGCTGTGGGAGTAGCAAAGCAGTGATCCAGCAGCACATAGAAACTAAAAACAAGACAATGGGCCAGTGAGTTACTATTGCATATTAAAATTCATTAAAATTCAAAAGCAGCTAATTATTTACTTACTTTCCTGTCAGGTTTACAGCCTTGACCTCTACATAGATCCTGCTTCGTAGCTCAAGTCCCGTTGAAGGCACCACTAACGGGTAGAGGTAGTCAGAGTCCTGGAGGAAGAAATCACCAGTGTAAAAAAGGTGCAAAGAGAAAGCTCTATAGTGTGGCTAATGCATGAACTTACATTGTAAACACCCATCTTCAGTGTGTCAATGAAGGTGCCATTATTATCACTGGTCGCCACAGAAACTGAGGAGCTAAGAAATAATGGAAAAGACAATTAAAAACTTTTTTAAATGATTGAATGAATTTTAATCAGTAATTTCCCTTTTGTGCAATGCCTGCATTTTAAAGATGGACAGTTACTCACGCTACAATCTGTGTGTTGTTGATCAGGTACTCCAGAGGGTAGCGGCAGGAGAAGTGATAGTAGAGGTCTGTTGAGTAGCTGATCAGCCCCGTGTCAGATCTGGGCGTGTCAATGTATCCTGTGATGATAACTGACTGGATGCTTAAGAAGCTACTGAAGGGGCCTGAGGGGTCTGGGGCCTCATCTACAATCTGAACAAGACAACAAAAAACACAACAATTACATGGCCTTGTTCTATTTTGAAACATAGATTCCTGTTTAAACTATTTGTCAATTTGTGTTCATATCTCTCTGATATTTCCAGGATTTCACCATATCTAGACGGCACTATTTTCCTCTGACATCACACTCAGGGCGGAAAGCTAAAACACTGTCATAATGTTGTACTGCTGTGTTCCAGTTGTATAAATATAGGATACCTGACAAACATTAGCATTTTATGGTTTCATAATTGATCAGCCACTGAAAAGACAATTGATAGTAAACATCTTAATATACACTTGGCCATATTTCAATGTAAAATGACGTGATGATGTTAATAGATACACTGCTACCTATAGATAACAGCTAATGTTAGCATTCAACGACTTCCTAGCTAACATTATGTTAAGTTGAGTTACATCTTTCTTGTTATATCGTGTACCACTAACCAAGTAACAGCTTTAGTCACTTCCTAGCTAACGGTTATATTAGCTAGTTAGTGGCTAATGGTAGCTGTTGTCTGACGTAGCTAATGGCTTATCAAATATGTTGTTTTATCTTGAAATATGGTCAGATCCCCCCTTATTTTCACTGTTAACTGTCTTTTAAGTTGCTGAGAAAATGTAGATGCAGTAGATGATAACAATTCGTCAGATACCCTAAATGTATTTGACTTACAACCTGGAAGCAAGCAGTTCGACATCAGCATTTGAACCGCCCACACTAAGCGTGACGTCAGAGAAAAATGGCCGCATCACTCAGCATCTTCCACCAGACACCTTCTGACCTGCAGAGACTGGCGGCAGGGGTTGGCCTGACTGTGGTTAACAGGAAGCTGGTAACGGATGATTGGAGGGTCCACGCTGTTGTCCACTATGCCCAGGCAGTCCGATGTGTTGTGGTTACCATTCAGTGCCAGGTCCGAGGTGTTGAAGCCCGCCCACTGAGCCGTGCACAGGTTGATCTCTAGGGTGATTACGCTCGCCCCACAGTCAACTGTCAGGTCTGCGTTGTCTAGTAGGAAAGACGAAGATAATAGAAGAGGTATGTCTTTATATTGTGAAATTTGAGGGGAGATCTAATAGTGTAACCGAGCGTCCGGGGTTCGCCTTTCTGTGTACTTGATACTAATTTATGATAGTCGATGTAACAGTCAGCTGCCAGCACCGCTCTTCTACATTTTAAATTCTAAACTTGAAAAAAAGAACAGTAGAAGAAGAACAAATGTCTCACGCCCTACGGCAACACAGAGGGACACATCACCTTACGTACAGGAGCACATCCCATATCTTAACAAATATAGAAAAGTCTATTACAATAGGATTATGCAGTCGCAGCTACAAATACAGAGATGAGAAAACTTCCATAAGATTAAGCAGTAGGGGAAAAAAGCCATTTCGCTAAGTCAAAGTAATGTTGAACTAACCTGGCGTCCTCTCATACTCAGCAGAGCAGTTGTAGAGACACAGAGCTGGCTGCAGGAGCACAACCAGCAGAGGGAGACAAAGATAAAGACTCATGCTGTCTGAAGGAGGCGAAGTCAAACTGAATATTCCTGTATTCAGATGAAGAAATAAATATCAGCATTTTCGAGAAAAACAAAGCAACCTGTTCAAATGAGTCAGATGCACAAAAATGCAAGTGGTTATTTAGAAAAAACCTGAATTTTTACACGACTCTGATTGTCCAAATAAAACTGTTGATATCTAAAAAATTGCAACATTTCAAAATCTCTTAAATTTGTCGAGAGTAAAAACTCCGACAACCTGAGGATGGTCTTACCTTAGCTGGTACCTGAGCAGGTGTCTTCCAGTGCAGTATATATAGTGTCCGACAGCCTCAAGACACCTAAAACCACAGAGGTGTGACTTTCAAGCCCTCCCTTCAACTAATTATAGACCCCTATGTATACTCGCATGCACACACACTTTCTCCATGTTTTTATGACAAGGCTCGCTGTCAGATTATAACAGAGCAGATTAAAGTGTCAGTGGGATTTGCCACAGAATCTGCAGGTTAACTGCAACTCATTTTCAGGTATCTCTCCAACAAAAGTCAATAAAAAAGAGGAAGGAGGTGAAAGTTATAGTTGTTGGCTGGCTTTGCACATGTAAAAGAGCTTACATTTACACATTATACTAACATGATAATTAGCTATGAAGCAATTTCGTCCTAATTTCATAAATTTTGGGGGGAAATGCAGGAAGTGTTGCTAAAAACCTGCACATTAAAGTTGCATGCTATGGATACACTGACTGAAAAGACTTTTTTTATATTATAATTCTGATTATTCTCTATGTATAACCACTTTATTTAAAAACTGAGAAACTGTTCTGTATAACAGATAGATTACGAGTTGACTTTTTCAGAACCAAAACCATCAAAAACTCTCAAAACAGTTGCAAATTATCTTTCCAAAATCACATGTTGTGGTTCACTGTAAAGATTCCTGTCTTGAGAATGAAACACTTTGAATGCCTGAAAGCCGATCATGTTAGCCACGAGCTATGAAGTCCTCAGCCAACCAGGACTAACCTTTGTTAATTTGCCTCTCCTCCATTGTCTCCATAGACTTGCATTGCAGGTTGTATCTGTACATTAGCTATAGGCCACGGCTGTTAGAGCTGAACTGAGACGCCCCATTGTTCCCCAGGAATATAGAATGTAAAGAAGCATCAGTGTTTTTACCGAAGTGCCCATGGTGAGAGAAGACATTTGTTACTCTATCCACACATGCGTCACTCCTTTAAAATCTCTTCAGTCCTCGTCTCTGTCTGAGGATTAGACATTTAAGTTCACCAGTTTGGAAACATCTCGTTGGCCTTTCTTCTGCACTCTAATCATATTCTCTGTTTCATTTTTCCTGTAATCCTTCTGGCTGCAGGGTCAGAAATAACGTCTGGATGGAGATGATGCTTGCCTGTCTGTCGGTTGACAGGTCAGCATTACCCAAAAAAACACCCCATTACATAAACCTGTTAAGTGCTTTAAACACATCATTTATCACCTGATCTTTTTTTTAGAGCGTTTCATAGCTCCCCAGTGAAACCACGTATCTCAAATCTTTAAATAAAGCAGCCGTTATCTTAAGTAGGGATGCTAAAGTTAGAAACACATGACAGCCGGGACTATTCAAACAATGTGCTGCCATTATGATTATGTACATTTCACCAAGAGCTACAATAGTTCCTGACAAACAATCACATTAGAAGACAATGAAAACAAGGCCGTGGGCAGGGGACACATTTAGTTTGGGAAGAAAGAGGATACACTGGGAAGCTCGTGAGGAGAGGGTACTGTACTCTGTGGGCATGTACAGCAAAGAGGATTATCAATGTAGCTAATGACCCCTGAGGGACTGAATGTAGAATATCATATAGATAACTATGACTGAATTGCGTTGCAGATGTTGTAAACGTCCTCCGCTACAAGTTAAGAATGTAAAACTGACACTTTCAGAAAAGTTTAAACAGCAAAGTTTCCTCTGAGATTTAAATTAAAACTACCCATTGTGTCGAATGATGTCACCTGTGACCAATAGAGTATTATATACAGACATAGTAGACTGTTTATATGTATGCATTCATGTTGAAGTCGTGTTTTACTGTCGTATCACAACCGAGGGGTCGAGGCCTCTCCAAAGAGTCACAAATTGAATCATAAGGTTGTTCAGATGACTAATGGGAGAGGCAAGAAGACAAAAAAATGTTTCCTATTTTTTTAAATACTTCATAATTCGACCCTTTATATAGTCACCACAAGACATTGAGAAGCAGTTACAAGTCTAAGCCATTAGTTTTATCTTTTAATGCGTTTTTTATAAGCATATCATATGTTTTTAATCTAAAATCTTAAAAGTAACCATTAAGTCCAACTGTGAAATAAATTTAGTGCAGTTAAAGGACAATCTTACCCTTTGAAATGTAATGAAATAGAAGGGAAAGTAGCATAAAGGAGGAAAATGTATGTAATTACTAAGTATATTTACCCAGTAACTTTCTTTTTTTAAATAAACCTTTATTTACAAATCACGAATAGATGATACAGAGACAAAACATGAGGAATGAACCACAGTAAGAAACAAAAAAGAACAACAAAAAACATAAGTTTAAATTAAAAAGTTTTTCAAGGCTTTGTAAATGGCCGTAGTTCAGTAATTTGTCCATGTGTCAGTCCTTTTAGTGTTTCAAAATACATTTTAATTTCATTTTTGAAGTGTTGAATATTGGGTTTCCTTTCAACCATTTGCATTTATGGTTATAAAATCTTCAAAGTAAAAGGAGGAGGTTTAAAAAAAAAAAAAAAGGTAACATTTCTGTCCCGATATTTTTTTCCATAAAAAAGAATAACATCTCTCTGTAAGTAAATATTGGTCCCATCTTCCTAACTTTCTACCATTGGTCATTGCACGATCTGACTCAGTTCAGACGCACATGTTGTTGTTGTTGCTGCCCCAGCCTTATGTCATGAGTACTATGGTGCCCTCTGCTGGCCAAAGTGCGACTAAAGGCCCTGTTGTCTGCTTCGAATGGACTCGTGATTCACCATCGAGGGTCAAGTTCAAGCTAACAGGCACAACTTCCTCCTCAATCCACAGACAGCACAGTGCCAGCCATTGTGTATTTGGTTCTCAGAAAAATACTTCTAATAACTTTACTTCCAGTAAAAATAAGGCTAAAAAAATCATCTTGAATTAACAGACACAAAAATAAAGTAACTCCCCTTATCTAGAAAATCATCAGGTTTTGTTTGTTCTGCACCAAATGGGAAAAGTCTCCTCTGAAAGTGGGCTTGATGAACTATTTATAACAAAAGCAGACGTTTTTGTCCAAAGCGACGTTTGTCTGAGAGTTAATACAACACAAGCAATGATCAAGACAGGAGGGAACAAAGTCAGTAAGTGCCAACAACTCTTATTACCCCTCATAAGAGTTGTAACTAAAGAAAAGGGCCTCTGTCTCAATATGTAGTCTGTTTTGGGTAAATATGTTTCAGGTTTATAGATAATTTTGAGTTGATCAAATTGCCGCAAAGCAAATATAGTTCCAGGGAGTATTTTCGGCACAGATAATGCTGCACACATGAGTGAAACAAACAAGGGTTATTGGGGGCCCATTAGCTAATTTAAATTGCCATCCCATGAGAGCATAAAAAGTCTGTTTAAGCATCTATTTATACATTTTTTAATGTTTTTTTTTATTTGTTAGGTGGCCATCCTGCTTGTTGTGACTGTCTATTTTCATACACATGAGTCATTCCAATGTTTAATTACATAATAACACCTGTATATACAACCAAACATGAAAGTCCTGCTGACAAATTATCCTTGGTACATTCCTCTTCAGTTTAGATCATTTTTCAGCTTGTTGCCGAGAAATAAACACACTGCTGATGTGAGAAAAAGCTCAACTGAGGCCAAGTCAGAGCGCTTCATCACATGACAAACATGTGCATGCTACAACAAGTAATCAAATAAACCACGGAACCTTTGAAAGACCCAGACGAAGATAATTCATCCCAGGTCACACATGAAACGAGAGGCCCAGTCTGACAACAAGAATGCCACATAACAGACACACGTGTGTTACCAAGAGAGAGAGAGAAGAATAGAGGGATGGAAAGAATCCAGGATGTAAACAACAGACCTACACACAGAAAAACAGTCTGTGATTGTCTGCCTCTCTCAGCTCTCCATGGAGAGGAGCTGCTGTTTATTACTCTGCTGCTAAGGTCATCTGATGATGGATGTTCAAATCAAACAGGAGGATAAACTACAGGGTTGGGTGGGGCCTGTGTCTCGTCATGTCTTGTTTCATAAGATTTATCAGGATTTGAAAATGTAAAACGTATCTTATCACGTAGTATACGCTGCGTGAGGGTACACGATACAAGAACATGGGTTTCAGATATAGGCCTGCGCTTTGGAGGCCTAAAGCAGACAGCATGTCAGACTATCTCTGAATTATTTTTTTATAATATGCTTTTTAAATCCTTATCTTGAGAAAACTAAATGCTGATTTCAAAGGATAACAAGGTAATTTATCTGTAGAATTTATCTATAGATAAATACTTTATATTCTCCAGATTCCACAATCAGCCTTCAAGATCACTGACATGACTGCCGGAGACGATTCATGAAAGAACAGTGATTTAATGGGTAATGGGTGTTACTTGAACCGACTTCTTTAGCTCAACTCTGCTGCTATGACTACAGAATACATATTAGCATAGCGCTCTAGATCGTTGATAAACGTAAAAGAGGAGATTACCTTTTAGTTTATTGAGATAATGGTTTAAATTTCTTATTTTTTTAAAGACCAGCTCCAGTCATGTTTTTAGACTTTTAGTTCTGCTTGAAATAATAAATTGTGTCAGATATGTTTTTCTGCAAAATGTGTTTACCTTGTAAAAAACCAAGGCATCTCCTACTTCTTCCTCATTAAAAAATCCTGAATCTGCATAGTCACCGCCCACTGTGCAAATGTACAACCACCCCTTCCGTCATAAAAAACAAAACACGTCTTTGCCAGCGTTTAGTGGCAACTTGTTGAAACTTAGCTAGCTTAGTAGTCAGTAGTGAGTTTGCAAAAAAATACGATGACGGTCACAGCTGGCTCGCGCATCACCAAAGTGGTTGCCATAGGTTGCACATGATGATATGCATAGCGTCACCTCGTCCATTAACGGGATTGGCTCCTTAGGTTTGTGATGTCTTCAACCTGCTAATCTGAAAACGTGTTGTTCAGCCTGTCCTTGGTACACTGCAGTTTAAAAGCAGACAGGCCCAGCCATGGCGATGACTGCTTATGTTGTCCCTGATATGTCTTACAGCACTTGAAAAACACCACATGGAGATGTTTACAAGGTTAAAAAATGATTTAAAATGAAATAAATGAAAATTATAATTACAGGCATGGCAGCTCTCGGCTTTTGTAAAAATCAACAAAAACAACAGCACTTTCATTCAACCATAACTAAAGCATGCAGGCCATTAATTTACATGTCAGCCTCTCAGTCAGTCAGTGAAAGTTACATTTACAGAAGAGTGAACTGATTTATTTTTGTTGCGTAACCCACATGACTGCTCCAGACTTTTACAATCATTCTTATTCTGGAAATGACGCTGCAGTGCCTGGAAACTAAACCAAAGCAAAGTCAGGAAGTGTGGAAAAAAATCCTTTCCTCTTCCTCCTCTGCAAGCTTTCCTGTTCCACTAGCTTTTTCTTTCTCTCACACACTCTCCTTATTATCTCTCACCTCTCTCCCTATCTGCCTTTTTTGTCCTTGCTGTGTGTCTCTTCGCATGGTGTTTTCACACAGTGCTCAGAGTCTGTTTCCTTTAAAATGCTTATGCTTGTTGTACTGGAGATCTGGATGTTTTGTTTGAGTTGTGATGAGGCTCACCAGCCACATAAGACATGACTAAAGCCGATAAATGGAACGATAAACACCAGATTGGCCTGTTTACCAGACTCAGAAAAGGAAAATCTGAGTTGTACTTTCTACACGCATCATTTAAGATTTCTGAAGTCAACCCTGTATCTGTTTCTGTTTTCTCGCTTCATTTTCTCCTGTGAGCTGTTTTTCCCCAGACAGCACTCAATCACTCAGTGTGTAGGCTGTGTGTGTGTGCGTGTGTGGTAAAAGAATGAGAGATACTAAGTCTTTTTTTTTTTTTAATGCAGAGAGCATGATACTAATGTCTGCACAAAGACTCCATTCATCCTATTATAATGACATAACTATAGTAGCCTATGTGCGATGGGATTTTGCTAAATTTGGTTTTTTTTTAAATGGAAGAAAGACGAGACACTAAATGCACAAATGCACACATTCATATTTCATGGGTTTGATTTCAAATCTTGAGAGAAGAGGAAAAACCAAAAAGCAACAATACTGTGACTTTTTAAAGAAAAAATCTTGGACTGTCTCCGTGTTTTTTTCCTTCAGACAGACGCCATATGCACGCCTTCACTGGTCGACCCACTTTAGACAGGACAGACTCTGCTGCCTATATCATTTGTCTGTGTTTATCTCAGGGTTGGAAAAGTTCATTTCCTAGGACAGTACTTTACACTTGATGAAGGGTCATCGTCTTGCACACTCGGGTGAACATGTAGAGATGGATTGTATGAAGCTGTTTGGCACTTTTATCGCCGTTTTTTTTCACCATGGATCCGCTTCTGATATAATTGGTAAGAACTTCGCAACACGAAAACTCCCTTTTTTAACTCTTCTGAAGGATTTTAAAAGTGCGTATTTTATTTCCAGTGTTAGACTTCGACTTTCTCTATTTTTACCGAGGAGTGTTGTAGAAGTTTGCAATGCTTGCTGGGCATTTGTTGTATGGTACGTACTACTACTACGTGTTTTTAAGCAGTTGAATGTTGAGAGGTTGCTAGCATAACTGCTATAAAGAAGCCCAAAGTATACAATCTATGCGTTATTACGATAAACAGGCTGCATTCAAACGCAGCAGAGCAGCACGTGACGTGGTAGAAAATGAACGTCAACAGTGTTTGCGATTCAGATCACTGACCTGGATTCAGGGGGTAGCAATATCGTAATAACGTGATGCTACATCATAACTATACAACTAGTAATAGTGATAACAGTATTATTAATTTAACCATTAGTAACTTCTACATTGTGCAACAGGCACTTTTTAAATAATCTATAATGTTGGATTATAATCAATAATTAATACGAAATAGTTCATATAAGAGTTTTTAGGTTGGCCCAATTTTTTTGCTAGATAAGATAAAAAATAATGTGAATGATTACTAGTGTTGTTCTTCGTCTTATGGTTATTATTATTATTTTCTAATTTAATAGGAAATTTAATATGGAAAATAACATCTCACATTATAATCATGCCATTTCTGTCTGTCGTTATATAAATTGGTATATTTATTAAGACATTTTTAATTTGTAGTTTTTTTATTTATTTGAAAAACTTTAAAATAAAAGAAAACATTACATATCACCCCTGCCATCCGTGCATTCAAGGTTTATTGTGAACAATTTTAATGGCTATCAGTAAATAATTTAACTACTCATTATGCTGGTACAGCAAAAATGATAAATGAGATGCTCTCACTCAAAAATTTATAAAAATAGAGTCAAAGCCTTTCAAAACAAAGGTTTTATACTACAATCTCATGTTAATTCAACCCTGTGGTGGAGAAATGGGAGAAGGCTCTGGCAAGGTAATGCAATCAAAAAATGATAGTTCGTAACTCCTGCATGATACTGTAGGTTCCTTGTACTCTTCCTGCCATGTGGGGGGCACAGGAAGTCTTCAGAAAACTAAAAACCTCTTCTCTTCTTGATATCTCCCTGTTGATGACTGTGGTATCCAGCCCAGAGGATCTGTCGACAAGGCACACAGCGTCCATGCTACAAGGTGTCCTACATCCAGGACAGTAGGCGGAGGCTGAACTTTGAGGATGCCAGGCAGGCCTGCCGGCAGGATGGAGGCGAGCTGCTCAGCATTGAAACAGAGAGCGAGCAGCAACTGATGGAGAGGTTCATACAAAGGCTCAAGGCTGGAGATGGAGACTTCTGGATCGGACTCAGCCGCAGCCCACAGCGCTACAGGGCAGGGGCCACAGGCCCAGGCTGCCCCTCGCAGTACTACTGGCTGGATGGAAGCAAGGCCAAGTTCAGGTCTCTCTCAAGTTTTTACATTTTACACAGCTGCATCAACAAAAAAGCTGTGAGGGAAATCAAAACAGAAGTATCTGTGGAAATTGGCTGTAGCTGGTTGTGCCTTTAAAACGATCAAACGATGGTGTGTGGGAGTGATGGAATGTGTTCAGTCCTTTGTAAGAATTTGGGAAAGAGAAATTCAGACATATGTTAAAACTGTGCTTCTTATTTTTTGCTGTAGGAACTGGCATTGGGACGAGCCATCATGTGGAAGTGAAATGTGTGCGGTTCTGTACCACCAGCCCTCTGCACCACCTGACGAGGAAGGTCATTTCCTGTTCCAGTGGAATGATGACAACTGCAACTCCAAGAACAACTTCATCTGCAAATACTCAGAAAGTTAGTAGATCACAGACACTGTGAAGTACAGGGACTTTATTGACATTTACAAATATTTCTTTGATTTGGTTCCTATGAAGCCCCTAAAGTCTGTAAAAAGCTACTATCTTGCTGCTGCGTTTCACACAGGATAGATGGTAATCTAATGTTCAAAAGATAATAACTTGTTAACATAAGACATAACTTGTTGGAACGAAATAATTGTCTTGTTAACACAGGATAACTAACTTGTTTTTAAAAGATAATTATCTTGTTCGAGAAAGATAACTTATTTGCACAAGAAAGATGAATGTGCATAAGATAATGGCTTGTTTGCACAAGTTAATTGTTTTGTTCCCAAACTATAGTTCCCTTTTCTCGCGCAAGACAATAGATTTTCACCTCGTATTCGCACAAGTCAAATAACATGTTTGCGCAAGTCAATTACTTACCATCTTGTTGCGACAGAGATTAATTATCTTGTGGGAAGAAATTATCTAGTGGCACAAGTTAATGAACTTATCTTGTTTGCACTTGTTCCCACTGGATGATTGTCTTCTTCACACAAGATAATAACTTGTTCCCAAAAGATAATTACACGTTGGAAGAAGAGTGAAGAAGATACGACAATGATCTCGTTTGCACAGGATAACTTGTTCGCGCAGTATAATTATCCTGTTTGCACAAGATATCTTATTTTCTAGAAATAACTAGTTCACACAAGATAATTCCCTCTTTCGCTCAAGATAATGACTTTTTCACTCAAGAGAAAAATATCGCCTTACAGATCTGAAGGGTTTGTGGATCTGCCCAATCAGAATTTTATCTTCAAAAGACCAAATGTGGACACAGCTGTCAACAGCAAGCACTAAACAAGTCATGTGCAATTTCAACTCTTAGTCTATTTTTTAACTTTATTTATTTTCTAAACAGATGTGGAACAGTTTTGAATGTGCATTCATGTATTGCCTTTGCTGAGGCAGCATTAATTACAGAACTAAAGAAATGCAACATATAAAAGTTTGAACGAATGATGAACTCACTCTTTTCTTGGTCTTTTGTAGACAAAGTACCGGTCTTTACTGAGGAAGAGAGAACTGCACATGCAGGTACAACTCACATGAACCCCACACACATTGTGTCCATGTAGGTATGATGTGTTTATACTAACAAATAACTGCAATTATACTTAGTTTAAGAATAGTCAGACTAAACCACATCACTAGTCTTGTTGATTACTTCTGTAGTCAAATTTGTCCACTTCCTTTATGTAAATAAAGCGCTCTAGTGGTCAAAATGTACTAGGATTTGGCTTGCTGACTTTGTTTAATCTGTCGGTCACATGTAGTATAGTACAGTGTGTTGTGCCCCGTAGCAAATTATTTTTTGTTTTCATTGAATATAGATAATATTCAGGAAAAATATTAAGTTTTCCAAAGTGAATGAACACATGTTCAAAACGTATTCAACATATTTATTGACATACATTCTGTAAAACTTTAAACTGACTACTTAAGCTGAATTTGCTTCGAGACACATGTGATCAAGGAATTTTTAACAGGGAATACATTTAATAGCATAATTTTTCTGATGATGTGAATATTTTCTCACTGCTTCAGTTCCATCTCTAAGGCCAAACATACTCACAACTACAGAAAGTAATGAGAGGCTAAAAATAGGACTACCCGAGTCATCAGGTAAGAAAATTAGAAACATAAATAACATTTATGGGGTTTTTTTGTTGAGGGAAACTGCTTTAAATTATTGTTTAAAGTATTGTGATTATTCAAAGAAAATGCCATGCTCAAAAGACAAATTATTTTGAAGTTATGCCACCCACGTAATATTCTTTTATTTGCAGTGTCTATCTCAGACAACACCCTCTATGTTTCCTACATCCTGTATGCAACTATTCCTGCTCTGCTGCTGCTGCTGATTGCAGCTGCTGGGTTCATCTGCTACAAACAGCATGCTAAGAGGTAAAAAAATAAAAGAACCAAACCATGTACTTAGATGTTGTACTTTAAATATAAAACGTGTTTCTGGTTGCACAATATACCATTTTATGTAGAACAAGTCAATCTTTGTGTGTATAATGCATTTATAGATCTTCAATCAATCAATATGACACATTGATTCAGTGCTAATGCAAGTAAAAACTCAGTTTTAGCTACTATGATTACTCCCTTACACTGTGGAATATTAAAGTGTATACTGTTTTAACACTTGTATCTCTGTTTGTTTCTTTTATATCCAGGAGGAAGACAGTGACAGAAAGCCACCCCGGCAGATCAAAACCATGGGTATCAACATCAACAGCATCACCTTGCCCTATACAAGGACCTTATGCCTTCAGTGACATTACCAAACTGCCTCACATGACTCTGGACAGCAGCATGCCAGCAGACTTCATGACAAAGTACAACTGTGCTCCGTTTCAGGACCAGTGTGACGATTATGAGAATGTGTCATGTGCTAACCGGGAGAGCGGCTTTGTGACCAATGACATCTATGAGACCTGCAAAGCTCAAACAGGCTGGGTGGAAAATGAGATCTATGGATAACACTGTTGACGCCCATGCGGTCTGTGTGAGTGCCCTTTAATCTCACACCTGCTAACCCTTTCTTCCTGTACACCTGTCTGGTTACTTGTGTGGTGCAGGATTACTAAACATGTGGCTGTGTCGGTCTGGACTCTGGTTTTCATCTCCAGTGCACAGCATACATGTTTTATATCAGATTTATGCTTAAAGCGGGGTTCCCTAACTGCCCACCAGCTACGGCTCCATATTTAGGCCACAAAATGACCAGAACTTAAGCGATTTCTCTAATTGTATATCATTATGTAGATCTTGCATGGCATACCTTTGGATTCAAAAGTGGCTTATATAAAATCAATAATAAATGTAAAATATTTTTAATACATTTTATAATTATGGAACAATTACAGCTTGCAGCTCAATGACGCTTAACTTGGGCACAGCGGTACTTTGAGCTAAATGTTGGCCATGTTGCTGACATTGGCTAATTAGCACTTAATACAAAGCTCACAGCTAGCGCTGATAGGAATTTCATTGGTTTTAGTTCTCAGTTATGAACCAAATTACTTAAAAGGTTAAAGAGCTATTGAGCAAAAAGCTATGTTTATCATGTTAGTTTTGTTAGCTTTGCTAGCGTTTGCTAATTTGCACTAAACGATGCAGAGTTAAGGGGCCATGGACAACACAACTGTTGGGCCAGAGTTAGCTACATAGCTAAGGTAGATGGGATTTCATTGGATTTGTTTTTTACAAACCAAAAAACTAAACAGATTAAAAGCCAGTTATAAACTAAAGTACTGAAAAGATAAAAAGCCAAATATTGACCATGTTCACCCAGTTAATTTAGTTAGCTAGCATGCTAACACACAAAAAGTTAGCCTACAGCTTAGGCTGCTGGGAATTTCATTTGTTTTGATTTTTAGTTATGAACTAAAGTACTAAACAGATAAAGGGTGAGGGGATCACAAAGTCACTGTAATCCAGAGGTTGACATTTATGTTCGTGACAGTTCACACAATAGTTGAGACACTTCATCCAAAACCCAAATGTCAACTGTAAGGTGGAGCTATGTTACTGAGATTCTGACAAATTATGTAACTTCTCAGCAGTACTGAGGCTTCTGGTGTCAAAGAGGCATTAAGAGGCTCGAGCAAGCACAAATGAGTCAGATCAGTTAATGATGCAGCAGTGCTGCTATATTTGGAATGGTAGATTGCTCACTTAACCCATGTTTAAGTGTGAGTTTTAGAGACTCACGCAAGGTTACTCATGTTGTAAACAATCCCAAATTAAACCACTCGTTTTCCAGTCACGTCACCACATGAGACACAAGGACAAAAAAGATGACAGAAGAGTTTTCCTTTTCAGGGACTATCCTTTCACCAAACCTGAGGAGTGGTGTTGGCCCTGCGTAGGACTTCCTGTTTGGACTCTGATGTCAGGGAAAAGGACAGGACATGCGGAAACATTGATGACAGAACTCTGCTGACCCCAGTAAACCTCAAAACTGTGGGCTTTCCACCTGACTGTGTGAGAAATGAATCCCTGCCATTGATCTGTGATGGAGTTGGAACTCATCAGTCTTTCCTTATAAAAGAAGATGCCTGCTTTGTAAATGTGTAAAATAATCATGGATATACATAGTTGAACAAAAAATGCCTGTGTTTCTCCTGAGTGTCGACTGAGTGGGCTGTTGGGCCTGTGTGTTGGAAAGTTGTAGCGAGCCCAGTAAGGAGAGGCTGAGTGTGTTCTTGGAGAATGTTCGACAGGAAATGCCAAAAGCACATCTGGAACTCTTACATTCAGGAAGTCTATGCGTGACAGCAGAGGCCTTCGCAGCGCTGCTCTGCCTGCCCGCTTAGTAATCCACTGCTCTGTGCTCGACTGTCACTGCTTGAGCTGAAGAGAACGACTGCTGGGTGTGAATGTGTGCTGTATCTCAAACATGACGTGGTTTGTGGGTGTCAAATAAAGTTTGCTTACATGAAATTGTATTTGCATTCCTCCTTTAACAATAACATGGCTATATTCACATGTTTCTGTATTTGTACAGGTGCTTAAGTGTGTGTCTGTGTCACATTGGATGCATGTGAATGTAAAATGCCGGTTTCTGAGAGAACAAATTGTGAAAAGAGTATTTTATAAGAAAAAGTTTAGCCTTGCTTCAATTATCTTTTTCTACCAACAGATGGTGCTGTTATGTAGCTGACCAACATGTCTTTGTGGCTGATGAATTGTCTAGTTTCACTTGAGGTCCTGCATGTTGCATTTTAAGATGTTTTTTTATGATATACTATAATTTACTACACTTATAATGCACTTTGCATGTTTTATGCTGAATTATATAACTTAAGTAGAAATGCTGTGGAATATTTTTGTTTTTTCCTTTTTTTTATATTAAATCCTAGCTTTTTTCTAATTAAATATATACAAACATTTTTTTATCAACATGTGCGGAGCTAAGAGCAACATAAAAGGTGAGTTTCAGGCTGTTTTAGACTAAATGTAACCCGTCTGCTTGCTTTTGTCACGCGCAGCCGAGAGAAGCTTATTAAAACACCTGCAGGGCGAGACTTCAAAGTTACCTATGCGTGCAATCAAGAAGGGCAGGCGAGCAAACAGATTTCGGAATAGCAATTTTACCGGTTGACGTAAGAGGTGGGTCTCGTTGTCTTGGCAACCAATTGGCACTGAAGTGTGGAGCGGCTCCGTGGCCCCGCCCCCTGTACAAATACCCCCATGGCTTTGACGTCAATACACGTCAACCGGAGAACATGATGCCTCTTTGCAAGTCAACTCGTGTGCTCTGTAGCTGATAGAGGTACCTCAGGCTGAAATATTATAGCTCTATTGTACTGGAGAACGTGGTGTCTGACAGCCCCCGGGATCAGCAAATGGCCTGCTGCTTCGTATCGCAACACTGACGGGAGAGTGTCGCCACATTGCTGTTCAAGCTGGCAGGGCGACACAGAAATCAACTTTGTCTATTTTTAATGGACACGCTTCGAGCAGGGTCGGCGGCAGAAGCGGCGGTGGTGGCGGCGGCGGCGGGCGGTTTATTTTCCTTTCGTCTTTATCTGTAGCTGCCCGCGTGAGCCCCCCGTGTGTCCCCCTGCTCCGTCTGGCTACCTCCTACTCTTCCACTAAACAGTCCCAGTCTGAACAGCATGGTCATGGCTGACAGTGTCCAGAAACCGCAGATCCGGGGTCCGGTCCGAGTGGGCTTTTACGACATCGAGCGCACTTTAGGAAAGGGCAATTTCGCTGTCGTGAAGCTGGCTCGACACCGCATTACAAAGACCGAGGTGAGTGTGTCGGTGAACTAGTTAGCCTGGAAGCTAACTTGGGCTACTGTTGAGCTGAGTTACATAACTTTTATGCACTAGTTGACACCCCAGATATTCACAGCAGATACTGTAATGCTGTCCACATCGTGCACTATTAGAAACTTGGATCAGGTAACACTTTAGCAGCTCCAGTGCAGAGCAACAGCTGATGTGTTTGAATCCTGCAGGTAACAGGAGCAATGACTGACTGCACGTTTACCCCCCTGAGCCAACACTGCCAGTAAAAGGTCTGACCAGCAGAGCTGCTGCTGCTGCTGGGAAACACAAACTGTAAACATGCTTTATTTCCTACACCAGAACAGGATTAGACACCGGGACTAGTTTTGGTGATAATGACCCAGACGGAGCTACAGTGTGCTAAACTTAAGAGTCTGGCTGGTGTAAACATCCCAAGTTGCTGTATCTGGGGCATGCAGCATGGGTCGGTGGTCTTGTTATGTAATCCAAATAATGATGTGATTTAGTGGTTTCTAGTGCCAAGAGCTTTGTGAGTAGCAGGATATGTCAGCCAGATCTCTGTAATTGGAAAGCAAAGTGTTCCTCACGCACGCATGCATGCAGACAGACAGCAACCCACTGACACCGCTGTGGGGTCTGCGCCTAGTTTAGAGAGGGTTTGATATTACAAACATTAGTGCACACACGCTCAGGCGGTGTAGCATGAACGCAGAAGGAACAGGGCTTGGATTTGTGTGAATTAACAGTATGTCAGCTCTCTACAGTGAGGCCTTTCTTGACCAGTACCACTGAGTGCCATGGCTTTCTATTGTAATGACACACACACACAGATTCAATGTAAAAGTGTGCAGCCTTTGTGTAGAGATGTGTTGCGTGACACACAGAGAGAGGGATATAAGAAATAGGCCAGGAGACTTGTGAAAGCACACTTTGATCTTTGAGCCTCCAACTGTGTGCTGTTGAACGTGAGCTATCGCAGTGTACAAAAAACAAAGATTTACATCATCCAGACAGGGCGCCTCGGTGGGTTTAATGAATAACACGGCAAGAAAATGGCTCTTATTAAAGCCTGTGAGGTGGGCAGGGTTAGTCTGGTCAGGTAATCTGCTACCATGTATTGTTAACACCTATGCGAATGCAGGTTTTCATTTCAGAAGTGGCTGCACCGCTCCCTTTAGCCGCTGTGGTATTTGGGTTGAATGAATACTTGCGTGTTAATGCTGGTTTTCAGGCCACTGGTTTGGTGGAGGTCACTCAGCAGCGCCGGTCAGTACGGAGGGGCCACTGCAGCTGCTTGGCTCGGCCGGAGCCAGAGTCAGAGCCAGGCTGTTTGTTAGAGCCGCCAAGGTCAGCTGGAGAGGCCGGCGGCTATCAACTTTATGTGATGCCATCTGCCTTGAGGATTTGCCAGGGCAGAGGAGATGTTAACCCGGAGCGTGTGTATAAAGACACCAGGGTTTAATGACACATGAAACAGCAGATCTGATGCCTTCATGTGCGTATTCCTAGATAGGTTTACCTGTGTGTGCATAGCCTACTTTTCCACTTACTGCCCCTGTCTGGTATACTGACCCATTCCTCCCTTTAGGTCTATACAGCAGCTTGTGGGTTCACACAGTGCTTGCTTGTTCCCATGTGGATCTGTCAGTCAGATCAGCCTGTTGTGCAATTATCCGTCTCTGATCACAGCAATGCCTTGCTTTTCTGCAATCATTACTTTGTGTGTAAGCTAAATTCCCCTGCAACCCATTGTCCTTAAATGACCTTGTGCCCGCGGAGATCACAAGAAATCTTATATATGTGTGTGTGTGTGTGTGTAAGTAATCGGTTATCTCACATCTTTCCATGCTAAGTACCCTGTAATCCCTGTCAGTTATTTTAAATGTAATGCCCCAGAAGTCTTGACTTGTAGCTGGAGAGCCATTAAAAGATTTGGATTTCTTCATAGGAGTTAACGCCAAATTGCACACCCGTCTGTACTGTGAGGCTGGAGATAATAACAGACAGTATTAAACGTAATAAAACGCCCATTGCTACACATTTGTAGCACGAGTGCTTACTTTAAATATGCCTTAGAGGATCAGATGCGGTGTCAGCGCGATGGAGGTGTCAGAGGCTGTGTTTAGACTGACATAAGTACAGAATGAAACAAGCAGCTCCATTATTTATTACAATAATCCAACTGTATTGACATATCAGGGATGCCAGAACAAAAAGGGCAAGGTCGTTCAGCCGAAAATGTCACACCTGGCTCAAAGTGTGACATAAGCTGGCAACTGTGATAGCCACTCAAATACATGCCATTGCACATTCCTGGTAAAATACTTTGTTATGTAATCAGGGCGATTCTGCGGTTTTCTCTGGTGATTGTAAAGATGGAGGATAAAATGATCCTCACTGTGATAAGTTTACAGAGGAAAAATCCTGCGGCACTGACTGTCTCCTTACTGCTGTGCATCCGAGCAACCTTCATAATCATGGGGCTAATATTTTAACATGCCTGGATCTTGTTTTATGATAAAGATTTTTCCTATTAGTTTCTTTCTGTTTGGCAAAAAAAATACAAGTTCTCTAACTAAATTCAACTCGTCTCTCGTCCCTTACTCCTCCGACACATCACACTGCTGAAATGTTGTTTATCAGACAGTCTGAAGGAGCGATGTTAATGTTTCCTTGTTGACTTCATTAATCAAAGCCGAGAGTGTTGAAGTTGTGAGCGTGTGATTTACTCATGTACGTGTCACCGTGGGTGTGTTTGCCTTTGCTGTAACTTTATGTGACATGTCATCATGCCTCGCATTTTCAGACTGTTTATAAAGGTTCAGCACACGCTGTATTCTAGCATCAATCTTGTGCCTCAGAAACAGATCTCAGCTCTCACAGCCGGCAAGAACACTCTGTCCCCTATTAAATTCCAGTCTGTACGAGTGTGTATTTTAATATGGGGGGTGGGGGGTGTGTTTCTTATTGCCACTTAAGTCTGATGAGCCGACTGATTACATTTGCATCGGTGTTAATGCTCGATCGCTCTGCAGGTGGCTATCAAGATCATCGATAAGACCCAGCTGGATGCCGTCAACCTGGAGAAGATCTACAGGGAGGTTCAGATCATGAAGATGCTGGACCACCCCCACATCATCAAGCTGTACCAGGTGAGCATCTGAACGTGCTATTTACAGTGCTGTAGTTTGGCATCTTTTGACTGCATAGCTGCAAGATGTGGACAAAAACTTTATCATCTTTTTACTGGTGCTGCTTTTCTCTTTCCGCTATCTGAGATCACATCATGAGTTTATCTTGTGTGTTATAATTGTTATCTTTGGAAGCTGTTATTCCCAATGTAATGTTGTGTGAAGATAAATGTGTTCATTTAGAAACTTTTTTTCCTTCCTGATACATTAACCTGATTGAGTATTGACCGATACTGATTACCCCATAGATACAAGTGCGATAATAGCATATGCATAATATTGGGAGAAAATCACTGATTGGTTTTTTTGGGAGGGGCTAATTGCTAAGTGTATTGGTTCAGTTCATCCTCGCTGATACTGCATTATCGGAAGCAGATAACTGAAGTTTTTTTTTTACTTTATATCTTTGTTTTTTCCCCTCGCTTGACAAATTTTGTCTATCAAGAGATTATTCAGGACAATCAGTCTTGTCTTCGATGCTCCTAACTTTCCTCGGACCCATCCAGTCACGACTTCTGTCACTGTGAGCAGCGCCACCATACTGTGTCTACTCAGTATATCACACACTGGTATGTTGTCTGATCAACAGTGGCTAAGTGGTTAGCACCGCTGCCAAACAGCAAGAAGATCCTGGGTTTGAATTCTTGCTGGGGTAGAGCCTCATCTAGGGTGCTCTGGTTCCCCCCGCCATCTAAAACATGTCTGTTAGGTTAATTCTCCTGTCACGGCCATCAGGCGCTGGCTGAGACCTCCTGGGTGCTGTTGTACAGTAGCTGCCCACTGCTTCTAATACTGAAGGGCTTAAATGCAGAGAATTAATTCCTCTATAGATATCGATAAAGGGTGACCACATTGACAAGTACATTACAGTGTAATGTTGGTTAAACAGGTGATGGAAAATAAAGGCTATGACTTGTTTTAGGCTAAAATGAGCTCCATTACCCCCGGGCTAACTCAATATAACTAATTTACTAACAAGCTACGGAGCTAACCGATCAGCTGGCACCAAATGTCACACCAATGTGCTTTGTAACTTGTTGCTGTAACCTGTTGGTGTTATACAACAGTGAGGACATTGTCAGTCCTTTTTGTTTGAGCTTATCTTTCATGCATCTGTCCAGGTTGGGTTAACACTATGGTCCCTGTGTGTAACATTCACTGCAGTAGGTGCTGAACATAACACTTGTTGGAAGGGCCTAGAATCAGCCTTGCCTTGGTCTAATCTGTGAACAAATCAGTTTCGTGGCAGAATCTCCTTGCTGATCTTCTCTCCATGTTCTGTAGCAGGCCGAGTGTTGCAGCGCAGGACTGATCCAGGTCATTTTCTAATGCATTAGCAAACAGCTGCTGCCTAGCAGAACCTGCCACTGCTGAATGGTTTCAGATATGAGAGCAGAGTTAATGACTGACTGACTGACACTGGGCGCTGTGTGCCTCCGTGTTTTCTGCAAAGTGAGCTAAATAATGTTAGTAGTTTAAGATGTTGAAAATCAGTATGGATCTATGTTACGTTAACACTCTTTATTGACTGTCAGCTCACCTGTAAAATGTCCAGTTTTAGGACCGAATGGTTTTATTGCTTGTTAAAAACGGTTATTCATTCTTGTCAGTGGGCCCTCACTTTATGGGACCTTGACATAGTATTTATTGGAGTATGAGGACACAGTGTGGGTATATTGCACAATGATGCAGCTAAAAGGACCCAACGGCAAAATGGGCTGCAGTGGAATAGAAGATATCTGTTACAAGTTTTTAAAGATGCAGTAGTGTCTAAAGTGCTTTGAAGGGTTCTGTTTATGCATGACAACCTCTCGACACACACTTTAGAGTTCGTGGTCCTGGTAATGTGCATTATGGCTCACTTGGACACTTTTACAGAACAGAACTTTCACTATGATATTTGTAACACCTTCACTGTTCCTGCCATGACGTGTCAAAATGTCGGCTATTTAAGGGCCTTTGTGTCTTTCTTGTATCTTAAACTGTTGTGCATTTTTATACAAGTTAATCTCTTAAATATCATGCCACCCATGTGATCTTTTATAGTAGATAAAGTAGTACATTTCTAACCAGTATCAAAGTTTATTTTCTGAAGTGATTAGTTCTGGCCGGTGCCCTATGTTGCTACGATAACTAGCCAAAGGGAAACTTGTCTCACCTACTTACCGTGATGTCGGCTGTCTGGCACAAAACAGCCTAACTACTAACAGTTTTGGTGATTCACTTGTATTACATAAGCCTTTGGGTCCTTTTAGTTTGTTTAGTTTAGGGAAAGTAAATGAGTGTTCATTATCATTACACAACCATGAGGCACTGCTCCAGCTCTCTGCTGTGTTATTTTGGAGTGTATCATTATTTCCAAAGGCCCATCCATCCAATCAGCTCGGGTCAATTAGCGATTTCCTTTCCAGTCTCATAAACCGTGGTTGGCCCCGTGGCCCAAAAGGAAGCAAGCCCTGGCTAATGAAGGCTCACACAGACAACCCAACTGTGGACCCCTCTCCTGTTTGTCCTGTGGTGCGTGGCCTCTCCTCTATTGACCCCAGACTGCCATCATCACTTCTTTGTCCCCTTTTACATCTCACCATTCTCTGACTCTCAGTGTTTCCCCTCTTATTATACACAGAAAGAGTCTTACGCCAAGCACAGAAATTATCTCTGGATATTGTTTTCTAAATATTAAATTAATCATGGCCACTTTTCAATCCTCTCTGCACCACAATGAATGCCCACTTTGTTTAAAGCATTAAAATAACTACATATGCAATTGATAAATTATTAATTTACAGTGTGGTATTAAAACATAAAGCAGTCTAGCCTGTATTCAGCATGCGATTCACCACAGAGGCTGCAGCTGCCCTTCCGCATCGCGATTGGATGTGATTGGATTCGGGAAAAATGGTCTTTGGGATGGATTTCAAATTTACTTTGTAATGTCATCCCCTCTACAAAACCAACAGCAAATATTTGGTTTCATCCCTGTTTGATTAAAGGCAGTGTCAGACCCTGTGAAGCGCTCCTTGGTATGTGGATATCAGACTCTGAATTCTTCTTTCACAATTTATGACATGACAGAGACTTGGCTTCAGCTGTTTCCCCCAAAAGCACTTTATTCTTAGCTCGGAGTCCAGAGCGAGAATTACACTCAAGGTGCTGTACTTTGTATAATACTGTACTTAATGTATTATCTCCACTGTGTTGAAGTGGTTGTAGTGATTATTGTCGGTGCAGGAAGGCTTTTACTGCTAAGCAGTATGTAATGTTAATGGAAGTGTTACAGTTAAAGCAAGATATGAGACGCTGTATTAAGATCCTGTTGAACAAAAGTAGCCATCATTTTGGCTTGATATCGGGCCTTGTCAAGTAGGGTTGGGTATCAAACCTCTGCAACCTTGTTGTATAAATAGTCATGCATTGAATCTGTAAAAATAATCATGTTTGCTTGCTTGTTTAAGCAAGACAGTTCCTGGTTAAAATGATAATTTGGCCTATTTTAGTCAACATCTGGAAACTTTGGGTACTTTTGTTAAATTGGAAAAAGTGTTATTTCTTATTCTAAATCTTATTTCTAAAAGTTATGTGTCCAAAAAATGTATGTATGTATAAGTATGTAACAAAAAACTGCAAGGGGACAGCACCAATCTGACACAGCTACATCATGTTGACGCTAATTAATGTGTGCTGTGTCTGATAAACAAACTAATAAAATAAAAGCAATTAAAAATGGTTGGACAGGACCAAGTGCTGCTTACAAGACCGACTTTAAAGTTTCAAAAAGCTGCTAAAAACATCTGTTGTGATCAATGATAGGTCGAAACATGAAGCTAGTTAGCATGTAGGTTTCCGTCACAGCAACAAACATTTGGAAATAGACCTCTCCCAAGCCTGATATTTTATCTCGTCAAACACAGGTGTAACTAATAACATTAATAATGGCTGCATTCCACTCAGGTGTGCCGGTGCCAGGGCCCTGCTATTGTACACGCTGGTTTACTGGCACACCTAAATGAAACAGCGCCATCGTTAATGCTATTAGCTACACCTGTGCGTTTCCTGCTGTGACGAGCTAAATTGTGCGCTGTGAGGGAGGTTTATTTCCCAGATTAGATGCTGTAATGGCTTTTAGTGCTCTTGTTTTGACCTATAAGTGCACTTAATTCATTAGTCAGTTTTATTCCAGAGCGGTAACACAGAGAGGACTAAATGTGTTTGTTACACAACCATAAAAAAAAAGCAACAAATACTGGCTTTCACTTCCTAAATCCGTGAATCGGTCAGTGTAACAGATGGAAAATTGATCACAAACAATAAGCGTGGGATTTCTAGTGTGAATGTCTGGCTCGCTGTGTCTGATTCATCCTCGCCTCTCCATCTGATTCTCTCCTCCGCATTTATTTCTATTCATCTCCCGAGTGTTGACTGCTTCTAAATCGGTTCTCGTCCTCCTACACAACACTGCACCGTGTGAGGACTGAGAGGTTTGAAGCACCATTCAGATATACTCGGCAAACACCAACCGTCCACCTCCGTTCTCTTACACTGATGCCATATTTAGACTCTGGGCCATTCATGTATTTTATTTTGTGCCTGGCTTTTTTGGTATCAGACTATTGTGTAATAATTTGGTCATTGTATGTTTCTTTTCCCTGATTTTAATCCTCTCTTATTGCAGGAGACTCTTAATATGAATTACCTGATGACATTAGTAACGCAATCTTCTCGTCTCTTTCCCCTCTCTCGCCCCCTTTCCTTCGCCCTCTCCCTCTCTCAGGTGATGGAGACGAAGAACATGCTTTACTTAGTCACCGAGTACGCCAAGAATGGGGAGATCTTCGGTGAGTGATCCTTTTTAAAACTACAAGCTCAATCTGACTCCAGTATCTTAATAAAACACTGTCCCACCCAGTTGATCCACGTCCTCCGCATATCAGTTGCACAAAAAAATCTGCTCTGTTGCGTCAGCTGTGTTTTTGACAAACAAGGAAGTATCAAAGTCTTGTTGAGTTTGCGGCCTAGCTCCTACACTTATCCACGATGTAATCTCAAAGGTCAGACGATTGATGGAAATCTGAGAACAATGTCCTGATGTGGCCCTGGTCATGTGCTGCTTTTGGCTTGCTGAATGTGCCGACTTTGAGTTCTTGTCGTATAAAATGACGTCACATACGGCCTGTAAAAACTGCAGAGAGGCAGCCTCAAAGAGAAAATGCTCCTTTTATTACCATATGTGTTGCAGAATAACTTGCTGCTCACTGGTTTAACACTCACATGCTCGGATTGTTCACATGACAATAACTTCCTACATGCTCGCCTAAAACCACTTGGATTACTGTCTGATAACTTTTGTTCTGCTTTGAAGTTTGAACCTTAATTGTGGGGATGTTTTGGAGCTGATAAAAAGTATTTTCAAGTCTCAGTTAAACACACATTTGTCATTTACGCAGACAGGTGCAGCTGTTTATTTGCACCATACAAACAGCGTAATAACCCGTAACCGAAATGAAACACGTGACAGCAGAGGTCAACAAACTGTAGGCTCGTGCAGTGGACTTTTCCCCAGGTCAAGAGTTACAAAAATGTGTTAAAAACACCAAAATAATATGCACACTGAGATAAAACAAAATATAAAGGAAAACATAAGATGCAGTTTAAAGAGCAATGCTTCACCACTGAAGAAATTATAATCATGTAAAAGAAGAAAGAAAAAGGGAAGAAAACGCTGATAGCTGTTCATCAAGATTAGTTTAAAAAAAACATGATCAAATGTAATGATGAGTTTTTTCTAAATGTTGGAATTATAACAAACTCTATAATAATCAGGATCAAACTTAATATTTCCCTTATTTCTTTTAAAATCAATTAGTTGTTTGGCCTTAAATTGTTCAAGGAACAATTCGCCCCTGGAAAAAGCGACTGTCAGTCAAAGCCGGTGTTCTCTGTAATCGATAGAAGCAATAAGATTTGAACTTTGTGCCATACATTCCTACAACACCCAGCGTGCATTGCGCCCCTCCCTCTGAAAGAAACGGCCCAGCGAGAGACGCTATAGTGAAATTCTACCGTTTTCACAGCAGGCGATGGCTCAGAGCGGTACAGAATCTGAAATACGACGAGAATATACCGGTGGATCATTGACAAAGTCTTCGGGTCTGCAGTCTACATTTCAAACCTGCCGATTTTGAACAAGACATGACATCTGAGCCGGCCGTCCTAGATTGAGGAAGTTTAGTTTAGCAAGCTCTCTGGCCGCCGCTAGACTACGTAAAACGCATCATCTGGCGGCGGTTTTCCAGGGCCCATTGGAGAAGCAGATAGCATCCTCCAAAGGCACAGAGCGAAATTGCATTTTACCCGACCATAATGGCATTAGCTCCACATTATAGCATGATTGGACTGAAGTTGAAAATCGGCAAACTGGCCCTTTAAAACAAATGTCCATCACAATTTGTTTCGTCCAACCAACGCTCCGAAGATATCACAGAGGACAAGAAAAGCAGCAAATCGTAACATTTGAGCAGCTAGAATAGGGAAATATTTAACATTTTTACTAAACAAATGAAATGAAATTAAAGTTTTTCAACTTTTTAAATGTCAGCCAATTATCCAGAATCCCAACATTCAAAATAACGAGTATTCCGAAATCAGCAATATGAAGAGTGAACACAGCAGTCGTAAGTGGAGCTTGATTGATTTCACAAAGCATTCACGAGGCTTGGCAGCCTGAAGGGATTTCATAATGATTTTTAAATGACTAAAAGGGACCAGATGATGCCGTTTTGACTCATTTTGCAACACATGGAAGCAGAGCACAGAGAATAAAATGACACAAGAATGTAATTAACTAACTGACCAAGTTTTTTGCGAGACTAAAGTGGCCAATAAGAAAGTAGGCTCAGATTTGCCATGTAAACATATAACAAGTTATTTCACATAGAGAGTGTGGACTTCAAAGATCTACAATAAGGAGTTACTTCAGTCGCACTGCCTTCAAAATAAAGCACATATACAGACACTTGTGCTGGAAAGGACAGACAAGTCAGAACATAGCAAGAATAGTGCAAGAAGATAAGGAATTATCTTAGTCTGCCATAGCATCACATGCGCTCTATCGCTGCTGCACTCGCACAACACGCACACTCTATTTGTACAACGTGTACACACACTGTCAGCTCACTCCAGATACTGAATATGAGCCTGAAGAAAGAGGAAGTTTATTGCTCTTTTTTAACCTTTGTTACAGGATTATACATTTGTAGAACAAATATCGCAGAAAGGGAAAATTACGGATTCATGCCAGTTCTGATCATAGAACTAAATCAAACATTAAAATATCTCAAGAACTTCCAACACAAGTTTAGACCTGTCTGATGTGGACTACCTGTAAGTGGACCATGATCCACTTGTGTCGGCCTCACCTATTAGATAGTCTGAGCATGTTTGCACTTAGCCTAGTTCCAGGCACAGTAGCTGAGAGGATTACTTTAGCTGTAGTCTACCGTAAACTTATTAGTCGTGTCTTGTTGTGTGTGTGTGTGTGTGTGCGTGTTATTTCGAGGCCAGTGTTCCACTTGTGATGTTGACTCAGCAGCAGACACTCCTGCTCCTGTGACCTAGAGAGAGCTGGGAAGCAGACGTAAGAAATGAATGAGAAAAGAGCGTGGTTAAAAATGTAAAGGAAGTGCATATTTTATAGCCACTGCAGCTAATTGTAGCTACGCCTAGCAGCAGCTTCTGTTAGCCTAGCCGAGCTATATCATGACAGGAATGGTACAATCTCCTCCCTTTACAGTACACCCTTTAAGGAATAGTTGTATGTGTTTGCTAAATATGAAGCTACATCCAGGGAAAGGTAGCTTAGCTTAGCACAAATCTGGGGAAAGCAGCTAGCAAGTTTTACTCACCTTTTGTTTCTTTGTGTGGATTTTATTAGCATGTTATGAGTAGCAGTTTACACCCCCGTTTCTTTTCTCTATGCTAAGCTAAGCTAACCCTTTCACGGCTGTAGCTGCATAGTTTGAAAGTTATTGATGTTGTCATCTGACTTTTGCCAAGAAAGCAAGAAAGAGTGTGTTTTCCAAAATGTCAGTTTATTCTTTGAAATAACCAATCATGTTTGGCCAACCTCATTTTCCAAAAAAACATAGATTTTCTCATGGATCATCTGGAGGTATTATAAAACCATTGTGTCCTGATTCCTCCGACCCCTCTGCCCTGATTGCACAATGTAATATAGTTATGTAAGACGTTTATATGTCATCATCAGCTGCAGCAATAGCAGCTTTGACTCAGCCAGGCGCACACTGGCTGCTAGCTGAGGCACAACAGTCTCCAATCTTTACAAAACTGAACAATTATTTCTGATTTCTAAATACGCCTCCTGGAGACGGATCAAGTCATTCAGTCATGATGAACTCAGACAAAATGATGAGCTGCCAAGTCCGATCTCCTGCCTCTTCCTCCTCTATCGTCCTCCTGAGAGTTGCCTCCGCTTTTTTTCTGACATGATGAATTCCTCAGGTCCGCTCCCGGCCGTAGGTTACACGGAGAGGAAGATGTGAAGTTGTTGTGGATGCTCGGCAGCAGCCCGCCCCGCTACAGCGAGTCAGCGAGACAATGGATGAGCCTCCGATTCTCTCTTCAGACCAAACAGTAAATGGTTTTGTGGAGGAGCAGGAGGGGTTAGTGTATGTGTGTGTGCGTGTCTGGAGCCATAAAGACAAAGAATCGGAGCTGCGTTTGGCACAAGGAGGCGGAGAGTGATGGGTTCATTCTCGCTAAAAAAAAGGGGTGGGTGGGCGCCGTAATGGGCACAGCAGAGGCATCCGTGCCAGCTAGTTGATGTGCTTTTGTGTCTGTCTGTCTGACTGACTGTCTGTCAGTCAATCTGCCGCTCCACAGCCTCAAAACTGCACTATGGATCAAACCTAGAAAATTGGGTCAGCTGCAAATAAAGCGGAGTTGCAGGGAGCAGAGACGAGGAGGCAGAGGAGAATGGAGGCAAAAGCAGAGGACATCCATCTGAATCTGGAAGGTGGTGGGGAAATGTAGGGCATGCATATTTAAGAAAGCACTGCTGGAGAGAGGGGAGTATAATAGCTGACAGTGAGAAGAATCACTCATGCACATTTCTGCTCTGACTGATGGAGAGGGAATGAGACAGGGAGACTTCAAAAAGATACTCAGGCTGTTTTTTGAGACATTCTTATGTACTTAGCCTGTCAATTTCTATATCCCCATAAACCATCCGTCATATTTACTGGGTCAGTTTTCTGCACATCTATCAGCAGACGGGGTGTGGCGGCTTTGACTTTGATGACCAGAAGATGGAAACATATGATTAGAGGACTGGTCACAGAAAGTAGGTCCAGTTGGTACCAAATCAAGTCATTAAAGCAACAAATATTGTCTCTTCTTGTACTATATAACTTTAGCGGGTACGATCTCCACTTAAAGGGTGCCACGCTTAACGGCAAAGCGCTCTGGTAGAAAGGATGAACAACTTCTCCTGCTACTTCCCCGGTTTTATCAGTGCTGATATTATTGCTGAGGCAAAGACTGAAGAAAACGTTGATGGAGGAATCGAAGGAGAGAATACTAGAAAGTGAGCAAGAGGAAAACAGTACATTTTGGACTGGCTTTTAAGTAGAGTCGAGAGTGAACTGCAGTTTGAAACAGCGTGACGGGAAGCCACACACTGTTGCTCTAATGTCATACTAAAAAAAAGACTAATGCCCCGTGTCCACATTGCGCCTTTTTCCGGGAGAAAAGCGCTGGCAGGGCGCTGGGGAGAGCTGGGATGAAGCGCTGATGCGGGGAGAGGAAAAACGCGGGTTTTGTTTCTATGACAACAATAAGTTTAACTTATTACAGAGCTAACAACAAGCTTAAAATGCATAGGGCGATAAAAGCACAACACTTACCAGCAGCATTTAGTGTCCGGCCGATCTGCTCCCACAAATGGGTTTTTCGGTCACTATTGTGATACTGTTTGTTTGTCATATCGTACAGCTCTGAGTTGCTCCTCCTTGTTTGGTGGTAACCAGGGTGACGAGTGGCGCCCCCATCTGATTGGTGTCTTATAAAAAGCAGTGGTGACGACACCAACGCCTTTCTGAAAAGTTCAGAGATTTTCAATTCAAAGCGCTCGGAGTGGCCGCAGAAAAAAGGTGGCGCGCTCTGAAAAAAACTTGCTGGGTGCAGCTCTTTTTCTCCAGGCGGCTGCATGCGCTCTGTCTTCATTGGGAACAACTGAAAAAAGAAGCTGGTGCTCCTAAAAAGGCGCTGTATGAATTCTTTTGCAGTCCTCATAATTTAGCAATTTCTCCCAAGATGCTAAATGCTAGACAGGGTTAGTAAACAGTGAAGATGTTACGGGGGTGAGGTCCTCATTGTATCTGTTACTCATTAATTCTGTGTATCAAACTCGGCGCCGACGAATTTGGAACAATGATCGAGCGTTGCTTGGATGGAGACGGGCGGAATTTGTAGCTGAGATGACAAGTCGCAGAAGTTACCGCCGGAGCATAGCATCGCGCCAGAGAGGGGGCGGAGATTAGCGTGTTCCCATCAATGCCGATCTGAAGGACAAAGGACTTCTGTTTGGTGACCTTACATGACGTTACACATCTTTCAGACCCGATCAATACCGGCTATATCCAAACAAACTACTTATATACACTGAATAAAACTATAATTCTCCTGCTTCAGTATAAATATATATTCATATCTATCTAAATTCCAACAGATGAAGTTGATATTTACCTTTCTGTGCAGGTTTTTTGGTGATGCCTGATATTTACAAAAAGTGTTGACAGTTCACTGACAGGCCGCCTCGTTCAAAGATCCTCCTGCTGAAGGAAAAATTACAAGACAGAAAATGTTTTGCCAGAATAAACTTGACGTGTTTGAGCTGAGGTAATTTGTGCTCATCTCTTTCAGTGATTGCAGACATTTGGAGACAGCGTAGTGTTTCGTGTAATGAATAAACCAAAAGGAGTATAAAGAATGTGTTAGATGAGTTTCAGTCCTACAGTATGTTAGATAAACTAAACTATAATTAACTTTCCTTTTTGTATTGACCAGCAGAGCACTTTGAAAGCCTCCTGAATGAGCCCCTTAAAGTATCTCCTGGAAGATAAGTGAACTGTAACAACCAGTAGCTGTAGCTGATCTCTGTAACTCGGATGAAAGGTTAGCGCTCAGCTCCAGCTGGCTGCGGTCGCTGTTAACCCCTCAGGGTGCCAGGATTGAATCAGCACCAACATCCATCAACACCCACGTAGACGAACCTTTAATATGGCTGCTTTATTTAAGTGGTTTGGGTATCAGTTACTGATGTGGTAACAGAGTGTGTGTTTGCCCCATGTCCTCTACACACACACACACTCACACACACGCTCCCCATGCCTGCCTCACGGCGATATCTGAAGTCCAGCCAGAGGCCTCGCCAACAAGCCAGTTTGTACCCATGATGTTTGTCCCCTCCAAACCTGAGCAGCTGTTAAGAGACTTAGCTCGTCGGCCAGCTCTCTGCAGAAGTGGAACACGGTGCTTGTTGAGCTGTTCCCTAATACCCCTATGATTCATACCGCTCGCTTTCCCAGAATGCAACTCTGTATGCCTCACTGTGCTGAGGTCCTTGCACTCGCCAACATTGTATCAGTGGATTACTCATCCTTCCACCGGGGCAACATACCGCATTGTGTGCATTTGTGTGTGTGGCTGAGCAGCGCTGATTGCTCAGACAGCAATAGCTTGTTTTTCAGTTGCTACAAGCTGTAGCAGCACAGAGCGGCTGTTCATACAGAATCATGATTAGTTGTGGTGTTCACATTTGGTTTTTTTAGCATTTAAGAGTTTAAAGTGTGAAAGCAGTGGAGTAGGATTCTTGATAGAGATGGAAGAAGTGGTTGATTTCTCAAGGTCATCAGTTGGCAGATAATAATCACCGACACGTTTGATAATTGATTGATCTGTTCAGATTTTCAAAGTCTACTGGTTCTTGCCCCTGAGAAGTGAATATCTACTGGGATTCTTAGTCTTCTTTAATAGTTAAATGAATATCTTTAGGTTGGAACTAAATTGGTAATTTGTCAACTTGAACATCGTTTAATTTTATTGCCATTTTTCTCACATTTTATAGACCAAACCTCTGATTAATAAACAAATCGATTAAAGGCAGTAACATTGATATTGAAAATAACAGTCAGTTACAGCCCTCGATGTCTTATTTTAAACTCTGAGATGTTTACCGAAGAAGGAATTTCTATTTCAGGGCATTAAAGACTTGGGGTGGGACAAAATATTGATACGGCAATATATCGTCGTCCTGACTCGTGCAATACAATTATAGATAGACTGGTGCCAAATATTGATATTTAAATTTACAAATATACGGCGCTCTAAACAGATTTCCCTGCGATTTTGACTCACCGCCTCACTTCTTCATGATTCCTTGAGGTGGCGCTTATGACATGAAAGAAGGTAACATGAACGGAAATTAATTGGCTGAAGAAGAAGTTAACAGATATTGTGATGTATCATTATATGATTGTCTCGCAATATATCAATTATCGCAGAATTGCTGTATCGTGATTTTGGCCACGTATCGTATCGCGTATTGTATCGTGCATCATATCGCGCATCTTATCGTATCGTATAATATCGTATCAGGTATCCCATCGCGTATCGTATCGCGCATCGTATTGTGAGTTACCCTGCAATTCCCTCTGCTATTAATGACTAACTGCCTGTGTAAGTGTGTTAATGTGTGTGTGAGAGAGAGTTAAGGCATCAGTGTGCTGTAACGTAAGGGTTTGCGTGTAGAAACATCACAACTGCCAGGACTTTGTCCAACAATTTTCTTTTTCTTCAGATGTTGAGTGATTGGCCAGGAGTGCGGAGGCGATAAAGCGTCAGATTTTCTGATCAACTATTGTTGAGCGTAGTGTCGGCTATGGTGCTCAAATTGCACAAAAAAGCTCTTATCGCTCAGTTCTTATTGGATGTTCAAATTCAAAAAGAAAGTGGCTGTCGAGGCAGTTTGAGGACCCTCAACCATTTAAAACTAAAGGTGTACTTCAAAACTGACTCACAATATGACTTCAGTTACATTTTGTGTATATAAAAAAGTACAACATCATGAATTCCTTGAGGAAAAGTGGTCTGAACTTACTGTGACAAGCTGTTTTGTTGAAGCACACTGACGGCTTAATAAAAGACCAAGAGAGTCAGAGGTTTGATCCCAGGATGGCTGTTACTTCAGAGTCTGTTTCTCCTCGCAGGTGCATACTCGGACCTCCTCGACACATTCCCCTCCCCGGTGTGTTTTTTGATTAGCAGCGTAGCATGAAAGCTGCCCTGGTCACTGCGGGGAATTTACCAGCTACTGTCTAATCAGGTTTTCTCACTCCGTCAGATGTTAGCTATTTATCAACCACACTGTTAGTGATGGAACAGCTACATTTTTACTGTACTTTCTTTGCTGGCCCCTTAGTTAACCCTGAGTTGAGGTGTTTACAACGTGAAGCATGTCGCTGGCCTCAGGACAGACGTTGCTCTACTTTGCAAACCTCACGTTTAGTTGATGGAAGAATGTTTTTTGATGTTTCTGGCCTGTGAAATTGGCTTAGTGTGACTTCTGTTTGCATCTTGACGGAGGCCTAGTTTTTAAATTCTGTCAGTGTTTTGTCGTCGTTACACAAATGTGTGCAGAAGAGGGAGATCACAGGGATATAACTTGTTGGGATAAAAAGACAAATATGGAAGTTGTGTCTAACAAATGCAAAGACCAGATAAAATAATATCTCAAATAGCAAACTAAGCCGAGATTCCCTGTCTGCCTTGTGATTACAAAACACTCCGTTATGAGATCGACCTTGTGGGTTTTGAGATAATTGCTTTCCCAATATTTTGCACTCTCTGTTTACTCTTATGTGAGGTTTTGTCGGCCGGGTTTGTTGTGGTGGCCGTGTATTGTCGTCAGGTTCGCTCGCTGCCGGTCTGTATCCATGCCAGCTGGAAAAGAAGGCCATCGCAGAGAGCGTCCTATCTTGTTTGCCGCAGAGTGTGAATTGAAGAGTTTGCGAGCTATCCGGACAGAGAGGTGTGAAGAGGAACCCTGCCGACAGCAACAAACGCCACACTCTCACAAAGTTCACGGGGGCTGCAAAAACACATCAAGCAACGTGTAAAATAGTGCGTCGGGTTGACTTTGAAAGATGAAACGCTGAGTGTGAAAGGTTAGAGAAACGGCGAGGTCGTCGCGAGAGCAGACAATGAGGAAAAAGGTCAGTGATCTGGATGCTTGAAGAAAGAGGACAGTGAGATTTATGACTTTGGCCTCCTGGAGACGATGTAAACTTTCATGGCTCTGTCTAAACAAAGTCAGTCGGACGGAGTGAGGAGATAAATCAGAAACAGATAAATGTTTCTCTTACGTTCGGTAAGAAATCAGTTTAATTGGTCACATTGGAATCGTGATATCTCCCCCTGATTATGTTTGTGTCTTTGTGTGTGTGTGTGTACTGCAAACATTCACTGACAAACTGCATCATTATTAAACCTCCCACTGACCCCCACCTCCCCCCCACTTTGTACTAATGTGAACATTTTGTAGCAGAAGACCAGTTCTCGGAAATCTCCTCCTGCTATGACAGCACACTGCATTCTCCAGTCTCCTCTGTAAACTGCGGCTCTCTCACACACACACAGACACACATTTAAAGCATCGTCTTCTATATTGCACTGAATTACAAAGCATGCCGTAATGTACAACAGCTGTAAACCGCTCCTGGCACCAGGCCTGCACCTCATCAAAAGTAAATTATCCTCTCAACACAGCCACCAACGCTCAGAGGAATGAAAAATCTGCACGAATGCATTCTTTTCAGCTGCACAAAGCGATACCCGATACAGCTCTTATATAAGTCGGTGTAAAATATAACGTACTTCTGTCATGACACACGACCTTTCTTTGTCTCTCTTGCTGCAGACTACCTGGCGAAGCACGGCCGCCTCAGCGAGCTGGAGGCGAGGAGGAAGTTCTGGCAGATCCTGTCGGCGGTGGAGTACTGTCACAACCGCAACATCGTCCACAGGGACCTGAAGGCGGAGAATCTGCTGCTGGACGGCCACATGAATATCAAGATTGCAGGTACCCTGTTCCCCTAGTGCAGGAGGGCCTATATATTAATTTATAGATGAGCAGTACAGGATGTCTGCATGGAATCATTTAGTTTTGATGGATCGCCTGCCATGATCTCAGCGCCGGCGTACTTCAGAAATGTCTTAACTACCCGCCTAGGCAGTTTGCACAGTGTTGAGAAGTGCTCCGAGGCTGCTTGTGAGATAGCTGTTGGCGTAAAGATGCCACAACAGAAAACTAAAGGCTTGTGCCACCGTTTCATATCCCTCCCCGGTGACCCCTAGCTTTAAGGTGGAAACATTAAAGATGGAGAGACCCAGAGGCAGAGATTTGAGACAAAGCCGGAGGTCTGTAGTACAAGCTTTAAAGTGTGATTATTAAGCAACTGGCCTTTAGAGCTAGCTTGCGAGAATGTCACCCTATCGCTGTTTCCCTGAGTGGAGGAGGAAGGGGAGGATGGAAGGGTTTAATTGGAGGGGGGAGGAGAGGAGGCGATGATATGGATTGGCTACTTTAGAGAGTGGCGTATGAGTGGGAGAAGGGAGGATGATAAGGAGTAGGGTGGCAGAAGCAGAGGTTTATCTTGGGCTTTATTCCGAGCTGATACTTAAATCCATCTAAGGTGAGGTGACCACATGGGGACGGCTATAAATACAGGTGTGAAAGGATATCAGACACACAGAGTAGGGATGTTTGCGACGGGGAATAAGGCCTCTTGTCCTCAAAGGACTGCAGATAATAGAATAAAATCAGTGTTTAGTGCTTAGATAAATTCATGGGGAAAAAATGACTAATGAGCGTCCTAGTTAACCTTTTAAACAAGTGATGGCCAGTGTTCAGGGGCTTTTATATATGCTAAAAGGTCAAATCAATTAGACATAGCTATTCAATAACTGATGGAGAACCGAGTGTGTCACCTGCATCATTACTCGTCCGCCGTTTCTCTGAGCGGTCCGAGATGATAACCCGGAGACGTGATTAACCCCAGCAGTCGTTTTCACAAACATGTCTGACTCACAGCCGATTGTCTGCGCGGCAGATTAGATTTGAAGAAGCAGGAAAACAATGAACAGAACATTACCTGGCTTGTGATTAGAGGAAGCGTCTCTGGGGAGGACATCAGCAGCAAAGTACAGTCTGTACTGCTCTTACCCACAGCATGGTCTGACAGGTCTGCTGGAAGGGACACGGAGTCTGGGAACACGTTTGTACTGCACGTGACAAAACAGTTTGTGTTTTCTTACTGCGTTAGAAACATTGGTTTCAGTTTAGCTTTCCTATCCATTCACCCATGATGAAGTCTTTAAGTTTTCTGTTTCTTAACTGAATGCATGTCAAAGCCTCCGCCTCTCCACTGTCTTCTGCCTCTGGGTTTCTCCCTGCAGCCCACCGATGTGTCCCTGCTTTCTAAAGGCCACCTCTGGACAGTCAGTATGAAGCTTAACCAGGCAGCGGTCAGTCAAAGAAAGGTCAGGCTCAGAGGAGAGGGGAACAGCAGCAGCGGGGGGTGCCCTTCATGTTTCACTTCAAACAGCCCCTTTACGGTTAAGTTGACAGATTGAAGTGGACGGAGAGAGAGAGAGAGGAGGAGAAGAAATAACAAAAACAAAAGTGAGGTGCTGCATCAGAGGAGGAGAGGAGGCAGCGCTTTGTGCCTTAGCAGGAAAAAAAGTATCCCCTCTTATCTTTCTATTTGTTTGTGTTGGTCTTGGAGAACCAAAATGCAGTCTTTAATACATCATCTAACATCACCAAAGTGTTAACAGAAGTGTATAGCTTCATTAGCTGTTATGTGACTTCTTTCAAGGCTGTAATTATCCTCGCAGTGATGTCATTGGAAGTGCACCAAAGCCTAAAGGTGTTTCATGCTCCATTAAAAGGTGTAGAAAGTACAAACAATCTCCAGATCGAGGGCACCTGTTGGGCAAACAGTCTCTGATTATTTTTGTGTACACACTGGATTCTTAGTAAGAAACAAATCGAGTTATGTAGGCGACAAACATCAAATCAAGAGACTTTTCTTCCTTATTTCTCTATCATCTTGTACCATTGGTTGATGTTGGTCTTTATAAATCTGTGTGCGGCACTGCTTTCTCGCTTTATCTGTTTTACAGGATACTTACACAACATTGGGCGTCGGATATGGCAGGTGTTTAACCCATAAACCCAATTTCTCTTTAATCTTTGAAGTCAATTCTTAACCTTGGAAAGCGCTGAGGACAGTGCAGTCTCACCTCATCGTTCACTTTGCAGATGATCTTTTTATTTTTTTATTAGTTCCTTTATGACAATAAGGGCGGGCCATCACTTGTTTTACCCTGTCCTTTACTTTGATCTGTTATACCAAGTGATTTTCCCCCCAATAGGGGATCCATAAAGTCTACCTTGTCTTATCTTATCTTGATTATTGATAAGCACCAACCAGATTTCCCTGTGATTTTGACTCACTGTGTCACTACTCCCTGCGGTGGCGCTTATGACTTGAATGCGGCTAATCAATTGCCCAAAGAAGAAGTTAATCAGATATCGGGATGTATCGTTATATGATTGTCTATCAAATATCTCTGTATCGTGATATTAAATATTAATTATCGTTATCGTGGGTCGCGTATCGTATCATTAGTTTCCACCATCGTGAGTTGCAGTTCCGCCCCTAATGACAATAAATATCCATGATTAAAGAAGCAACACAAAGTATATCCCCACTCACTCAAACATTCTACGTATGTGTTTAAGCTAGACACTCAAAAAATCAGTTTATCTGCACCATCAGGATTGTGTGGCTGTACTTTGGTGTTTGGACATATTTGATGGATAAGAGGTGCATGACATCACCTTTTTACAATTGAGTCCTGCCCCCTTTAAACTAGTGAGAAGAGCACAGTAAGAAGCTGATGGAGATCGATTGGGGCCTTTAAATGTCTAAACAGTTACCTATATCTATTAAGAAGCAGGTTGTGCATCACATACTCAATACACAGTAATATATACCATGTTAGATTCGGAGTGGAGTCAACAACAGGTCATGTAATCTTTTAAGGTTACTGCAACCATGTGACTTCTGACTAAAAAGTAGTCAATGTTTGAACATGTCCCAGTTACGTATGCTAATCTTAGCCACCATTATCTACAGGTCACACAGGACAAGTAGGGTTAAATGATTAAACCCCTGAGTGCTCTGAATTCAGCAAGTCTGTTTCTGTTACTTAATAATTCAACTTTTTATTTGCAATAGGAAGAATTTGTTACGTCACCTTTAAACAGTCGAATAGTCTGACTCAAACATTGAAATGTCCTGAGGAGGTTTGGGAAAACTGCTGCATACAAAGAGAAAGACAAGAAGAGAGAAAAGGGATGAGAGGAGGCCCAAGAGGAGGGAGAGAGTGAATCCAGGGCCGTGCATCCTGAGCTGCAGCCGTCTCACTGCTCAAACCTTATTAGCAAAGACACGCTAACGTTTCTGACTGCTGGATGCTGTCCTTTCATCACTCACACACCTGTCATATCATCGCACATACAGACTTTTATAAGCCATTAGCCGGAGTGTACTCCAGTGTGACATGTTTAGGCTAATATTATGCTAATACTGTTGTGCGCGACACACACACCGTCTCCCTTCCCCGCCCTTCCTGTCGGTGCTGCGAGTGCTGTTAGTAGCCCGCAGCGTGCTGGAGCGTTTGACGTCAACCAGTCTGCTCAGTATTCAGCTCCATGAAATGGGTCACAGCATCTGACGGTAAACCGAATGCACTGCTCCTCTCTGCTGCGGCTGCGGCTCACATCTCACCTTCACAGCAGCATCAGACAGTAAACAGACTTGTAATAAACCCCTCTGTGGCTTTATTTCCACCACGCACCTGCCGCTGTCTGCTCCGCAGTGATTAAATGGATTGAATACATGAACTCACGTGCTTGGTGTCAAACCTGCTATTTCCTTTGCAGGTGGAGTTTGCTCTGCGCTAATCTCTTCCGATGCCTGCATTTATTTCCCACTGAGGGAGAATTTCCTGCACCCTGTCTTTTCTCTACATTAAAAATACAGCAAGCAGTTTTAAGTCTTCATCATCAACAACATCCTCATCCCCATTTTTAAATACAGCACACTCTCAGTGACTTAAATGGTGTGGACACATGAACAGAAAAAACCTGTCAGTATAATGCAACACAGCTCAACAGAAGATCCTCCAAAATGACCATACAGTTGAATCAAACTCTAGCTTTACATTATAACCTTTAGTGAGGGAGGACTGTTGTATTGGACTGCATTAGTGTTAGTTGTGTACCAAATAAGCTCAGTGTTTTAACAGGAGAGCAGCAGTTTCATTTAAGAAGCTTCAAGCAACAAATACTGTCCCTTGATAAGTTACTAGCTTAAGGTGCTTGTTTTCTTTCCCATGACTTATCGATTAAACTGCTGATTGTTTTCGTACTGTAATGAAGCTATAACATTCCCCAAGTGTCTTCTCCCTCTGCTGTCTGCTTTCAGCTGAATGCTCAAAAGCACCTTAAAAGTGGGGTGATGCATGCTTCATCTTGAGACAAACCGTTCATAAGGTTCAATCAACATCTCTCTGCAACCGCTCAACACAAACTCACATAACCGCCATGAAGGGAGGATTTATCGCAGGACTGCTGTGTTAGTTCTTTAATTGTAGCTAGGTGTTACCAGTAAAGTGGCAACTGCAAACTAAATACCTTGTTTTATCTTGTACCAAAGCCCAAAGATATTCAAAGAGGACACCTTGTGCTCTAAAATCTGATTAGCTTTTTTCAGTTTTTTTATAGCCTAAACAATACATACTATTTATAAATACAATATAAACAATAGTATACAATTTACTGTTTAATATAACAATCTAAAGTTGGGGATGCATTTCTCGGCACCAGTGTTGGAAACTAAGCATCCGCCAAATGCAGATTTTTTTGTGCATTTTGGAATTTCCCAGCCACAGTGGCGGGTAGCATATACAAACGAGTACCGCTAATGCAGTTGCAGTGTTGCGCAGTAATGGCGCAACAAACAGTTGCATTTCTCTGTAGCTTGGTGGGAGAAGGAAGTAGGCCAGTATTATGTAGGCCACATTCTTTGGGTTGGCAAGGAAACATTTTAGTAAATCAGTTAAGAGACAAGTATTTAAAATCAAGTTGGCAGTGTTGCCAATGTTTAAAACCATATAATAATTAAGCCAAATAAAAATAGCATATAAATAGCATTGTAAATGAAAATAGCCTTAAAGTAGCATGCTACGTTTGCCATGTTGCTGTAGCTTAGCTTGCTACATTTCTCTGAGGGGTAGCTGCAGCGCAGTGAAGCTAAATTTAATGCAGAGTAACTGGTAGCTTTGCTCACTACAATTCATAAGCAGCTTGCTAAACACGGTCAGAGACACGGGCCGAAGAGGTAAGGGTTAGAAAACGTTTCTTTATGAAAAGTGGAGAAAAGACGACTATGGAGAGTCCCAGGTGTGTTCGTTTTCGAGGAGACAGGCCAGGTGATGTTCTGCTCGGCATGCCACAAACACACTTCGGACACCAATAAGGGAACTAATAGTTTCATTGTGGGAAGTAAAAACCTGAAACTGTTAGCCATAAAATACCAGGAGTAGTCTGAGTGTAAAAAAGATCAGCCCCGGATGATACGGCACTTCCTGAAGAATGTCAGTATTTATTTTATATTTAAATATTTACCTTATGAAATAAAGGAGTTAATAATAATAATGTTCATCTTTTATTATTTTTCACATGCAGTTACACATTGTCTGTTGAAATGAGAAAGTGGCGGGTAAAAAAATGTGAGTCCATCTGCCGCTGTGGCTGGTGGACAAAAAAGTCAATTTCCAACCCTGCAGGCACCCTTAGAGATTGTGTGGCTGCCAGCTGTGTGCGTGTTTTTAAATATTTGCTTGTCAATCTGAGTATGATGTTGGGCACTTGTAGATTTAAGCATCATGATCATGAGAGCAAAGGAAAAGGTTACTGTCTCTTCCACACACTGCTAAGTCTGTGTGTGTGTGTCTCTCTCTTTGTGTGTGAACCCACTGCACCTCCAGCCCCATTATGTAACAGACTTATTTTTTCTATCAGTGTTATTTATTTGTTTTGCATTACATTTTTCTGTTTATGTAACTGTGTTGAATTATGGAAAAAGAAGGGTGGGGGTGGGTGAGGGTTAAGTGAGCCCGATTGTCTGCTCCTGTAGCTGTCTGGTCTCATGACACCACCAGCTGATAATGAATCAACTGAGCATGGGATTATTATTTTTCTTATGTAATTTTTCTCTTTCGAATGTTTAAAAATAACAACCGGTACACGTTGAAGTCAAAGAGATTACAGTAACATTCATTACAAGGCTGAGAAACCCTCAAATCTGAGAAGCTACAACCAGGAAGTGTAGAGTTATGAATCAATCCTTAAAGTAGTGATGATCCCTGCACCCTAAGCAGGCACTAGCACAAGTCTTTAAAATCAAAAGAGGAGACAAAGGATGATTTACTGGAGGAAAAGGGAGAAAGAGGCAGCATGATAAAAACTGATGAAAAAGAAAAGGGGGTCTGGCTGAGTGCTTGCAGGCCTGCTGCTTGGCTTGGTGTGATTTGGCAGATATTACAGCAGCTTTTAGTTGGACTTTAATGAATCGCAGACGCGAACTTCCCCGCGTTTTGTGCGTATTCGCTGAAGTGTACGTTGCACTCCTCTGTCTTGTTCCTCTGAACAGTCTAATCCGAGTGTTAGTCACTCCGCACACAGCCAATCAGGGCTCAGAATTGATGACCTCATGTCAGTCTCCAGGGTAGAGTTACCTCATACAAAGGCCCATTTCCTCACCGTTCAAATATGTGGATCACATGGCGCATTATGCAAAACCTGCAGACCCCTTGGAGACACGCGAGGCATAACCCACCTTTTGTTCTAGACATTTGCTTTGCACACTTTGACCACTTCAGCAAACCAATCACCACAGTGTTGCTGTAAATATTCCCCATGTGCCTGACCTCTTCCCTTTTTACACTCGCATTAACACGTACAGTAAGAGGCTGCCTTTTTTTGCAGAAACTGCTAACAGCACCACGAGTGCAGCAGATTGGGAAAGGCTTTAACAAACTTTAATGTTATGTAATGTCTTGTGTTGTTTTCATGTGTAGATTTTGGATTCGGGAACTTCTTCCAGCCCGGGGAGCCTCTGGCCACATGGTGCGGCAGCCCGCCTTACGCTGCTCCTGAAGTCTTTGAGGGCCAACAGTATGAGGGCCCACAACTAGACATCTGGGTAAGATGTGTGATCACATGAGGGAGACAATTCCAGCTTATACTGAATGTTTCTTTTCCAAATACAATAAAACCTTAAAGGGGGGAGGGTATTATGTTAATTCCAAGCTTCATATTTCACTCTGTGATACCTGTGGAGTAGCTTAGCATAATTTACAGTTTAAAAAACTCCTAATTTTTTCTCACACTGGTGCTCTGTGCAGGCCCTCGTAGAGCCTTTGCATGAAACGACTCAGTCAGCTCTGTCCCTTTAAGAAACCCCGCCCCTACAAGCCCGCTTTCCTCTGATTGGCCAGCTCTCTGAAGCCTGCTGTAGAAAAAGCTGTGTGAAACCTGGCAGAAGCTGAGCTGAGAAGCCTGGGGATTACTCCAACATACTTTAACCTACAGATTTGAAACTTCACCCACGTTTAGTCTGGACTTCCAACATCGTAACAGTATATACTGTATATGTCTTAAAATGTGAAACAATAATGCCCCCTCTTTAAACTGTTCCTAAACCATGTTTTACTTCCTGATACCAATTCTTGTACCTAGACCTCAACTACCCTGCTGATACGGGGCACCCCTCTGATACCAGTGAGATAAAAGGCAAATATAGATGTTATTGGTGGACTAGTTGCTTTGATTAGAAAAACTGTAAAACTGTTGGCTAGCATTGTACCGTATTTGTTTGTTCATCTTCACATGATATATTCAGTCACGAAGCTCCAAAACAGTAGTTGCTAGTCTGAGCCTAAAATGTATTATCACCACAGTTGAGGAGATCTTTCTGATACCGGTATCAATATGGGAAATATGATTCTGTCCTTGAGTGCTGCCTGTTAAACAGCTACTTCACTCAGCCCCATGAATTCAGCAGAGACAGTTCACTTGAAAATGTCATGGTATTTATGATTGAGTCAGCCGCTTTGCTTCCTGTCATATGGTGGCTATTTCCCAACCCCAGTTTTAACCCCTTCTATATAATGCACCATATTTCCATGTTCTGTGTGTGTGTAGATTTGTGATGCAAACAAAAGCCTCTGACTGACGTATCCAGTGCCCTGACCTTGTTCTACGCGTGCGCATCTTCTCATGTTCACAGAGTATGGGGGTGGTGCTGTACGTGCTGGTGTGTGGTGCGTTGCCCTTCGACGGGCCCACTCTGCCTGTGCTCCGACAGAGAGTCCTAGAAGGAAGGTTTCGCATCCCGTACTTCATGACTGAAGGTAAGAGGAGAAACACAAGATATGAGACTCCCTCAGTACCTCCCAGTCCTGTAAATGTTCACGCATGCAGTGTATTTGTGAGACATCTTCCAGTCTTTCTTAACACAGTGTGTAGTTGAAGTGGGGTGGAAATGGCATGAAGATTCCCATGAGGGGACTCTGCCGCTCAGATGAATAGATCCCGCTTTCCTGTTTGAGTCAACACACTGTTAGATGTTGGCCGGCAGGTTCTCTTGTGGCTGCTACCAGTCAGGGGGTCATTTCATTAGCGAGAGAACATTACGCTCATTTGAGGGGGATACAGTGGGAGACACTCTGTCATTGTCCTCGGTGATGTGTGTACGTGTGTCGGCGTGTGTGTGTGTGTGCACGCACGCAGGCAGGCTGCTGGGTGAGTCAGGTTGGCTAACCGTCTCAAAGCAGCCCTGCTGTTAGCGGCTGTGCTAGATAGCTAGCTGGCAGCAGATTAAATCCAGAGCTGGAGCTGTTTATGTAACCTGGGGAAGAGCCAGTGAAGCCTTCCAGCAGCTCGCCTGTCTGTCTCTCCGAGGAGGCTCTGCCTCTCTCTGTCTGTCTGTCCGACTCCCCTATCTGTGAGACATCTTCCAGCCCGTCTGCGGCCCTGTCTGTTTCCCTCTTCTTGTTTCTCTGTATCCCATCTGCAAGTCTGTAGCAACTTCTCCACAGGGGGTGTGCTCAGAGAGTCGACCAGATTTCTTTTTTTTAATTCTGGAAACAATTAGGACGTTAGGGGAATGTAGGAGTGTAATGTCAGCTCCCTGGCCAAACTGACATCCAAATCCGCCTCCCCACCCCCAGTCCAGCCCCTGTTCCCCGAACAAGGGGAACAGAGTGTGCCGATTTCTTCATCCAGAAACAGTCCATCTCATCTCCTCCTGTTTCTCTCACCGGTTTGAGGCTGTGGTGCACAGCACCGCCTTGCACCGCGCAGTCAACTCTCACCCAGCGCTGTGAACAGTGTGGTTTACTCCCAACTTAATAACAAACGTGGATGTTGTCTTATGTGTATCCTGCTGTTGCATAATGCACAGTCCTGGTAGAGAGTAGTGCAGGATAGCCTAGAGTCATGTTATCCAGAACAGCAAACAAACCAGCCCTCCAGTTTGTATTCTTTATCTGTGCACGACATCTGCAGCTGACACTCCACGCGCACAGCTGATTTTTTTTTATCAATCTGTGAATCATTCTTTTTACAAAAGGCCGGAAAGGCTAAAAAGGCTATCACAAGTTCCTCAAGTTAAAATAGATGCCCGCAAATAGGTTGTTTTCCTGTTGTTAAAGAAATTGATTCAATCTACTGGTTGACTTCTAACACAGTCCCATTTGGAAATAGAAACACACACTTTGCAGGCAGCTTCGCCCTTGTGAACATCAGCTGCTTCTGTCATATCCTTTTCTTCTGCTGTGTAGCAGCAGTACTGCCAATCACAGCCCACACAGGCACGCAACAGGGCCACTTTCCAGGTGACGTCTGAAGGCTTAAAATGCAGGTTGTGTTGCAACTCATTCCTAAACGTGTGCATGTAGCGTATCTACCCACTCTCTGCTTTTCAACTCCGTGCAGCAGTCAGTCTGTTCTCCCTCATTGCAACTCTACACCGCTGGGATGCAGAAGTGTTAACTGGGATGGTTCTGTGGTTAAGTCATGGTGGTGTAACATACTGGCAAGGAGCAGAGTGTCAATCAATGAGCCAGCCTGGACGAGCTCGCAGCGTCGGGCCCCTTCACATAGTCCGACCTTCCCCTGGTGGGTAGTAGCTTTGAAACATGTGCTCTGCTTCAGCTGTTGCTATAAACACGGCTGTAGCAACGAGCAGAGCCGGAGCGACTTCGAAATTGTATCTTTTTATTGTATTTTGTTTGTTACTAAGCTGCTAACATGTGGTAAACGTGCATCGAAAGGCACAGTGGTTATGCAAGGTAGAAAAATGTGATGTTAGCAGACGTTAGCAGACAGATCCATTGCCTAACTCTCTGACAGAAGACTGGATGCTCACTTTTTAATCACTATACAAATTCAAGGTGGAGATGATTAATTTTAAAGCATATCCAGGGCTTATTTCTGGAAATAACACCTGGTTGCTGTAAGACCTGAGCAGCCGTGTTTGTGGGTAAAGATACCGTGTGGTGGGCAGGAATGCTGTGCAGGCAGTAGGGGTGCAGGCAGGCCAAAGCAGCACAGCCAGGGGAACTGTAATCCTGTTATGAACCCAGCTGCGTCTGACGTCAAACTCATCTAGCCACTAACTAGAGGTGAGGAGCTCTCATTAGGAGGGGAGGAAAGGAGGAAAGAGGTTAGAAACGCTGCTTAGACGTGACGACAGAGGAAACTAAAGAATTTAGCAGATTTAAGCTTTTATTTCTGCTCCACTTCATCCGTGCAGCTTTGACGGGGACATGATGCTTTGAGGCTTAATTTGCTTCATCATAGCTTACACAAGAAGTGCACAGCGTTATCAAACATAAACAACCTCTTCCTTTTTAAATCTTCAATATGAAAGGTTATAAAAAACCTTCTCACATCCTCTTATGCTTGTTCTTTCCAACCCCTCGCAGACTGTGAGCACCTGATCCGCAGGATGTTGGTCCTGGACCCGTCAAAGCGTCTGTCCGTGGCTCAGATCAAGGAGCACAAGTGGATGGCTCTGTATGTCCCCGTGCAGAGGCCTGTTCTGTATCAGCAGCCGCTGTCTACTGAGGGCGAGGCGGGCGTGGGGGAGTACAGCGAGCAGGTGCTCCGCCTGATGCACAGCCTGGGCATCGACCAGCACAAGACAGTGGAGGTGAGGAGGAGGTGGCTTTATTTATTCTGCACGGGCATAAAGGGTGAGGATCATCGCTGCAAGGTAGAAATAAAAAGTAGTATCCCCTAGCGCTTATGTGCCAGGGTTGTTCCCTTCTAAGTAGTTAATGTTTATCCCAACTGGAAAGTGGTTATAAAACATAACAGTAGCTCAGCCTCACATGCCTCCTGACAAACACCATAAGGACAGTTGGTGCAAGTCTTGTTTATATTATGTCGTTGCGTCAGGTGCTATATTGGATTTGCATTGATGACTATTTACAATAATTAAGCAGTGACTTTATAAGTGAACAAAGGTGTGTGCAGTCATGAATTGAGAACACAGTTAGCCTAATGGCTTATTTGTAGAGATAGACCGATATGGTTTTTTCAGTGCCGATACCGATACCGATACCGATACCGATTATTAGTAGTCAAGGAGACCGATAACCGATATTTGGAGCCGATATTCATTTGCAGTAAAAGTAAAAATATTGGCGTCAAAATTTTGAATATTAGAAACTCCAACACTTAACTTTGTTTAAATGCCTTTAAGCATATGTTTATTAAACAAACAAACAAAAAGCGCAGGGAGTTCCCAGGGTCAGCAGCATCTCTTATAAAGTTAACTGAAAATTTAAATAAATAAATAAATAAATAACTTCCTGAAGTTTTATTAAGTAAATAAAACAAAGTTAAATAAACTTTGCAAAGAAATGAACTTTTTCTCCTCTCCGCCGTGTGTGTGAGCACTCTGCACTCTTATCGGCCGTCGGATAAAAAAAATAAATAAAAAAAGGCCGTTGCCGATATGCATCAAAATGCCGAATATTGGCGCCGATAATCGTTCCGGCCGATAATCGGTCGATCCCTACTTATTTGTTCCAAAAAAGTCAGCACAATAACACGTGAAGGTTTTTTTTTTTTTTGCCCTGAATAGATAATAAGACTCCTGTTAAACTCCTTCTTTGAGCACATCTGAACCTTTAGGCGAAATATTTCTTCTTCCACTGAAGTCTTTCAAAGCTCGGTATTAGAGCCGTGTAGAGGCTGCAGTTTATATATGCTGTCTTTAAATATATTCTAATTAAACATATTCCATCTATTAATTAGTACTCTGCTCTTCAGCTGCTGCAATAACCCAATTCCACACAGGAAAAAGACATACATAATTATCTCAGCCTATGTTAAGAGCTGTCAAGTCATCCTAAGAGGACGGTTTAGTTATAAAGTACAGGAGTAACCCGAGATGTTGTCTGTCCTCTTCAGTCTCTGCAGAACAAAAGCTACAACCACTTTGCTGCTATCTACTACCTGCTGGTGGAGCGGCTCAAGGCCCATCGCTGCAGCTTCCCCGTCGAACAGCGGCTCGACGCCCGCCAGCGACGACCCAGCACCATCGCCGAACAGACTGTTGTCAAGGTAACGCCGGGGCGGCCAGGGGGGTTCTGAATAACGTGTACGGAGATTATCTTCCACACCTCCGTGATCAAAGCTGTGTTATTCACACCTGCAGCCAGGAACAAACAAGCAAGCGGGCAGACACGACCCAGCCGGGTTCTGTCTTCACCTCGCCGCTTTGTCTCCGTCTTTTCAGCCTTGATCTTAATGCCTCAGTTACATTATTCATTTCTTTTCTTCGCCCTCTCTCTCTCTTCTTAGCGACTCTGTACGGTTTCTCTTTCATTTGCCTTAGCGTCTAGGATTGTTTTTTTTGTCTCTTTGGATTACAATGTCAAATTCGCAGCAGCTCAGTTTGCCGTAATTGCATTATAATTAATGTTGAGTGTTTGCTATGAACTGGAGGGTTTCTTTTTCATGTGATGTCAAAGTGTCTCTCTCTCTCTCCCTGCAGTCGACCAGTGGTTCAGCCCAGGTGGGTTTGCTCCCGCAGGGCGTTCGTCTGCTGCGCTCCCCTGCAGTGCCCCAAGCCTCCTCCGATGCTTTCACCTTCCCCCAGACTGCATGTCCCCTAGAGCAGAACTTCATGGTGGAGGATGTCAACACGCCCAAAGTAGGTCCAATACAAGTGGAAAAAAAAATAATCAGAGGATGAGGCCTGAGGGCCGTTGATGTCTCCTTGTTTGCGTGTGTTTGTCCTCTGTTCTCTTATGACAGCTCACTCACATCAGCCTCTTCTTGTAAGGAAGTTGTAGTTATTAAGCTCACACAAGTATGTCCTGATAAATTATCCTGATAAGCTTGACAGTGATTCGCTTTGATAAGCATGCAACATATCATTTTGAATCACTGTGTGTGTGTGCGTGCGTGTGAATCACTGTGTGTGTGTGTGTGCGTGCACCAGACTCCTTTGCGGTTTCGAGCCTTTGCTTGCTCCGTCAACCTGCCAGCTGACTTGTTTTCTTATGTAAGAACTCAGCCAGCACTCACATCAGACAGGACAGCTGCCTGTCCCACACGGCTTCCAGACACACACACACACACACACACACACACACCCTTCTTCCCTGTTTATCTGTGCCAACCAGCGACCTTTTCCTCCAGTCCTGTTTAGCTGACCGACTATTAAACAACACAGACACCAGTGGTTTGAGTTGTCGGCCTCACACGGCTTCAGGGCCACACATAAAATGCTGTATCATTCTTCAAGATTTCTTTTCCATCACACCTCCTCCCCTGGCTCCAATACACAGCGATGTGTATGCTGCTTTGTGTGTGTGTGTGTGTGTGTGTGTGTGTGTGTGTGTGTGCTGAGCAGAGAGGGAGACAGGGTGCGCGTTATCTGCGTGAATGGAGCCTGGTTATGTAAGCCGGTCCTGTGATGATGATGTGACCTAATGCGGAGCTGAGTGAACACACATGGACAGGAAGCTGCGATCTCACCGCTGTGACCTCCTACCCATCAGCCAACAGCTCATCTTTTTCTTTCTTTTTTTCTTATCCTCCTCCTCTATTTTTCTTTTCCATTCAGATTCTTCTCTCTCTCCTTTTACCCTCTAACTTCCCTCTCCCCTAATGACCCCCTCCCCTTTTTCATCGTCTATTTCTCAATGTCGTTTCCCTCTCTTGTCCTCCGCCTGTGTGTGTGTGTGTGTGTGTGTGTGTGTGTGTCGGTTGAGTAACAGCATTCCTATCCCAGCGCGCTACAGAAAGCAGATGGGGAATTGGGCAAAGTTTCTCTTTCTAGGCCGACACCAGGCTTTCTGGTTTCTGCCGCCACTCATGCAGATGATCTTTGCGTGTCAGCGTGTGTGTGTGTGTGTGTGTGTGTGTGTGTGTGTGTATGTGTGTCACTCACACAGCACTTCCAGTCGAAGCTCACTTCCTGTCCCTACATTCCTTTATCCCCACCCTCCACCTCACAGGCCAACACACACGCCTGCATGCTGTAACAATCACACACGCACGCACACTCCCAGTATGAAACCAGCTGTGGGGGGGTGGAGGGGAGTCACTAATGGATACTATAAAGTGGCCACCATACCGACAATTAAAGCTCCAACTGATGATGGACCCTTGAGTTTATTTTTGATGTATAGTTATCGTCTTTCTTTCCCTTTAATCTCCTCACCCGTTTAGGTGAATGGCTGCCTGCTGGACCCCCTGCCTCCTCCCACTGTCCTCCGCAAGTCCTCCACCTCGTCGCCTAGCAACATGATGGAGACGTCGATTGATGAGGGCATTGAGACAGAGGAGCTCGACGCAGAGGAGGATCCGCCACACCTGCTCTCGGCCTATCAGACGGCTCGGTTCGGCCAACGGCGACACACCCTGTCTGAAGTGACCAACCAACCAGGGCCTTCCAACCAGGGTATGATGTCACCTGATCACACCACCTTTAGACTCTTTCTGCTTCATTAAATAACAACAAACTTTTCCCCCCTCAAAAGGTAAACTATTCACTCTCGGACACAACCCCTCCATGGGCAGCGTGGACTCGGACATGGGCTACGACATGGGCTCCATGCAAAGCGACCTCGGCCTGCTGGAGGATTCCCCCTCTCTCAGCGAGGTGGTACAGGCCAACAGCTCCGGTGTCAACCGTACAACTTTCATGGGCACTCGGCCTGCCAACCCAGCAATGGCCGCACTGACATCCCAACATCGGGAGGCGCACAACCGTTCCCCCATCAGCTTCAGAGAGGGACGCAGAGCCTCCGACACCTCACTCACCCAAGGTCAGAAGCACCATTTGTCTAGTCTTCACTCTCACACTACCCACTTCTCCACAGGCACTCAGACTTAAGTGACTTCATAATGGTGATAATATCCTTCTTGATATACCCAGACACTCCATTTTCAGGTCGACCTTCATAACACAAGGCCATTCTTCCACCATTATAGAAGATTTCTCTGTGTTTGTTACATTGCATTTTCAGAGCAGGTTAATGGATGAGAGGGCGACAGCTGGCTTCAAAGAACATCGGAAAGATGACAAAGCTACTAGCACAAAGTACACTTACACGTTCTGAGGATGTGGCTTTAGAAAGAAGTCAGACAGCTTGTAGCTGCATGAGAAATGCTTTAAAATCATCGATCAGTAACTTAAATTAATCGGCTGATCCGACACGCTGCAGCGAGTCACAGTGCAGATGTCTGAGCCTCCACCAAGAGCACCAGTCAAGAGGAAGAGCACTGATTCTCATGACACAGACGATACACCCCTGCTGCAGCTGCTCCCTCACACCCTTACACACACACACACACATATATATATGTATACTGCCTTCTGGATAAAAGTGCCTCATTCTCACTCTGTCATTTGCCCTCCCTCCTCTCTTTCACACTCCCCCCCCCCCGGTCTCTTCCTCCTCTCTCTTCTTCTCCGTCCCTCTGACGACTTCAACACTGATGATTCCAGTTATGAATCACAGACAGATATTTAAAGGTTCCTGCCCACATATCTCTCTCTCTCTCTTCCCCCTTCTCTCTTTCTCTTCCTCTGTACCGCCAGCTCCCCTTCCTTGCTTTTCTTTCTCTATTCAAAGTTCAGTCTGCGGCAGGCACGGTTTGTCTCTGCGCCACATCAGAGAGAAAGAGAAGTGGAAAAAATGTATACAAGTGAACGTTAAGCAGCCTCTATCCCCTCCTCCATTTCTTCCTTTACAGCTACATTGTTCTGCGCCTGCCTGTTGTAAATCACCTGCGCTGTAGCCAAGTACAAACTATAATTATCGCTTAAAAAATGCTCTTCGCTGACAGCCTGCACTGTTACACTCCGAGTTGGTATTTGTGGTTATTTATACATTTAATTTAGTAATCCTCTTTGGAGAGTGTCGATGGGGCGGTTTCTTTTGCGTCAGACTGCTGACTCTTGTTTTAAATAACTCCCACCATCGCGGTGAGTCAGGTCCCATCATTCACAGCTCATCGCCACTGTATGATCAGAACAGATACTGTCACTTTTGCACACACGCACCCCGGAGATCATGACGTCATCCGGTCTCACTGTCAGGAGGGGCGATGAAAGTGCTCACCGATCAACCAGTTAGTTAATGTCGCTAATAATAGACAAAGACTCCTGTTATGAAAAGAGAAGTGATTCTATTTCTCAGCTGCAAGGTTTAATGCCGATTCTGTGTTTGTGCTTTCAGGTTTGGTTGCCTTTCGGCAGCACCTTCAGAACTTGGCGAGGACCAAAGGCATCCTGGAGCTGAACAAAGTCCAGATGCTGGTAGAGCAGATGGGCTCCGGGGAAGGGGCCGCCATGGGCCCCCTGGGACCACAGCACCACTTGCACAACCTCCTGGAGGTTAGTCCTATCGCACAAAAACACTACAAGACACACAAACCCATAGAAAATCTTTCTCTTCCCAAACTCGTTCTCAGCCCCAATCCCCCATGTTGGCCAGAAAAAAAAAAAGAAGCGGGCACCCGGGCTGTTGTGTAATCCCAGGAGAGGCAGCCAACTGTGGCTTGTTTACTGTCTCCCCGTCCCCCTGGGGCCTGGAGCCTAGGCCAAAGTGAATGCAGCCATTGTTGAAGTCAGTCAGACTTAACCATAGTAGTGACTGGCACTCAATAGGCCAAAGCTGCAATCACACACAAAGACGGGCACACATATACACAAAATAATACACTTGCATAAACACACAGGGGGAACCATCTGAGGACAAAACCAGAAGCAAAAAAAACGACAAGATCTACTGTCCTCCTTCTGCCCATCTCTCGTAATGCAATAACGCAGCTCTTTGTTGGTTATGATGCTCAGGCCCCCATCATCCTTTTAATTTGCTTTCATTTCATTTAACGACTGTGTAATCCCTGTGGTACATGCCATTTAGAGAAAGGCATCTGGCTGATCAGTCACTACGCAGGCATTTGTGCAGGAGACGGCACGGATAATCCAGTTAGAGCTCACGACCGAGCACCCAGACCCTGACACAGCTTTATTACCCGGCAGGACAGTGGCCTTTTGGATACGCGTGTCCGTGTGCATGCGTGTGCAAGTGCATGAGCGTAAGAGTTCCTTGTTCTAATGTTTTATGTATCTGATTAAAGGGCGAGGCATCCAAGCAGCAGGAGGGCCTAGCTTTATACCAGGGTGGGCCGCATCCGCCTCTCCTGTCCCGCAGACAGAGTTTGGAGACACAATACCTCACTCACAGACTACAGGTACTGTCTGCCACCAGCTACACACACTCATAATGCCTACAATCAATGATCAGCTGATTTACAATACCTGATACAGAAACAAAGCTAACATTCAGTGCTATCAATTGTACATCTAAGGATTATCAAGATGCAACAATAATAGAACAGTTTGTAGTCTGTTGCCATGGTAATTATCCTGAACATCACTCTCAATCTCTCTTCTGCCCAAAAGGCCAACGTCTTGGCTAACAGTCCTGCTAGCTGCCAACTTTTCTGTAAGGATACTCGAACTTTGGAGCAACAGCTGCAGGAACACAGGTAACTCACGCTGCGGCCGTCTACTCTACTCTATCACTTTTAACAATGTTTTTCCTTCTGTATTAAGAGTAAACAAACATTTGTAGTTGCTAATAAACAAGTCACACATGTTTCATCTAGGATGCTTTTTGCCAAATGCAGGAATGAAACGAGATGTCGTACAACAAAAATGATGCTTCAGTCAATTTTGGCCAACATTCTTTCACACTGACATTATGTTTGTGTTTTTTAGTATTAAAGTGGTTACTAAATTTTTGTAGCCCTTACTTGGTCTGAAGTGGTAAACTCATGCGTCAATCTCATCCTGCTTGCCTCTTTTTTACTGTTATTTCTCCAGTTAGCTAAGTAAGAACAGGCTAACAACATCACATTCAAGGGTTAAAACAATGACCTCTACATGTGCAAAACATGCAGGAAATACCATGTTTGAATTCAGAATTGTTCCCAATTGTATTTCAGTCTACAAGTGTTTCTTCATACATGTTTGCAAGCTCTTTGTTTGTGTGTTCGATCTTAGTGAGCTCTACTGCTCTCCCCGCAGACTGAACCAGAAGAGGATGTACCTGCAGCAGCAGACTCCGGGCATGGGGCTGCCGGTCTACTTTAACCAGATGCAGATAGCCGAAGGATCCTACCCCACAGGCGGCCCTGCTCTGGACCTGGCGGCGTCTCAGAGCTCCCCTCAGGGCCCCCCCATGTCAGCCGCACATCAGCCTCAGCCCCAGCAGCAGGGCAGCCCTCAAGCCTCGCCTCCTTTCAGCCACAGCCTGAGCCCGTTGATGGAACCAGGGGAGGGTCTGGTTTATGATCCCTACATGAGCCACCACCACTACGCCCAGCACCTTGCCCCTGGATCCCACCTCCACCACCAGCTCCACAACCTGCAGCCTCACGACGCCTCCGCCAGCGGCCTGGGCTTCAGCTTCCTTCCGGGCTGTGAGCAGCAGGTCCTGGGTCCTTCCACCGAGGCGCTCCTCCCAGAGCAGTACGAGTTCCCCGCCTTGGACCCCTCCTTGTTGCCCCCGCCTGGTCTGGGAGACGCTGAGGGCGGAGCTGTGGGTGGGGTCATGGCCTGCACTGGGCAGTCGGAGGGCCTTGGCCTGCCTGAGCTGCAGGGCTCCCTCCTTGACAGTGAGATGATGGAGACCGTGGACTCCCAGCACGGCTTTGTACTGGTCAACTAAACCCAGCTGAGGGGATGAGAGAAGCAGTATTAAGCAATGAGAACCCACGCAGCACTAAGAGCAGAGAGAGTGGAGATATAAGCGGAGGCCACAAGCGTAGCAACAGGGAAGAAGAAGAAGTGTTAATTTTTGTACGACTAATACAAACTTTCATTTCTTAGTTGTGACGAACCTCAGACAACCTTTCTACCAAAATCCTCCCTTAGCCTACCTCCCTCTCTCCCTCTCCTCTGTTCTCGTTCTCATCAGCCACGTGAGGCAGGAACAGGTCCGATATGTGGCGCAAAAAGCGACCTTTCGCCGCGCTGATTTGGCGAGGCCGCTCTTGTCACGGATGTTGCTCCCCACCTGTGAGGACTGCGCCGCGCAGCCCGGGGAGCTGCTGCACATCCTGGAGGCTGCCGGAGCGCAGCTTCACCTAGAAATGGTTTGGAAGTGAACTAATGTAGGACTGACTGACAGGCAACCAAAAGGACAATGGCTGGCAGTGCTTTTTGTATTTAAAATAGGACACCTTACAACAATAGACTGGCTCTTAAAACACTTTTTTTTATTTCAGTAGATAAAAATACAACTGAACAAGAGAAAAAGGCCCTCATTTATCACGGTACCAGAGATACAACCACAGATTCAAGTGTTAAAAGTGTCCACTTTATCAAAATGATTCACACACTACTCTGACCTCGAACACGATGGTCGTATTCTGAATAGGTTTCAACACTAGCACGCAAAACAGCTTTTGTTTGTCATTTGCTTAAACAAATAAAGTGAAACATGCTTGTTGAGTAATGCACCATTCGTTGTGCTTGTGCTACAGAAATGCTAAAGCTAAGCGCTAACGCTAAGCACTCTCTCCAAGCTGTTTTTCTCACTAAACGACTAAAAATATAACACAGTTCTGTAGCTGCAGCCGTTTGTGCCGGCTATGTGACATGAATAATAGTTTTCTTTGTCGTTGTGTTTTTGTAACTTGTAACTACTGATCCTGATTTATTTTAACACTACTGAACTGCTTTTCCAGCTTTCACCCAATCGCACACACTAGCCCGTTTTCATTTTACCCAATAAGCTGAGAATTATTGAAGGCGAAATGGCCACGCATCTGTTTAACAGCTGAACTGTGGGTCGTGCGTGTGCCTGATAAATGAGGGCTGATGTAATTAACGCGTGTTCGGTTGAGAAGTAGCCGTGTTAGACAGTCGATATTATTCTATTTTTGTGGCAATACTGAAGCAATATTATTAATCCTTAATGTGGAGGGAGGATGAATGGAAGCATCACCTGTACAGCCAACTCTGATTGGTTCCCGGGGACCTCTTGAATCGTCAGCAGTGACATCACTCGAGCTGATGATGTAACCAGGAGATAATCTCTCCCCCGCTCGCCCCCTGGAAGTGCAGGGACGAGCCCGGAGACAGTTGTGTGTGCGTGCGTGTGTGTATATGTGTGTGAGAAAGTGAGTGTGATTATGTATGTTTGCACAATTCATTCTTCAAATTTGTCAAATCCTCGTCGTCATTACTGAAAATGACAAACACTGTATTGACGCCTTCATTCAAAACAACTCAAACTGTGCTTTTTTCCCTCAGTGCACAGTCAGCTGTAGCTTTTAGATGACTTCTGGTTTACATCCTCACTGCTCCGGTCATGCCTCTATAATGATTTTAATAATGTTTGTAATAATGGAGTGACCCCTTAAAGATTCCCTGCATTTGATTTCATGAACGAATGTTTCCTCTCTGACGTTGGGCGGCTGCTGTGAGACAAAGACGAGCACGACGTCACTCGCCTGACACTGGATTCTGACTTTAGGCTCACCACCGCTCTCTTTGACTAACAGCAAGCCCGCAACAGGGCGAGAGATTTTTATTACAGCACTTAGACTGTGTTCAATCTACTTGAAGCGCACACATGTATCTCCTCTGACAGATGACGACGATTTACAAGAAACGACTTTTCACGGAACAACCGGACGGCGAACGTCAGAGGGTTGAGATTATTGGACTGAGACCATCTGTCGGACTGCGTGACCTTCAGAGGTCGCGTGTTAAACTGTCGGAGTGTTTGTGGTCAGATTAGCCTTCAGACTGGACAGGGCAGAGTTCACAATGAGACTCTCAAATACCCAGAGCTTGTCCTGATAGTAAGAGTTAACAGTCTTAAATGATGGCTAGAAAATATGGACCAACTGTGGTTGCAGTCCTGTGCAAGACTTAAAGGAAAAATCCACCTTTTTAACGCTGATTCACAAGAGATCACGGCTGAACAAGGGATCGAATTATCTGCTGGGTGGTTTCTTGATTCATTAAATACACGAAAAACAGTAAAAATCCCAACAATAATGTGTTTACTTTCATAAAAGCTGGACAATAACGTGCAAATTTGCCACAATTTTTGCAAGAACATGGCTTATGTGATATGTTCACTGTCATTGCTGCTAATGTCTTCAACAGACAGACAACACTTTCCCTAGGTCCCTCTTATTTTTACTTCATTGGTGTAAAATAGATCAACAGTATGACATCGCATTGGTCTATTTATGGTATGTAACACACCTATTAAGCTGTCGATATCTCAGGATGTAAGGTCACATGCTTAGTAGGTCATCATTTCACCCTGACATTTGACAGAGATCCTAACATCTCCAGCAACAATGGCCTCTGTCTACCAGAGTGCACTGCAGCTACAAGACATGTTGCAAAACTGGTCTTGTGGTTGCATTAATAGTTCCACCCTAAAACTTACAAACTACTTGGTTATGTTTATGTGGTCATACACCCACATGTTATTGACAGGAATCAGCTCACACCCAGTGTGCAGGTCATGCGGAAAATGTCCTTTTAGAAAAACAAGGAACTCAAGCAGAAGAGTATTAATGTCAGTGTGGGAGCGTTAAAGGGTGGATTTTTTCCTTTTATGTGAATATAAAGATGATCTTTTATTTTGTCAATGGTCAGGCTAAAGCGACCACAGGTTGATCTGTTGAAGTTGAATACTGGAGCACTTTGACAACGCGGGAAGAGGAGATGTAGCGAGAGAGGAGGAGGTGGAAAAGGTTTGTATTGCTCTGCCGTTTCCTGGCAGATGAAACGAAAACCGTAATCTGTAGGAAGCACCTTTCTCCTCTCTCTCTTCCCCACCAATAATGGACACAAAACACATTTCTTTCAAAGAAAGACCAGACACAGCAACACTTTATCTGATTGTTGATTTTTAATCCGAGAAAGAGTTAACACGATGAGTGTTCTTTGTACAAATTAGAGGTGTAGTGAATCCCCGGTTCGCCGAGGTGGATTTTGTGTTGAACGTGAAACGTGTTCAGTGTGCCTTTTACTTTTTTCAATCTAAATTAAGATTTTCAATAGCACCATTATTTCTGTTTGGACCCTTTTATCATTTTTATTATGATTTCATTTTTCTTTTCTGTATCCGTAGAGCCAGGTTTTACAAAGGTACAAAACCAAAGTCCCTCAGAAGTTTCCCTGTACGACCCACCGTGTGGAGTTTTGGAGCTTCTCTGTCAGCTTCTCTACCGTGCTTTTTTTTCTCTCTCGTTGGTCAATCAGTGTATGCCATTTAAAAGTATTATAGCAATATTTCTCTAGTTGAAGACTAAAGTCATGAAGATTCTAGTGGACGTGTTTCCAAGTATCATAATTTCACCTCCTGCTGATAAAACAAAAACATCAATCTATCAATAGAAATCCAGTTTTATATTTACCTTCATTGATGTTGACCACACATAAGCTAACTTGCTGTTGAGATTAAAAAAGGTTTATTGAACATAAAAGTGTTTTGTGTTTTTATTGTGTGCTATAGAGCTCAGTATTTTCTTCTCGACAAACTGCTATCCTCTCCACATTATCCAATCGTCCTTTAACCATAAACTGCAGCCGTCTGATAGCACCCAAGGGTTGCACAGTGTAGGCGTGGGTTAATGACCTGGAAAAATGAATCACACCGAGTGCTTCATATAAACTGTTGAGTCACAGCTGAACCTGAAGCCATTTCAACCAGAACTAAAGCTCCCAGGGCGGTCAATCCAGCAGGAGCAACAGGACTGGTTCTCTTACATAGTTTAAATATTTATATTCACTTATACTAGGCTTAAACTAAACACAAAAAGAAAACGTTTAAAGGGTTAATACTGAACCACTTTTAGTCATAAATGCGTCACATATTTCTAGTCGCTACTGTACAGGAGATGACAGATGTGTAGTCATTCGCTCAGGACAAAAGAAAAAGCACCAGGAATGTTACAGCAGGAGGAAGTATTTAAAAGATAATTTGTTTACCTGGGCAGAGGCAGGCAACTCGACCGATCTGCTCTGTCTAACAGGTGAGGTGAAGTATTTTTTCCAAGTGCTGTTTGGTTTGCAAAGAGGGAATTTACATGAAGCCAAACTGAAGCACGACATGAGAATTCAGACATCCAACACCACATTTACATCCCTCGGAAGGGTTTAGATCCCCAATCCTTATGCAAGTAAACAAATTAACACAAACTGATACACCACATTGAAGATGATCAAATTGAGGGTAGTTGCCCGCTCCAATTGGATTGAGCAAAAGCATTTAATTTGTCTTCCTCATAGCTTTAAATGTGTGAGGCAATTTACATGCAAGTTGCTTTGTATTGCCAATGTGTTAGCAGATTGTGACATATTAAATGAGAGCTTCTCCTTCCTTTTAAGTTGGCATAAAAGCCTATTGGCTTATTTTAAAGGTCACGGGAATGTTTTGTAGAGAAAGTCCAAAGGATAGGAAGTTCATGTGTATCAAAACAGTCCAACACAAAGCACAAAAACATTAAGCGAGTGAGGCTGTACTGGTCAAACCAGAATGTGACCAAGGGCATTCAGTTGGTGGGGTGGCATTAATTTCTATGTTACCTAACAGTAAGTTGCTCCCTCACACGAATAAATTACTAGCAAGCTAACGTAGCAAAATACTTTCTTACGCAGATAACATCAGCGAATTCATCCATTCTATCTTGCCAATCTAGCTAACCATTTCCAAACAACTTTATCAGCTAAAGCTACAAAGCCACATTCCTCCGAGGAATTTCCTCGGTAGCTAAGTCTAGCTAGCTGGCTAACATTAGCTTGTTATCTGCTTATTTTGCTAGCTCACCAAACTACACAATACTCATTTTGTATTATGTTAAACATTGATTTTGGCTAACAGTAAATTATGTAGCTTACAGTAGACACATACAGGTGTATAACTAACGTAACCCTGGACAATTTCATTGGTGTTATTGATGACAACATTCTGAAAATTCAACATGGTACCCTTAAAAAAGTACAATAAAGGGTCGGCACACAGAAATTAATCAGGTTGTTCTTTAGTGTCTAAGTTTAGTAGGCCTACAGGTGAATAATGCTACACAGATGATACAGCTATGCCTTCCTTCGTTTCATGGACTTTTTAACCTTTTATAAACACGGTCAAACACCTTCAAGTGCACAAAATGGCTACCCCTGGTGGCAGCAAACAAAGAGCAGAATCTCAGACAGATAACTAAAAACATGGACAAATAAAACCTGAATAATATTCATGGTTAAAATCACATGTCAGTATTACACTTTATTTTTTACTCTATTTTGTAAGTCCAGAAGTCAGCCACAGCTCTCACAGAACGTTTAATGCTCAGTGTTCACATGCTGGAGGAGGGACTGAATAATTCAGCACTACTGATAAAAACTGACCAGTGGCTGAGATCACAGATCTGACATCACGTTTAGTCAATATTTACAAAACTACATGAAACTCAAACACCTTTTCTGATAGTGAACCGAGGCTAAAGGGGGCCTGTCCTGAGCCGAGCCCTGATTGGTTGACCTCAGATGGCAGGTAGCCCGCTGAAAAGCATCCAGAGTAAAATTTGCTTCTAGGAAATGAACAGACACCTCTGTGTTGTTCAAGAGCCCAGGTTTGTCCCACTTGTGTGGAAAAGGATCATGAAGAAAGAACAAGTCAATCCAATCAGCCCACTCAGACAGAGAACAGCTAATCCCACTAATATACCAGCAGAGGTGGGTGGGGGTCAATCTGTTCATGGAAACCAGGGTCTCACTTCTTTTCCTGGGATCAGCCCCTGAACACAACACGCCGCTGGTGCTGCTGATCCAAACTGATAAGTCTGAAATGTGGGATGAGTCACACTCAGCAGAAAAGTCCCTCTTGATCTGATTTCAGTCGACGGAGCTTCATATTTTGAATCTGTTGCCTTTGATGCAGTTAATTTGAATCTGCAAGAAGAGCTGTGGTTTTAAATGTGATGCACCCTTTCAAAATAAAATGGAAATATATGTCTTCTTACTCTGGAATGAGAGGGGAAAAAAAACACTTGATAAATCATAAAGAGCAATTTGACACACTTGAATTCCACATTTGTAAAGAGCGACCTCACAGCAAATTTCCCTACAAGATGGCAGCATTTTCCAGCTAAATGTAGTTATTTATAGTACGTATTCAGTGCCATTATCTGCTGTGGAAACCTTCAGCAGGCTGCCTGTCACAGATACTCGTGTGGGAAGAGACACAGACAGAGAAAGAGAGTGCTGATACGAGGACAGACAGCGGTAATCCTTTCTTTTTCTACGCTAAAATATCACAATATCAGAGGCCTCATTCACTCATCAGGCCAAAGTATACTGTAATGACATCAATGGTTGCCGTGACAACGGGAGGAGGGTGGATGACAACATCCTACTGCGTCTTTTTTAGAGCAGGAGATCACAGCAGTGTTCAGAATTAGAGCTGCAAAGAATTACAAAATAAGAGGCTCGGGGATGCTGGAGGTAAAATGAACTTGTAACAAGCTGCACGTTTTCTTTGATATACCTCTGAAAATAAAATATAAAAGCACGCGTGTGAGTCTGAAGAAGCTCAGCATGGTGTGTGATTTTCCTTTATAAAATCAGCTCCTCATTGAAGGTCATACTGCCTCCATGTGTCCCCCATTTTTCACCTCCATCTTTCTCTTTGTCTCTGAATCCACGCTGCACACAAGCTGGCCAGCAGATGGACAGAGGCACAAATCCCAGTACAGATGACCCAGTAGTGCCTGGAAAACCAGCTCCTGCAGGCTCGGGGCTGAATGTTATAGCCGAGCCAAGGTGTGATGTAGAGGAGAAAGTTTATATGGTTTATAGATCCCATGATGCATTGCTGGAAGATGACAAAGATGAATAAGAGGGAGAGAGAGGAGGAAGTGACAAGGTGACTTAAGGAAGATAAGAGCTCCGACACTCCTCTTCTCCCTGACTGATGTTTGTCATTTGTCACCCTGCGAGTGTCTGACCTCACTGTGTGTGTGTTTGTGTGTGTGTGTGCTGTGTGGGGGCTTTGCTTGACTCCTTTCATTATAAATGACACAGTCCTGGGAGGCAGCTGCATTGACGTCAGGGCTCTCTCAGCGCTGTCAAGGGCTCCGGCTGCTGAAAATCCCCCCAAATAACAGGATCTAAATAGAAAGAAATAGGTTGCTGCTGTTTCATTACCGCCTCATGAACTCTGGTGGATTTAGCAAGGGGGGGCGGATTAGCCCTCGTCCTCAAGTAATCGTGCTTTAATGAAGATTTTCACTTGTAGGAAAAATTGCGGTTCAAAGCTTGGCGTGCTCCCCTCTGCGTTCAGAACACCAGCTTAAAAATATAACTCCTCGTCACATGGTGTGTGCGAGGAAAAGTCCAAAAGTGCGGATTGTTTTTTTGTTAGCAGTCCCAAAGGCTCCATCGCAGCCTTTCATGAAAAGCTCGGCTATATTCTGAACAGCTCTCAAGGTGGTCTCTCTGTAGCAGAAAGTGCTGACACATCGACATCTTCAACCAACCTGTGCATTAAGGAATACGTGCGCACGGCCAAACAGGGCTGGGTGGAGGATTGGGAGGACACATGGCACCGAGGAGGGCTGATGGGAGATTTGAGGAGATTAAAAAAGGCAGGTTAAGATTCTCATAAAGGTCCGTGCCATCTGATTTATTGCCCTAATCCTCTCTGCTGATTGCTCATCTGGAAATAACAACAAAAAGGGAAAAGAAGTTCACGGTGCGTTTAAGATCTTACAGCTAAATTTCCTGTGTCAATAGTTCAGGAAACTTTCCTCAAAAATGATATAAACATGTTTTTCAGACTTTCAAACTTCACTTGCTTGAGGAGGACAAAAAATCCCTCTCAGCCCAGCCCTTATTTTGCAGAGTTCCTCCCCAGCAGTAGTCAAAGTGAGGGCAGGTGTCAGCTGCAGACCCTGCCCCGCTCTGCACGCTTCCCCGCAGCCTAAACAGCCCCGAGGACCTGCGCTTTCATCTCCACAGCAGCTGCCGACCAGGTTAGAGCTGACCAAACACAAGAGCAGGGACATGTGAAATGAATCCCACGTTTACAGGCTGGAGGAACTGTTGTTACAAAGCTAACAGAGAGCTAACAAAGAGTATTTATCCGTCTCTGACTTCAGGTTTTCAGAGAGGATATAACAAGGCCTTTTCTGACGCAGTCCAGGGAGGCCGAAATGAAGCTTTTCCTGCTTTTTTATAAACACTGATTCCTTAAAACACTTCACCAATAACACCTGCTTTGGGGATGTTTCTCCGCAGCACGTCCCAGAAAATGACTGCAGTAAAAGACAGAGAAATCCTCGAGGAAAACTCTGCTACCGTCTGCAGCACAACATTTATTTTGCAGCAAGAAAATGAGCACAAACACAGAGCCAGAGCTACACAGGAAGCGCTTCAAAATAACAATCCTAGAGAGGCTGAGTCAGAGACCAGACCTTGAGCCAATCCAGAATTTATGGCACGACTTAAAATATTGTGCATTTATTTTCACCAACAAGCTTTGGAGTTTGAGCTTGTTTGCAGATGGACAAAATATGTGTCCATAAACTAATAATGTATTATTTTACACCGATCAGCCATAACATTATGACCACTGACAGGTCGAGTGGATAACACTGATTGTCTCACTACAATGACACCTGTCAGTGGGTGGGATATGTTCAGCAGCAAGTATTGTCCTCGAAGTTGATGTGTTGGAAGAAAAATAGACAAGCATAAGGATGTGAGTGACTTTGACAAGGGCCAAATTGGGATGGCTAGAGGACTGGGTCAGAGCGTCTCCAAAACTGCAGCTCTTGTGTGGTGTTCCCGGTCTACAGGGGTCAGTACCAAAAGTGGTCCAATGAAGGACAAGAGGTGAACCGGCGACAGGGTCATGGAGCAAAGGCCGGCCTGTGTGGTCTGTCAAACAGAAGAGCTTCTGTAACTCAAAGCGCTGAAAAGGTTACTGCTGGTTCTGATAGAAAAGGTGTCAGAACACACAGTTGCATCGCAGTTTGTTGTGTTTGTGGCCACGTAGCCGTAGACCGGTCAGGGTGCCCATGCTGACCCCTGTGCAAAGCGCCTACAGAGGGCACGATAGCATCGGAGCTGGACCACGGAGCAGTGGAAGAAGGTGGCCTGGTGGTCCACCTATCAACTCAGAGGACTTAAAAGATCTGCTGCCAACGTCTTGGTGCCAGATACCTCAGCACACCTTCAGAGGTCTAGTGGAGTCCATGCCTCGGCAGGTCAGGGCTGTTTTGGTGGCAAAAAGGGGACCTATGTAATTGTAAAGGTTGATCGGTGTATATTATAGGGTATATAATAAACTAAACATGGTACTTTATGTTGCCTTGTCACATGGGCTCTCCAGCTTTGCATAAAGGAAATGTATGAACTCTGTCCTTGACATTTTCAGTTGTTTCCATTTCCCTTCTCGTGACATCAAACTCAATCATACACTCGAAAATTATAAAAGCGACTTCTATGATCAAACATCCACTGTAAGTTGATGTGAATGTATATTTTATTCTTCAGTCTAATAGAAGTGGTTGGTTTCGACAATCATTTCTCTTCACTTTAAAAGCTGTTTGCAACCTAATTGTTAAAAGCGGCCTTGATGTACTTGAACTAGTTATAAAAAGCAGACTACACCAGTTCCTTTGTGTTACTTTATTCAGATCAAGATACAGCATCCCAAGTGTGAAGAGGATTCAAAATAAAAACAAAAGCACGGTCTTTGTGGTACAGGACAATCAACAATCAAGGTTTATTCCAGAGAACAAAACGAGAGGGGAGGGGGGAGGAGAAGGGAACGGCTGGAGTAGTTCAGAGAAAGACAAAAGTTTCTTTAATCAACACAGACGGCACATTTATTCAACCCGCCCATAACCGCCCGCGCTCCCACCCCGTAATAAAACATTATGCAGCCTTACGTACACATGCTCCATATTCACCATCCTACTTCCATTGAAAGCATGCACTTGTTCTCCATCGTGTAGAGATTGAAGCAGGAATCCTTGGGCGGCCTTTCACGTTCACTGACCTTATGCTTTTAAATCTCGCGCACAGTGGAGGACTTAGCATGGATTTAAAGGAAAACTGGGTGGCTCGAGGACACATGTGAGCCGTGGTTTGGTAAGTCCCACGGTCCTGCCAGCTGTAGTCAATTAAGTCTTACCATCACGTTAACCTCAGAGGAATAAAGTAGCCGTACAGAAAAGGACAGGACAGCTGAAAACTGTTTACCCAGGCGTACTAAAAGAAAACACCACTGCTTATCAAAATCATTGGCACACAGATTAAGAGCAATGCCGGGAAAGATATTGCAGAAAACCACAACTGACGACTACTTCCCACCCTAGCACGTCAACACAAATCACAGAGGATCTGTAGGAGGGATAATTACGAGCAACACTTTACGACTGAGCTGGTCCCTATTACAGTGGGCCGAGGTAATTAATTTGTTTGACCAATTCAATCGGAGTTGCTGCAGAGAACAAACAGTGCAGAGGGGTGGGGTAATCTGGTAGACGGAGTTGGGAATCGACTCCATTTGAGATTGATTAGAACATGCAATCATTGAAAGAGTTCATCGGATTACATGCAATAATGGACATCCCATTATTTCTTTGTCAGAGCGCGGTACAAAACAGCGCTGTGAAGCATTTAGGAGACACAACAGGTTTGGTCTGGTGGAATAAACTAAACCTGCACAGTCCTTTCAATCACTTCTCTGCAGATCTACACCGGGGAAAAGAGCGCTATCGAATTTACAGATCTCAGCAAAAATAAACAGCTTGTTGAGCCATCTGCTCAAAGTTAGCGTCGTAGCATTGGGAGAAAAGTGCAGCGGCACAGGGAGCTAGCTTGGCTGGGTAGACGTGTGGTAAACTGCAATGACTGTGGCTAAAGTACGACAGTGGCCAAGGATGTAAAAGGGAGGAATGTGAGAGGGGGTTCTGGTTAGCGATGCCTAGCTAGTACAGTAGCACATTAGTCAGCATGCACCACTTAATGCATTGTCTTTACACTTTGCCTTTGTTGAAGCGCCCATTTACAGCAAAGAGGAAGTTAACATAGAAGCCTGTGCTATGCCCGGACATGTTCTACCATAGGACAGTAAACAAAAGGAAGAAAGAAAAAGATAAAACCATTGTTAACATCTTTCTCTATACATTAACCAGTTGTTCCTGAACATCAATAAATATCTTGTAAAAGTGTTTGCGTTGTTGTTTCGGATGGTTGTCTGGTTTAGAGATGTGGGGTTGGTTTTATGCTAGGGCCAGAACTGGAAGGAGGAGAGAAAAGAGAAAGGGGATTTCAGTATGCAACTTTTGGAAAGCATGTCAAATATGATTCATGTCTTTCAATTATGACAGAGGAAGAGAGAAGGGCTTACCACTGATAGCCTCCTGGGCAAAGTACTTGACATCCATGTCTGTGTCTGTGGCCAGTTTCTCCAGCACTGGCTTCACTTCTGTCTGAAGGGCACTTTGTGGCAAAAACAAGAGGGTGTGAATTATTAAAATATCATCAATGCTGGTTCTTGATTAATGTGTGATAGCACTTTTTTTTTGTTGCTAAAATCGTGCTGAAATTACAAAAGCTACATACTTGCTGTCAAGGACGGGGCCGATCTTCTGAAGGGACTTTGCCACGTTGAAGCGGACGTTGGCCACCTGGTCGTTGGACATCTTGAGGACCACTGGAAGCATCTGCTTAGTGGTGATATCCTGACCACATGCCTCTGACAGAGCCTGACACAAATACAGACAAAAGTTAACTTTTGGAGTTCCATTAAATTATATTTTTAAAATTTCTTTTTTTGTTGTTTCACTATTAATTTATTATTAATAAATTATTCTGTGTTTGATTTTTCACTTTTGATCAGGTTGTTTATTATTTGTATATATACATATTTTAAATACTCATATAAGCTACAAATACTAATAGTATTGTTATTTTCTGTTCTTGTTGTCGAGTGGGTAGGGTCCCTCTTTGAGGCCCCTGGGCAAAAATGAGAAATGCCTCTAATTTTACTCTTTTGTATTCCCAATAAAAAAGATGTTTAAAAAATTGGACAGTTTCCTAAAAATGAAATGATAATTTGAGACCTAAACAAAAGAGCAGGCTTAAAGGAGAAGCTGCCAATGACTCACATTGATGCAGAACAGAGTAGTCATCCTGTGGAGGTAATTTGGGTCGTTGGCCATGCCCAGCACTTTGGGCACGATGGTGTTCTGAGCCCACTCAGCTCCAAACTTCTCCACCAGCTTCATCAGGTTGCAGGTGGCTGCCTCACGGATGGCGTACACTAGAAAACACAGCGATAACGTTCTGCATGATTAGAGAGCTTGAAATTAATCTGTTTCCAGGTCTGCATGGTGGAGAGACACGTGTGAGGCCCAGGTCCAAGTTTTAAAATCATAGTGATGTTTTTCACTGCTCCTCAGATGACAATCTGTCGCACATCCTGTCCATTTCTGATTTGGCTTTTTGAAATGACCGCATGTTTGTTCTGCATGAAAGGGGGATCCCTCCTCTGTTGCTCCTCCTGTTTCCTTAAATGTATTCCCCTACTCATATGATGGAAACATCTTACAAACTGTATATAGGCGGCACAGAATTAATCCAGAACTCTGTGTAGATAGGGTGTGAAAAAATTCCAATCATCAGCTTTACAAGCAGCAGAAACTGTGGAGTTTGTTTGTCATGTGAAATGAAACAAAAAGATCTCTTTGTAATAGAGTCAGCGAGGAAAAGATTCTGGGCTGATTTCTCTAGTCCTGTCTGTCTTTGAAGGGCTTACGTAAGGGTGGCACAGCCCTAACCCCAGCCACAGCCAAACACACACACACACACTGATATGTACGGAAACTCACACCAGCTGCATTCCAATGATGTAACCCAGCTGGCCCTTTGTCCTCGATAGTCAGCATGTGTCTGTCTAATTAGAAAACTTGATGTGAAGAGAACTCTATATACTCGGAGTGAAAAATGTATGCAAAAGACCAAAGAGCATGTTGTGGGTTATAAAACAGAGCAGTGCGTGTTGTGTAGCTCCCCGAGTACACAGCTCTAACAGCATATAGGTGATTGTCACAGACATGCCGGGTAGCAGACAGAGCAAACTTTCTTAGAAATAAACCCAACCACAGTGCGAGTTTTAACCCACGTACTGAAACTGTACAACAGGTTGAGGCTTACCAGAACAGGGTTACAGCTCAACGGGTTCAGTAATAGAAACAGGAAGTAGCTCAACTATTCCACTATGACATTAATTCTGATAAAAAACCCTCATCTTTCACATTGCTATTTTCCTCCTCGCAGCTACACAACACTGCACACAAAGAGAGAAAGACGCCTCCTAACAACCTCCTATTAGCATGATGTCAGAGAGCTGCAGATTACCACATCTCACCCCTACCTGAGCCCCCAATTTTCTCTCTGCAATCCTCTAAGCTCATCAAACTCTTCTCCTCAACCACAATTGTGGTAATAACACAGGATAAGAGTGGTAGCAGAAGTCATGTCTGCCAAATGGTTAGGCTCGGGTCGGTATGAGCAGTGACGCCTGAGATGGAACAATGGATTTGGGGATCTTTCTCCATGAAGTTGGTTTGGGAATTTAGTGTTGTTGGGGAGGTTAAGGAATATATTTGGGACTAGATCTTTACTCTTAGGATGACATACTACAAATACAACATCTTTTGTTTTGTGGCATGACACAGCACATTCATTTTTTGGCTTCACCTTGTTTTAATCAAACATAACTGCTTTGAAAACCCATGAGAACATCTTACCGTGGTCGATAAGCCAGGCCATACAGAGGGTGTTGAGCTTCTCATCAAAGAACTCGACTCCCTGGGAAAACACGGACACAGTGTAATTAGAGCGCTTTCCTGAAAGTCCACAGAAGTCTGTTTGTCTGCACACTTGTGATATTCCCGGTGCCACGCATGGTACTAATTAGGAAGACCTTTAAAACATATTTTATATGGGTCTCAATGTTCCTGGACTCCATGACTCACCAGCTGTCCTGCCAACAGGGGCATGTACTCTATGATGGCGAGGCGGACCCTCCACTTCGCATCCTCTGCCAGCTCCACAATGGCCGGCAGCAGCGACTGGGAGAGCTGACGGATGCCAATCACCTCGTTCACACAGTCGAGGTTGGAGATGATGTTGAGACGCACCTCGGGGCACTGTGACAGGAAGATTATTGAGAGGAGTGTGGTAAGCTTATGGCAGCAGCTTCATCCCAACAACATCAGATGTTCGTCATGTCTCAAACTTTATCATTAGGAAACATGTTTAGCTTTAAATTGAACAATAGCTCTGTTTTCTCCCTCCTTCCAAAGGGCACATTTCTTGGCTTTAATCAAACTAAACAAAACAGACTTGTGAAAAGATTTGTCAGAAATATTGTTTACATCTGAGAGCCTTAAATGGAGATCTGCTGCAGTTCTGATCGGGACACCATATTAACGACTGGACAAGCTAAACAAAACTTTTCACCCTCGTGTTCCAAAAACTACAAACACTGCACAATGATTTGACACTCAGTCACGCTTGTTTACTGAGTGGGAGCGGAGTAGCAGCCAAGTAAGGCATAGTGACAATTTGAAATTACTCAGCTCTCACATGAATGACATGTCTGCACAACGTTCTCCATCTTGCTCCCTTTAATTCGCTCCTCAGATAGATGCACCTTGAATTATTGAAATTTGCACGTCAAAGCTGTCACTTTAGACTGTAATCTAATTAGACACTCTTGGTCTTGTGTTTGCGCTGCGAGGAAACGGGGCCATCTTTAAATAGGAATAAGGAAAGCAGTGGAAGAGCTGACAGCCTCGAGCCATCCTAACGTTCAGATATCTTTGTGTCTAACCTGCCAAACTGTAATCTCACCGCACAAAATTCATGTCATGGAAATGTGGAATGTGACCGAGCCACCGTAGCTGTGCATGAACATGTTACGTTTTGCATGTACAAGGACATTCATCAGCCCATTAGAACTACGTGCAGACTCAAAACAGAAGTTTATGTTGATGGCGTTACAGTTTGTTACACTCACAGCTCCAGGAACAAATCATTTCGGTAAGTATGCTGACTAGGGATGTCCCGATCTCAACTATCTGATCCGATCCGAGCCTTTTTTAACTGATCTGGGATCTGCAATTTGAGCCGATCATCTCACCCGATCATTTACGTCAGCTGTTGTAAACTGAGCACAATTTGTGGCAGAACAGAAACGCGCAAGTAACTTAGCAGTAGCAACCCCGCGGCCAAAAATATCAGCAGTGTGGACAAACTAAAGAAAGCAAAAACACTCCAGCGGCCACTTGCAATATATGCAATCGTCTTGCGAAGTGGTAGCAGTAGAGCTGCGTTCAACACTACCAATTTGATACGACATCTAAAAACTAAACGTGCAACTAAATACAGCGCGTTCACTAAAGCAACAGAGGAAAAGGCTGCGCCGAAGCAACAACCGCTGGACTCTAAAAGGAAGGATGAATATCCTCGAGAAAGCGAAAAGGCCAAAAAGATCACATTGAAGGTGGTTGATTTTTGCCTTCTTTTGGCGCTTTGGGGCCATGGTACGTCCTGCTGTCTCGACACTAAATTTCAGACGCCGCCTTACGGGAGATGTCCAGCTAGGTTTGTGACAACATACAAGGGGAAAAAATGGGGTGCATCTCTATTATCTAGGCAAATACAAGTATGGGATCGAGGCTCGGTAACGACAGATACTCAATATTAACAAAATCGGATCAAGGACGAAAAACACTGATCGGGACATCTCTAATGCTGACGATAACAAAACGTATAGAAATATAAAGCAGACTAATAAAAGAAGAATTTAACTTTATTATTATCTACAACAACATGCTTGCTTAACCTACTTTTAGCAGTAAATACCTACATTTAGTACTGCACATACAATCAAAATGCATCGAGCATTAAGTGGATCTACTTGCACAGTGTCCAGCACCTCATTATTCCTCCCTCCAGACACAGCAATTCAGTCTCTAATTGTAAGGTCTCAGCCTACTTAAGAATCATCCTCCGACCCAGCCAGGTGGCAGACAGGTACATCTGGTGGCGGTGGCTAAGTGGCTTAACCCCGTCTCAGCTGCGCTGATCAGGCCCAAAGAAGTTGGTCAAACTCAGGCGCCTCACAGGAAGCTTTTGTTGTGAATGTAACCACCGCCTTGAGGGCTTCTAATACTTCTAAAGCGGTTTAAAATATAGAAGAAAGATCGGGGTCCCACAATTACAAGTGTGCATTTCCTTTACCTCGTCCTTGAGCTGAGCCAGGAAGAGCGGCAGTAAGTGCTCTATTGTGTTGTCCTTGCCCAGGATGGTCGACAGGCCCATAATGACCGAGGCCAGAGCTGACTTCACGTGCTGGTTGGTGTCTGAAACGAGTTCCTGGTCGGGGCGGGACACACGGGAGACAGAGAGATCAGCACAAACAAATAGTTAAGACAGAAAGCAGGTACATAAACATCAAGAGTACTGCTATGGGTCATATTTACAACACAGAGCAGAGAGGGAGGCTGTAATTGACTTCTTTGTAAATACACAGCAAAGTGGACTTAATGCTAGTGCAGACAGCAGCCATTGCAGTTATTTACTGTGGGTGGACTAGGTTCATATATGATGTAGACAGAAACGGCAAAACAAACAAGGGGAAGTGAAATGACTTAGTGTCACCCTGGCTGATTATATTAAACATAACTGTTCCAACAAACATCACGTGGAAGCACTTTTCAGGATATCATTTTTAATTAAGCTGCAATCTACATATTATTAGCAACATGTTAAATAACCTGAGCAGATCACCTTCCCTATATACTATATGAAAGTATCATAGGTCACATGTCCCCAGTTAATACCATGTGAAGTTTCTACAGCTTTTAAAAGGTTTTTGTGTCAGTTTGTTGCTACCTGTACACCTTTGTTCCACTGTTGATATGTTGACAGGATAAGCACAATGATCATTTATGATCCGTACCGTTTACAAACAATAAACCACTGATGCAGGACTTTCAAAGCAGGTCGAGCTGTGCTGCTATGACCATTAGTGAAATAAAAGCAGAAAAAATAAACTTTGCAATGATATAAGATGTTTTAATCAGTAGAGCTACAGATGCAACAACAGTGCCACCTGCTGTTCAAATCAGACCAACACTGGCACAAAGACACATGATGCCTCACTATTTGTGTTCTGTAAGCACATAAAACCCATCCCCACATATAGCCATCAGCATTACGTTTGTTAAGGGCATCTTTTCTAGTTTAAAGGAGCAATTATCCCCTGGAAAAAGCAACTGTCAGTCAAAGCTGGTGTTCTCTGTAATCGATAGAAGCATTCATATTTGAAATTGGCGCCATAGCTGTGGAGAAAGTTGTACAAACAGCTCGTGGTTTCATTGCGCCCCTCCCTCTGAAAGGAACGGCCCAGCGAGAGACGCTGGAGTGAAATGCTATCGTTTTCCAGTCAAGGACATTGATCGCTGCCGGCAATGGCTCAGAGCGGTACAGAATCCGAAATACGATGAGAATATACTGGTTGATCGTCTAAAAAAATCTTAGGGTCTGCAGTCTACATTTCAAACCTCAGAGGCGGGCATCCAGGATTGAGGAAGTGTAGTTAAGCAAGCCCCCTGGCCTCCGCCAGATGACACGTTTACGTAGTCTGGCAGAGGTTTTCCCGGGCCCATTGGAGACGCGGGTAGCGTCCTCCAAAGACACAGAACGGAATTTTTTTCCTACCATAATGGCATTAGCTCCCCATAATAGCATGATAGGACTGAGGCTGAAAATCGGTGAACTGGCTGTTTAAGGTCTGCTTTCTCAAAAGGGATGTATTCAGACCATCTTTGTTAATTGAGTCTATTCGAATGCTGTGTGTGAGTTTTATAGTTTACTCTTTGAAAGAGCATCATCGCATTTCCACTCCTGAAAGTCCAACCATCTTCTGTTTCTTCTTAGATCTTCCTAATTGATTCTTGTTTAGATTATTTACAGTTTGAGCCAGTTTTAACAAATTATTATCAAACCGAATTATGTTATACGAAATCCACAAGTGTTTTTGTCCAGCTGAAAAGTGAAGCAGAAGCTGAGAAATGCAGCAACGGTGCAGACAGAGGTTTTATTAATTTTACCTTGACACAGGGTAGAATGTGAGTCATGATGATCTGCTCGCGACTGTCCTCTGGGAGGTTCTCGCAGAATTCTAACAAAAGCAAGAAGAGTACAGCGTCAATAAAATAATAAAATATACAACAGGCTGGAAAAGAAGCTGAAAGGAATTGTTCCAACTTCCCGAGACATTTATTAACTAATGTGTATTCATGTACTGACCTTTGACTTTGTTGGCTGCAGCAGCACGGACTTCAGCTTCACAGTCCTTAAGAAGATTCTGGAAGGCCGGGACCAGGTCGTTCTTGGTGATCTCTGGTCCCACTGCTTTCTGGAGCTACATTCACAGAGAAATCAGAACGCCTCAATATACTAATACGCATGTGGGAAAATATCAATTTAAAGACATTTTAGATTCTAGTGGAGGATCAAGAATGAAAGAAGGTTGTTGAATATAAATACAGGGACCTAAATTAGCACCTGCCAAATTCAGGGTAAATGTTGGCTATGGAAATTAAACTTGAACATTTTAATTGACGTTATGTTTCAGCACATTGACCTGGAAAGTAGATTACTTGGGAACATATGCACTGTATGCTGGTAGAATACCATCATATCATTGCCAACATAAAATATGCATTGGCATATGCTTATCTCAAAGATTAAGCATTGCAAGTCTAAGTACAAACGGCCGGTACAGTGAAACTGCAAATGGCTCATTAAAGCAGTTATGGTTCCTTTGATTGCTCCAACGTTACTTGGATAACTGTGGCAATTCTAGAGCTAATATGTGCCAGCAAGCGCTGACCTCCGGGGATGTGTGCATTTATCAACTGGGTCGGCCTCAATGGCCTCTGTCATCAGTGTGTGAATGGATGAATGTGACATGTAGTGTCACATTCATGAGCAGCTTTGTTTGCACTTTATGACTTGGCTTGTTGTTCCAAACATTTTTAAATCAAAGATATTATGTAAAAATGATTTTTTTTTTTAACGAGTTAAACCGATTGGACTCCCTTTATTTCACCGACGCTCTGACAGGAATAGGGATGGCCTTTAAGAAATAAAAAAAACAACCTCAGAGTAAATTGGCAATCCTCATTAATGCAATCATTATCAGACAGGCCTTTATCTAAATTTAGATTTAAAGGAACATAGAATATTTAACAAAGTTGTTTGGTCGAACCCAGAGTCATATGAAGATGTAATTAATTGTATCTCTGTGGGTCCAGTTTATAGATTTGTCCTGGACATGCTGTCCAGCATGGCACATGTTTATGAAAGGAATTTCAACCAGTAAGCCTGACCCGGCTGGTGAAAAACAACAGTTTAACAGCTTAATACTGTTCTATTTTGCATGTTAGCTACCTAGCTGCTAGTCACCAGCACATTCAAAATCCTGACTGGGTTTTGTTGACCGTGCACCTTCATTAGGGCAGGCTTTGTGAAACAGCAAGCTGCCATTCGTGCAGACATGACAATATGGAAAACCTTGTGAATACATTGCACTTTGGTATGTTCTTGAGTCTACAAGTCTGGTTTCATACAAACCATTGCATAACTATAGAATTACATTTCATACTATTTGTACCAAATACAGTTAAATGCAGTTTCGGTTTAGTTTCACCCACTCCCACTTATACATGCCTCGACTCTTTCTTGCGCTATGAAACGTATGTTTGACAAAATGTGACAATAATCTCAACAAAATGAACATTTTCAGCCACAAACTAAAAGAAAAGTGTGGTGAAATGTTCTAAAATTGAAGTAGTAGCACTGTGAAAGATCTGCTGCTGCTTGACACAGGCTTTAACATCATCATCATCATCATCATCATGTCAACAGACAAAACACTTTTGAGTGCAAAAAGCATTCATAATCATTGATCTTCAAAATAGACACATTTATTCCAGGATCCTTCAGCTGTCTGTGTCTCTTTGATGATTACAGTGACTCAAACACAGACTTGTACTAACAAGAGGGAAAACAACATTGTGTAATTAATTGCCTGCACTGCCTATTTAAGTGTAAACATTTGTAATATATTGTGTTGTATTTTGCCCCTATTCTGGACAGAAAAATGACCCCAGACTTTCAAAAATATTTTGGTCTTTGACTTGGAGCAGGTGTATTCTTGCTGAATGCATTCATGTACTTTAACCAGGCTGACCAGAAGGAGGAATACAATAAGTCAGCTGTTTACCTCAGAGAACTTGTCAGCCACCATGTAGCGCACCCTCCAGGATTTGTCTTCTGCAGCCTGGCGCAGGGTTGGCATCACCAGTGTCTCCAGGTCCTCCTGAGGCAGCAGAGTGGCAATGCTGACACAAGCCTCCACTGCAAGCAGCCGCACTGAGTCCTGATGGAGAAAAGTAATTACATTAGTTAAACAGCCAAAAGAATTTAAGGGACTGAGAGACAGAGTGCAACTGCAGTTTAGGCAATGAAGAAAGTTAGTAGTGTTCATACCTGCTCATCAGAGGCCAGTGCAGTGAAGAGGGAAATAATGTCACTTTTTACATAATCCAGCTCCAGGACTTTAGCAAACTCCCCCAGTTTAGATGCTGCCGCACGGCGGACCATGGGAGTGTCATCTGAGCATAAGGTGCGAAAATGCCTAGAGAAAGCGACAGACACTTTATCAGACAAACAAAACTGACTGCAGAACATGTGTCGACACAAAATTATTGTATTATTGTATTATTATTGAGTATTGTTACAAAGTGTTTCCCTTACTGGCGGATCTCAGCCTTGACAGTGCTGGAGACACGGGGATAACAGACGCTGAAGAGGCCACAGGCCGATGTGCGAGAAGTGAACCAGTCACCACTGGCCAGCCGCTTGACCAAAGGCTCGAAATGGACCTCCAAGTCAACTGGAGAGTGCTCCTGAGAGATCTTCCGCAGGGACTCCACTGCTTTATCTCTGACTACTGTCTCCTCAACTGTGGCAAGGCTTTCCAGAGGAGGCTGCATATCAAGAAGGAATAAGGTTAGATGGGGTTAATGTGCTTTAACTAAGCTCTAACACAAGACATTATGGGGTGCGTTGTTTTTAGGTAGATGCATTACAAAAGACAGATACTTTACAAGTTTTATAGACAATGTTTTGGTATTTAAGATTTGGTTAATCTAAAAGGTAGATAACTTACCAAGAGACAGTGGACGTACTCTGGCCCTCCAACCAACATAGTGAAATTGCCAAGCTGCTCAGCCAAGGCCAACAGCACCTCATCTTCATCATAGATGGTGTCTGAAGGATGACAGGGAGACTTGTTTAAAAAAAACAACATGTGACACTATGACTGATAGTTGTTGAAAATGCATAGATCTGTTTTCAGTACAACCCGCCCAGTGTGCTCATGTAATAACCATTTTCAATAGCACTGAGGTCATCACTGGTGTTTCAACATCAGCTGATTTTAACGAGTTAGATGAATAACTTTATTACCTGTGAGGAAGGGAAGGAGTTCAGTGCGAGTCCTCTCAACACCAAGGGCCAGAGCGATGGTGGAAAGCTTCTTGATGCTGTTCAGTCGTAACTACACACAAAATAAACATACGTTAGAGACATGTTTATGAGGATAACCAGTGTTAAGGACTGACGATAAGCCTCTAGTAGCCCCTGTAACTCCAGTTTTATTGACAAAAAAGTGGTAATGCTAGCTTAAATGTTACACCTTACATTCATTGACAAGAAATAACCCGCCGGCAGCATTAAGCTCTGCCTACTGAGGCCCTAAACGCCCCGCTGTTGTGATTGAACTCAACGTTTGTCAGTTGACGTTAGCTAGCATTGTGCTAACCACTAGTAGCGATGCGACGTTAGCGCTAGCGGCTAATCCAATGACCTGATTGATTTGTCCAACCCAACTATGCTCACATTTCAACTGATAGAAGTAACAACCGAGCGAAAATTACATTCAACGTTAACGTAACTCCCGATGAACGATTAAATCAAAACTGCAAAGTCGCTAGCTGGATCTGAAGGCAGGGTGCGCCCGGCAGGAGGAGTCCTGATAGGCCTCGGCCGGGAACGTTAGCTAGCATAAGAGCTAGTTAGCTAGGCGTAATCAGATGCCCGGGCGTGAAAATCCTTCAAATGCCCTCATTTTACTTTAAACAGCACATTACGATTAAAGTCAGAACTAGTGTTGTTACCTGAACGTCCTCATTACGCAGTTCATCAATGAGAACGGCGATAGGGTACAGAGAGTCGTCTCCATCAGCTCCTGCCATTTTGGATACTGCTGCAGTTACCGAATGGCGCTGTTGTGATGCACTACGGGGTTTCTGCCAGAGAAGAGCGGCTGCAGGGCCCCTCCCTCCTCTGCTGCTACGCTGCTGCGTTCAAGAACCCACCGCCAAGGAGCCAATATATTTGGAGAGTACGAATCATTAAAGCTTAAACAAAATATGTTGAACAAACAAAAAGTTAAATTATATAAGAACATATAAAGTGTGTTGAATAAATAAACTAACGCATTGGTTACAAGATCAAAAGATAAAATTGTCTTTTAACAGCCAAATTGCCATTATTTTAATTAAATTTGAGTCGTCTTCTGTTAACAAAATATTTGCACCAAAAGTAGGCCCACAAAGTAAAGTAAACAAATGTAAGTAAACATTGAGTCAGATGATTTGACCAAATTTGTTCCACATAAATAGCCTATAGAAATCATTAACGGAGATAGAGAAAATCATAATTCACCTGAATAAGATACACCTTTATTGCATGACATCCAGCTGACTGCTATATTAGTAATTAATAAGATTCAAAATCTTATTTCGTATATATAATATACAATATATAGATTTTACATAAGTATACATTACTTTTTATTTTATTTTACATTATGTCGGACAGTATTTGCCATAAGTACCCTACAATAATAAACTTGTTATTGATTTGGTATCATTACCAAAAAATTGTATGAGTGTGAAAAGGGTAGATAGTAGGTAGCTCTGTGTTGGTCAGTTTTACAGAAAGAAGGCAGTGAGTATAGCCTACTGACACTTATATAACGAAACGCTTTTATTTTGAATCATGACAAACCGGATGTTTTACTCTTTTCCGGAAGTTGTCCGTCAGAGCCGGGAAAGATGGCGTCTCAGCAGCAGCAACCCGGAGGGCCGATGTCTCAGCCTGGATTACAACAAGCAACTTCATTACAACAACAACAGCAGCAATTGAGCCAACAGCAAGACTTTGACCCGGTCCACAGATTTAAGATGCTAATTCCTCAGCTGAAGGAAAGTCTGCAGGTAACTGAACAAGGAAATGCCTAAAACATGTTGGTCTGCAATGCTGTGCATAGCTAAAGTTAGAGCTCACAGTCGAAATTCAGTAGTTACACGAATAATTTAAAGATCTGAAGACCTGCTTAAATAGTGACGCTTTATTTATGCTTTAATTTTCAGAATTTAATGAAGATTGCATCCCTGAATTTAGCCCACAACACATCAATTGACAACGGCATGTAAGTTACCTGCTTGGGGGCTACGTTACAACAATGGTCCTATAATGAAGAAAGATATTACTGTCAGACAGATGCCTTGATTTTTCAGTCTGTCTCTCTATTGTTTGTTCTGGTTTAGCAAAAGCAGCGACACCTCTGTGCAGCGCTTTGACAAAAGCCTTGAGGAGTTTTATGCCCTGTGCGATCAACTGGAGCTGTGTTTGGTAAGTGTTATAGACAATACATACATATACATACCATTGTAATATCGTAATGAGTCCATAACGGATGCGTCATTTCCTGCAATAATTCAACTGCTTTAATACACAATTTCTTTGTTTTGTAAGTAAGTTCAATACTCTGTTAAAAAGTGACTCACTATCATGTAATGATCTGGGTTTATTTTCAAATATTATCAATATTTTAAATGAATGCAGTGAAATACAGCATTGCTATAACATTAGGTACAGTGATGTATACACTGCATCAAGACAACACTGGAAATTCTTCTCATTTGTATAGTTAACACTTTTAAGATCTACTGTATGTTACATAAACTACTTTTTTTCCTCTGTGCAGCGGCTGGCGTATGAATGCCTCTCCCAGAGCATCGACAGCGCCAAGCATTCACCTAACCTGGTCCCAACAGCCACCAAACCAGACACAGTGCAGACAGAGTCCATGTCTTATGCCCAGTACCTCGGCATGATCAAGTCTCAGATTTCCTGTGCCAAAGACATCCACAATGCTCTGCTGGAGTGTTCAAAGAAGATCGCAGGAAAGGGACAGCCTCAGGGAATCATGTAGTCCTGGATCTTCTGCTTCTCCTGACATTTTTTAGAAAGGTGCTGATGGATTTCATATTTGGGGCTGTCCCATTATCAGATGTCAGTTTTGCCCAACATTGGTCAAGATGCTTTTTCATTTCTCAAGATCCTGTATATTTGTTTAAGATCATTTTGTTTGTTGTGAACACTGTAAATATTCCTAACAAAACAGTCATGTCCTAAGATGACCAGCAGGTGGTGGCAGAGTCGTACCCACCAACTCAATATTCACAAGTCTTTTGTAGTTTATTTGTATGAAATATTAAAACCTTTTTTAACTGATACTAATGTTTTCTCATGATTTAAGATGCACAAAGAAAGACTGGTCTATCATTAAATGTTTCACTGATGAGGAGTGTGTCATGCTAGAGCTGACTTTACATGATTTAACACAGGACGTATTCAGAGGACAGAAAAGCAGACACAAATATTACAGAGGCAGAAGAGAAAAGTGTGTTGAATGACGAATTGATTTACATTTGGATACTTTTTGAGCTATTTAATAGTCAGAGACTCCTTGATTCCCCCCTTTCTGTAGGTTGAAGCTCAGACATAAATAAAGGCTGATACACAAGCATGTGAGAGGGGAGACTGGTGTCGCTCGCAGCTGTGTAACATCTCAGTCCAATCTCAGTTACTGACAAGCATTTGTCCAAAAATACAGCCCTGGGTCACTACCAAACCGGCATGAAAGGTTCATCGCAATACATGCTCTCATGGGCATCATGCAAGCCTTAAGTCACAATAAATTCTCATCCCATTTTTCCAGATAAAGATAAATACATACACTGAACAAAAATATAAACGCAACACTTTTGTTTTTGCTCCCATTTTTAATGAGCTGAACTCAAAGATCTAAGACTTTTTCTATGAACACAAAAGGCCTATATCTCTCAAATATTGTTCAGAAATTTGTCTAAATCTGTGTGTCCTTTGACGAGATAATCCATCCACCTCACAGGTGTGGCATATCAAGATGCTGATTAGACAGCATAATTATTGCACAGGTGTGCCTTAGGCTGGCCACAATAAAAGGCCACTCTTTTGTTCAGTGTAGACAGAGCTTGCTGATTAGGAATTAATAAAACCACAGTAAGTACATAAGTCTTCATATTTCACATTTTTATTTTCATACAACAGGCTGTATTGAAACACAGCTTATTTTTAAAGCTTGAAAAAATATACAATAACAAGGCTAGAATTATTGAGGATAATCCAGTCATTGTCAAGAAGATGTCGTGCTCAGCGGCACAGCGTACATCCGATGAAAACGAGAGTAACATATAAAAAGGGAAGAATATTATTTTTCTTTTTACAAAGATTACAGCAGATACAATATATATAACTAAAGCATCAGGTACTGGATTATACATGACCAAATAGACAGTTTAGACATTGTCTGAGTGCATTAGTGGAGTTCACACAGTAAGTTCCTACACTTTGTGTCTTCTTGCATTATGAAAATAACATGAGAACCTAACTGCTCTGTGACTGTTAATGTGTAATGACACATACTTCCTATAAGCCTTAATTATATGACGATGTATGTCTTATATTGGTAGAGTAGACTTTTATCTGTTTAACACCATAGAAATACGACTCTCTAGCCAACACACTACAAGTCATATGTGTTTAATTTTCCAGTCATCCATTTTTAAAGCATACCGCAGATTTTTTTATTAAAACAAACTGGTGATTCTGATTCTGGTATGTATTTAAAACGTAAAGTCTCTTTAATATATTATAGTGTGGGTCTGGTGCCTTCTGATTCTGCCTATCTTACTGATAAAACCAGGTTGTGTGTGTGTGTGTGTGTGTGTCTGGGTACAGAGCACCAGAGGGACTGTATGATGCCTTAAAGACTTAATGAGAACACAAACAGATGCTTTTACTGCATCGTTGAGCCTGAGAATTTCACTTTGCTTTTACCCTCAGCTCCGTCCTCTGATTGGTCGCTGTGGAAAACACGAAACAAAATGAGTGATCACAATTCAAAAGCTACAATAAATTCAGTTTCATAACATGGTAACTATATACTATTAAAGCCTACTGTATGTGCATGTAACCACTGTTTTCCACATCCTGAACTGCAGATTCTGGCCTGTCTTTAACACTACATAGAGTGTGACTGTGTGCTACTGACCTGTGGGTCTGCTCAGGACCTGTGAGGGCTGCCCTGTGAACACCACGGAGTCGGGGCTCCGCCCGACGAGACATGGGACCAGACGGCTGAAACTTGGACAATTCCTGCTGCCACTCAGTGTCAAAGGTTTGTGCTTCAGCTGCGGGTGGAGGATCAGGATCATGTTAGAAATATTGTATGTGGACAGTGGCTTTTACTATGGAATAATATTGTGTTGAACAAATTCAAACACATTATAATGTATGATCTTTTTTAATATTACAAATACATGATATGACATATTCTGCTATGATATATTGACCCTCTACGGTTATGGAGCAGAAGGAGCAGGATTTAGAGAGTTGACAGCAGACTATCGGGGAGTGGAAAGCAGCCTTTCACTTAACGTACATTCATCCAAATTCTGAAAGTCCTGGTTGCACTCCTTCTCTCCTGTTTTCTTGTTGAATTTCTTCTCAACAACGTGTCCCCGGTCCTGGATGTGGTGACCGATGGACATCTTCTCCACACCACTTTCAGAGTCTTTAAGTGCGTGCCTTGTCTCCTTAATCTGGTGATATAATGTTAGCGCATTACCAGAGATTAAAAAACATGTTGCTTTATTTCCATGGCAATCTAGTCAGATAGAAGACTCATCAACACAACCCTGGTAAAGCCTAATGGAACAGAACCATCATTAGTCACTGTAAGAAAAGTTTGCAATGTTTCTCACATGGAAATATCAGGGGGGAAGTAATCACCGTGATCACTCAGGAAGGACAGAGAGTGATTCCTCCACAGGCAGATTTACTTCCTGTGTGAGCTGTACTGAATGTGCTCTAATGCAACGCAGTAACACATCTGATGGGGTACTTACCCCTCCAGGGGCACGGCGTGTCGAAGAGGTCGCCTGAAAGACCTTGGGAGGCTCATTTCCAACCTTTGAAAATGTCATGACCGATGAGGAGCTGAATGAGTGGGAGTTTGAATCTGTGGACATGTTCTCCTGACAAACACACAGACAAACAGTTAGGCAGACAGTAAAGCGACCACAGGCCATGTAGCACAGCAGTCGGAGAAAGCAGCATAAAAAGGAAGAGAACACAAAATCATTAGATGAGTAAACTGAACTCACAAAGTTTCTGTGCATATCCCCCATCCGGTTTCTCATGTTGGACATCATGTTGTCGAACATGCCTAAAGGGTTCCTCATCATGTCCTGTGCAAACACAAAAGGGAAAAAAAGCTGCTAAAAGGCCAGAAGAGTTGAAAGGCAGGGCTCGTACGCCACATGTTCACTGGGCATTATCAGCTCGTAAGCACCTCCGTCATGTGTACAAACACACATGCACAGTGAGTACAGTGAGCTAAATGTGTCTTGCAATGTGTGCCATCTAGGACACTGTACATTTACATTTTATCACTTCACGATATGTGACCTGGTGACATTCATAAGACAACTGTAAGCCAAGTTGGGCATGCAAACATAAAAGTATTTATATATTTATCCTGCATAATATACAATTCAAAGGTGGCCTATTATTATTAATGTAACAGGGCTATAATTTACAGACTGCCTTCAGGTCTTAGTTTCTGTTGACGTACAACCAGTGCCTAATTTTAAGCCGATCATGTCAGTCATGCATGTCCCAGTCATCAACATCATCCATCCCCATGCACTCAAAATGTAACAACAGGTCAGTTAATTGTGTGCTGCATTCAAAACATTCTGCAAATGGCTTGTTCTGTCCCGTGCAAACTTAACCAACTTCTTAAAACATCTTTCAGTGGCCTGAAGGCGGGCACACTAACCCAACTACAACTACTTACTAGTTAAATGTATTACTGTAAGTTAGAAGCAAGGCATTCTGGGATAAAACGTCTGCTTTACATAAAGATTTGAATAATTTTTCTAGCAAATATGAGCAACATACTTTGCTATTAAGTGTCTTTAAAGGGATGAGCAATTAGCAAATACTGTTTACTGTTTGGCAGACAGCATTTTATACTTGGGGCAGCTGTGGCTCAGTGATACTCTCAGATGGACATTGCTTTGGACAAAAGCATCTGCTATATGAAATTGTAACATTGTAACATTGTGATACAGTCGGCCGTCTCCCAGTCGGACTGCTACAGTCTACATGTTGTAGTGTCCTTGGGCAAGACGCTGAACCCCAAATTGCTTCCAAAGGCATAGCCATTGGTGTATGAATGTAGTTAGTTCCTGATTAAAGATTGGCACTTAGCATACAAGCCTTTGCCGTGAATATGTGTGTGAAAGGGTGAATGTGACATGTAGTGTAAGAGCGCTTTGAGTGGTCTGAAGACTAGAAAAGCGCCATATAAGCACAGTTCATTTACTTCATAGTTGAAAACTCCCTTTACAGCCTCCGCATCCCAAGTGTTGTGGCCTCAATAACAACAGGTAAAAAGTAAGCAAAATTGCAATTAGGATTTTGGTTTAACCAAATTATTTTGAGTTCAAATATAATTGAAAAAGTGCATTATGTGTAAAAACATCTGTTTGATGGTTTGAAGAGGAAACACTGTGATCACTTCACTGAGCGCTCCTTTTTACAAAGTGATGGATAGAGTCAGTTATAGAGTTAGAGCATGCCCTTGGCCAGTCTGGGTTTGAACATTAGACTCATCATGTAGTGATGCAACTTTACTGACCGTGCTGTCAGTACTGCCAAAGGGCAGCAATGACCGGCTCATGTCCTGAGGATTCAAACAATCTGAGTTAAGAAACATAGTACAGTGTTGTATTTTCCATAGCTAGTCACACACACACGTAAATCTGACTTTTTGCATGTTTGTTGAGGTTGTTGCCTGTAAGCTGCTAGGTTGTCTTACATCTGTCACTAAGCCCCTGACAGAGCTACACAGAGCTCTCCTGACGGCCTGAAGCACAGCCCTCCAAGGCCGTGAACCCCTCAGGGAGTGCGAGCACCGAGGAGTGACACACAAGTGAGGCGGGAGGAGCCCGCCGGCCTCCAGTCAGACCCTGTTTTCTCTGGGCCAAAACCACAGGTGTTTATGACCCACAGCCCTGGATAAGCATCTCAACAGCCTTCGCTATGCGCGCGCGCGCGTGTGTGTGTGTGTGTGTATTTTTTGAGGGTGTGATGCGCAGGGGTATTGTGCATAATCAGTGAGGTGTTGAATGACTTGTGTTCCATGTGTAATTGGGTCGCATTGCCAGAGATTAGCGTGGGTTTAACACTGAAACTGAGCTTCATTCTGGGAAGGCTGCAGTAGGCTGGACGGACCAGTCAGGACGGGGATCTAACATGGGTCACAGAGTCCAAGGCTGCTCTCTCAGCTCTTTTCAAATGTCAAGCTGATGTAAAACGCTTCTATCGCTATCTATGAAGCCTCACAGCCTATTTTATCCCAGAGTGGCATGTATGAACTAATAAATGCCAGTTACATATCTGCCAGCATTATATTTAGACGAGGGGCAGAGCAGAGGAGAGATTGAGGGTGCAAAATAAGGAACGTAGACCCAGTGGTCTTTAACACATTATTTTAGGCTGTCTGGACAACTGCAGATTGACATTCTCTTTCGATCGCTCCAGCAATCTGATCTTGAATCTGCCACCGTGCCCTCTGAGGGAGGCTGCTCCTGGAGGAGATATGAGTTACACCATGGCAGACATGTAGAGTCGATATGATTCATACTTAAAAGGGAAAGTGAGGCTTGCACAGCTCTGAGGAAGTGATGTATCACCAGGGAGTTAAAAGGCATTTTGTTATATGTGTGCTCTTTTAACTGGAGGACCACAGAGGAGATAAGGAGGTACTGAATGTGATTATGGAGACTGTGATGTTTTTAAAGCTGCTGTAGGTGAATAAGAGGTGTAGGAAGTGTAGGAAGTCTCACTTTATTTTTGCAGAATGATCAGACTTAAAGGGTAAAAATCTAAATGTAATATTCCCAGTTATAACCTCCCCAGTCCCTCTAGCTCAGTACAAACCGCAGAATCAAAGACAGCACAGCTAACTTATACTGAAGCTTGATTGTCATTCAGCAGCACTTTTATAAACAAGTGCCCGGATGAATGAGTGCTTTGAAAAGTGATATAAACCAGGTAGTGGCTACTGGCAGGACACTGGGAAATGCGAGCGCTTTGGAAGGCAACACTGGGATTCTTTTCCCATCGGGAATCAAACGCTTAGCAAGAAGCACAAGCCTTCCAGCATCATATGTGTGTGTGTGCATGTCTGTATGTGTGTATTTGCATGCCAGTGTGTCTGTGTTATTTTGCATGCTGTGACTTTGTGTAATGCTTGTCAGCATTTTTGTCAGCGTGTTTTGTGTGTGTGTGTGTGTGTGTGAGTATGAATGCATTATTGTGTGCACATTTGCGCCTGTGATATTGGAGAGCGGTATGACAGTGAGCTGCCTGTCTGTCATCTGGCTGCTAAAGCACCAGCACTGCCAAGGCACGTCCTGCCAAACAGATGGACCGAAAGAGCAACAATGAGAAAACAGAGTGTCCATGACATCCGCACATATGCCTTTACAAAGCCAAGAACACGGCACCAGAGCTTCAACCTCTCTGACCACAAGACCGCTCCTTATCTTGTGTGGGAGTGTCTGTGATAAATTCAAGTGTGTGTGATAAATATTCAACCTTATTCCTATGTGTCTAGCCATACAAAAGGTTGTTTTTTTGTGAAAACTAACAAAGTAGTCCGGGGATCAGGAGGCTTAATAAATCCCTTTTTTCCTAAGCCACCTGCATATATTGAAAAACACTAAATTACTCCCAATATTACACAAAATAAGTTATTTGGATGGACATGTAGCTACATTTCACCTGCTGTCACTGAGGTCATCCATCATACTCACACTGCAGCCACTTTCCTATTACATCAAGTGTGTTCATTCACCACTTCACGATTAATAAGCTACTGAAAAGACCATAATGAAAATCTGGAGGGGCTTCGGGCCATACATCAAAGTAAAACAACATATTTGACTACACATAGACAACAGCTAATGCTAGCATCCAGTCACTTCCCAGCTAATATCACGTTATGGTCAATTAGTCCCTCCTCAGCTGGCATTAGCTAGTAAATGGCATGATGCTAATAGAAGAAAAGCAGGTTGCTGGCTGCTGAGACTAGACATCTGATGAAAGTCATTATCAAGGATGAACATACTGGCTCTCATGAACAGGTGGGATTAATGCAAGTGACAGGGACTAAGTCTGACTTGTAGGGACATCTAATTAGTGCAGGGGCTGATTCGATTTGGGAAATGCGCAAAAAATGGTAGATCAAAACCACACTCTTGCCTGCCTGTTCATTAAAACTCAAAACAAATCAAAATGTTGCCAGACTTAGCAATCGGTTAATATGGACTCTAACCACCACAACATGAGCAAATAATAATATATAAGTGTACGAAGTCAAAGAGGGAAGCAGTTATATTTGAGACCAGCTATATCTTTACATTAACAGGACAACTAGGCCAACAAGAATAAGATTATTTTCAGCTGCAGCACAGCAGAGCAGAGCTCTCCTGGGCGCTATTGGTTTGAGTGTTAAAGAAGTCTGCGCGTGTATTCGCAAGAAAGCACTGTGTCAGTGGAACAATGCACTATAAATAGGGCTCCTGAGGGCTAGATATAACTGTCCTGAGAGGCCAAGGGGGTTGCCCTTCCACTAAAACCAGAGACTCACATGGCCCCATACCTCTGTAAGTGGTGCTCCAGTTACGCTGCCAGTGGCCAGCTTCTGCTATAACCTGAGTAAACTTTGCACTCCTCCAAATGCTAAGCTTCTGTGATTATATGCAATGAGCAGTGGACAGACATAAGGCGGTCATAAGGGCTGTATGAGAGACCAACTGAGGCATTGGGTTCATCCTTTGCCCCCTCATAGACTTCAATGATATGTATGTAGGTTAGTCAGACACACGACTGTACTAACATAGATATTGTTGTTCACTGGCAAGAGCTTTATTGGCTATTACATGAAACTAATAACTAAGAATGGCAAAAGGAGTGCTTCTTGAAATGTATATTCTCACCCTGTGTTCGTCCCTGAGTGCGTGGGATGAGCCGGGATGCTCTATCATCTCTCGACCACGGCTTCTCCCATCCATTATACTGGGCATCAAGGGCCCTCCATAGGGTTCAGAGAAGCTCCGCATCATCTGCCGCATGTGTTCCCTGTGAGCCCTGAATGGATCACTATGGAGGAGGAAGAGGAAGTTAAGACAAAGTTAATCTCAACATTCAAAAATAAACTCAGCAAGAAGATGTCCGGACTGCAAACCATGATAAAGATTTCTGGAGAGGGATCTCTAAACAGACTCTTAAGGCAGCACAACACAACACACTGAAATAAGAGGCTCCTTTGAAATACTTCCAGCGCATTTACACTTGCCTTAGAAGTCGGGTCAAGTGTGACCACGCTAACTCAGCAGGTGTCCACTCATGAAATAAGTCAAAGTAACTGCAGCCCACAGTCAGTGTCAGTCAAACTTGCTTTTTAAAGCCTAAAGTTACATAACAACATGTGTCGGACTTCAAAGCAGTCGTTCCGTCTTAACAGCAGTTGATGCTGGGAAACAGCTCTTTAGATTAAAACTAAATGGCTAATGTAGCTAGCTATAGCAGATGTATAAGGCTACATTGTACTCTTTTGGCATTCAATGTAGCGGAAACAAGTTATGAATTTTAATGCTTCTACATAATACTTCCATAAAATACAGACTGGTAGTAATATGAAAATTAACAATATCTAAATAAATAATTATAAAAATTGAGTTCTCCACTTCGCTAGTCACTCAAAAAACACTTGCAGCGTTACATAATTAGCTTGTGGGCATACTTTCAAGTTTTTCTGTTAACGGTCCACCGTATTATGTTGACCTGCGTATACTAGGGTTACTTAAACTGCTTTTGATTCTCTACTCTGATCTAAAAGATTAATAACAACAAAAACAACTACAACTAACAGTAACAGTTATACATTTAATATAAAGTTTTATTCATCTACTTACGAAAAAAACGGATCCTCATCCAACTCCCTGAGATTACTGTTGAACATTTTGACGGACTTTAAAACTGTAAACAAAAACGAAGATTTTTCAAGAAATAATCCGTTCTGTCACAGGTGTCCCAGCTCCGCTGCTCAGCCAGGGTAAGGTTACTATGGAGGTGGTGTCATGCAAAAGCATTTAGAACCAAACTCACTCTGACACCAGTCACATGACGTGAATCCGGCCCGCTG